>NC_133580.1:50768284-51443641 GCF_964106895.1 Numenius arquata
GACTTTTAGATGTTCAACTAGAGATGCCTTCTGGAGACCTTGTCACAGCTGAGCTCTTCGTATCAATGGATGAAGAGAAGAACAAGTTCTAAACACAAATGACCATCTGATTAAATATTCCTTTATCCACTGACTACAGCAGGAAACTATCGCAATCCTTATTTGGTCGACTGTCGGCTGAACATGAGCCGGCAGTGTGCCCAGGTGGCTAAGAAGGCCAACAGCATCCTGGCCTGTATCAAGAACAGTGTGGCAAGTAGGGACCGAGAGGTGATCGTCCCCCTGTACTCGGCACTGGTGAGACCCCACCTCGAGTACTGTGTCCAGTTTTGGGCCCCCTACCACAAGAGGGACATTGAGGTGCTGGAGCGGGTCCAGAGAAGGGCAACGAAGCTGGTGAGGGGTCTGGAGCACAAGTCTTACGAAGAGAGGCTGAGGGAGCTGGGGTTGTTCAGTCTGGGGAAGAGGAGACTGAGGGGAGACCTTATTGTTCTGTACAAGTACCTGAAAGGAGGCTGTAGAGAGACGGGGGTCGGTCTCTTCTCCCAAGTCACAGATGATAGGACAAGGGGTAATGGCTTCAAGTTGCGCCAGGGGAAGTT
Organism: Numenius arquata; assembly: GCF_964106895.1. Taxonomy (NCBI): domain Eukaryota; kingdom Metazoa; phylum Chordata; class Aves; order Charadriiformes; family Scolopacidae; genus Numenius; species Numenius arquata. Next base: position 50,768,887 of record NC_133580.1, read on the forward strand.
CAGGTTGGATATTAGGAAACATTTCTTTACTGAAAGGGTTATCAGGCATTGGAATGGGCTGCCCAGGGAGGTGGTGGAGTCACCATCCCTGGAGTTATTTAAGAAACGTGTAGACATGGTTCTTCAGGGCATGCTCTAGTGTCCAAGATTACTGGTTTGTGGTGGGGTGCTGTGTGGGTGGGTGATGGTTTTTGGTTTGGTTGTTGTTGTTGTGTGTTCAGGTGGTGGGTGGTGGTTTTGTTTGTGGTGGTTTTTTTTTGTTTGGTTTTTGGTTTTTGTTTTTTTTTTTTTTTTTTTTTACTGTTGGTTGGACTCGATGATCTCTGAGGTCCCTTCCAACCACTACGATTCTGATTCTGATTCTGATTCTGATTCTTATTTCAAAGATAGATGTATAGCATAAATGCCTTAATGTACTTGTGCAAATGCAGACTTCAGTTTTCTGGATGCTCTCGTCTCTGATCATGTATCAGAAAAGGGTATTTTTATAAGTTAACTTCATTTTCCCCTTAAAAATTGTTTTTCCAAGTAGTATGGGTGAGAATCATTGTGTTATCTGGTAAAGTATATATTGCCACCTGCTGAGCTTGAGGTACCATGAGGAGAAAGAATGGAAATCTGCTTCTAGGAATTTCTTTTTAAACTGTCACTAAAAAATAGAAAAGAAAGAAATGCCCGGTTACCCAACTTTTTGTTATAAACAAACCTCTAATGTAAAAGTTGACAGTGACTTTTTTCTTTGCAAACAGGAGAATCGAAAGTCTACATTTACTAGCTAAAATCAAAGGGGTTTTTTTTCCCTTCTTCTTAAGATGTTCAACAAGCATCTCAAGACTTGTCTTTTTCTTATCTGAGACACAGAAGGCAGAACAAGATACCAAGGACTTTGAAAGCAAGGTTAGAGTACTTATCCTGTAATAGCTACTATGTCTATGTTTGAAGGATGCTGACTTCCGATCTTTTCTGGAAGACTACTTAGTTACCTGTACAACATGCATAGTTCAGAAGTTGGTACAGTAGATTGTATCTGATGCTTTATACATTTATCAAAGTTAAGTGGAAGGTCAAAATCACTAATGTTCTCTTTCCACTAGAACAAAAAAAAAATGTATTGCAAAGCAGAGAAATTTAACAGAACAAGGAGAAAAAGAAACCTTTGAACTATAGTGGGTCCAAATTTTGGAGATGAAATGAAAGAGACTGAAAGAAGCCATTTTCTTTTGTGCTGAACTACATAAATGAGATGACAGAGATTGCATTCCCAATCCAAATGCCAGGATTTTTTTCCTGTAGCAGCGTATAACAAGTTATTAATTTTATTTACCTACTTTGTAAAATATACACAGGTTTCCTGAATTAAATCTCTTCATTTATGAACAGAAAAAAACAATAAGAAAGCATTTGAGAGAGAAATGCTATCTCAAATAGAAAATCTTAATGTCAGTATCACTTTTTTTGGTCTGTTGCCCAACTATAAAGATCAGTCTTGTCTTACATTATCTAAACACATCTCTTCTATTTTATGCTGATTTATTGGCTGCACAATTCAAAGTTGTTTCAGTAATTAAAGACAAGCCACGTTTCTTTCCCCTGCCTCCATATATTCCTTTCACATTTTAAATCAATATGTTTTACAAAGAATTGGCTTTCTTTTCCATTTGCTAGAAATTGTTTTATGGAATGTAATAATATTATAACAATTTTTTTGTTAAAAATTTTGATACTTCTTTTTCAGGGACCAGAAAAAGTAAGGGGTTTTTTTTATGTTTTTGACAAGCTGCAGCTTCATAGTACAAAGATTGTGAAAAAAAGGATTCTGTTCTCTCAGTTTAGTTTACTCCTTCCCTCATACACTTAGTTTAAAACGTGCCATGCACCAACTTATTCTGTTGGCATTTACTGTCAGTTTTTCCATCTCTGTCAGTCAGGGCTGATCAAAAGGCAAAAGGCAGTGATTTGCCATTTGGCTTCCATTTGGCTAACATGAGCTATGGAGCAGACTGTTTCTTCCAGTTCTTAGTACAAGTTGCAAATGTCGAGATTTTGGGAGGGACAGGTCATTTATGCATTGAAAATGCAGCTTCAGGACAGCCTAAACTATTTACGATTTAGGGCTGATATATCCATGTCATTTTGAATGAAATAAAAATGACAGTGTATTTCAGAAGTCTCAAAACAGTTCACTCACCAAATCAAAAATGATGGTGGTTCATACAGCTCATGTTTGTGATATCTCAAATATTTGGTGTTTTCAGTCAGCAAATTCCGATTCATTAATGGTCCTCACAATGATCTCACCACAACTACATTTATCACTTTGCTAGATGTGACAAAATGGAGCAGAGCCTATTATTCTTTTCCCCTTCTTTTAATACTACCAAGTCATAGAAAAAAGGAAAAGTCAAATTATTGGAGTGAGATTTTTCAAAAGCACTCAGCATTTTTCTGAGTCATCACCCATTGAACTCTTGATTAAACTCTTGCTGATTTCCATGGCAGCAGAGTTATGCTAATTTTTACTACTCCTGGACATGCCATGCTTAAGTACATCTGTGACATGTGCTTTCTTTTCAGCTGAGGTTATTTAGCACCTATTGATTTCTTTTTGCTTTCCCTTCCTTTTATGCATTCTGTTTTTCAAGCTAGTAAGTCAGCTGGTTGTCTCAGCATAACAATTCCTGATCAAAGTGCTCCAGGAAAAAACAGCAATTCCCCATCTCATTACAAAAAATTTTAAAATTGGGAAATAGAAAAATGTTGTATAGTTTGCTAACAGCATGCTGATTTTTAAACAAGATTCATATAAATAATAGATTCTACCTTGCCATTCATTACATTGTAGAAGTTTTTATTTTTATTTTTCAGCTGGTTTGTTTGTTTTTTCTTAAGCTATAATAAGTCTGAATAGTTTTATTTTGCTTATTAAAATGTACTTTGGGGTTTGGTGGGTTTTTTTAATGCACTCTATAAGCAAGGCAGGGATAAAAATGTACCCATAGGAGCATTTTTACTAATTCATCATTCTTTATAAGTTCTCTAGGTCTATTGGAAAGATAGTGCAATAAAATTCTTTTAAAGGAAATTTGTTTTACATTTTGGGGACATGGGAATGACTAATCATTACATTTTAGAGCCTTAAATCATGGCAGAACTAAGTGTAGAAAAAAATACTTTGATTTTTGGGTATGCAGCACAGTTTCCATGAAATTTAGAGAAAATGGATACTTATGAGGCTGCAGAGATTGACTACAAGAATCCCAAAGCACTATGTGGTTTCCCGAATGTTTTCTGTCAAATACTAATACTAAAGCAATTTGCATTAAACATGGTAATTCAGCAATATCTGTGCAGCCAGGAGGGACTGGGATTCCCCTTTTATAGTACTGTTCCTGTAGCACCAAATGACCCTTTTCCCTTCTTTTCCACACCTTGCAAGAACACGTATAACATATAGTGACAGGGTAACTCCATCTCAAAAGAGTTATTTTAAGGGAGAGAAAAGGGCTGGGAAGAAAGAGACCCAGGAAAGTGAATTTACTTTTTTATAGTCATAGAGAAAGAAAGTAAAAGGCTCCAAACCATGTGAAATGGGACTGAGATTGAAATTAGTACCTGCACATAAGGCGCTTGGATTCCACAACCAAGACTGCCCACACTTCAGTGACCATTTAGGGGTTGCCTAAAATTCACAGTGTCTCCTCAGTCTCCTTGAAAGTTCCCAAGTGCCTAATCTTAAGATTCTAATTGTGCCCAGAAAATCTCCTTTCAGATGAGTTAGTAACCTGGGGTGAAATTCATGGAAATACTTAGGTGTTCATCACAACATGTGGATAGACTGTGCCCACCCAAGCACAGAGGGCTGCCCCAGCCTCCCCAGACCTAGGCTGCTGAGAGGCACTGGTTGGTAGTGGTACTAACATCCTCCTATCCTGTATTGCCAGAGTTGTTTCTCAAGCAGTTTAGGAATTTTCTCACTTATGTTACCTGAAAAGCTCAACCTAGGTTGAGCACAACATGGACAACTTTAAGTTCATCAAAGGCTGCAGCCCCAACACTTGAACATGACTGGAGAAGAAAGGAATAGGACCCATCTTTAACTGGGAACCCAGAACAGCAGGCGAAGGACCAAGTTCACTGCTGTCCTCATCCTGAGGAGGCACCTGTCCACGTCCCACCTCTTAACACCAGCTTTAACCACCAAGTGATCCATTTTCATGCCTCCAGATGGAAATGCTTATGATAGTTTAGACACCAGGAATTAGCATTCAGCTTCACTTACCCTACATAGCAGACCAATATCTATATGTCTTTAAAAATTTGAATCTAAATCACCTTACAGGACGTCTGTCTTCCATTTAGGACTACCTTCCACAAATCAGATAAATTTCCAAACATGTTCAAAATTTTGTGGCCCTATTTTTCTCTTTTGTCAAGCGTGCTGAGCCAAAGGGACCATATTTCTGTCTACACTGTATTTCACCAGAACAGTGCAATAAAATATGTACGTATGAATTGTCATATCTCTAGAATATATGAATTCTCGTAAACTCACCAGATGTTTTGAAGCAAGCGCTAGGTTTTAATTGGGACATTTAAACTTGAAAAGGCCAATCTGCAATGACAATGTGCTTCTTATTTATTTCAGGCTATTTACATTGTAGAAAGAAGGGAATGGAAAGTTTCTTGTCCTGTTTTCCAGAAAAAAAAAAAGCAATCATTCCATTAATACTGCATAATAGAAAGATGAAAGTAATAGAAAAGTGAAACAGAAAGATTTCAAAGTACTTTAGCTCTACAAAGAAAAAATTCCCAAGAGAAATTATATGTAAACTACCACAAAACTTAAGGCCACAGAGTAAGGATATAATTCCTTTCCTGAGTAAAGCATTTCCTTTTGGGCACAAAATATTTTTAAGTTAAAAGTGTGAGGATAAAGTCCTCTCATGAATAGGCTAGATTGACTATTACCATAGTACTACAGAAGAATATAAAAAGTTAAAACTGCACTTTTGAAATTGCAATAGCAAAGTGATACCTGTACATCCACTGGACTGCAAAATGAGTCACTGAATACTTTAGATATCTGAAATGGTACTAGGCTCTTATATTTAGGCATCTGAATCCATCTCTAAGGTTCTGTCAGTTATAATGCAAGCTGAGGCAAATAGTTTAACTACAGATATCTGTGAGTGTCTTAATGTTAACCTAACTCCATGCAAGAAGACTCTTCTGTTCTTGAAAACCATGGTCCTATAGCAGTAAGCAGCACATAAGTTCAATGTGAATACCATTCAAGAGAATCACTGGACCTGAAAATCATATGAAATAGGGCTTTAAGAGCTCTTGAAAGATGAATGAACCTATCCTTCCACAGTAAGATGGGATCGATTCTACCTGTGGTATTTTTCACTGATGTTTAGCCAACCTCTTATTAAAAATCACCAAATGTGAAAATGAGTTCCCAAAGTGTTTTTTTGTACAGAGTCTGTTGTGATCTGAAGGTATGGTTGACTGACTTAAGATGTCTTTTTCTACTCAGACTTGGCAGAGGACCATGGAAGGGAGGCTGTGGTCACAGGTGCTGTGTTTTTCATGTCACAACATCACTGCAGAAGCAGATTGAGGAGCAATTGTAGGAGCAAGACACAATAATTGAAATGCTTTTCATCATGTTGTATCACTTGGCTCAGTGAGCGGTACAACGCCCATTTCAATGTGACCCTTAGTGCATCCACATCCACCTGATCTGACTCCATCCAATGTTGCCTTTCCAGTGGTGAAAGGAGTTGGGAAAACCCTGCAGAGAAGTCGTCCTTCCCCTAATATAAAGCCTATTTGATATCGGTAGAAGAGCAAGGTATTTCATTAATATCAAACCGACACTACATTGCAGCAAAAATAAGTGGAAATAGGCTAGAAACTGCCTAGAAACAGACACTTCATGCACATGGACAGATGGATGGATAGCTACTGTACAACATATTCACATAACTGTATTTAAAGATAACTGTTAATAGTACAAAGACAAAATCCAAATATTAAGAAATACCAGAATTAAAGAAAGCCCAATTGTTCATGTTTTTTTTAACTTTTTTTTTTCCACTGTCCTCCTGGATTTCAGTATACAGTGTCAGAACTAGGCAGGAAAGATACTTTCCCTGGCCTGCTTCACACAAAATTCATCTAGGACTAAAATTTCAGGATATTATTTCTAGCCAACAACAACTCTTAATGGGAGAATGCTCTACGTGGATGTTTGTGGTGGTTAACTGTTTTTGTGCAAGTCCATCCCAAACTGTGACTTTAAGAGGGCACTACAACCATTTTTATGTGGATGATGGCAAAGCACTGATAAATAGACAAGACCTCCCAATAAACTTTGAGTAACTCTTCTGCTAGATGGATGTGTTCCTGCTTAAGAATTAAAAACAAATGTCCATGTTTCCACTATAATAAAATGCAGTATTTTTTCCTTGCCTTATTCTTGAAAAAAAATTAAACTTTCCTTGACAAAATTTCCTCACAGATTTAATTTTGAGGTAGACACTTGGCATGAGATATTTCAGTCCAAGCAGTTCACATTTGTCAAAGGCATGAGTGTCTGAAAACAGGTTGATGTAATAGCAAGTGTCAGGCAACCTTAAATACACAGACATATTGGCCTGCCCACAATGCAGTTTTGAAATTAAATAACTATTTCATCAGACAAATTAAAAAATGCAGCCTATGTTCACTCCAAAACCTGCTCCCAATCTTCAGGACAGACAGTTTTCCTGCTTTAACCATAGGTGATTTCTGTTGTAAACACAGTTCTTCTTTTCAAATTTACGTGTCTCATAATTACTAAATTGTGAAGTGGAAGTACACAGATCCAGGAGTATTTTTTGGTAATAGCTTTGTCCAGGGCAGGAGAAGTCTTGAATATGTCTCTTCTACTGGTTGAAGTTGTACACTGAGGTGATCTAAATCAATTTTTTTTCAAGTTCTCCTTTCTTGATTGCTTTCCTTTCCTACTGTCAGGGATGACCTACCCTATAAGAAGGACTGAAAGTGAATTCTCATGCTACATAAATGCTGGATAATGCATATATTTACAGTTTGCTCTCTGTCTTTAGAGTTAAATAATAACATTTTCCAAAGGTTGTTACTCTAACTTTGACACTGTTCATCTTCCGGAAATTAAATAATTTTAGCATCTTGTAAATGTGTTCTAAATTAAAGCAAAGACTATTGAGGCTTGCTGTGTTAGGTATCAAATTCTAACATTATTTCAGAGGTGACACCTTCTGTATTGATTTAATCTTGAATCAGGTGAGCTGTACGTTCCCTCCTAGAGGGTTAGAAAGACATTTGCACACATAGCTGTTATACGCAGAGGGCAGCAGATTGTCAGTGCTGACTGACACCACTCTGCAATAACTGCAGGAGAACCTGAAGGTAGATATATGATGGTTTCATCTGTTTGTTTTTAGCCAGGACACTTCAACATTTGTAAAAATTACTACATATCTTTTAATGAACATCTGATCAATATTGTTACTCTATCTCCTTTCCACACTCATTTCAGGTTACCAGGTTCACAACCCCAAAACTTAGCATAAGCACTTTCTGTTACACTTATGACCTTAACTGTTGAAACTCTAGATTGACCCTGACAACCTCTGTCAGGGAAGAGGTGCCATTCAACCAACATATGGCGTTTTTAAAGCATTGATTCATAAAAAGAAGGATAATGGTTACTGCACCTGTTACAGCACTTCCTCCTTTACCTATAGACATTGCTTTGAGGAGTCATCTCCAAACTGCAGTCCTATTTTACCCAGTAAATATGACAAGGGCATAGCACGTGGTGATCTATGTAGGTCACCATTTATATGTTCTGCTCTTCAGAACAGGTTTGTGCAGCTGAACTTTCTGTAAGCATATAAATCTTTGCCCTACCATTAGTCTGTAAAACAACAGCTGAGTCCTGGTGTTAAGAAGGGGAAGAAAAAGCAAAGCGTAAAAAGAAAAAAAGTCGCTATCATGTTTTTCACATTAGCGGAATCTTTAAAGTAGAAATGATGCATTGCAATTGCTAGAGAATATCAGTCACTACTATCAGTTTGAAAATAGTTATGTCTGTTAATTTATGCAAAACTTAAGCCAGCTGTGTAAACTATGTGGGAACTTATTTGAAATATTGGTGTTTAAAATGGCACTCTCCGTCCTTTTTCTTTTTTGTTTGAACCAACACTTATTGAAATTTATGTTGACAAGTTGCAGACAGAATGATGGAGTGCCCCTTTTTTGATCTGCAGTTAGAAGTCATTTGCATCCCTCCACCTTACTCTTTTTTTCCACAAAGGGAAGTTTCTTTAACTCAGTTATCAATCAACAAAAGCTCTGAAGGGCTATTTCATACAACAATTTGTTAAAGTGACGACAATGGTATCAAACACACAGCTCTTCAGTAATAGCCCAAAAAGATCCATGTCACTGGGTTATTAATTGCATAAGGAAAACAATTTAAAGCCATTAGCACCGACTGCCTTTGCTTCCAAAATGAATGTTTCTTTATCTGAAATTGCCATTCCTTTTTTCTCATTTCATTGCTGATCTGAAAGCTGGCAACTTCAACCATCTGTATTACCAAAACTCATTTCTGCACATGATTACTATCGTCTGAATATAAATTTTTAAAACAAAACATCAAACAACAATAAACAAGCCACAGAAAAAAATACATTAAAAAAAAAAAAGTGTGGCCATTGACCAGTAAGTATTTTTTTGTTTTTACTATATGACATAAATAAACATTAGAACATGGTGTGTATAACAACAGCTAGAGGTATGGAGCAATTTAGGGCTGCAATTTTTAAGCATTGTGAAAACATATAAAGTGCTGACTTGTTTTTAAGTATCTGTTAAGAACTGATTGAGGCATAACAGGTATGCATTTGTGAGATTTTCTCCTAGAGAAATGGTAGTTGTTCACTTGCCATGTTAGTGGTGGAGGAGGAGGTTTTGAGCTGGGCAGAATGGTCCACAGCCCAACCCCATTACCCATCCCAGTAAACCCAAGTGTGCATCGACCTGTTTTGTACTGATTCCCCCTGTATACCAAGAAACGTGGCCCATGCTGGAAAACATGCAATTATATTCCCCCTGGTTTAGCAGTATCTTTAAAGCTACTGAGTAGGTGTTTTGTTTTGCAACATAACAAATTAACCAGTCCCTCTTTAGCAATTGCTATGCTGATATAACTCCATAAAGGCAGGTACTGTGCTTCTGACTCTCCAAGTTCTTATAGCAGGGTTTAATTCTTTTAATGTCATTTTTATCCCAGTGCCTTGAGTAAGGTCATTTCCACATACAAAGATACTCACCTATATGTCTGCAGAACCGGGCTAAAGGTAGTATATTTTTATCTTACGGGGGAGTTAGTCTTGGTATTTTCCCATAATTCCAGTGACAATTTGTCCTCAGGGTCCCATTCTTCCTGTCTGAACTCCATACTGTATTCCTTTATTAAAAGGAAAGAGAAGGAGTTCCATTCAAATGTCTTTAAAGGGCCTTTGAACACAAAAATGGTTATGCCTTTGTTGTGGAAGAGAAGGCATATTCTTTGAAAGTGTGTTGTGTCACAGTGGGACTGATGTGCAAACTTTTCCAAACTTTAGAGTGATGTTTGGGTGCAGCTCCTTTTATAGCTAAGAAATCATAAATGTAAAGGTGAAAGCAGCAGATTAAGAGAAAGAAATATAGAGGCAGACATGCTATTTTATGGGGAATTTGAGCTATTTAAAATAATGAATGGCTCTTCACCTGATGTTAAGAAGACTAATAGCACAGATCAAAGATAGGATTTGGGTGTGTAAACTAGATTTAAATGGACTTCAGCTGCTTATTTTCGACATTTTAGTCAAAGCAACAGAGTGCCTCTAACTCTTCAGAGCTGTGTAGTGCAGGAATGACTTGTATGTGGAAAGAAGGAGCAGTTATCAAGTCAGTTCAGAGGAGAATTAGTTCTCATCACTGGGTCTGGTTCTCCACAGACCCAGTGGGGTAACCTCTCCCTTTAGCAGCATGAAGAGCTTTCTGTTAAACCCGTATGTCCTGTAAGTGCCTACAGATCTTGTGTACATACCCAGAGATGCCCAGGTCTGCCTCCTGACTGAGCAGCACTGTGGCCAGCAGTGCTGGGCAACAAGATTGCTGGTGCTCAGGGAGGGCTGCACTTAGCAAGTGCACTCAAAGAACCTCTAGCACATACTGACAGATCAGGTTCCTCATAAAATGCAATTGCTTTTGCTTTATTTTTGAAAGAAAGACAATACAAAACCCTTCTCCATCTCCCAAGGAAACAGGTGAGGGCAGGAGAGCTTGGGTAGAGAGGAGTCTTTTCCAGAAGATGGTAGGGACTGGCTCTCAAGGGAGGAGGGGGTCCCTCCCTGTAGTTCTGCCCTGGACTGTCAGCTGCTGAAGAGGGGCAAAGTTTGGAGGTACAGCCTTGAGCTTAGTATGTCTTGTAGTTAACCTCTGAAGCAGAATTCAGGTGTTTTCCTTATCTCCTTCAAGTACTTAACTTTCTCCTCCCACTAACCAGAGATCTCTTTGTGTCTTGCTGGCTCTTTATTTTGTATGAGAGAGCGGTGTTCAAAAGCTAAGGGTGGCATAGCCCAATCTGTCAGTATCAGATTGTCTTCGGGATCTAGTTCTACAAAGCTGACTCAGAGGATGACACTGAATTTCCACTCAGCTTAGGTTGATGGTGCCTCACTGGTGATTTAAGGTGGTATTTCCATCTCCCTCTTTCCTATGCGCTTCCATTCTCTGTTCAAATACTTTGACAAAGCTTGATCCAAAGCCTTTTCAATTCAGTTATATAATAGGTGAAACAACTTCTGATAATAGACTTTCTGGTGGAACTATTCATTTCCACAAATTTATAATTATCTTTTAAGGAACCTAATGTGAGATGAGGTTTCCAATATTACTAAACATGGCACCTCAGTGCTCCATATAGAACAAATGTACAACTCCACATGACATAACCTGTGTTTCGTGTTACAATATGTACCTAAACGGTTTACGCAGCAGCAGCCACTGTGAAATCTTTGCTGAATACAAGCCTATACTTCCTCTCTTCTCCATACTTCTTCATTCCCTCTGCTCTTATTTCTCATTGTAATGTGCAAGCCAGTAGTAGAACCCTGTACTGAATTTTGGGACATGGTTCATAAGAACGATTGCACAAAACACTTTTGCTCTGGGTCGAATGGAATTGGCTCTAAGAAGCTTCAAACTGAAGATACATCATACATGTAAATGGTACAATTTCAATGCTTTAAATTAACATATGCATTCAATCATGCTGAGTTTATTACTGCAACAATGTACTAGACAGTAAATAAAGTCTGGCATAAAACTTTATGCAGTTTCTTCTTCCAGTTGAAAAAATTATACAAATCAAGGCACCATATAAAGTGAGGTTAGGTAACAACTAAATAACTACTCTATGCATCAGATTCCCCCAGATGGAATACTATGATCTGATGAGTAAGAATTTCTGATATATTTTGCTACTAAAGTCAATGAAAGCCACTAGAATCCTGTTTGTTCTGTTCGATGGAGAGTATAGCTGTTAAAACAAAGCCGTGACCAGAATATCCTGAGACTTTGCTCTGTGCAAAAATTGCACTCTTCTTCATGGGTGAAGAGTAATACTCCTTTTCTTCCAATCCACCTGCACAGTAAACAGATTCCCGTGGGCAGGCTGGACACAGCTTATGTGAGTGGTTGAAGTATGTAGTTGGTAGCATAGAAAGTGACCTTGTACCTTACAAACCAAGGTGAACATTTGGCCCGGTGGGACTCTGTGCTGTACAGGGTGTCCCTGCATTCAGATGGAGGAGCGATGCCACAGCCACAGTCTTGCTGTCTGTATTGCCAAAAAAGTCTTTTCCTGAGTGCGAACACCCTCTAAAGATCTGACTGGCAGTCCCTGCACTGCAGCTCCAAAGTCAGCCCAGGAGCTCACGCCTGCAGGCAGGTGGGGAGTGGGCAGAGACAGGCTGTGGCAGGACCCTGGAGCAGGATCCTCCTTGCTTTGTACAGCAGGCAAAGAGGAAGGAGAAGGAAGGACCTGGGACTGTCTCCACTGCGCTGCCTTGCTGCAACACCTTCTGTGGCACTGTGATGTGCACAGAGCTACAGAGCTGGTTGTCACAATCAAGGATAAACAGACAACCTTCCTGCAATCAGCTGAATAACATTGTTTTTCTTGCTACCATCAAACTCCGATGCGACAATTTAATCCACTCTCTTTTTAAAGTAGATGAAAGTAATACCTTTTGCAATTGTGCACTCAAATGAAATAAAACATTGCTAGCTGGAGCCAGTCAAATCAGTCCTTTCATGAATTTTGATTGGTTTCCATGGAAACACTGACATACTCCATTTAGCACCAGGGTCCACACCTGAACAAAGGAACTGCTGAATGAAGTCGCAGCGTCTTCCTACCCATATGCATGGCAGAGAGATGCATTTTCAAGTAACATTGGTGATTAAGTGTTTGTATAAACATGCATAGTGATGTGAGTGCACTGGAGATCAAAATCAGTTCAGCAAGAAGCATCCGTCAGCTCTAATTAAGAGTTAGGGAAAAATGAAGCATACAATAAGTGAAATATATGCATTGTTATTGGGAATAGAGCTGGACTGTTATTTAATATGGGGATTTAAAAATTGGGTTTATTTGCAACACAGAGGAGAAATCTGGAGAAATTGAGCTCTTCCAAGGAAGCTGAGACGCTTAACATCTCCCTGAACTTGTCTGTATTTATCACTGGCCAAGGTGATAACAATACCTTTCATTCTTCTAGCTGCTTTCTTCTCAAGGTGTCCTGGCTGCACTCTCCACTTCACAAGCCTCAACTCTTTTGCTGCTCACCCTTGTATAATTTGGGAGTAGCACCACAGAAATTGATGGAGTTCTACTGCTATAAAATAACATAAAGAAGAAAGTAAATCATGCTTTCTCTCCAAGACTTGTTTCACAGCCTAGTGGTTAATATATCAGAACTAATTAACAGTCTGATGAGAGCACCCTGCAACAGCATGGAGTACATGTGTGTGCTGAATGGAGGAAACGACAATATTCTGTCCAGATGAAGGTGAGAAAAAAGCCAGTGGAGTTTTTTGAATTATAAAGACCCTTTATTAAATATACTGAAACCACAGCTCAACCTACTTGTATAATGCTAAGGACAGCAAACAGGAATAAAAAACAACATGACTTTACAGAAGTGATTTTTTAAACCTTTTTTTTCCCCATAGTTGGGATGTTGCCAACTTTTTGAAAATGGAATTTGATTTATCTTTTCTAGATTCATTGTATTCCAGTTACATAGTTTGGTCACTTTGGGGCCCAAGTGATCGTTTGAGGTGTTAGGATGGAGATACTGCAAATTGTAGTCCTAATCAGAATCAGTGCCAGTGTTGTTCATCAGCTATCGTGAGCAATTTAGAGGGAACTGAAAACATACAAGATCTGCTCTGTCCACACTGAACTTAAAGCCTTGAATTGTTTTAGGTGTTACTACCTTTTTTTCTCTTTTTTTATTCTTTTTTTTTTTTTGGTAACAGGAAAGGTAAGGTTAAAATAATGAGTCAGAATTTTCTATAAAATGAAGTCATTATCCCAAACTTTCCTCTGAAATTTTTTCCCTGTCAAGTTTTATGAACTTTAAGCATCTTTGCTTGAGTGGCAAAGAGAATTAACTACATAAGTGATTTTTTATAAAGAATTTTTGTAGGTAAATTAATGTGAGTAACCCACACAGTGCTCATTTAATAACTTAGATGTCCTTTATCCAGAAAAGTTCCTTAAGCACAGTAAAAGTTTCAGACTAGGCAATCAAAAAGGTGCAGAGGTGCCTAATTCCTACATGTAGGTGACTAAGACCACGAGAGGGATGGAATTTCTGATACAGATATTATTTTTTCTCCCTGAAGATGGATTAAGGTAGACCTTCATTTCACTCCTCTTCAACATGATGGATTTTAAGATTCCTATTATTAGAAACCTGAATTTTCACAGTCCCTGGAGAATGAACACTGTGTATTCTTACAAAAGAGAGTTGCAGTGCTCTCTAGAGTGCAGCCAAACCAGGTGTGAGCAAGCTTTCCTTGCCCTGTAAGCAAGGGAGCAATCTTAACGTGGCACTTTGAGGGCTAATTCAGGGAAAAGTAACAACTCCCCTACAGGACACTACCCCAATGTGGCTGACCTAGCCTAGTGTCTGAGCTCACTGCCTGAGTTGTTTTCTGCAGTCTGCTACTGGGGAAGAAAACTGAGCAATGCTTCAGCAGGGGAGTTGGACTAGATGATCTCTAGAGGTCCCTTCCAACTCTGACAATTCCGTGATTCCGTGATTTTACTGGGAGAACCAAGCCTGAATCTATCTCACTGTGGCAAGGAGTTTCATGAAAAGATGTTAGAAGATGTGAAACAGTCACAGCAGGCAAAAATCTGCCACACTCAATCTGCCACGTTTTCAATGATTTATCATGCTTTTATATGTTTTCACGGTCCTGCCTTCCTTTAGTTTTGGGTCAAAGGGGAAGAGTTTAAGTCACTAAAAAAGGGAGACAGAATCGTTTTCTTCTTAAAAAATTCTACGTATAAATGAAGTAGAAAAATATGTGAAAGGGAATTATGATAATTTAATCAGGGCGATTTGTTCTTTCTACTACATTAAATAAAATGAAATGTTGGGAAAGTCAAAGCAGACTAAATGGCGTATTCACACACAGCCTGTTATAAAACCAAGAAACTCATTTCTAGCAAAGACTCTTGCAATAGAGAAAGTAGCAGCGATATTTGTAGGGATGACAAGGGTATCCAGAGTTGTTCTATTTAATGACAACACAAGTGCTGGAAGATAAATTAAATGTAGTGCTTCACAGATCACAACTCTTTAGTGGAAGTGTGCAAACATAACATTCAGCACAGGTTATTGCATGTCAACATGTTTGAGAGTTTCTACCAGTCCCTCTTGAAGCAGCTGGTTCTGACCATCCTGGAGACAGCATGCTGGAGGACCTGGGCCGTTGCTCTGAACTGAACAACTCAAATGTGTAAATATAAAATGTTTCACATTTCATTTTTTATTCCCTTGTTATTTTCTGGTTTAGGAAAAAGGAAACCCTGCAAATAATTAGGCACATACTTAACTGCAAGGTGATGTGTCTTGCACCAAGGACTAATCAAGCTGTTGGAAATACACAGAGGCCTAAATATTGTGAGATTAGGGTTTAAAATGGGACTCAACAGAACTAAGGCAATTCTCCTGCCATGCATGAAATTATAGAGGAATTGATTCTGTTTTCTGGTTGCACTAAATCCAACAGATTTACTACTGCGCTTATTGGAAAGAGTAATGATTGCTGTAAACTGAATACTAATAAACAAGTCTGTCAGTCTGTGTATCTATCTATCTATGAGCTTCACTATATTGATAACTACCTATGCATTAGCATAATTATGAAACATTATTAATATCTGGTTATTTTTATCCAGCACTGTAAGATATATAAGTCTTTTTATATGACTATAAAACACATATGATATACTAAAAAGAATGATCTCACTATTCATTAAATAACTATGGAGATCTTCCTCAGAAATGAAATGTGATGTCCCTCCCTAACATTTTAAGAATTGTCACTTAACAGTTATTGATTTTAAGAAAGAAAATTAAGTACTTGTTTAATCCTACAAGTAGTTACATTTAAATAAAAAAGGAATATATAAAGAAAGCCACTTTTTATCTATGTACATATATATTTAAAATGTATGGGGTAATACCAAATCATTTATTTACAGCTTCAGTTTAACATTTACAAACATTTTTTCATTGGCACTTGTGAAAAATATTATCCTTTAATAATTTATATTATCTTTGTAGTAAGTTTGAGTCTGAAAATTAATTCTAAAAACATTTTTTTTTAATTGTACTGGTTTGTTCTTCTCACAATCTTTGTTAAAGAAAATAATTTTATGGATAAATGCCTCCATCTAGAGATTGTTTAGAGTGAAAAAAAAGCTTAACAAAGCCTAATTCTGCATTTAGTGTATTTAAAAGCTCACATTACAATAATTTCTCAATAAAAGCTTTCAAATATATATAAATTAAACTTTATTATATCACTAAATATACCATCATGAAAATCACAGTTTATATTGTTTCAGCCATATTTAGTTTTATATAATGAAAGAAAAAAATCTCATCAAGGGGGAACAAAGGTATTTCATCCCTTCTGAAAAGAGCGTTGCTGCATATTTGGCTTCCCACTGCATCAGTCTGAAGTCAATACTCAGAGCACTGCAGAAGCTTTTTCAAGGTGAATCCATATCCACTTGAGGAGACAAAAAATGAGCTAAATGCTTCTTGCTATCCAAGGGGAAAGGTCTAATGGAGTCAGGTAAGAGAGTCAACGATGACTGAAGAAACAGAGACATTAACAGAGGTTCCTCCATCACAGGTCCATCTCAGCAGCCATTTTTAAACAGCTGAAGATAGATGAGATATATTCTACTTATAGGGAGACCAGTTATGAGCCCATTTCTAACCAGACGCATATCTTGTTTGTTCCTTGGAAGACATGACCTAGAAAGGAACAAAGCAAAGGCCCAAGGGGTGTTTGATGCATGAGTATGCATGAGCACAGAGAAAACCACCCTTCAAACACAACTGCTTCTGCATAAGCATGGTATTCTGACCATCGCTGGTCTCCAGGGTGGAGACTTGCTCCTGATAATCCCAGGTGCAGGATAGTTTGGAGATACCCGTGTTATCTCCAGATTAGCTATGTGATATATTAGAAATGCCATGCAGAGTTGTTAACTTGAGCCTTGGAAATCAGAGCACTCTCAGCACTTCTATTCCTGACTTAATTTGCTTCCTCTAAGCAGGTCTAATTAGTCTAAGACCAGAAACATGATGGCATGGCTTGCTCAGATCTCTAATGACGTGATATAAACAACGGAAAAAGACAGACAAGATCATTTTTCCTGCGTTAGTGTCTGAAAGGGGATGATTGCATTTGATACCATATTCTGTATCAATTAGTAGGGCTGCATTATATTGCTAATGTGGATTGGATTAAAAGATGATTTCAAATGACCACCCAGATGCCTTTGTTTCTGTCCTGTTAAATCTCTTCCACTGGTCTTCTTTGTGTCCATTCATATTCTTTCTTCTTCTTCAATGTCGTCTATGCTGTCCAGATTTTATGCAGACCTTTCACCTTGCTTTACTAAATAACAGGATGCAGGTGACATACCTGTTTATGCCACTGACAATTGTCTTGATATTTCTTTTCCTTTTTGCAATTCTTTATCATTCTTCTTGGAAGATGTCATTTATACTGTTGATTCTATGCATTAGTTGATACATTCAGAGGATTTTCCTAGTGGTACTAGGATCTTCTATTATAAAAGACATGTGAAAGGCTATTTTTACAGTTTAATAACAATAATATTAGAAGAATGGGGATTTTGTAATTAATCCTGAAAGTATTTCAGATTTCTCATTTCCTTTCCTTTAAATTTCCATTCTCTTTTCAGTGTCAAAATCAACGGGTAATTAACTTCACCGCCTGCCAGTCTTTAAGACTGTTAGTGGCTTACACAGTATGAAATCCTTATGGAGCCAGTTCCTATGAGCAGGTAGATCTGCTTGCATCCTAGAAGTCAGATATAAGGGACGGAGGTAAGAATAATGGGGCTTTTGATGGTGGCAGGAGGTGACAACATCTTACTGTTGTCATGATAACATGGAGACTGGAGATATTTTATGGTGGCTGTTGGTCACAGTGCAAGAAATAGAACATGATGGATATGGTTGTGACGCTACCCTTGGTTTACTGATGGAAACCCATAAAATGCCTCAGTTAGGTAAGACTGTCGTCAGTGGGCAGGAGGAAGAGAGGTCTCTCTTTGTCAGTTGATTAATGTAACATTTCTGCATTAATTAATACAATTGTGCAAACAAACATGGCTGGTAAGTCAAGAGCAGCTGTGCTTTACAACCAAAACCCGTGAAATACCATTACATTTCTCATACTCTGAACTATAAATAGTCAGCAATTGTAAGTTCTTTAAAACAGTGAACAAATCAAAATTGTGTTAATACAAGGTGCTTTCAGCTGGCCACAGCAAAGTCTGTTTTCAGTTCACGGAATAATATCTCAGACTAGTCTTTTTCACAAAATGAATAGTTATGAGAAACACCTCCTCAAGCTATGAACTTAGTCCTTAGCTAATTTTCAGAGTGCCCTTACAAAGCTTGTACCTTTTTTTTTAACAATGTGTATACTTTTTAGTTTAACAGCTACACTACCAAAACTTTAAAATACTGTGAAACTGAATCAGCAACAGAGTATGAAATGGTGCAACTGTAGTGATGTTAAAAATTGTAGATAAGAATTTCCTCTAGATAAGAGACACTCACAGTGGTTAATGCATCAAAAAGCAACTCAGAACAGGTTTCTGCTGCAAGGATCTGATACTGAAATCCTCCAACTAGACACTCAATTCTTCCGTATCTCAGTTACTACGGTTCAACAAGTGACTGCATGTCAACTGCTCATAAGCACACTCTTAACTGGAGACAAATGGAATTAACACAATTTAGCTTAGTTTTGCCGATGTAGACTCCTTATTTAATTCCATACCTACTAAAATGTGACCCCTTGTTAGGCGTGTTCTAATAGATGTTTCATGTTAAACAAAAATGCATTTGATTGCAACAATTTCCTGTTTAGTTTAGTCAAGTCTATAAATGTGAGCTCTTTACTCAGGCAACGTAAAAAGTCTGTGTGCTTTCCTCCAAGAGGTCTTTATCGTGGCCTTTTAAGCTGACCTGAATTTTCAGAATATGCATCCCCTAATAGCTTCCTTGATGTTACAGTTGTTCGGAAGAAATAGTTGGTGAGACGAGAAAAAAATGTGTCTGGGCTTTCACTTAGATCATTCAGTGTCTACATGATTTTCAAGTACCTTTAAAATTCTTTTTTCTGTATCAGTTTAGAGATTAATACCCTTAGAGAGAAAAGTCCCTTTATTTTTAAGTACCTCCTTAAAATCTAATGGGCACAGGGAACATATTCTCTGTTTCACCCTATGTTAGTGTCTGTTAATTACTTTTTCCAGTCTTGGTCTGGACTTCGCTTCACTGCATTTTGTCAGATCCTCTAGAGAGCCTGACTAAAACCAGCAACCCAGGTTTTCATTCAGTTTGCAAGGCATACACTTGCGGCTGGTGGGGTTGGGGGTCAATCTTTGTATTCTGAGGTGAGTGGGGTGTGTGTTTTCCAGTCTCTCTTGTCAACAGTAATGAATGGCTTATGGCAAATTCAGATTAACAAATCATCCCCTTATTAAATTCTGGAAAATATTACTACTTTGGACTGAAATAAAATACTGCTTTTCTATTACTGCGTACTGGCATTTGACTTCCTTATCATCTGTGGAGGAAGATAGGCACCTACAGAGAGAAATTCATCCATTTCCAAAACAGATGTAAAAATCGGACAACATTAATTATCTTGGAAGCAACCTAGGAGTTACTAAATTAACCTCATCTACATTGACTTGTAAAGACACATGACTTTCAGACAGGTAAAGTTAGTAGAGTGGAATCACATCAGGAGTTCCTTTGGACAAGGGTTTCTAGAATTTACTTTTTTCCAGATTTTCAAACTCCTATTAAGATTTATACCTCGCTGTCATTAGATATCTCAGCACTGCAGTGCTCTCAGATAACTGGTTTCAGCAGATAAATTAGGTATATAGATCATTGTTCCAAGACATCTTTATACCCATTTTTTCTCTGCTGGGATGAACATAGTATGAATGTCCCCACACTTATTGTGATCAACCCATTTACCTTGCTGTGTTAGCTTTTCTCCTATGTTACGTGCAGCCTGCATTACTGTTTACTTGTTTCAGTCCATTAGCTCTGATTCTTCCCAAATCCCATAAGAAGAGGTGGATGTATTTCTACGATCATCCCCCAGATGAAAAAATCTCTTATTACGTATCTTAAAGCTGCTTATGATATTCCCTTTCACTATCTGCTGTCCTCTGGCAATGTTTATGGCCAATACGTTTTGGGTACAAAACACAACTTCAGCAGCAAACTGTGAAAATAGCATTTCTCAAGCAGATCATTGCATGAGCACAAGCTCATAGCGGCCTTCCTTAGTGGTGTACATGTCACAAGTGTTCCTCCTTTACCTACCTGTTGAGTTGCTCAGGGATTATTCATGAGTACAAACTTGAGTCTATTTTTATCTGTCTGGTGGTACCAGTGAAATAAGCCAATCCACTCCCTTAATTTTTCTGTTCACAGTCTGAGTTTGAAAACATTTATATCCACTTTGTTCTTTACAGCTCTCTCTTGTTGAGGGACTGTCCTAATGGGAAACAGGGACAAGTGGCTCTTTCAAATACATTCTTCATTTTTTTGCAATAAAAAAAGGTACTCCATCTCTGCCTCAAATCTTTTGCCCACCACTGTTCCATTGAGTGCAGTCTTCTGATGCCATCAAGGACATCATAGCATATCTTCAATATGATGATGTCTACCCTTCATTCAAACACTATTATGAATGTCTCTTTTTCAGACAGTAACTTTCTCATGTATTTGTGTCACATTTTCTGTTGTTGCCAAAGAATTTATCACCCATTCTGGAGTTCAAAATTAATCCCCCAGTACCTGTGGCCTTTCTTTTATGACTCATATCACTGCTTCTGTCAGATCCCTGGCTTCTGTCCCAGAGTTCAATTAAAAGTTAACAAACACCCTATTCACATTGAGTTTCCCTGCTACTCTGCTGCTGCTGCAGCATTCTCCATGGCTCCTATAAAAAATTAAATGTAACTTGCAGCACATTATCATCCCCATGATCTTTGTCTTCTGCCAGCCCACCTGCTCACCTTCTCTGCTGGCTGGAAGGCAAACCCCCAGGTTTCCTACTCATCTGTATTTTTACGCACGTTGTCTGAGGACTTCCCTCTACTTTAGGTATTGGTGTGCATCAGAACCGAGGTCCACAGCTCCTTGGCTGGTGGACCAAGGAGCTGGGGTCAGAGTTTGCCAGGTTCCTCAGCCACCTGGCTGCTGGTGGTTCAAGGAGCTGCTGCCTGTGATGTTCCTGCTCAGTGTAGCAGGTGGTGTTCACTGATTTCCCCTGCTTCCCAGGGAGCCAGGAAGCATGGGAAGTAGGAAACAAGCTCTCAGGAAGCAACATAGAAAGCATGTTGTGCTTCTTTCCAATAGGACTGATCAGTTTTCCCTTCCTTGAAAAAAAAAAATTTCAGAGTATCAGCCTTCTTAAGGAAAAGCTTCCTTTCTCTCCTCACCCATTGAGACCCATACACTACCCAATATTTAAATTCTACCTTCTGGTGTGGTCTATGGAAAACATGACAGTGAGACCATTTTGAAATGTGATCACACTGATAACTGACGTATATTTCTCTGGCATCTCTTCCCCAAAGACTTCGACTTCCAGATTATGTGCCAGTCCCATCACACAACTTCGGTCTGAAAGTGTGCAGACCTGTGCTATGGCCAACATACTTCTACTATCTCTGAGCTGTATTGCATTAACCTGCTCTGGCTCCAGCGCTCTATCAGACTGTTTTGTGTGCTGCCTTTATTCAATACTCAAGACTTGAAAAAACTTCTGCCAAATAAATTCCCTCAGCAAGAACCCCTAACCTTGGAAGTCCCTGTTTTCTAAAGGAATAAAGACAAACTCCTACAGCTTCATAGAATCATAGAATACCAGGTTGGAAGGGATTATCTGGTCCAACATGTCTCAGCAAAATTCTTCCTGAAGCAGGGTGGAAGGATTCCCATGGTATCACTGGATGGTGAATTAAGGCCACAAAAGTAGCGATTTTATGTGGGAAGGAGCCTAACAGGCATCTCTACAAATGTGGACTCAAAAAGTCACTGGGATTGATTTGCCTAAGGCAGACCTCTTTCTGTGGGTAGATACATGCTGTTTGTTTCCAAAGCTGCTAAGCTAAGGCATTTCAACAGCACTAAATGAATTTTTTAGAAGTGCAGGTGAATGATGAAAAGGCATTTGGTTCCCAAGAAATGTATTACAGGAGGATGTGCTGTTCCAAATTCCACCTTCTGGCAGGTTTTGTGTAAATCAAAACCTACAAATTTTCCAACTCATTTTATCTGTCCAAGAGAATATTTGCCACAAACATGAGGTGAAGTGCACAGAACGAAGCCTTAAAGAATAGCCTTTTAAAATAAAATTTTTACATTCAACAAGGAATAACATAATTCTGCATCTGTTTTATGGATGAAAGAATTTTTTGTTAAGCTTCATAACAGCTTATTAAATGAGACAACCAAGTATCTAAGGAGATGGGATTAAAAATGAAGATTTCTTGGAGAAATTCTGCAAGAGGCACAAGGGGGTACCTACTGTACAACTTCAGCATTCAAAGGACTCATTAGTACAACATAGGCTGCCTTGAAGTTCATAGCCAGAAAATACAACCATACATCAGTAGACATTTTAATGAGGTTAATGGGATTATTATTATTTTTTTAAAGTAACTATGATAATGTAGTAACAGTAAAACATTTTCAGACAACCGTTCAGGGTGGCTGTCAGTACCATAATCTCACCTGTGCTTTAAGAAAAAACAATTCATTCATAATGAAAAACTATCCCAGTGGTGTATGAGAGAGATCTCAATGTAAAAAGCAAATTCTACAGTTAATAGGCTTGATGTTCAGATTGCCAGGATGTATCCAGCACCTGACAGTGTGCTGGATATCACAGAACAGCTTGCCCTAAAAGGAGCTTATGTAAACTCAGCTAAAAAATATGTCTACATGTGTTTCCAGAGTTTCCTTTCAAATCATTATTTTTCATCCTACCTCTCCAGAATATGGTTCATCTTTCCCAGATGATAAACACGCACAGTTTGGGTGTGAAGAATTAAGGTTCCTTACTGCCTTCAGGCAGCATACTCTTAGAAGAGATTACCTACTAATTAGGTCATTTGGAGCCCTTCACAGGTTGCATCTCTAAGGGACAATTTCTTTCATCACATGTATGTGATTTTTTCTATTTTAAACAACTCAGAGGTCATCTTTACAATGAACATCTCTGATCTTGCACATCAGGTAATTTTTTGCCTAGATCCAAAATTTGGATTTCAATTAGGTACATTAAAACACATCAATTGTTACGTATGCTGGGCTCTATAGCTCTCAGCTTCATCCTACCAGTTTATCTTTGCTATAACTCCTTCACAGCTCAGAGCTATCTGTTCAGAGAGTTAAAAGGGGGACAATTCAGCCAAAGACACTCAGAAATACTGAAAGGAAATACCAAGATCCACAGAAAAATGACTTCTGAAAACATTAAGTGATTAAAACTAACTGATAAGATGTTTCTGCAAGTCCATATTAGCATGTGAATTCTGAATGTTTAAGAAGGTTGTCGTCTCCCCAGCACTGTGGGGAGGGAAACAGAGGCCAGATGCTATGTCTCCCAAATCCCAGACTAAAACCAGGATAATCAGGCTGTACTGCTGGCTTTTTATTTGCCTGTTTCTTTTTGTAAATTAACAGGTAGGAAAACTGTGATAGAAAAGTTAAGTAGATGAACTATGGAGAACTATTTAAATTGCTCAAAAACCTTTGATGACCAATCATTGAGCAGATACAAAAAGAAAATCAATGTAAAATTATGTTTGTTCTCTGGGATTCCTGATTCCTAGGCCTGTATCAAAAAGCTGGGAAAATTTGTCTACAATGCCCAAGACAATGCCCAAGACAAGCAGGGACAGTCTCAATACCATGACAAAGACCCTCATGTCTTGGATGGGAGTCTACAAGGCAGTGATGTAACGGGTGAAAATAGAAATGGAGCTCCAAGCAAAGCGCTTGGGTGATCAGTATTGGATAAAGCATCTCTATAATAATATATGCAATATAATACAATGCATAATAATAATAAGTCCTCTAGATCAATGTGTAGCTTTCCCATTCTCAGTGCTCAAGGACTTCAAACTGGAGCAAGTGCAGCAAAGGACAAGTAGAAGGAAGACCCTATTTTATCAGAGAAGATGAGGGAAACATCTCACATGGTAGCAATAAATCAGCCAGATCCAAAATGGGAAGTAATATAGCTGGATCAGCATATACTCAGCATGCTCAGGAACATCTCTGGTCCTGGTCAAGCTCTGGGCGCACACCCCCATGCTGCTATGACTGATGATTTCAAGGGCCCAGTTTCAAACAGGTTTGTAGAAAGGTTTACCATTTTTATTGGTTCACATATTTGTGATTGCTTCAGTTTGCTGGATAATTTTTTCCTTTTACAAATGATCAAAAACCTCTATCTAAAACTCTAGATAACTGAAAGTGTTGAACCCAGAATCTGATGGAGGGTGTCCCAAAGCAGTGCCAAATTTGGCTTGAAGTACCTATATTATCATTATTTTTTCATTCTAGTTTCCGCCAAAAGGCATGTTAAAATTGAAAAAAAAGGTGGGGAAAAGTTTAGAATATACCTTAGGGAAGCGGGTTTGAGAAATTATCTCAATAACTCCAAGTTACTTCGTGGGATTGTTACTGTCATGCACTGCCTGTCAGATACCCAGTGTGTGAAAGAAGGCACAAGCATCGTTTTCCTTATAAACAAAAAGAAAGTCACAGTAATTGTTTCATCTGATTCTAATTCTCTACTGAGTGACATAAACAGCGCTGTCACTTCTTTCAGTAGGTCATAATTGCACAGTATTTCATGTGAAATTAAAATGTTGACTGTAATGTCAAGGGTGGTGGATTTATGAACTAAATAACTTAGTTAGAATAGTTAGGCCTATAGAAACTATAGGCCTGTCAGTCTGACCTCGGTACCGGGAAAGATCATGGAGAGGATCATCTTGAGTGAGCTCTCACGGCAACTGCAGGGCAGCCGAGGGATCAGGGCCAGCCAGCATGGGTTTATGAAAGGGAGGTCCTGCTTAACCAGCTTGATCTCTTTCTATGACCATGTGACCTGCCTTCTCAATGCGGGGAAGGCTGTGGACGTTGTCTACCTGGACTTTGGTAAGGCCTTTGACACCGTCCCCCACAGTGTTCTCCTGGAGAAGCTGGCGAATCATGGCATAGACAAGTGTACTCTTCACTGGGTAAAAAACTGGCTGGCTGGCTGTGCCCAGAGAGTTGTAATTAATGGGGTGAAATCCAGTTGGCGGCCGCTCACCAGTGGTGTCCCTCAGGGCTCAGTTTTGGGGCCAGTCTTGTTTAATATCTTTATTGATGATCTAGATAAGGGGATTGAGTGCACCCTCAGTAAGTTTGCAGATGACACCAAGCTAGGTGGGAGTGTTGATCTGCTTGAGGGTCGGCAGGCTCTACAGAGGGACCTGGACAGGTTGCATCAATGGGCCAAGGCCAATGGGATGAAGTTCAACAAGGCCAAGTGCCGGGTCCTGCATTTCGGTCACAACAACCCCAGGCAATGCTACAGGCTTGGGGAAGAGTGGCTGGAAAGCTGCCCAGCAGAAAAGGACCTGGGGGTATTGGTGGACAGCTGGCTTAACATGAGCCAGCAGTATGACCAGGTGGCCAAGAAGGCCAAAGGCATCCTGGCCTGTATCAGGAATAGCGTGGCCAGCAGGAGTAGGGAAGTGATCGTGCCTCTGTACTCAGCCCTGGTGAGGCCTCACCTCGAGTACTGTGTTAGGTTCTGGACCCCTCACTACAGGAAGGACATTGAGCTGCTGGAGCGTGTCCAGAGGAGAGCCACCAAGCTGGTGAGGGGTCTAGAGAACAAGTCATATGAGGAGAGGCTGAGGGAACTGGGCATGTTTAGTTTGGAGAAGAGGAGGCTGAGGGGAGACCTCATTGCCCTCTACAACTACCTGAAAGGAGGTCACAGAGAGGTGGGTGCTGGCCTCTTCTCCCATGTGAATAATGACAGGACCAGAGGAAATGGTCTGAAGTTGCGGCAGGGGAGGTTTAGATTAGATATTAGGAAGAATTACTTTACTGAGAGAGTGGTCAGGCACTGGAACAGCCTGGCCAGGGAGGTGGTGGAGTCGCCATCCCTGGAGGTATTTAAGAAGCGTGTAGACATGGCACTTTAGGTCATGCTCTAGAGCCCAAGATTGTTGGTTTGTGTCTGTTTGTGGGTGGAGTGGTGTTTGATTGTGGGTGTTTGTTTTCGTTTGGTTTTGGTGTTTGGTGTTCTGGGGTTTTTTTTTGTTTGGTTTTTTGTTTGTTTGGTTGGTTTGGTTTTGGTTTTGTTTTGGTTTGGTTTTTTTGTTGGTTGGACTCGATGATCTCAAAGGTCCCTTCCAACCAAAATTTTCTGTGATTCTGTGATTCTGTGATTAAAATGGTCTTTATTATATCTCCATATGGAAAGGTGACACAGTACTGCTTCTGCAGTTCAGGCCTATTACTGACTACGATCTCTGTACTTTTTTTGTTTCATCCTTTAGTATTAAAGGAGAAATTTTCACATAAAAAATAAACCATACTTTTGTTGTTGATCCCAGAACTATCTTGGACCAAATGGATGTGGGTTCAGGGTCAGACCCTCACATGTTGAAGTAACTCTTTTAGCTCCTTAAAAAGTTAAGCCAGCTTTTCCGCAAATCTGGGGAGAAATTCCCAGTGCTTACATGGAAACTGGAACAGGGCCAGGGTCCAGACTGGGGTAGATAAAACATGCACTGAAATTGCCATTTCTGCACTTAGATCTTGTGCTCATGCAAACGAGGGCTTGAGCATCTATTGCCACTTGAGGAAATGAGGCTGGCAGCCCCTCAAGAGTGAGCTGAAATGAATTCAAGTCTTTCCTCTGACTTCAAAAGCCTCAGTCCCAAAACCACTAAACACTGATTTATGTTTATTTTTCATCATCTGGGTTCAACAGCAGAGACCACTTCTCTAATTCCTGTGATTTCTGAGGGAGAGAAGTGGGGCAAGGGGTCAGATAAACCAGTGGAAGGAAAGACCCACTGTGGCACACGATTTGTATCATGTGAAAATTAGAGGCAAGCCCACAGTGCTGTGCTCACCTCTGTGTCAGAGTTGCACCCAGTTCCAATTGTCTCAGTTTATTGGAAAGGACATATTTGCGGTGTTTGTGGGTTTTTTCCTAAGTAAAGCACTCAGCCAACTGATTGTTTCTTTATTACTTGTGGAATTGTTTATGTATTACCAAAAGTATAAACTAAAGATACAGTGAGAAGAAAATCACAGAGCTAGTAGATAAATTACTAGAAAAAACATGAATAATTCAAGCAATGAGACTCAAGTGTTTCTTAAAACTTCTTTCTTTTTTTGATAAAGAGGGAAAAATGAGTTTCATATGAATGGAACCTATCTACAACTATAACAGTAGGGTACAATTTTAAAAGTGAGAAATGACAAATGTTGAGACTGACAGGTAACAATGGAAAAAAGATTCTGGATTTAAACAGGGTGTTGAAGAAATGTGTATGAATGGTATATGACGGGGTGTATGAATGTTAACATAATGAAAAAAATAAGATAATCACTGTATAGCAAGCACTCATCTTGGCTTAATCCATTACACCCTAAAAGTATGGCAAAGAGTTCACACGCGAAATAACATTACAATAAGCTCTTGTTAGTAAACTGATTAGTGATTTAGAAATTGTTTCTTGATCAGATGACCCTTACATGGAAGACCCCTACACCTTCAGTGTGCAAACTTGGAGTTCAATCTGGTAAATCTAGATCCAGATGAATTTATTTTCCAAACAGCATCTGCTGGAGCTGGGACGAAAGGTGCTGGGAGGACTCAGAGCATCTCCACATCAGTGGCTCATGCTGGAAACAGCTAAGAAAGCTTTCTCTTACAGTAGTCTCACTTGATGATTTTATCCTGTGTTGTGGCAGCCATAGCACATGGTGTTTTGTCTAATGATAATGCACATTGCTCTTGCACAAGGTCTGTGTTTCAGGGATCTAGTTAACATTATGCTGGAAAAAAGTCCAGTGCAATGGCAGCAACAATAGACCTGAGAGCTTCACGTGCAGGTCAGAATACCATCAAGTTAAATGTCATATACCAGGAATGAAAAGAAAATCCCAGTCCCAGAAATTGTATGGCTATAACATTTGGCTGGGAAATAACAAAGCAAAACAGGTAGAAAACATGGTGACTTTTCTTCCAGCTCCCTAGGTTTAGGTGCCCATCTGCTTGCCCTTTTACTAATATCCATTCTCCACTGCTGAGAGCCTTACATGCCTCACTCTATCCTGCACTGATCACACAGTGCATGTTCCCCAAATGCTAAGGTGTTAAGAACAAAAATAGGTTTAATCTGAAATTAATTGCATTTCAGAAAAAATATTTTCAACATTTTTTATTTAATTGAGAGCAGATTAAACCAG
Source organism: Numenius arquata (assembly GCF_964106895.1). Classification (NCBI taxonomy): domain Eukaryota; kingdom Metazoa; phylum Chordata; class Aves; order Charadriiformes; family Scolopacidae; genus Numenius; species Numenius arquata. The sequence continues at coordinate 50,797,365 of NC_133580.1, forward strand.
GTATTATAAAGGACTAAAATGTTCTTTGTAGGCTACAAGAAACCTAATTCCTTTTCTTTTATTTTTTTATTTCCCTTTTTTGTGGACAACTAATGAATAGAATTAAAGACCTCACTGTGTTATTATTATTCAAATCTGCTTGAGAAAGATGCTAAGATTAGAGGTGATGGACAAGATAGAAATGTCTGTCTTTTTTAGTTACCCAAAGTTAATTAAAATAAGTCTGACCTATTATCTGCCACCCAAAGTGTCCTATGGAAACAAGACTCTAATGGTAGCATAGACAAATTGGCTTGTCTTGCTAAAACTCCTTAGGGTTAATTAAAAAGCAGCTTATGCTTTGAAGAGTGCCACATCAGAGATGGTTACTTTTCCCCTCATTCCTGTTACATATTTTCTGAACATTTATGATAAGATTTTATATAACTAAACGAGAAAGCTGAGATTTGTATCAAAAGGAGCAAAGCTTTTGCTTAGTATAAGGAAAGAGCATGACAGCTCTCAAGGTGCTCAGAGCAGGGAAGTCAGAAAGCTCCAGCAGCTTAAGGCAGAAACTTATGGAAATGTGACCATTCTGGTTTCAAACCAGCTTGCTCTGGTTCTGGAGCAACCTGGATCTCAATGTGAGATGTATGCTAATTCTGGAAGTCTTTTCAGTCCAAGTCCCTCTTTGAGCTCCCAGGCAGTGTAGTAATGCATATGGCACACAACAGAGAAAGGGAGGTGGTCATGGCTCTCTTTATGGAAAGTACATTTTTTGAAATGTAAGGCTCCATATCATTTCAGAAATGATGAGACCCCACCTGGAGTATTGCGTCTAGCTCTGGGCCCCGCAACGTAAGAAGAACATGGACCTGTTGGAGCAGGTCCAGACGAGGGCCATGAAGATGATCAGAGGGCTGGATCATCTCTCCTACGAAGACAGGCTGAGAGAGTTGGGGTTCAGCCTGCGGAAGAGAAGGTTCCAGGGAGACCTTATAGCAGCCTTCCAGTATCTAAAGGGGGCCTACAGGAGAGATGAGGAGGAACTCTTTGTCAGAGAGTATAGTGACAGGACGTAATGGTTTTAATCTGAAAGAGGGTAGATTTAGATTAGATATAAGGAAGAAATTCTTTACTGTGAGGGTGGTGAAACACTGGAACAGGTTTCCCAGAGGAGTTGTGGATGCCCCATCCCTTGAAGTGTTCAAGGCCAGGCTGGATGAGGCTTTGAGCAACCTGCTGTAGTAGGAGGTGTCCCTGCCCATGGCAGGGGGCTTGGAACTCGATCTTTAAGGTCCCTTCCAAACCATTCTATGATTCTATGTTTCTATGAAATATTTTGTAAACCATGCAGGCAATAGGGAAGTGGCCTCACTTTCTAATTAGACATCCTTGGCAGGAGACAGCCTAAAAAAGCCTAGGCAGCCTTGGCTCAACCTAAAAAAAAAGATTGTTTACTCTGGAAGCATCTCCATGTGTCTATCTAAATCATCCTCTGTTCTGGACAGGATAATGATATTTAAACTACCCCTGACAGGAGTCTGTTTAAACTGATTAAAAAGACCTCTGTGAAGACTATATAGCAACCACCCAAGCAGCCTATTTTTGTGCTGCATCACCACTATTGTTAGAAAAGGTCTCTGTATATTCAGTGAACTTCTCCTCACACCTTTTTACTGCAATGTAGTCCTAATCTTTCTCTTCCTACCTTGAACTGGACATAGCAAAAACTCATCTGCTTTGTATTTAAAGCTATACACATTGGAAGATTTTTGTTCTACTTACTGTATAAGGTAGAACCTAAGTCCTTTTCATCTTACAGTAACACAAATGCTTCAAGAATCCCTTATACATGATATTTGGCAAAGTTCTTGTTCAAGTTCTTAAGTAGTACACACAAAAACTCGATACAGCAGTCTAGTTGCAGTCACTCTGGTTTTGTGTAAAGCGAGTTCACAGGAAAAGGTAACATCTAAGACCTGACATGAGGTTCTATGAACACATTCCAGAATAAGATTTGTCCTTATTATACTAGTATGGTTAGTCAGATCTATTACCTGACATTTCATAGATCAGTTATCTTTCCTTTAAACTATTAGGCAGTCCAGATATGCAACTCACTGTTGCAGGACACCTTAAGGACCACTTGATTTGTAATATCTGAAGTGAATGCATGTTTATATGCCTAACAAGAATACTAGTATTATTATTTCTCAAGTTAACATAGACCCTGAAGAGAGTCAAAAGTCACATCAGGATATATAAAAAGCTCAAATACTAAGGATGAAGATATAGCTTCCTGGTGAAGCCTATTTTTTTTCATTTGCTGAATGTGCTCTACATTAAATGACAAGACAGGACAGTTTGCTCATCAAGGCTGCTACCACAAATATTACTAAAGCCTCTTGACAGAAGTTTTTTCTCAGTAGTGGCCTTAGAAAATTGTTTAGCCAATCTGACTGAATAAAATTCCCAGTGACAAAAGTCATGTTCTAAATTTTAAGGACAAGTCACTTCATATCTGGATAGCATGAAGTCTTTCCATCTTACAGATAGCACAACAAAATATGTAGATGTGTTTATTGATTCAAGTGTTCAATGCTGTGACTTTTAAAGTGCTTGTTCCTTGAGAGACTTAGGTTATCCAGCTTTCTGTTGTGGATTTGACCCTCAAATTAAGTGCTGTTATGGTTGCTTTTTGGAAAGTCTCATTGTCTTTTGAAAGAAACATGTATAAGCTCTGTCTACATATGATTGATGGTACTCAAGTGAAGCTGGATTCACCATGTCCAGAAAACTTCACAAATCAATATTTCTGTAATTTTAACATACTGCTTTCTCACTGAATTTTAGAAATCTGATAGTCTGAGCGAAGGAAACTTCATTACCACTGAGAAGAGTAGGTCAATGATACAGATGAACTTCATTCATAACAAAGCCAATTGCTGGTGAAAAGGAACTGAACTAGAGATGATTAATTCTTTTTCAGTGCCTTAATTTGGTAGTCATGATCATTATTCTTACCAAAGAGCTAACAGTTTTTTAGCATTGCCTTACTTAATTAATCTTAAACCATCTAAGGGGAAATTCCAAAGTCCAGTAAAATCAACTAGAGGATGCAGTTTATAATGGGCCTGCCTATGGGGAAAGCTATTAATTTTTACTGTTATGCAACTCATGCCATTTGTCATACTTGGCATTGCCATTTGTTTTCCTTTTGTTGTTTAGTCAATTTTTAGTTAAACAGACCCTTTTTTATCCAGAAACAAAACTGTTTTGAGATACTAAGCACCTTAAAAGCATACAATAAGGTATGATCAGCCTCCTGAGGTGAGCAGCTTATATTTTAAATAAAGAAGTCTTTGTGAACCTGATTTCCTAAAGGAGGGTAAAGCCAGAACTAGAACAGCATGAGTAGGAGGCAGGCATTTTGACCAAGCAACGTTCTTCCTCTCTAGACTTCATGCTATCTGTTGTATCAGAGCTATGAGTTCCAATTAAGTTAACATTTCCAGCTCTCAATCTATCAGTGTCCTGTGGGGGTTTTATACATATTACTTCTAACCCTATGGCAATGGGTCAAATTGGACAGCAGGTCTAAATCACCTCAACCTAATAACCCCACACTGATAGTGCCATGAGTTGAAGTTCCAATTACAGGCAAAAATAAAGCAGTTTCTCCTTTCCCTGCTGACAATTGCTTGTAAAAGTCAGTTATTCCTTTACACGTCCTCAGACCTTGCTATTCCCTCTTTGTTCTTCTTCTGTTGCCAGTAGGATTTTGCCAAAACAGGTCAGTCCACTGATTATGTACAGATCTGTATTTATCTTTGGTTTTGATATAAATTTTCTCCAAAAGTTCAGATTGTTCTAAATCCTCCATTTTCAGGAGTCATTAGATTCAATCTAAACTCTTCTGTGCATCTTTATATATGATGTTAAAAAACAGTTTTAAAATTATGTTGGATTACTAAGAACAATACAAAAGCCTCTTGAAAGCATATTTTTGATCCTCAGTTGTCAGCCTTCATTCAAATATTAAAAATTCTATTGTAAACTTAAAAAGACTTCTTCATATATATTTAAGCATCACTGTTGTATGCTAAAAGTTGCCACAGAAACTGAAGAGAACAAGAAGAACCTCAGTTAACTTCTCAGATTGCTTTTTTTTTTTAAACTATTTTTAAATAAAAATGAGAAAATACACTATGAAGGCCTCTAGGTTGAAGGAAAGTAATAAATAATTCAACACCAGGGAAAGAGAAACAACTGTAGAAAGTTCTACAGGCATTTTGTTATAGAGCAATCGGCTATCTCAAGGTGAACAACACACAAGAGGTGTAATGAGAACTGGCAAACGACCCTTCACTGATGAACGTTGTAGTACGTTCCAGATAAAAATTAGTATTTTCTTCATGGCACGTGTCCCATAATTCCTAGGTTGTTTCTGCCAGGACAACGCTGTGGCCTCAGATATCTTACATTTGATCAACTGAAAAGAATACCTATTGTAGAAGGATGATATCCTAAGGTGGAGCCTACTTCCATTCATTAATTCTGTAGTAAATGAAATTCAAAACCAAATCTCCTTCTCAGCTGCTTTTTTTTTTTTTTATTCTTCTTTAATCAAATAAAGATGACTTAGCATATTTAACATAAAGGACATTAGTTGCCTCATGACAATGCTTCTATATGAGAGTAAGGACCTGCCATGCCACCTCTGTGCAGCCCATTAGGATTTTTCAGATTTAGAAATGGAAAAATTTTTGGTTGGAAGTGAAAAATAGGAGAATGTGAGAACGTATTTCCCATGATCCACCAGAGTAACCATGAGGTCCCATCCAGACAGCAATAAACATTCATATCATCTTAAGCTGAACAGTAAGAGACAACCATCTTTGTCATTTTCCTTGTCAGGAGGTATGCTTTTCTCTTTTTCAGTGTATTCTATAGTTTGTTTCTGTTCCAACAAATCCCATATAGACAAATCTAGTTCACTTTCATTGCAAATGCTGATACTTTTGGCAATGTGAGGCAGAAGGTCAATGAGGTTAACATACTATGAAAGAACCAAGATAGGAAAAGAGTTAAGTGTTAGGAAACTTGCACTGAAAATATTTCACTATCTTTTATCTTTTTCTATGTATTCCACCTAGGGGCAAACAAAATAAAAATAACAGACAAGAAAAAAGGTGGGGGAGGGGGCTGGAATTCAAATGAAAAACAGACTTTTTTGTTTGATTTTTAAAAAGGGGACAGGGGAACAAACAGATAAAAATATGAAAATTTTTTGAATAATTATTTTTCCATAGAGAACACGCATTGTATTTTAACCAGCCCAACTCTATACTTTAAAAAGTCTTTATATGTTTAAGTTTGTCAGAAGTAAAAAGAAACTGAGCTTATGAGAAAGACTCAGTTGAAAACCAGATGGCTTCTGCACCAGTGAATAGATTGAAAACTGTGCTGGGAGTGAACAGCTCCATAGATTAGGCAAGAAGTTTGAGAGATCTTCTGAAAGAACACAACAAGAGCCATGATTCAAAACACTTACAGGGTTTTTATTACAACATATAATTGACTGAAATATATAATGATTTATTTCACGATGCCTTATAGTTAGTACATTTTCTGAGATTACAACAGAATGGAAATAAAACAAACATTCTTTTAGATTTAAAAGTGGTGGGTTTTGCAACAACTGATTAAAGTTTGCATTTAAAATGTTTTTCAACTAAAAGTTGTGCTTTCCTGTAGGGAAAATTCTGTGCAAGAAAGTAATTATTTACTAATGAGGTTTCATGTTTAAATAAAGAACAAAAAAGCTTTTCAGCATTTTGTTTTTCCCTCCAGCATCTCTAGGTTTAATTTTTTTTTTCCTTCTTTTTGTTCTGAGAAAGGAGAGAAGAAGGAGGTGGAAATGGAGAGGCAAAGTAGAAAATGTAAAATATAAAACTGAACTGGTTTAAATTTCTAGGGAATTAAAATATTTCTACAAGGAAAAACTTCACAGTGGAAAGTAGAAAAGTACCAAAGAAAAGTAACCAAGAAAAGTACCCAAACAAACAAATAGTGTGTTCTTTCAAAAGGTTTTCATTTTAATATTGTGGACCTATGTTATGAACACAATTATAAAAGCCTGCAAATATAAAAGGAGTTAAACGGTAAAAGCTTCATATTTTCCCTGGGTTGGCGTATGGCTTTGCAATTCCATAGAACTGGAAAGATGATCATGTGAAAAACAGCAGCAATAAGAAAACCCCAGGGGACCTCCTTGAGTGCCTGCTACATCCATTCTTGAGTTTATACACTCTGTTGGGAAGACACGTGATTTTTAGCCATTTCTCTTCTTACTTTTCCTATGTAACAGTTTTTCATTCTTTAAAGATTTGATTCTGCTTAATCACTGCTGTGGCATCAACACTGTGAATATTTGTTGCAGTGGTCATTTTTAGACTGCCCGCTGCTTTTCTACCAGTAATTCTTGAAGACAATTGTCAAAGATGTTTTCATTTAAAGCCTAAGCACAAAGGCAGCATGGCTTAAATAAAAAGAGAATTTCACCACCAAAAAAGAATCAAAGAGAATTTCAAATCATCTACCCTGCCCTCCAAAGCTGAATCATATCTTTTATGGGACCAGGGAAAGTTTAGCATCAGCTTTTGAGAGCTTCAAGGACAAAAAGATGTTGATTTAGCCCTTTATTTGGGGGTGAACTTTCTTCTCAGCTCAGCACTGTATATAAAAATAAACAAAACAAACATAAAACAGAAAAAGTGGATGAGGAAAAAAATTATTGCTTTTTAACAACAAATAAGTAAGCACACACTATAACACCTAATAAATTAACGCCAGTGTCACTGAAAAATAAAAATAACATTTTCAAAGGACAGCTTGTCATGTTCTCATGATTCAGGGACTGTTGTTTGTTTTTACCCTTTCTCCTCCCCCCTTTAATTAATACATTTACTTCCAAATAAGATCTGAGAATTAGGAAAATGTCACACCATATGTGTGTTTATTTTTGCTCAAGTAATTATAATGGTGTAGGATCTCTCTTTTCCTTTTTTCGCTTGCTGAGACAGAATGTTCCTTCAGAGGATAGAACAGCCTCAAAGCAGCTGCTGTGACATCTGAGGCAGAGAAAAAGTCAAAACTTCATACTCTTTTCCTTGTGTATGCAATGACCTTTACGAGGGAGTGAGGGAGTCCTTCCTCCAGGTGCTCTCCCCGCAAGCTTCAGAAGAATCTGCTTATGGCAGCAGCTAGAAAAGAGGTCTCATATAGTCAGATGCAAAACCCCAACATGAAAAATAACATCTCTGTGAATGCATTTGCAAATGAATGCCTGGTACTTCGTGCACCTGAGCATGGTAAGCCTCCACACAATGACCACTCTTCTGGAGAAAAGCTAGTAGTATTTTTGCAATTATAAGTTCAGTCTAAATAGCATCTAAGCAATCTGGCTAACCTGGAACCAAACCATTGCAAGCTCTAGCCCAAAAAGACTGCCCTCTTGGACTGTGGTGGTAGAAGCAGCTTCCTGTGTAATCTTCTTCTTCACTGGCAGATATTTCTTTTTTTATCTTCCCACTGAGTTCTGATGTTTTCTGAGTGATCAAATGTTTGCAGGTGTTTTTCTATTATTATTTCTGTAATCTTTCTACAGTTACTAACACAATATCATGCTCCAGTATCTTTGTCCCTCGTCCAGAAACCTCTTTCCTGGAAGAGAAAGATCTTGTAGAAGTCACCTAGGGTTTTCTTATTGCTACTGGTTTTTACCAGTCAAGATGGTGTCAAAACATGGAAAACACCTTGTGCAGAATGATATTGTTTGATGATTTTGTGATTCTAGACATAAAGGGAAATATTCTTGCCATCAAGTTGAACATTTCAGACTCTGGGTGTTTTTAAAGGTCTTCAGAATATCTATGATGCTTTCTACAATTTCAACCTTTCATACCTATAGCACTTCCATTCTCAGCAGACTTACATTCTGAGCTGAGAAAGTAGCAAGAGATAACAGAAATAAAAACCAAAAACTTCAGTCACAGCCACTTATTCTACACACAGTGGGATTGGATTTTATAAACAAAATATGGACCAAAGAACTTTCCTTTCTCTTTAAGACACAAATAAAAAGCTCTTAAACCAAAGCAAAACTACACAGAAGCTGTAGTCTAGTCTTTTCTGTATCCACTACTAAATATGTGGGATGCTCCTGTCCATTTGGGTTTTGATTCCGTTTTCAAAGAGCTTCAATTCATTTCATTCCTGTACAAAAGATCATGATGATGAGAAGCAGAATTTAGATTTAAGGTCTTTTTCACTCTCATACCTATTTACCCACAATAGTTCCAATGGCATAGCTAATATGAGCTTTCTATCTGAAATAGATTTTATTACTTACTTTCTGTGGGTAAAGGAATGAGAGGTTTAATATACTCAGTTCTGGATTTTCTACTTAGTCATTTAAAGCTGTTGTTTAGGTAATAAAATTCTCTCTGTACTTATTTATCTATCTCAGTGTTCATTTCCTTGAGGTCAAAATTCAAAAGTCCTAATATTACAGTAATCTATATTCCATTATTAGGGGTTGCTGAGAAAGTTTCTTGTTTGTCTGGTTTTTTTCTCAATCTAGCTTCAATGATAAGGCAACATTAGGGACATTAGGATCCACCTCTGACAATCTTAACCTAAATAGTGCAGGAATTAGAGACTTCTAGGGGTTTCCTACCTCTTGCAGTAATGCACTTGTACATGGTAAACCCATTCTGATGCAGATCTTCCCAAGCACAGTGGCTCCAAGGATCTAATGGATTCACAATAGAGATGCAGTCTTCACACTCACTGGATTCAATAAAAGAGTTGCCAAAGCAGATTCCCTTGAGCTGAGGAACCACAAACCCTTCTTGAGACCCAACATAACTACTATTAAGCGCTGGCCTTTTACCTCTTCCTCATTGCACGAGGATCCATCAAATTCTCGCTTTGGGAACAAGCTGGCTCAGCCTGCTAGGTCACTGTGATGGTGAGAAAAGGTTAAACTCCTCCACAGATGCCCTCCAAAACAGAAATTTCCTGATGAAAGAATTATTCCCTATTGCTCACAGAGGAGATCATTAAGGAGAACTTCACCAGTCCTCTGTCTTCTCTGGCTGAGTGACCAATAACAACAAAAGTCACAGCTTAAAGCAACCCAGCAGTACATCTTCACCACCATGGACTGAAGCCAGGGACTCCTTGATGTACCAATAACACCTCAGCTTGCATACCTAAAACAACTGAGGACCTTAGAAGGGATTTAGATTACTTTTTCACCATCTTCCTTGCAGAAGTCCGTATATAACACATAAGATCTATGGATGGGTAGGAGGAGTTGCTAAGAGATGATTGCAGACGCAACATCATACGTTACATGTGGATGCCTAGTTAGGAAGCATGTGTCCAAAATGGCTGCTATAGTCTTAGCTGTGAGATCACCTTTGCTAAAATACGAGGCATGGCTAAGCTGGTGAGCCATCACTTCCTTCCTAAGGTAAGAAATCTGTTGGGTTGCTTCTCTTACAACTCTCCTCTGTAAAAAATAGCAGACAACAAGACTAATGGAGAAAAGTTCAAATAATAATTCTTCTACGTCTCTCATTAGGCAAACCACAGCGATGCTTTAAAAAGCTGGTCCTGAAATGTAATGTCAGAGACACTGTCACATCACGGTGCATCAAATGGAAAATGGTTATTTACAAGCTTTTTAACAAAGACCTCTTAAGAGATCACAATCAAGTCATGGTGGCCTAAGAAGTCCTTGTCTAGCAGCAAGGTAAATAATTAATAGCTCACACTGATTATATGATTCACTACTTTCAGGGACATGTCAGCAACCACACTTGGTGAAGTGCTGCAGCTACCAGACAGTGTAAGTCTGGGGATTTTCTGTAGATCTTGACTCATGCTTGTGTTTTACAAAAAAAAAAAAAAAAAAAAAAGGTTGTTTGGATTCAAATCTCTTTGTTACGGCACTGGTGATTGAGGGAGGAAGGGGTCATTTCATAGAATCTTAGAATCATTATTATTGAATCATTGAATTATAGAATGAGAGAATAGTTTGGCTTGGAAGGGACTTTTGAAGGTCATCTAGTCCAACCTCCCCTTTAATGAGCAGTGACAGCTTCAACTACATCAAGTTGCTCAGAGCCCCACCCAGCCTGACCCTGAATGTTTCCAGAGATGCGACATCTACCACCTTTCTGGGCAACCTGTTCCAGGGTTTCACCACACTCATTGAAAAAAAAAATTTGTCATTCTATCTGGTCTAAATCTACTCTCTTCTACTTTAAAACCATTATCTCTTACCCTGTCACAACAGGCCCTGCTAAAAAGCTTGTCGCCATCTTTATTATAAGCCCCCTTTAAGAACTTAAAGGCTGCAATAAGATCTCCCTGGAGCCTTCTCTTCTCCAGGCTGAACAACCACAACTCTCTCAGCCTGTCCATATAGGAGAGGTGCTCCATCCCTCTGATCATTTTTGTAGCCCTCTTCTAGACGCCTTTGAGCAGGTCTATATCTTTCCTGTGCTGAGGCCTCCAGAGCTGGACGCAGTACTCCAGGTGGTGTCTCACCAGAGCGGAGTAGAGGGGCAGAATCATAGAATCATAGAATGGTTAGAGTTGGAAGACTCAAACTGCTGGCCACACTTCTTTTAATGCAGCCAAGGATATGGTTGGCCTTCTGGGCTGCAGGCACACATTGCTGGCTCATGTCCAGCTTTTCACCCACCAGCACCCCCAAGTCATTCTTGGCAGGGTTGCTCTAAATCCATTCAGCCCCCAGCCTGTATTGATACCTGGGATTGCTCGACCCAGGTGCAGGACCCTGCACTTGGTCTTGTTGAATCTCATGGTGTTCACAGGGGCCTAACTCTCAAGTTTGTCCAGGTCCCTCTGGAGGGCATCCCATGCCTTAGCAGGGAAAGACTTTCTCCTTAAAAAAGCAAGAAATGAATTGGAGGAAGTCCAGGGTTTCAGTCACCAGGGACTTCACCTGACTGCCATGACTTTTCAGATGTCACGGAGAGTGGCTTGGAAACTACATCAGCCAGTTCCCTCAGGACTCTGGGATACATCTCAACAGGTCCCATAGACTTCTGTATGTTCAGGTTCCTCAGGTGGTGACAAACCTGTTCTTCTCTTACAGTGGGAGGGAATTTGCTCCCCTAGTCCCCATCTTGCGGTCCATCCACTCAAAAGGTGTGGGAAGAGAGGTTGCCAGTGAAGACTGAGGCAAAAAAGTTGTTGAGTACCTCAGCTGTCTCCTTGTCTGTTGTTACCAGTTTGCCAGTCTTGCTCATTAGGGGATGTATGCTTTCTTTGACCTTCCTTTTCTGGCTGACATGCCTGTAGAAGCCCTTATTATTATTATTCTTGGTGTCCCTTGCCAAGTTCAGCTCCAGCTGTGCCTTGGCCTTTCTGACCCCATCCCTACACAACCAAGCAGCGTCCAGAGACTTTTCCGAGGGTATCTGTCCCTGCTTCCACTGCCTGTGCATTTCTTTCTTGCCCTTTAGTTTGACTAGCAGGTCTCAACTCAGCCATGCCAGTCTCTTGCCTTCCTTTCCTGATTTCTTACACCTGGAGATCAAGAGCTCTTGTGCTCTATAGAATGTGTCCTTAAAGATCTGCCAGCTCTGTTCTGCTCCCTTGTTCCTGAGGGCAGTTTCCCACCAGCTCCTATTGACTAACTCCTTGAACAGCTGGAAGTTTGCTTTCCTAAAATTCAGGGTCCTGACTTTACTCTTTGCCTGACCCCTCAGGACTGTGAACTCCACCAGTGCATGATCACTGCAGCCCAGGCTGCCTCCAATCTTGACATCACTGATTAACTCACTTGTGCTGGTGACCAACAGGTCCAGTATCGCATCTCCTCTGGTGGGATTGTCTATTACCTGGCTTAAGAAGTTCTCCTCAATGCATTCCAGGAGTCTCCTGGATTGCCTACAGCTCACTGTGTTACTTTTCCAGCAGATTTCAGGGTGGCTGAAGTCCCTCAGCAGGATGAGAGCCTGCCAGTGCAATGTCTCGTGTAGCTGGAGTAAGAAGGCTTCATCAATAGGCTCTCCTTGATTGGGCAGCCTGTAGTAGACACCAACCACAAGGCTCCCTTTGTTACCTTGGTTTCTAATTCGTACCCATAAGCTTTCAACCTGCTCATGGCTATTCTTCAAAGGCAACTCTTCACAATCTATTTGTTTCTTGATGTAGAGGGTCATGCCTGTGTCCCTCCTTCCTTGTCTGTCCCTTCTGAACAGCCTGCAGCCATTGATAGCCACACTCCAGTCATGGGATTCTTCCCACCAAATTTCAGTAATGGCAACTAGGTCATAGCTTTCTAGCAGCACGGTAGCTTCCATCTCTGAGGAAGGCAGCTTCCTTTGTTCTGCCTTGTATTTACTTTTCCTTAAAACAAAGGATTTAACACTAAAATTGACCCCGAACTGCCCCTTAGCATTGATTCTTCTTTATCTGGCACTATTGCTAAGCACTTAAAACCTTGCAAGGGAACATTAAAACACCTTTGGGCTGCTAGATTTTACATGCCATGCCTCTTTTACACTGGGATATCGACTCCAAAGTGGCCACTAACTTCTGTGATGTCCTCCTTATTTCAGCATATTGCAGAGCCTGGAGGATTCACCTGAAACCACTCCACCGCTCATAGATGAAGAGAGCATAATCTCCACTGCTTTTCCTTCACCTTCTTCCTTCCCTTCATCCTTCTTATGACACTTGAGCTTAAATCTAATATGCAACTATAAGCAATGGCAAATACCTTATGTAGCAATGCATAAGCAAAGGCAATGTTACCTGATAGATTGGTAGTTAGTAAAACGAAACTTTGAGTGTATTTTGAACCAGCAAATATGCTTTTTGTGTTTAACAAAAAAAAAAAAAAAAACCAAGCTGTTTCAACTGTTTCTGCATTGTTTCCTTGACTTCTCTCAATCTGAGTCACTGAGCATGGGTCTCACTAATCTGGGTCATCTTTAAGAATTCTGTGTAGTTTGAATAAATCTGTATGTTCTGTAATAATCCGAGATCAATCAGCATAAATAAAAAAAAATATCCCAGATGTTTCCTGGGAAGGCCACATTTCTTGGCTTCATTTTCTTGAGGAATGTAGAACATCTGGGATTCAAATTGCATTGTTTTCCAAGGTTCTTTAGATTGAGAATTTAAACAAAGAACTACCCACACCCTAGCATTATTTGGAGTAATTAAAAAGCCTATGGAAGACAATACAAATAATCACATATATTTTGACTCAAGCACTACATTTTTTTAGTGCGTGCTTATTATCTTGGCATAAAATATATGTAAAACAAAAAAAAAGTAGGTGAAATTTGTTACTTTTTTTTTCACTTTAACATAACCTCCCAGACTTCAGTCTTGCTAGCATTTATGCATGCTTTTATCTGTAAGCACATGAATAATCCTCTTTATTTCAGTAGCAAAACTCATCTGCTTTAACTAAGCTTTAAAAACTTCCCACAGAATCCATTTTTAAACACATTTCAAAAGTTGTGTTGCGAGCAATGTAACTTAACGTTTAATTATAAGGGAACTGTATTGCTTCTCTCAGAGACGAAACTGGGGCTCTGTACTCCAGGGAAATCAGCTACCATACGTATTGATTTATTTATTTTATAATGCTCTGTTGGCACCCATCAAATCACTGAGAATTTCAAAGTTGGCATATCTGACCAGAAATCCAGAGAGAAAAGATGTGGACATATTCCCAAGCAAACATGGAATGCCAAAAAGAGCTCAGCTAGAGATGTTTTGGATCAGGGAAAAATTAGGCAGAGTATCAGCTTGAGCTAGATTCAAAACAGGTTGCTGATCTGTTTCTCCAGCCTACTTTATAATGAAATTAAATCCAGTCCCACACTGGGTAAGAATGAGGTTTGTCCCAGTTAACAACAATGAACTGAATAACAGAATCAAGTTCTGTGTGAATGTGACTGCTGTCCCTTTTCAGGAATATAAAGAAGGCAATTTCAAAGTATTAAACTATCAAACGATTTATAACATCATGCCAATTTATGTGAGATGGGGATTTGCCTCTTAAAATCGTTCTAGCTTGCATACAATAAAATCACACTACATCCAAAGTTCAGCACACTCTAATAGTGTCTACTTGATCTATGGGGTGAACTATGCACAGTCACAGGATTGGTTCAGTAAACCTGGACTGAATTCATTAAACCGAGATCACCTCACTTTGTCTTTTGCACATGCTTTTACTTAAAGAGCTAGGACTTTGTTTAGCACAATAGCGGGATCTGTCATGCAGTGATGCCATGAAAGTAATCCCCATTCAAATGGCTTTGCACACACAGATAGTGATCAGTGAGGATGTGATCAGGCCAATGTGATGTGTCACCCTCCCAGCACTCACAACACTGTGGCTACCTGATCATGAGCAACAGCCCAACAAAACAACAAAAAAATCCTTGCACAAGTTAGAAAAACAGCCAACAAACTGGAAATTTTGCCCATTTCTCGTTCCTTATATCAGGAGATCTCCAAGTGTGTATGTCCCAGGAACTGCTTCCAGCACGGGTAGCAATCATGCTTAGCAGCAAAGAAACTTTTTTGAAGGTGCCATGTGCTCCTCACAAAGCTGCTTTTAAGACAGTGTTGTTCAGCTCCACCTTCCACTGGGATGTGGCTGTACAATGAGGGGCAGGTGTTTTGAGAAATGGATTTCCAGCATTTTTTGTTTGCAGACCAGTATATTCATTTTGATGGACCTGCAGATCAATAGTGGGGTAAATCCAAGATGGCTGATAGGAGACTTGCTTTTGTATCTATTTGTCAAGGGTACTGGAGCCATCAGCTGAAAGGTTTGACCCAAGGGGAATAAATGTTAGCAGTCTCATCTGCAGAGGTTTGTCCGAAGCCAATGTTTTTTTCTGCATGTCAATCTTCAATCACAAGTCTAGAAAGTCAACCCTATTTCCAAAGCTTATCCTCCTAGCTTATTAGGGCAACAGTCATACTTCAATTGCTTTTTTTTTATTAAAAAAGAATAAACTTTAAATTCCTATTAATATCACAATTGAAGCCATATGGACTTTCATGTGAAATATTTATATTCACTTCCTCTCTCTCATTTTTGGTTTTAATAGAATAGAGAGACATGGAAAGCTGGAGAGAAAAAAATTATATCCTCGAAAATTGCATGTGGTTAACATCAAAACATTTTAATTGAACTTCACATTACAGAAATCCAGATGGTCCATGTTCTGTTCAAGCCTCAGGGGACTGCAACATGCTACCATGTGTAAGATGCATCATGCCTTTCCTCTTCCCTGATGCACAAAGAACTTTCAATAAAGATACTACAGGCTGGTGAAATCTGTATTTTACTGTCTCTTGGGTATGCAGGGAGATTTTGGGGAATGCTGGAGGGATTTGAGACTATCATCCTTCCTTTCTTGTGGAATGGATTTCTAAAATCACTATTTTTCACTTTATGGGATGATGCAAGGGAGCCAGTCCTCAGTGGAGATAGAGGAGACCTGTCTGACCTTCAGCTGGGATGAATCAGTTCCATAAATACACCACATCTGGATCTGGCCCCTGATTTACAGCAGCTCAGGATATAGCCACCAAGATGGGCAAGTAGTTGTGTATTGACACCCATTCTGTCTTTGACTTTCACCTAAAAACCATAATTTTATAGGCCTATCGCACCAAGGTAACACCCTGCTTGTAGTAGTGTGTGACACCTTGGTGCACTCAAATGTAAATCTGTCGCTCTACTCTCCGGACATGATAAAGCACATCATGCGCCTGGTGCTGTGACATTACAGGATTTTTCTGGACACCACCAATGACCTCCCAGGCAAAGAATGACCTATGTAGACCTGCCATGACTTATACAGACCTGCCCCACTGTCATTGAAGCTTATATGGCAAAACTGGTAGTAATTCAGTTACCCTAGGTAGTAGTTCAACTTACACGAACATTGTCATAATTTTTTTAGATATTATTCTCAAATTAAGTCAAATCTGCATGTGCTGGAATTTCAGGCAGCCACCACCGCTCCACAGGAGACTATCACCTCCCACAGATTTCCTTATCTTCTCCTTAAACACAAATTTAAAGCACAAAACAGGCCATTGTGCAAGTTCCTGACTCCTTCTTGGGAGCAGAAGGAAGGTGGGCACAAGGATTGTGATCCAAAACTAATCAGAATAACATTCAATGTCTTCCTGTCATTTTTAAACAGCCTTTGCCTATGATCAATGACCTTCTGCAAGTGTCAGCGTAGGTCTACAGATAAGATAAACTGCGAGTGCAAGGCTTAGAACAAGATTGGCATCAGACACACCACTCTCATGTAGCTGCCAGCTTGCATAAGAAGTAACAGAACATTTGAAAGTGACTGAAAGTGTTGTAAAGGGATCTGAATTGGCAGGCTGATGTGTGGAGAGTGATGGGGAGGGGGAGATTTTCAGTTGCAAATACATTAAGCTCACCAGTGTAGGAGGAAGTTTTATGGTCTCAAGACTATTTGGAAAAAAAAAAAAAAACACCACAAAAAAAAAAAACCCAGAAACAAACAAACAGTGAAAATTAAAAATAACCTGAGACAAAGTACATTTGCTTTTGACTTCCATCAAGATGCAATCTCTGCAAAGAGCTACTGAGAAACATGTTGTCATGGTTCTTGGTTTTACCTCAATGATATTAAAAGGAAAATTCTAAACAAAGCATCTAATAAAATTTAATGCTGTTGCCCTAGCTTAAGCAATACACAAGAAAAGCATGTAGCGAGACTGTACTTTTTCCTCACAGGCTGCCACTTCCATTAGCTTTGAGGACCTTTCACCTTTGCCTCCTCAATATTTAAATGTTCTACTCTGCTTGCTGGAGAGGTTTCCAACTTACCACGCTTCACTGAGCAGAGCAGTGAGCTGGGGCAAGGCCCTCTCCTGTGCTTCTGCACACATTCTGCAGTATTAGGATAAGAAGATAAAGGATAAAAAAAGATTAGAAATAAGAAGGGGAAGTTGCAAAGGAGGGAAGGGAAAAGAACGGCCTCAGGAGAAGGAAAGTATTATCTCTGCCATCTTTTAGAAAAAATAGGAAAGAGAGGAGGGTGGCCAAAAAGGGGGCCAGGTCCTCACTGGGACTTACTGATGTGTGACTCTCTGCGGACACTATTTCTTATCAAAAGGGACTGGTTGTGGTGTCAGCAATCCAGTATGGGGGATGTACAGGTAAGCTGGACTGAGATGGCAGGCTTGGAAAGAGGAACTTGAATCTTACCTTTTTCTGAAGTCAGAAGGTGGATTAGATAAATGATGTTAAATTTTAGAAATAAATATTAAATCATGTGAAATGTTAAATTATGTTAAATTTTAAAACAAAACTGACCATAATGATGATTGTAAGGTGACAGAACTATCAAAGTTTAACAAGCTGGCACACTTCATCCAAACCATCGTCATGGTACCCGTGTACACCCTCAGCCCAAGGCAAATGTACAGCAAATTGATTTAGCTTTGCTCACAGGGAAAGAGGATTAACTGAAGTCACATTATTTCACATGGCACATGGCAAATTACTGCAGTTCAGTGATGCACGGTAACTCGTGACAGCACGTGCTCTGTGCTCGGAGATGTGCTGGGCCATGAAATAATGGTGTGAGTCCCCATCGCTGAGCCACTTAGAGTTGAGCAGGGAAAAGCACAAGAGGCAGAAATGGATGCTCTTAAAGTGGAAAGAAATGGGGTGGATTAAGTGACACCACAAATTTTTCCAGTGCTCCATAATGAGAACCTGCAAGTGCGGTTAAGACCGAATTAATTCCCAGAGTAAATCCAGAGAGGTCATTGCCACTCCCAGTGTTTGATCACAACCGTTTGCTTTCCATTGCAGGGATTCCTGTGGGCCTCTGGGCCAACTGGTGGTCAGCCACACAGAGATACGTGATATTTGCTTAAGACTTAGCTAATACTAGTATCCTACTCTGTTAGCTGGTTTTCTGCCGTGCCTCACTCTCCTATATGATTTGGGAGCAATTGAGGAGTTTACTACTTGCTTCTGTTAGTAGTATCTTGGTTAAATTACTGGTATTTTCTTGACTTATTGTCGTGCATCAGTAGTTGGCCTACCTATTAGAGCACCAACATTATAATCCTATACCAATAGGTGGGCCAAGCAACTTAACCCACACATATACGTCAGAGTTTTAGCATTAAAACTCACCCAGTAGAAAAAATACCTCTCACAGTTCATTAAAAAAAAAAAAAAAGAAAAGACACCAAAAAAACCAAGGATAAAATTATACATCTTTATAAGGTTAACTTTTATCATCCTGTTTGCTTTCCCTTCTCTATCCTGCTTTTCCCATCTGGTTTGGTACCACTATTTATGTCATTTTAACAGCCACCCTCCACCCCCTCTGAGCTGCATAGATCTTCAAACTCGAAATAAAAACAAACCCACTGTAAAGCACACTGAAAATTGTCACAGCAGTCCCAGGACTCCCCAAGCCAAGGAGCGCTCTGTCAAAAGGCAGGCACCATATGGAGCGTGTTTATTGCTCTCAGTGCTGCAGTCACAGCAGTCTTTGTTGCTGTCTCCAAAAAAGGAGGCCCTGGAAAATGTGAGCTGCTCCTGTATTTATTGTCCCTCTACATATAGGCACACATGCATACGTTCAAGTCCAAATGTATGCTTTAGGTAAGGGTAAGGGCAGCAGCAGGACTGCAGAGGAGCTGCTAACAGGACGAGGCATTCTGCTCTGATAAGCAGAACGAAAGGCTTGATTGGCAATGCTGAAAGGCAGGCTGCTTATTTGGTACAAGCTGCCTGATGAGCAAAAGCCAAAAATATCCCAGTTATTAATAATAATGAATCACAGGGAGAAAAGTGAGAGGGCATAGGCTCCTCAGCTATTTTCACAAGTTGCACTTACTACTAGTGAGGGAGAAACAAGCAGAAAGTCAGAGGAAACAGGGAAAAGGGGAAGGGAGAGGCAGACATTGCAAGTGGATTTTAAGGGCTTTAATTGAGGAACTGGTGCAATAAGGAGGTTTGTTTTCCTGTGCCTGGCTGGTCGGCTATACTGGAGCATATCTGTGTGATGATTAGTTGAATGACCATCTTTTCCCTCCCAGCTTGTTGCCAAAACACTGCTGAGTCCTGAGGCCAGGCCTTCTTAATCAAACTGTTGTTTTTGCTGCATGGTCTGAGCTGCACACGTGTCAGTGCAGCTGCCACTCTTATTTCCAAGGGCTGAAGGAACTGCTCAAGGGACCTGCAGAGCCCACAGAGACCCAGACTCAGATATGGAAGAGGGAAAGATGCAGTTGAAACTATGCTTTGGAGGAGAAGAAACCGGAGGGCACACAGGCATGTCCCCTGACAAAGAGACAAGTGAGGAGTCAGAATTTGCTGTGGATCTCTATGTCACACAGAGGATGATCGGAGTCTGGTCCCATCCCCTCCTGCCCCATCCACATTTAATGGCTTTGTGACCCTGTGAAAACCATTTAAATATAAGGAGGTTCATCTTGTCCTTCTTCACAGGGCTGTCCTGTGATAAAAATCCATCTCTGAGGTCCAGGTGCTTGGGGTCATGCCCATGCAGTGCCTGGGGGACCATCTCTGACTGCAAGTGATGGGAATGAGCAGCCATATATAAGCCCATGCTTATAAGCCATATAACCACATATACAAGCACTTCTGTAGATCATTGGCTTATAAAAAGAAATTAGTCTAAATCACAAGCAATCACGAATTTCCCACTACCCAGACTTTCTCCTGCTGAATAATGTCAGACAATCCTGTAATGTGGCTACTTTTCCAGAAAGTCCCACCGAGACCTCTGGCTGTTTTCTAAACTCAACATCTTCCTGAGACAATAGAAAGTGATAGTCAGCTCTGACATCTACCTTTGTGGGCATGAAATTAATGGATGTAATAAGAAACGCAGTCCTGAATGCCACACATGCACAGAGTGAGGGTTTCCAAGGTGTTTGGAAAGTGCCATCCATAAAAACTGGAAGTGACTTGCCAGATCAAGCTATTCCACTTGTGCTACAAAGCCATGATTTAGATGGAAATCTGAAAAAAAAAAAAAGCCACGTGTGGTGGCTTTTGTGCAGTACCAATAAAGCTTGTACCTGAGACATTTTCACTCTGCAAATTTAGCTTCTGTGAAGAGTGGGATATTGCAGACTTTAACACCCAGTTCTTAGTGCACCGGAAACACCAGCTGTACTTTGACTAGTAGTGGATAGTATGAAGGAGACCAGTGACTGGTAACATTTGGGCAGTTAATGTTAGAAAGCATAAAAACAGAGAGACTTTGAATAGTCAGATTCCTCACCCCTAGCCTTTTGAGAATGACTTTTGAGAATGAGCAAGCCCTTAGGAGCACAGGCTTGAAAGAACAAAAGCATTGGCATGATCAAAGGTGACAGTGGCCTTTTCCCTTTTCCCATTTCAATCAGTAAGGAGAAAAAGAAAAGAAAAAGAAAATAACACATACACCAAGTCTTGAGAGGTTTTGCCGGGCTTGGAGTTGAAGACTGGAGTGAAATCAATTCTGCTACCCTAGTAGAGTAGGTGGGAAAACTCTGTCCTCTGTGTCCTGGCCTTCGTGGACAGCAATACACAATGTTCTTTTCTGCTTTAGCCATTATCTAAGTAAAGTCTCCATCTTTGCAGGGACTGTATGCCTCAATCAACTCCGAATTGTGTAGCTACTTCAATCTGCGCTTGTCAGCATAATAAAAATAACTAATGGTCCAACTCATCTAACACTGAAGTCAGAGGAAGAACAAGGAAGAAAATTAGATAAAAGACATGAGATATTCCATCTTTAGAGTGGTGTTTTATTAGCCTTTGTTCTCTTGGTGCATCTAAATCCTCATGCATGAGGCCTATGATTACACCCAGTGGGGAAATTCAGATTTATGTTAACATAGAGAAAGAAGACCAAGTTATAATTTGTATCATGTGGCATAACTATATTAAATAAATACACACTGTAAAGAACAACAGGATGTGATCACTTTGTTAAGAAGAGTTTAGACTTCTATTTTTTAAAACTAAGGAGAGATCCATTATTAATGGAGAACAAAGTCTGAGCATGTTACGTACACAGGCTATTCTGAAACAGGTTCCTAAAACAGGTGAAATGATTTATCCTCTGAAAGTTGATTTTAGGAGTGTTTTTTATGAGCAAATGTATCATGGGACAGTGATGTGGGCACTTAGGCCACCCACATTCACTCTTGGAATCTTGGTGCTTGGATTTTTGTGAACGTTAAAAATTGGACAGGAATCTGAGTGAATATGATTGAATGGGCATATCAAGTATGCAGCATTGCAAATTCACAGCTGCAGGCAGTCAAGATGTAATTTGCGCTAGCATCCAATTAGTAGCCACCATCCAGCTAGAACATGAACAGCATAATTTCTCTGATAGTCAGCTGCCTGCAACCTGTTGTGCCCATCGAAGGCAGTCAGTAATGCTCTCTCATCAAAAAAGAGGGCGATCTCAATGGAGTGCATAGAAGAAAATCTTATCTAGTTCTCTCTGTGTTGGAAATTAGCACTAGCTGATTTGGGAAGAATAAGGTTTTCTCACCTGAGAATCTATAATTATGCCTCCATGACTTACTGTCAGTCTGTTCTGCCACTAAAGATGTCATCTTGAACTCTATGGGAGAGGTAGCTTCCAAAACAAAATTTGTCCTACCGGTCTGAGGCACCTATATCAGTATGGTTTATCTTCTATCAGCCTAGAAGAGCAGCTTAGCTTCAAGACCTCCTTTTTACACAGAATAAGGTGAGATGCAACTCACTCCAAAGCAAGTCAGAAACTCCTTGTTACAGTAACACTTACTTACAGGTTTCTTACTGCAAAAGTGCTCCAGTTTAAGCATTGCCAAAAAATTATATCAATGAAATTTTGCAAGTGGATCTTAACTTTGACAGTTGGATCTCAAGGACACTCCATCTCAAGGCACTAGAGTTCTCATTTATGTAGTGTATTGCAAGACCACTTGCACTCAAGACATATTGTAGCAGAACCATCATTCCTTAGGTCTAGAACCACCAAAGAATTCCCCTAATCCTGAATTTATCCATTCTCCTGAAATGAAGAGTGCTATTCTTTTAAAAAAAAAAAAAATTATATGAAGTTTTAAAATATTTTAAAAAATAATTTAATAAATAAATAAATAATGTGTGCATATGTGTCTCAACACTCAAAGGCAGGTTTGACAATGAAAGGTCATGTCCATGTGAAAATGATATTACATGCTTGGAAGCACTGACACATTTCTGAATGTCTCCAGTGCAGGAAACAATGCAAACAGAATTCACAATGCTGAACAAAAAAGAGCATTGTCCTGTAACTAGCACAGATGAATACTCTTATGTAAAAGAATTCACTGATGACATCTCATAATTGTACTTAGAAGGAGCAAAATGTACAATGTACAATAGGAGCAAAAATTATAGCAAACACTTTCATGCCTTGCTGGTCTGGTATCTTTGATCTACTACATAACACTCCCCTTCAGAGTGACCAAATGAGTTGTTCATGTACCCTAACTGATACAACTATTGCTTAATTTGTCTTTTTACTGTAATTTTGATAGACCAGTAATTGTCTCCAGTGGCAGGATAATGCAGAGAAGTAGTGTAGTCACTGCTGTTAGTGCTGTGTTATTGTTCTTCATTACAACATTTTTAATTTGCCATACAGCATGTCTTTATGGATTTTTTTTAATTGGTTGCTCAAATTATTCTCTGAGACTTACTAACAGCTAACTTCACAAACTGCTTCCAATGCAAAGCGGTTAATTAAGAGTCAGCCAGAAAGTGGACAAAGGCTTCGTTTGTCTCATGGGCTAAAGGAAGATCAATTTCAGGAAGAACACGGGTGTCTCTGGAAACGCTACGTCACTCAAACTTCTTTAAATTCACCTACAAGCACAGAGGCAGTCGTCTGATTCTTGACTGAGAGGAACTTCTCCCTTTTGCTATCTTATGACTTAGCTCTTAAGGACCTGCACATCACACCTCGGGTTTACCAGAGCTAACATCCTTTACTCCAATTTCAGATGATCTAGTTACATCACCTGGACTTCTTGCAGTGGTGAGATAGCCAGCCATGTGTTACCTAGAGTCAAGTGAGTGCCTCTGTTCAGCTCTTCATGGTGCTGCAAGGAGGCATTCTTTCCAGCTAACCCTCCCCAGAGGAATGTCACTCTTTGCTCTGGAGCACAACAGAGAAAGTCAGTCCTCTACTTATTTTTTTTATTCTCCTGCTCAGAGCATCTTGCTCTCCATCTTAAATGCCATGGAGTTGTGGAGATCATTTGTATGGTTTTGGCTGATAAGTCAGTATCTAGGATGCTTTCCCAAGGTGTGGAAGACCTGGGTTCACATTCTTGATCTGCTGGAATTGGATCGTATGTGGAAGATTAGACTTTCCTCTCCAGCAAGAGCTGAGGATTTCCAGGTCTCATAGAATCCTAGAATCGCCTAGTTTGGAAGGGACCTTTCAGATCATCTAGTCCAAACATCAACCTAACACTGACAAAAAACATCACTAAACCATATCGCTAAGTACTACTCTACCTGTCTTTTAAATACCTCCAGCCTCCTAACTGGCTCAACCAATTCTCTGGGCAGCCTGTTCCAACGCTTAATAACCCTTTCAGTGTAAAAAGTTTTCCAAATATCCAATCTAAACCTCCCCTGGCACAACTTGAGGCTGTTTCCTCTTGTCCTATCTCCTGTTACTTGGGAGAAGAAACCAACCCCGCCTCTCTACACCCTCCTTTCAGGTAGTTGTAGAGAGCGATAAGGTCTCCCTTCAGCCTCCTTTTCTCCAGGCTAAACATCCCCAGTTCCCTGGGGGCAAAAACAGGCAAAACTCCTATATCTACTCCATTTCTTCAGATATGATACTGGTGTTCTACTGGATTTAGATCCAGGCTGAAGCAGCTACCCCAAACCACTTGAATAAAAATAAAGTCACCTATCCATGGAAATATAAGAGTTTGGGGGGAGGGGAAGAAAGAATGGCAATAGATCAATTTAGTTTGGCACCCCACAAAATAAAACACATGCTACTACCTTAATTCTGATGCAAGACTTGGGTAACAATGAAGCCTGTGTCATTCTGGTTTTAGTATACTGTACCCTTTTAAATGTAGATGAGGATCTACGTTTTCATAAAGGTCAGCTGTGACTCAACCACTATTTTTATGTTGTTCTGCAAATTGTTACAGTGAATCACTGTGTACTTTCCCTCACATTCATAGAGATTTTATGTTTCTTCATCCCTTGTTCTCCAAAATAAAAGCGGTCTACACTGAGAAATGCAGTGTGTAATTTGCTCATTTTATGTGGGAGGAAAACAAAAATAGCTTAATTCTGTGAAGTGCATCTGGTTTCCTTAAGCCAAGGTTTCCTATGGAGTTTAAAGGTCAAGTAAATTTGATTAAAGGAAATTTCTACCACCATTAATTTCATCTGCCTTTTGGTGAACAAACTTGAGTGAGTCAGACCTGGCTAAAAATGAGCTCACCAGAAAGTCTGTGGGCTGTTTCTGAGGTGAATATGAAACATCCTGAGACCACCTGAGCTCCAGGAAGGAAGTTTTTCACAAATATAAAGTATAACAACACATTATAATATTTGAGTAACGCATCATGAGTCAACATACTGTTTATGTACTCTGAGATTACCATATTAGAATGACATTTTCTGACTAGGCAGAGCTGGTTCATGGGCACCGTCATTCATACCTGTTGATTTCATGAAGAAAGCAAAAACATTTTTGAATTTTTTTGCTTTCTTCAGCCCCTATAAGTCAACAGATATGTGCCATATAAGAAGATCCAAGAAGGAATGGCAGAATGGATAAAATAGAACTGATTATTGAGAAGATACTTCTAGTTTAGTCTAACTCATTTAATCTTGATTCTATTTAGTCCACTTCCCTTTTTAAATTGTGTTTATTATTGTAATTTTTTTTTATTATTTAAATTGTGTTTATCACAGTGAGAAGACTTCCCTTCCTCTCAAGCTAGTACAAATATAAAGTCATTCATATCTGAGAGATTTAGGCATGCCCCAGGGTTTGGGCTTGTACGTTTACCTAAAAAAAATATTTACTTTTCTTGAGTATTTACAGCAATAAAAGTGGAATACACAGTGGTCTTGGGCAGTGCCTTTAGACACTAAAAGACAGACAGACAGTCATAAAGAAAGGATTGCTAGACTGCAATAATTGTTATCATTCAAAACTCTGGAAAAAAAACATGTGACCCAAGCAAGGATTTCCTTTCCCTAAAAATAAACATTTTCATTATTATTTTTATCAAGTAGAAAACTCTCAAAGTTCAGGGGTGTATGAGAAAGTTCTCTAAATATGATTTATGCTGCCCGGAGCAGCCCAGTTATAGGGTTTGTAGTTTTTGTATATTTCAGGCCAGCAATCAATTTTTACTATATTCACTTTTACTATTCACTATTTACATTGAATGCGTAGGAACTCAAGGAAAGAAGTATTTAATTTAGGTGAGTGCGTTAACTGCTTCAATTAAGGAGGGTTAAAAATGACACTTCATTTCTTGCAGACGGGAGGGACTGAAATAGTTCAAAAGACGAAATCTTTAGCATCGTGAGAATATCCTGTGTCTGTTTTCAAGACCAGAAATGTTGGATCTGCTTAAGGTTTATTTGACTGAGCAAAGAAGGTCTTAATTGAAGTCTCAGAAGACAAAATGTTTCTGGATGAAACCAATTCTGACTCTGTATAAAGATCTGTGGTCCTGTTGTTTATATTTCTTGTTATCCTGGTAACCCTCTGAAGGATGAAACAACAAAGCCTCCCTCAAATTCCGTTATAGGTTGTGGCAAATACGAGCCCTAGAGAAACATTTGTAGCCAGAAGTCATGTTTCTTACTAGAGCACCGTATTTGGACAGATTTTAACGCATAAAAACTGTTCTTCAGGTCTGTAACTGATTTCAGCAGTCAACCCTTAAACTGCTGCTACTACTTTCTGTAAGTGATTATCACTAGCATATGTTTGCCAGTGCTAACTACAGAGAATACCAGGGTAATACTAATTAGGAAAGAGAGGAATCTGTGAAGATTTTCTTGTTAAATTGTTTATATTATTTATGCTGTGATTACGTTACCTAAGATAGAGGTACCCTTGTGATAAGTACTAAGCAAACAACCAACATTAGAAAGTCCTTGCCATACAGGACCATACAAGCTAATTAAACAAGACTGACAAGGAACAGGACAAGCAACTGATGTGAAAACAAAGCCTCAGGTCACATAACAATGGAGCTATGAATAGCCTAAATACCCATCTTACTGTTATAAGCTGATGCTGCAGCCATTGCATCAAACTAACTCTTCAAACGGGTGAATAGGAAACAAGATAAATCGTTACAGGGTTTTGTAATGTTTTGAGCAATTTTCACGAGGAATAAGATGGGCATTTGCCCTGTTGAAATGATCTGTTGTAGAACATAAAGCACTGTAATGACAGAGGGACACTTTCATCACAGGGTAAAAAAAGAAATCATAAAATTAAAGGAAAAAAATGAGTGAATATTTATATCCGGAGTAGCAGGGCTTGATTAGAAGTAATTAAGTTCAATTCTTCACGTATTGTCACTAAATTGTTAGCAACAAGAGGAAGAAAACATGTTTTAAATGACGGCATAATTCATAACATTTGGTGGAGGTTGTTCTCTTTTAACTTAAGCCATTCAGTTAAGAGAGGCTTGCAATAAAATGAAACAGATTCATCCATCATTAATCAGGCCAATCCTAGAGTGCCATCATTTAGAGCATGCTGTACAGCAATAGAGCACAATGACACATCGGAAGTGACAAATATTATTAATCATTTGAAATGGAACATAAGGTGGTGGCAGCTGCATCCATGATCACTACACTTAAAATCCAGCATTCCCCTTCCAAATGTAAAACAAATTGTTTGTCTTTGACAAAGAAATCGCATCAGATGCCAATTAAAGCCTTTCAGTTATGTAGGTGATTGTATAATGACTGGAGATACATTTTCAGAGGCACACTGCAGATTGTTGGTGGGTGCAATGTGCATCTGCAGAATGAATTGGACAGGAAAAACTGAGGTGTGAAACCAGCCAGAACAAATGCAACCTACCAAAGTAGGGCTGCCATTCAGTCAGACTGAAAATCATACTAGCCCCAGCCTTGAAGCTAGGCACCCCCTTGCATGCTCACCTTCTGGACCCAGACTGGCTCTGGATGTCCTGTCTCTGGATGTCCTGTCTCTGGACTCTGATGTTCTATACGACCTTAGGATTTCTGCTTCAGTCTAACTAGGAGGTTAGACTGAAGTTTCTTGGGTGTGAAAAGCCCTAAGTAGATATGTCTTGTCTGTTCAAAAATTAGACACCTGCCAGGCTGAGCGGAAGACTCTACAAATACGAAAACTGCAAAAACAATTAAGAGCAAAAAACTGTACGTAGTTCATCAAAGAACAGGAGGAATGAGGAGGCACTGCATATTTTGGGGTGACAGGTTTAAACCTCAACAAAGCAACTGTCCTGCTTTCTGTACAACATATACTTAAATTGTGGAACCTCCTCCACTGCAGGGTACCATTGGGTTCAAAATGGGCAAATGTATATAGCAGGCCAACCAGGGTGATTAAATGTGACAGTCCAATCTCCATCCCAGAAAACCAGCATGCCACTAACTGTGGGAACTGAAAGGGCATATGAAGAATGATCTTTTATATTCTTTCCTTCAGCACCCACAGCTGACCGCTTCAAGGGCAGGACACTGGGCTGGACAGATCGGCATAACTGTTACTATCCTCTGATCTTATCTTACTCCCTGAGGAACAGAGTTATCTCTTTCTGACAGACAACGTCAAGGTAATGGAAACGACCAATCACTACTCATTTTGGTGATATTTGGCAGGAAGCTTTCACCAAGTCTCAGAAACTCTTCAAATCATGCTGAAAAAACCGAGAAGATGAAAGTCCACACTTAACTCAGATGATGCAGTTTATGACTGGCTTCTCTTGGAAAGAAAATGCTCACAAATTAGGAGCTATCTTAGCATACAGTATTAATAGCAATAATTTTGGGAAGGAGTTGGAATGCTTCCAGTTTATACAAGTATAAAAAATTCAGAACATTAGGTCTCAGGTCACTGACTTGAACCAAAAGTAATGACAGCTGCAGTGAGGGTAGGAAATGATCACCAGGAGTTAATAAAACAAGATACAGTGTTATCTTTTTCTTCTGTTATCTATTCAGTCCAACAAAAAGAAAACTGTGAAGTGACTTGCAGCTGAATATGAAAATTCTAGCTAGCAAAGGGCTTTCTAATCCAGTACAGGAAAGCTTCAGAGGAACCAGTAGTAGAAGGTTTTCCACACCAATTCCTCTCAATAATAAGGCACAAACTTGGAAAAGTGAGGCTGCTTAACCACTGAAGCAAATTTCCAGGGGAAGGGGAAAACTGTCCCTCAGCTGAAGGACAGAGGCATTTCTAGAAGAAATTCTTCAGATACTCAACAGAGGAGTAACAGGGTGAATTTTATGGTCTGAGTGTGCAAGATGCAGGAGGTGAGACTAGGTGATAGAATGGCTCCCTTCTGGCTCTAAAATATATATATATATTAAAAAAATATTAGGAGCTGGAGGTGGCACCGGTATAATCCTGAACCACTGCTGTGAGCAAGTTCTAAATGTGGAATTCAAGTCTCCAAGCTTGCACATAAATGTGAAACAGCATTTACTGTGAGCAGAGCAGTGAAATTGTTACTGAAGCAGCATCTTCTGAGAGCATTGGCACTGCCTCTCGCTGTAAAAGTTTTCAGTTGTGATCTTGGCTGAGACCTTCAGGCCTTACTGTAATAAGAATGATCATAATAATAGGATTGAATTACAGTCTTCTGCAGAGAAATGAATCAACCCCTACAGATATTTCCAAAATAATATCTCATGGCTGATGGAAGCACAGTCCACAGTACCTGGCTGCTGACTGCCAGCACTCTACAGGGTGTCACAGCTGCAAACCGGCTGGTCTCAGGTGCAATATGGAACAAATACTTCTGAAGCAGTGTCAGTGCTAATCCAGCAGCAGCAGTCCATTGATCTGCCTGGTCCCCTCTGCACCCCTCAGCCTTCCTGTGCCTCTGCTCAGAGCAGACTTTGAGGCTTGTAGTGAAATGCCTGGACAGCATGATAGAAATATTTCTTGCCTTGTAATTTCCAGAATACCTACATGTCCTCTCTGAAACATTGCCTTCTGCTCAAGCACTCCACCCTTGGGATCACCAGAGGAGAAAAAAAAAGGATGCATTTAAGATAAACTTTTCTCCCTTCCTCATCCTCTGGCTAGCAGTGGTCCTTTCTTTCTCTAATAAGTTGCCTGAGTTGGGCAAGTTCATGGTGCAAGTGGAGGTTGTGACCCTTGAGGGGAGATGAAATAAAAAAGAGATTTCCCTGAGCTAGGGATACCCTGTTTCCTAGAGAGGATAGGACAAACAAAGATCCCCAATCCCCACACTTATCATAACAGGAAATTTTGAGGGACTAGAAGAGGAAGACTAGTATTCCTGAGGATGCAGACCATGACCTGGGCACACTGTGAAGACAGCAAAGTGACAGGGGCAGATATCTCATAGAGATCCTTCTTTGATGTGGTACTTATATGGACCCTAAGCTATATTTGTTGTGTCTTTCACATGTCTAAGCTTTTACCAATCTGCCTCTGAAGAGGTCTTGAGCATCTTGAAGCAAAGACCTTCTCTGCTGATACTTTGAGATCACACAAAATCATGTACTGGGGGACTATGGTGAGAGGTGAACTAAACAAGTGTCTCATAATGATAAGAGTGATTTAAAGGAGACATTTACAAACAAGGTTGCACAACTGAAAGTCACTTTTTGAAAATTTTGAAACTTAAAACACCTTTTGACATTAACACACATACAAAAGATCAGACCAAATTCCCAACTATTTTCTCTTTGAAAAGCAGGGAGAACAAATTCCCTTCTATGTCTTTAATACCGAATGAATTAAATTTGTATGTTTTGAAGATATATTATCTGACCCTTTATTCTTACATATAAATGTCAAGAAATACCAGCTCACAAACTGAAAAAATAATTTTGTCTCTTTCATTCTGCATCTTTTATCAATAAAGAACAATGCTTTTTTTTATCTCTTTAATTACACTCACAGACATCTGCTTAATATTGTGGATAAATATGAGATGAGCACTACTGGATTGCAAGCAATAATACTTCTTTACAAATGATGATGAATAAAGAGGAAGATGAATGTGTACAGATAGCATATCAACGTAATGGACTGCTTTCTAACAGACATTTTTTATTTGTGTTCTTTGCTGTACTGCATGTAAAATTAAATCTCCAGTTCTGTGCCACAGACACTTTTGCATGAGAATAAATTTCTCTTCACTGAGGAAGAGCCTGGTTCAGTTTAAGGACAAGCTGCCTCCTTGAGCCTGACTATTTCTAAACTATGAGCTCTTTAGAGTTTTTACAATGATCCAGTATGTTTACAGTACTTTGTATAGTTTTGACAATGATTGAAATATTTCAATTCTGACCACAAATCTAATCTTCCGTCAACAAAACAGAACCATCAACATGACAAGAAGAGACCTCCTGGGTCAGTGAGACCTTGAATAGCACATCTTATAATAAAATCCTCTTTATGGACATATCAGATTCCATGTAAGAAGTAATTAGAATCTTTTACCTCTTCTGCTATGTCTAAAAATTTTCACTCTGTCAGGATGCAACAATTAGGAGGAGCTTCCCTAAATTCTTTCTATGGTTAATGGGGAAAAAACAGACAGGGTTGTAGAGGGTGAGTTAGATTGTAGTTAGATTGTAGTTAGAGATGCAGCCCCGTAGAAGTGCTCACTTTCCATATTCACTCCAGAGGAAACTCAGAACTACCATTCTCCTAATTAACAGGCTAAATTTCTAGATATTGGTGGATGAGACATTAATCCTAGATCTTTCGGGGAATTCTAGCTTTTTTGTTTTCTATATGAGCAGATTACCTCTGTTGTTGCTCCTAAAATATACCGCATACCTGAATATACCACAATACCAGTTTGGGGTGGACTCATCTTACCCAACCTGGGATGTGGGCACTCCTCCTCACCCTCAGAGGACATACCTGGTGGATTAAATTAACAGCATGTTCCTATATCTTTTACACATGGCTTCTATCAATTACTCCATATCTAGTTCTTGTTTTATAATTTTCTAGGCCATGGGCCCTTTCCTCAGCTCATATAAGTCACTTTTGTTCCATAACGTGGAAGGATACAGATTTATACTAGGGGACTGTCTAATACGGCCAGATGAATGGCATTCTGTCAGTTAGGGATCTTTACTATTGCTGAGCTGAACTCTATATTGTAAGAAAGAAGGGAGCGGTTAAAGACTACTGCTTGAGAAAAAGTAATAGGATCTGGCCCCACACTGCAGCATGCACTATCACCTGGGGTGTGTGGGACTCATTGAGGTTAATTGAAAAGGTAGAAGGAAGCCACCTACAATTCCTCTGGAGCAGCGGGAGTAACTCTTTCAGACAGCAAACTGGTGTTACATCACCTCTGTGGAGAATCAGCCTCTCTCACTGGAGGTCACGTGGGACCACAGCAAGCACAGACCCATGCATGTGCCGGCACAACAACCCAAGGAGTTCTGCAGAAGGAGCTCGAGTCCCTCTGCCACAGCTCCGGAGACTTTTCCCTCACTTCGTTTGGAAGTGCCAGACACCCCAGCTGCGCTCACTGGGCTCCCCGGAACAGTCAGTAGCAGGAGTTTGGGTGTAATGCAAATGTCCCTCTGCTTCATTTCAACTGACAGGAAAGCCCTCTCCTGAACTCTTCTCCTTGACATCAACTTGCAGCAAGCTCTAGTTTAGTCATATTGCTGGTACTTTTGATATAATATTTAATTCTGATAAATGTGCTTTCCTCTTATTTAGAAACACTTATAATTTAATTAAGACCCTCCACCAGTGTCCTAAGCCCCCAAGCACATTTATATTACTAAAGCACATTATTAGTTTCCCAGAGCAATTTTATTCTAATTTCCCTTTTCTGGAGAACTTTCTTATCAACAGTCCCAAAATACCACTGTTATGGTATTGATTTCCCTCTGCTCTGTGCAATAAAGCTAAGGCCGTGTCTGTGTGTTAAGCAAACACCTTCATGTGAGAAGGTGTTTTGTGAAAAACAAGCAGGCTCAAGAACAGTTTAAGCAATAGTTTTGATCTCCTGCAGATTTTTTTTTATTTTGGTGGTTTGGGTTTAGTTTGTCTGTGTTTGTATTGGAGGAAAAATGGAAAAAACAGTCTTAAGAGATTTCAAGTCTGGAAGCTTTTGTTCATGTTTGAAACTGCCTTATTGGCTGTGTACATCTAAATATGAAGTGGAAGCATCTTCAGAACCAATTTTTAAGCCTGCCTTTTGTGTTTACTTGGGCATAATAAGAAAAAAACAAAAGGTGCAGATAGTCCTCAAACTAAGAAGAGGGATCTTAAATGACTGGTTTTTTCTCTCTCATACATTTCACGTATCAACAACTAAGGAGCTAAGCATAAATAATAATAGCAATGCTGGTTTTTTCCAGCTACAAAGCGTTTTGCAAATATTAATCTACAGAGTAAAGGAAACAACACAAAGTATTATTAAAGGAAAGGAGAGAAATGGCTGTAAAACTTATGTATGGGAAAGTTAAGACATTTTACAGGGACATTGGAACAGAAGTCTAAAGGGACACCCTGTATCACAAAATATACTCTCTAACTCCCCATTAAAATTTTTCTGCATAAACTTATCCAGGTCTCTGAACAGAATTTTGTTCCAGTATCTGCCTGCTACAGTTAGGCAACTGTAATGCTCCGATTCTGGCCCTAAAAGTCTGGCCCTACAATCTAGAAGAAAGGGAAGGTTCATGATCATGTAGAGATGATCTTGCACTGAGATTCAGCAAATCTAATTTGCTCTGCCCCTTGCCTGCTGCATGCTCTTGAGCAGCACTCTTTGCCTTTATCCTGGTCTTTGCTTGCCTCTTTAATTAAATGACACAGTCTCAGAATGATACTGCATTTTTTCTTCCTCATTAGCATTAGGCGTGTTTCAGTGAGACTTACTTTGACATTGGGCAGTGTATATATGCAGTAATGTAATAAAACAGCCTTAGTTACAGGTAACGCTACAAGGTCTGGATTCACAAACGCTGTATCATCCCCAGACAGACACTTGGAGAAGGTTATTCAGAGGATTCAGTAGATCAGAAGCTACCTTCAGCCTTCCCTAGACTTGCTGTTCGCACACGTTCATGGAAATAAAATCAGGAAATGAGCGAGAGAGAGAGAAATATATTTGCTCATAGAACAACTGAGGATTGCACAGAAATGTATAAATACTTAACCATCTCAGTATTTGAAATACATCATTTTACTAACATTGGGTATTTGAATGATCTGGCTAGTTGCTTCTCTATTATAAAAGGGAGAAAAACAGTATAAAAGATATCTGTTTTCTGTTGAGTCATCTAACTTTCACTAAAACCAAAAAAAGGTGGAGACCTGGGATTCCTTTAGTTAACTAAATGCTCAGAGGGTTCTCCCACTTAAACAGGCTGAAAAATATGCTGAAAATTAATATAGCCCAAAGAGTACCCAAACACCTATCATAGTATTTAACAAAAAGTTAGACTTCTACAAGGGTAAGTTTTGGCTCTGGTCTTCAAGATGCTAGAAAAAATCATGTGTCACATACAAAAGTAACTGGTTTGAATACATCTAGGGAAGATTAACATAAATTAGCAAATCCAGACTTAGTCAGCTAGCCTGCTCTCAAATCGTCACCTTGCCTGTCTTTTACTCCATGAGGTTAGCTTAATCAGTGTTTTAGGTGAGTTTAATAAAGCGCTTGAATAAAGAAATGTACTAGGAAGACCTTCTCCAAATGTTATTTGCTTCTGATGACACTTGAATCAGAATTCTTCCATACAGAATTTATTTAATCTGATTATACTGAAACGGGTCAAAGGAGAGAGAATTGAAGAGGCATTAACTTCTGTAAATGTAATAAAACTCTGTCCTCTAAAGCCTTTCTCACTAGTAATGAGTTTTCAGTTTTCCATTCCTAGGAGATTATCCTCTGAAGGTCATCTAGCGTTTGTGACCATAGTCAGAAAGATAAACAACAACAGTTTTTGTTGTTTTCCTTTCTGACTATGGCCACAAATTCAGCTCTCTTGTTTCCAGGCATTTATGTTCTAGGTTTTATTATGGGGCTAAATTCTGCTCACAGTTATAAAACCAGCAAAAGTCCCATGAATTGATTCTTAGAATCATAGAATCATACAATCATACAATCATAGAATCATAGAATGGTTTGGGTTGGAAGGGACCTTAAAGATCATCAAGTTCCAAGCCCCCTGCCATGGGCAGGGACACCTCCTACCACAGCAGGTTGCTCAAAGCCCCATCCAGCCTGGCCTTGAACACTTTCAGAGATGAGACATCCACAGCTTCTCTGGGCAACCTGTTCCAGTGTCTCACCACCCTCACAGTAAAGAATTTCTTCCTAGTATGTAGCCTAAATCTACCCTCTTTCTGTTTAAAACCATTACCCCTCATCCTATCACTAGACTCCCTGAGTCCCTCCCCGAGTCCCTCCCCATCTCTTCTGCAGGCCCCCTTTAGGTACTGGAAGGCTGCTATAACGTCTCCCCGGAGCCTTCTCTTCTTCAGGCTGAACAACCCCAAGTCTCTCAGCCTGTCTTCATGAGAGAGGTGCTCCATCCCTCTGATCATCTTTGTGGCCCTCCACTGGACTCATTCCAACAGGTCCATGTCCTTCCTGTGCTGAGGACTTCAGAGCTGGACACAGTATTCCAGGTGGGGTCTCACAAGAGCAGAGCAGAGGGGCAGAATCACCTCCCTCACCCTGCTGGCCACTCTTCTTTTGATGCAGCCCAGGATGCAGTTGGCTTTCCGGGCTGCCAGAGTGCATTGCCAGCTCATGTCGAGCTTCTCATCCACTAACACCCCCAATTCCTTCTCCTGACGGCTACTGTCAGTCCATTAAAGCTCAGCTCATACTACATGCTGCCATTCCTGTGAAATCGAAGGAGCTAATCTGAATGCCAGTTGAGCAAGTTACCCTAAATTCACTGTAAACCCTAAATTACCACTGTAATTTTCATCATGATTGGGATTGAACTTAAAGCAAAGAAATACGGCAAAAGGAAGAAGCAGGGCATAACCATGTAGAATTTCAGAATGCTTCTTAGATGTTGGCTACATTATTTTGTTAATTAGTTAATCAGAAGGTCTCTGAAAGCCTGGAAGAGTCTAGTACACAGCTTCAATTTTCAATAAAGCTTCACGGCTGGGACAGAAGCAGTTTCACAGACCACAGTTTGGGAGTCATTAATGTTGGAAAATGGTCATAGTCATCCCTCTCCCCAGATGGAGTCCGGGAACCATAACTGTGTTGCCAGCTTGATGCATTCTCACACATAAAGCGTTTTTATCATAAAAACAAATGTAGCATCCAAAAAATAGTGTTTTATTCACAGCCTGTTGGGAACTAATTTACTGCACTATAGACTTGAAAATGAAGACATAAAGTGGCACTAGAGACCCACAATTATGCAAGCCAGCCACTGCAACCTATGACCATAAGTACATTGGGCATGCTGGGACTGGCATTCAGAGCGCGCTACATGACTTCTCGCTTGCAGAGTAAGAGTGGCTGATACAGGATGGAAAAGGCTGTGAGCTCTACTATGAGGACTTCCACAAAGCTCTGTCTGCAGGGAAAGGTTATTTCACAGACTAATGGGACTGTGAAGCTGAAAAATAGCATGAAAAAAAATAGTTTTGATAGAGCAATGTACAATAGAGATAGAAAATCTAAAACATCCTAAATGGATCCTTATCTCAGGACCCAAGAATTCTGGAGAACTCCACTCCTGGCTGCAATAACATATAGCCTGGGAGCTCTGAAAAAAACTGTTGCATTTGACTCCTTTATTTGAGTCTGGCTCTCAAAGGAAAAATTCCTATTCTTAGGAATTTGTATGAGTTGAAAGAGGAAAGCATTCCAGTAAGAGGCAAACTTTGTATACATCCAAAGATACTTTTTCAATGGCAAGTAGTTGTATTTATTGTCTTGCTACAGCTAAAAAAACAACAGCAGCCAGTATGCCATTATAACCCCTGAAGAGTGACATGCTATGCACATCTTATATGGTAGTACAGTAGAGAAATGTTAGATTTATTTTTGGTTGTTGGCAGCAACACAGACACACCTAACTTTTCCTACACAGATATTTTAGTTGTATAGATAATATACAGCTATCTGATTTACATTATTAAGACAAATGGAAAGATGCCTGCAATGCAAAGGAATGTCTGTAATATACAGGATAGTACACATTTAATACTGTGTTAAGCACATGATAACTCTCTTATGCCAGGTATATCAGTGTGATTTAATTACCGTAGCAATAAGTTAATGACTTCTTTGTCAAAGTGAAAGATATATTTCCTTCCTGCAGATTCTCATTCCTGACTTTTCCGTGGGTGCACTGCAAAAAGAAGGTAATTTTAATAAACCATCCACAATGAGAGTTCAAAATAAGGAAGACAGAAGGAAAAAAATCTGTTTGCAAAGAGCAGAAGTTAAAACTCCAGAAAACAGATCTCTGTGTGTACAAAGATAGTCTTTCAGTATCAGCCACTGGTGGATATTATATTAGCATATGATAAAGTATTATCAGAATTAGCAGTAATTAGCAAAAAGCACAAGGAGCTTGCAGTGTATTAATAGAGCAGTTACAAGATCATAATTAAAAGGTGTGAAGGTCTCAATATCACAAGGCCATGAAGTCAATGAGGTGATTCATTTGAGCAGTGCAAGCAGGATTTGGCAGGAGGTGGCCTCAGATGAGCCCTGTGTTCTCACTGACAGGGCACGGAGGAAGGGAGTTGTGTTGTTTTTCTGCCTTTGCGTCTGGCTTCAAACAAGTCCTTATCTCCATCCCTGCCTCGCTTCCCCACCCCAGACAGTCTGATAAAGCAACAAACTCATCAGGGCTGCTGCTCACCGTGACCCAACCCTACAGTTTAACAGGAGGTAAGCAGCTGAAGTGCCTAAATTAGGAACTGATTTTCCAAAAGCTATCAAGAGTCAGAGAAAGAAGTCACACAAATTTGGACCAGCCTGATGGGATTTCAGTCACCCAGACAGAGAGTCCCCTCCTTTCCAGAAACTATAGGGCACACCAGTGTAATGGGTCTCCAGAAGTGGCCAAGGGGAGGTGCATGTATCCCAGGATGCTCTGTCAATGATGAATCTTCCAAGACATGGTAAGTTTCTAATGTGAACTTGCAAAATCCCAAAGGTTTATAATGCATGGAAATGCAGGTGAACTTCCCCACCCTTTCCAGAATAAACCTCTCACACAAAACTGATATCATTATTCTCCTACTCTAGATTTAGTAGCCATTGGCATTAGCAATTGAGGTTTTTCTTTTTTACTGTCCTAATTTTTTTTGTTAATGCAGATAAAACAATTATTTCGCAGTAATTTCGCTTGTGGAAAAGGCTTAGCCATTTTTGCTATGTCCAAAAAACCCCAGCTTGAATCAGATGATTTGGCCACGATGTCTCGAGTTTGGCAAAGTTTAAAAAGGCAAATTTTAAGAAGATTTTCAGAAGGGGAAGCGTGAAATATGCAACAGGCCCAACCGATGTGAAAAATCTGTTCCCTTTGCCTGCATGGCTCCCTTTGCTCTCATGGATCCTTTAATTTTTAACATTTATTTACTTTTCATTTCATGTTAGTCTTCCTAAACAACACAATCTGCTAGAGCCTATATTGGTTGGAAATTGCTCTGCTATCTTTTTTTTCACATTTGTATAGCCAGATGAATCAGATACTATCAATTGATTAGTCAACATGTTCACTTTCTTTCCTCCATAACTGTGAACATGAGAATGAATATTTATGAGTGTGTAATTAGACACTTGACTTTGTAAATCATCTGTCAGTGAGGTTTTAATTTGCAGATGGGTTTCAAGTTTTACCTGTCTTCATGAAAGAAATGATAAATTTCCACAGTAAGGAATTGGAAGAAAATATAACTCTGTTATCACATGTAATTCACAAAATTATGTTTATGGTGATGTTTGCTACATACCAAAGATCTTATAAAAAATGGGCTAAGGGAGGAGAAAAATCATGACAAGCACGTCAACACCAAGACAGTTTGAGTTCTCTAAATGAAAATGCTTCAATTTTATTGTTGTCCCCCTGAAATTAACATTTTTTTAAAAATATATAAATAATTTTTCTTCAGGTATAGGAATATATTTTATTTCTGACTATTCTTTTACAAATTCCCTGCTGATATTCAATTGGTTTTGTCAATCGCAATTGTGAACTATACCCTCACTAACATAATTATCTATAAATTCTTCTATATATGTTATGGCATCTATAGAATAAAACATGCTGTTGCATTAAGCCAACCTTGAAGACACATTTCTGTTCACATGAAATCCACACTCATCTCCAGAATAAGTGTGCTTGTTACAAAACCAAGTGTAGTGGTATTAAATGCAACAAGACTGAAGAGAGGAGGTGGTACAGCCAGGTGGAGGAGGGACTGGTCTCTGCATCACAGTGTGGAGCTGCTGGTAGGTAGCGAGGAGGAGGAGGGAATTCAGTGCTGCATAGTGGAGGTTTAAGAAAGAAATACCTCTTACCACTTTCCCAATCAAGCAGTGACATTTCTTTCATTTAAATATTTTCACAGCTTTGGACCTCACCACCTTTCCACCTCACCCACCCAATATCCTATTGCCTTACCAGCCCAAATGCTCATTCCCCTCAGTTTGTTCTCCCTGCCTGTACAACCCTCATGCTCCCTGTTTCCTAAGCTTTTTCCTCCCATGCTGTTACTCAAAACCCCCAGTTGACAAAGCAAACCTCTCCGACTGAGCTCTCCCCCTATATCTGTGATCTCCCCCCACAGCATCTCGCTCATCCAGTTATAATTCCAACAGGGTTCTGCAGGTCAGTGCTTTCAGACCTCACTCATACCTGTTATTCCCTGTGCAGCTTGGGTTTGGGAACACTCATTTAGACTTTCACCTTTCTCTCTCATTCAATCCTGTTTTACAGGTTTTTATTAATCTCACCCAAATTTAAACATCTGGCATACAGACACTGACACCTGAACTGTTCACCTATACTCCATGGGCACATGCAGGTTGTGATAAAAAACAATTTGGACACCTACTTTAGGGTGGAGGGGGCTATGCCCTACAGGCTGTGCTTGTCAAAAATAACCTACTTCCCTGCACCTGCATGAGCCTCAGGGCCAGGCACTGGTCTACCAGCATCTCTTGCCACTTCCTACTGAAGTCCTTAGCTGGCTACTTGTGCCTATCCCTATGGTTCTCTTGCTAAATGCTCCCACAGTACCTTCATAGTGTATCTTATTCCCCAAAACTTCCCCAAAATACTCTAATACTTGAGTATTAGGTGATACAGGGAAACTACACCAGAAAAAAAAAAAAATGCTGTTATTCTTTGGCCTTGGAAAGGAAGCTCCTTTGGAAGACAGCGCTGTACTGGTGTTTATGACAGCAGCCGAGAGAAAACGTCCATATATCCTACAGAGGGTTTTAGCCTACACTCTAATAAATAATTTTAAGCATTTATCTGAACAGGAAATACTATCAGATGTGTCAAGAATCTGCAAGAAATGTTTCTTTTTTATTTTGATAGCTGCTGCATCACTTCACTCTAAACAGCCACGCCATCCAGAAGACCACACCAAACTATCCTGGCCACCAGGCACACCATGTGTATGTACTGTAAAAGTCATCTTTGTACTTTATTCTAATCCACTCCTCCTCTCTCTTGTTTCTCTTTCTCTTTCTCTTTTTTGCTTTCAGTTTTATATGGTTTCTTGTGGCTTTGGCCCAAATCTTAAAATGCTTGATGAGCATTGAGCTGTAGAAATCATATCAATATTACACAGATTTTTAATTAAAACTTCGTATGCATTTTAACTTTTCTTTTTATTAACAGTGATGAGAAAAATTACACAGCTATGATCAGAGCAGTGTAACTCTTATAGAGGTTCTTGATAACATAACATTTGTTTAATTGAGTTGTTTCCTTTTATGTTCAAGAGTAGTTTCAGGGCCATTTGTCATTGTTATTAATTTAGGATTGTTTGATCTACAACTCATTATTTGATGAAATTAAGAGCAAACAATCCTAGCTCTTAGCTTCAAAACTTTAAGTAGCATGAAAGCACAACTAGTAGTAATAATAAAAATAAAAACAATTACTAAGAATTCAGCAAACTTCCAAGTGTCTTCAAACTTCTTTCAGTAAAGTTTTGCTTTGTGTTTATGAATTGTGAAAATAATCAGAAGAAAAAAGCTACTAAATTTTCTCCTGAAAACCTCCAAAATTCTTGTACTGGTTTTTTCTTTTTAGATAAAACATTATGTATGTGCATTTAGAGTATTATTCAACTTTTAAAATTAAAATACACTACACACTTTCTTTTGGATACCACCAAGTTCTTCACACCCACAGCTCTTAATAGCATTCTGTATGGATAAATTAGTCTAATGTGTTCATATATCTCATAGGTAAGGATGTAGCACTGAACTGGATAAGCCCAGTTAATGGACTATTTTCCTGAATATATCCAACAGCAGTGAACTTCACTGGTGATGTCTTGTTTCCAAAAGCACTCTTACATTTGTCAGCTTTTTCTGAAGGAAAATGAGTTGCATATCCATCACATCCTTGCTCTTTGTTCTCATCTATAAGACTCTAATTAATCATTCCACTACCTGTCTTTTGCTTTCACTTGTCTGCTCCTTCTCCATTTCCTTTTGTTTTTCTTAATCCTCATCCATTTTTACACCCTTCTCCTTCTTTCCCAGTTTGTGATTTATACCATCTATCATGTTGCTTTCAAAATCCAGCAGTGACCCGGTAAATAACATTCCTACTGTTATTTAAACCACCTCTTCAAACTTCCCCTCCTCTTCTATTCTCTCTGTAGCTGATCTAGCAGCATCTTTTTCCCTGAAATTATTTCCATAGTATAAATGACACTTATAAGGCTCATAGAGTTTTTATTAGGTCTGAAATCAGCCACAGGGAACCTCAAAAAAGAGTAAAATATCTGATTAATAAAAATAAATTGAGTACAAACATTCCAATTAATATATGTATATATGACATATTAAAATTTAACAAATTTTATTATATATACTCCCCAAATATATTTTTATTTAGTGCATCATAAGTACTCAGGGGAAGCACCCATCCTGTGTGGTCTTCCTCTATGTTATTAAAACCGAATATACTGACCATCAAACATATTGTTATTGTCTAACTTAATTTTTATTTGATGAAATTTCATAAATGAGTAAACAACAATAGTCAATCTAAATCAAGGACAACAAGTGCCCTCGAGATGCGATGAATTCAGAAAACTCCTGAAAACTTTTCAACTGGAGGATAATGCAGATGTAGATATGAATTTTACAGTGTTATCCTGTACTGATAAATCCCTTGAAATTTGTGAGCATCCTAATGAGTAGCAGGACCAAATTTCATTTATAAAAGGACCCCTTCAAACCGCGCACATTTGAATGGAGTCTCAGAGCCATAAACTTGATTACTCCTTGACAACTGCTTCAAACCATGGCAGAGAGCTGTGCTTTCATACGACCTTGCAGAAAGCTGATGAGATCTGACAAGTGCCATATTTATGGAAATGCAAAAGCTTTACTGCACTGACATCGCTGTCACCCAAGACAGATCAAACAAAGAAGACAATTGGCCTCCAGCTTCTAAATTGAACTTTTAATAACTATTAGAAGGAACTAAGCAAGCAGGACTTGCACTGCTGACAGCTGCGAGAATCCCACCCATTTATTATGAACTTAACTAGTCTGGACAAGAACCCAAAAGGCTCCTTTTGTTTTTTTTTCCTCCCACAACTGAAGTGGGTAATGCACCATTTCATTTCCAGAGAGGTGTGAACAGATTTGACAAATTCACTGATACATGCGACCTGCAATAATTAGGGAAAAGAAGTTGCAAAAAGTAAGTGTGATGAGTTCAGCCATAATTCCATTGTATTATATTTAGTAAAATGTAGGGATTTTTTCAACGGAGGCTTATGTTTGTCTCTCCATATCAGAGCAGAATAGAGGATATGTCATTAATGCTGATGTGACCGCTACTCACATTACAGACCCAAGCAGTTGGGTTCTTCGGATATTAGCTACCAGTGTCTCAGTCTTTTAACAGCTTATTGCCCACTAAACCAATTCCCTTGGTGTGCTGAACAACACACACACGGGGCAATAAAGCACATCTCGTTCTGGATTTCTCTGTGCATTCTTGCAACTACAAAAGCATTCAGCAGTTCATTGACATCCTGCTACAGGGGATTATAAATTGTGTGTTTGCACAGTGATCTCAGCTAGAGAAGTTGATTTAGTGCTTTCCAGTCACTGGATATTTTGGTCTAAGAGGTCCTGGTCCTGTAAGAATATGTAATATTGTGCATCCTTCCTAAAGAATATTTTTTAAAAAATAATGTTGAGTGGTGGGTTTGAACCACTTAAATCCTGCAATAATAACTAACTGGGGAGGCTGATTTTCCTGCCTTCTTATTTCTCCCTGCGTGATCTTTTGTATCATGTCTCAGAGGAGACACTGACTGCTCAGGGATAGACCAGGAACAAATTAATACACACAGTCAAACCTCGCTCTCAGAATAAGCCCAGCTGGACATGCTCCAGGACAGAAGAAAAACACCTGCTTGATGCAGAAGTTATTAGCTGAGGTGCTGTGCTAACACATTTATACTGCCGTGCTAATCCATCTGTACTGCTTTCATGAGCTGAGTTATACCTCTGCCGAGCACCCACTTGGTCTGAGCAAGATGAGAAACTGCTTTGTGAAAAGATCACTCTGCTTCTGTAACAGCTGGCTGAGAAATCTCCCAGCCAGGTCAATGTGGGCATCCTCACAGGTGTGATGGGTTCAAACCTCTTCCCACCTCACCCCTGTATTTCTCCTGGGCATTTCTGAGACAAATTCAAATGCGGGAGATGCTGTATCTGTTATTGTATATCAAAGGTGATGGCAGTTGTGGAAAAGAGAGAGCGAGCTGGGCTTTTCAAAAGATGGTGGTTTATTCTCTGTTCATCTACTTGTTTTTAAATTTGTAATGGTTTTTAAATGTTGTTTATTAAAGGGAGGAGAGGGGATGGAGCACTGGAGGACAGCATGTAGGTGACAAGTTTTACTGAATTGAGGCAAATGCTAAATATATGAATATTGGTTCTTTGGAAATAAAGGGAGATTGTGTTTCATGGAGATAGTCTGAATGTAGGAAAGGAATAGGAAAGCCACACTGCTGAATGGGTTAAAACGAGGGCTTAGCTTTCGTGATTCATCCTCCCACAGTGACTCCCCTCCCTTGGTACTCTGGTCTTCCTCGCTGCACCCCTGCGGTGCGTGCAGCTCAGCGCAGCCGCTGGAGTTAAAGACTGGAAACAAGTCCTGAAAATATACAGACAGCTGTCTTGTTTCTTAGCACCCTGCAGGGAGGGCTTCAGAAAGCATGAGGGGGACCACATATCATCTGGTGCCAGTCCCCAAACCATGCCATGCGGTTGGCTGGCGCAGAGCAGTGGGGGGTGTCTGACTGCAGGATGCAAAGCTC
Source organism: Numenius arquata (assembly GCF_964106895.1). Classification (NCBI taxonomy): domain Eukaryota; kingdom Metazoa; phylum Chordata; class Aves; order Charadriiformes; family Scolopacidae; genus Numenius; species Numenius arquata. The sequence goes on from NC_133580.1 coordinate 50,841,284, forward strand.
ATTTAGCTTCTTCCCTTGCCGTATTTTCCTCCACGCATCAGGGCAAACAAGGCTAATGCTTGGAGAACACACAGAGAAATGTTTTCAAGGGAACAGAGGAGTGGCAGATGCAAGGTGCGACAAAAGGATGTTCAACAACCTTGTCTTACAGCTGGGGGGGATCTGGAGAGGAGCCAGAGATGGGACAGCCCAGAGAAGACACTGAGATGTCACAGCTGCTGGCACACAAATTGCTGAGATGCTTATGCTAACTAATAGGAAACACCCAAAAGAGAAGGGTATGGTCCCTGTGACTCCTTACAAGCTAATAAGAAGAAATATTCAGGCACTTACTTGAAATGGATTCAGGCTTTGAATTTCATGGATTCACTTAAGTGCCTGGGGACATCAACTGCCCTGGGAACTTTCAGGATGTCTGGGAGGGACTGGTCCACCTCATTTCAGCCATCTAGAAGTTGCATGCATAGTCAAAGTAAATATTCCCACGTGCTATACCTTTCCACTGGAGAAAACTTAAGTGACTCACTTGAACAAGAGCCTAGGTGAATCTCACTGTATTTTCTGAACGGGTAGAGACATTTCAGCCATAGTTGCTTCCAGTTCTGTGCAGTAAAAACTATATGCTTAAGAATCTTTCGAAGAGGCTTTTGGATACTGCATCTACATGAATACCAGTTGGATTACTCAGGATTTTTTGTGCGTCATTCTCTAAACTCAAACAAAAGCATCCTATTGTATGTTAACTTAATTTCTATATGTGCCTTTGTAAAGTCCTCCTAAACATAGGGCATCGCGTCTCACCTGGCCTTCAGCTTCTTCTCCAAAAGACCAGGGGTCTCCCGTAGGTCCTGTGTTGTATCTGCCAGCACTGATGGCAGTCTGAGGCATCACAGGGCATCTCAAATGGAACTGAATTGTTTTGACGCAACTAAACTCTGCAGCTAAATGCATTAAAGGATGATTCATGAACCTTGCTTTCTGTTTAATTTGGATTTCTGTACCACTGGACCCCTTTTGGCAGGTGGGATTTTCTTTAATTATGCAATTTTTAAAGAACATTATATATTTCAGACAACTGGACTTGGCTTTCTACAGATTTGGAACAAGAAGTGCATTAAAAATCATTCAAAACCAGTTCTATTATCACAAGCACACTAGAGGTGAACTCCAAATGTGGAAACCAAAAGGTCAATGGTACATATTTACATCAGCTCTAGACTTTTATAGAGCTCACCCAAAAGCATAAAGACACCATCCAGATAGCCATCTGCAACCAAATCATTCTGAACGCTGAAATTTGCTTATAAGATGAAGTTAGCATAAGACTGACCTTTGTTGGCTTGATTTAGTAAGCCCTGAGAGCTTCGAAATTCCTTCCCTCACTTTGACCCTCCTGAGGATTTGGCCTATGTCTCTACTTCTTCTTAAGAAAGTCTTTCAGACAATGTATATATTCGATTCATGACCACTTTTGTCGTTAGCTGAACATATTGCAAATTGTTGTAAGGTTTTATTCACATTTTGTACTCTGACAAATAAGCCTCACAAAATGTTTCTCTAAATCTTTGATACTACTAGCTAAATATTCAGAAGGAGTAAGGGGATACAGTATGCAGGGAAGAATTACCATCTTAATGAGGTTTGTCTCATTAAACAGTCTCACTCAATTAGTTTCACGGATTTTACTGTAAGAATAAGAACACAGAGCTCTGGATATCTGTAGCTAATTTTGGCTTATTTAAAACTAAAAGACCAACCTGCCAAAAAATATTTAAGTGGAAGAACAGTAATGAATATGGTCTTGGATCTTTCAAAAATGTAAGTCTTTAAATCAGGAAATTAGATGAAAATACATTGTCAATTTTACTTAAATAAAAATGTGTTGGCAATTTCCCCAAGCAAAATGGGATCATTTCAACATAAAGAATTATTTGTAATGCAAAGGCCTTTGGTGTTCAGACAATTTAGATTTGCATCATTTCTACAGAAGCTGTATGCACATTCTGCTTTCTGCCTTTGTTGACCTATGATAAAAGCTTGTCAAAGGTCTTGGGCAACAGCACTGTCATCTGCTGATAATATGAAAGTGTCACCTGCACACAAAGCGACATTTTATGTGGCTGAATAGAGTTGCTTTTCCTAATCTGTCACTTCTGGTTGTGTGGGCTCTGTCAGATTCTCCCCAAATTGCACTCTGCTCTCTGCATTCCTTATATGAAACAATACCCACAGAGTTCATCAAAACTACATTAAGGATCAACTGAAAAGAAAAACACCTTCAACAACTTCCAGCAGCGCGTGGTGAGGGAAAGGCTGCCAAAACAAGGGAAGTGTAGCATGATGCTTTCCTCAACATGCCCTCCCATCCCCTGGCGATCTAAGGTCTAGGGACTTAAGAGCTGGAGGATGCATCATATTAGAAGACCCAATATACTTTCTCCAGATGTAGTTAATTTTTTAACCCATGTACAATGTTTGCAACTAAGTGAACTCCATTAAGTGGCTTCCTCGTGCAAAAGAGATGAGGCTGATGTGCTGCGTACAGCAACATAGTAAGTGGATACGATCCACTGCAGTATCAAAAGGCAAGATACATGGAGTAATTCACCTAGAAAAGTGAAACTAAGATACTTTCTGTGACCTGGGTAATCAAGCTAGTTTTTCTGCGTCATGATATATGAACTAACCAGCTTGTACCAGAGGTAACTCTGCAGTGTGCAATGTAGACATGCTCTAAAACTCAATGGATACAATTCATCTCATCAGACTCAACGTCTGCAGAGAAACTGCCTCTAATGGAACTGAGCACCTGTCTGGAAAATAATGGGCACTTTCAGGAAATGATACAATTGACCTACTTTGGCATGAAATGAATCATGCCTCCAAAATACTTGTTCCTCACATGGAGCCTATTGGCAGGCTGGAGTTCAGATGTAGATCTCTGTGTTTGGTCAGATAAAATGCCACTCCATTCCCATAACAAATGTAACTCAATTTGCCACATGAAGCAGAAGAAAAGGAAGCGTTAAGAAATTAGCTTTATGCCTGATCCAGAGACTAGCAACAACTAGCTGAAAGAATTCCATGGACTTTATACTTCATCCAAATTTGGCTGTGTGGCTCTCTAAAGCACTTTGATCAAAACAGTTTTCAGTAGTTTATAGTACTGTGGAAAATTTGCCTCCTGCCTCCACACGACATCCTGAGATACTGGTATACTCCAGATTTTAGATCAATTTTAATTTTGAGGAGTATGGATTCGTGAGGCATAATGGTCAGTTTAGGTATTTTTTAGTATGAGTAACTTTCAGCAAAATGATGTGCTTTTAAATCACTTGGGGTTCTTTTCTCGAAAGTAATTTTTGAAATAAATAAATAAATAGTGTTAAAAATATTTTAACTTCCATTTATTAACTAGTTTTGAAATGGGTCTTTTTGAAATAGTTTTAGGATCATAGAATCACAGAATAGTTTGGGTTGGAAGGGACCTTAAAGATCATGGGTAGGGACACCTTCCACCTAGACTAGGTTGCTCAAAGCCCCATCTAACCTGGCCTTGAACACTTCCAGGGAGGGAGCATTCACAGCTTCTCCGGGCAACCTGTTCCAGTCTCTCACTACCCTGACAGTAAAGAGTTTCTTTCTAGTATCTAGTCTAAACTACCCTTTTTCAGTTTAAAACTGTTACCCCTTGTCCTACTACTACACTCCCTGATAAAGAGTCCCTCCCCATCTTTCCTGTAGGCCCCCATTAACTGCTAGAAGACCTCTAGAAGGTCTTCCCAGTCCTCTTCTCCAGGCTGAACAACCCAGCTCTCTCAGCCTTTCTGCACTTTCTCTAGCACCCTCATCTTCATGGCCCTCCCCTCTGGACCCACTCAAGCAGGTCCGTGTCTTATGCTGGTGGCTCCAGAGCTGGATGCAGTACATTCTCATGAGACCAGAGTAGAGGGGCAGAATCACCTCCCTCCACCTGCTGCCTGCGCTTCTGATGCAGACCACAACGTGATTGGCTTTCTGGGCTGTGAGCACACACTGCTGGCTCATAATCAGTTTTTCATGCACTAATACCCTTCTCTGCAGGGCTGCTCTCAATCCACTCATTGCCCAGACTGTATCCATGTTCGGGTTTGCCCCAACCCAGGTGCAGGACTCTAGTTTTTACGCATCCTGTACCCCACAAGATTGGCAATTCTACCAGTGCATGATAGCTGTAGCCCAGGCTACAACCTACCCCAAACTTGACCTCCCTGATAAGTTCTTCCATCTTAGTGAACAACAGGTCCAGCAGTGCCTCTCCTGCGGTCAGGCTTTCCATCACCTGGACTAGGAGTTTGTCCTCAATGCACACCAGTAGTTTCCTGGACTGCTTGCCATTTGCTTAGGCATTTTTCCAGCAGATGTCCAGGTGGTTGTAGTTCCCTGTCAGGATCATAGCCTGCAAGCACGATGCTTCCGGCAGGTGAAGAAAGAACTTTTCATCAACCTCCTCTCCTTGATCAGGTGGTCTGTAGTAGACACTAACTACAAAATTTCCTTTGTTGGCTTGGTCTCTAACTGTTACCCATAAGCTCTCAGTCTGCACATTGCTGTTCTTCAAAGACAGCTCTGTGCAATCAACCCCATTTTTGGCACATAGGGCAACTCCCCCACCTTTCCTTCTTTGCCTGTTCCTTAGAGCCATCAATTTCAGCACTCCAATCATATAATTCATCCCACCAAGTTTCTGGTCATAGTTTTCCATCTGGACAGTGGCTACCAGTTCTTCTTTTTTATTTTCCATGCTGCATGCATTGGCACACAGGCACCAGCCACATCACCTTTTTAAAGGAGTTTTCCCTAATTCCCTTGAGGAAATTGACAGGTGTTTCCCTGTTGCTTCCTAATGCCTCAGCAGCCTTTTATCTTTTGTCGATAAAGAAAACTGGTGTTTTCTAAATAAAATAAATAAAATAACATAAAATAGAACAGTTCTGTTTCAAATACATTTTTTTTTTATTTTCAGTGTCCTAAAACCAATCGGGAGCTAACAAAATAATACCTTTTTTTAAAAGGGTAGTGTGCTACATATTCTTTAATGGAAAAGCTCTTTGCTTGTAACATTTTAATGAAGCTATGATTTTCAATAAAAAACATTAATACAAAAAGTTCAACTATTTTTAGTAGAATGGTTTACAGTCTCTCACATGCATTGCAAAAAATGTTGTGTAGAGTAGTTTTAATCATATTTTAAAATATACATGTACAAAATTCTATAATGAAACCAAGGTAGTGTTTTTCATATTCAAGGAAATAAAGTTGAGATTCAAGAAAAACTATGAAAAACACACACAGCTTCTCAGGCGAATATAAAGATAATCCCCAAAGGCATTCTTCTGTATTTTTATTGAACAAAAAGGAGAAAGACACAAAGGGGGGTGCTGCAGAACAAAGAAGAGATAACTGTTGTAATGAAAACAAAAGGTATCTGTAAATGAGGTAGGGAAAAAGAAATATCCTAGAATCCCCATTATGAAGTACTGATTGTAAAGACCAACAGATGACATTAATATAAAAAAAACCCTATACAAATACCAGGGGACTTGCAAATAAGCCAAATCATCAAATTGCACATTCAGGTCTGTAGGGGTGCCTGTGAGCCAGGAGTCAGTTCATTAACCCAAACGACCTACAGTGCTGCAAAATCAGATTATTTTTGAGTCTGCCATTCATCAGCTCCTCTCTCCCTTGAACTCCTGCTCCTACTTGGGAAATAATTGCACAAGATTTACTGAGAAAAAAGGGATCTGGAGCCTCTTGCTCTTCTTGATAGCGCCAGCATGTCTCAGCTCAGCTCAATACAGGTGGAGTTAATCCAGCTGATGAGAGCCCAACTGATTCTCTTCTGGCCCATTCTGTTCCTCAGACAGAGCCCACTCGTTTTGTGCCAAGGACCTGATTCCTCATAAAACATTTTTGGGAAGATCTTTCCTCTGAAAAAATGAACCATATCTCCTGAATGATGTGAGGGATCTCACAGACAAATAATCATAAAGGCCAAACACTAGCAATAGATGGTTTTAGGCTGGAAACAAAAAGCGGGTTTCTAAGCATGGTGAGCATGAGGGTCTGGGATAGTGTCCCAGTAGAAGTGTGCATATGGATTGAGTAGTCAAGAAACATGCCAATTTTAAGGTGAACCTTGATCGATTTTGGTTGTGGATGCTGGTGATACCTCAGGATCTGACGCTGTGATCATGAAAGTCACTTTGAATCTGATGCTTTATGTTCCTAGTTTTTTCTGGCAAACCATGAAACATTAACTGCTTTAAAGCCTTTCCTCCTACCGCACCAAGAGAGCATCGTGGAGCGCTACGAGGAAAACGATATCTTATATTGCCTTCTCTCTTCTTCCACCTCATAAAAATGTTTTTCATTTCCCAGTGTGATTTTAAAACTTTATAAGAAGCAGATTAAATAAAGCTCTTTTTTAATAGTTGTTCTTTTTTTCCTGTTTACTTATTTGTTTTGATCAACTACAGACAATATATGCACTGGCAAACTATAAAACACTGATCTGATGGCTGACTAACAAGACTTATATTGCCATCTTACTGGCCAGAACAATGATGCAATCATCTTTTTTGTTTTATTAACAATAAAATAAATATATTGCTCCTGAGAGTCTGGAACAACACACAGAAGCATGAAGCAAACCCAGCAAAACCAGGAACACTGTCACTCCAGGGTAACTCATGATTCGAAGCTAGATTTAATGTCAGAAACTCAGAAAATAAGACAGAAGGATGGCAAAAATAATGGACTGAGCTCTGAAGGCATTTGTTAATACTCACTATGCTTTTTCCCAAGTCCTCTGTTAGTCCTCAGCAAATCCTGGGCTAAGTGTTGAATTTTGGGGATTCCAGTCTCTCCTGGCCTGAATTCAGCAAAGCACCCTTACTCAGCATGTTTTGGTAACGCAGCCCCCAAATTCCCCTTGCTCTCCTCAATGGAGCGAAATTTCAACACATACCAGCTAGGTCCTTAAACGGGCATGTCTTTTGAATTAACAAATTCTCCAAATTATGAAGAAAAGAGGATTGAAAGCTAGGCATGTTACCCACATATCCCTTTTCAAGGGCAGTTTTTCAGGCAGCAATGCTGACTTTGCACTGTGAATCCTGAGGAGCGCTCACAAGGTTCATTCTATTAGTGTTAGACACAACCTCCATCTATGGAGAGTGGAACAGCGACCCCAGGAACCAACATCTTAAAACATGACAGACATTTCAGCAGTTGTTGTTTGACTACAGCCTTAGTTATGTTTTTCCAATGCTCCTGGAAATACGACATTGCAGACAGTATGCCAGGAGAGAAAATTGCTGATATTGTTTTAACATTTAACATGGTTGATGAATTGCTTTGCAAATTGTTGTGGTGTGTGCTGCAAAGCAGAGTTTCCCCCCAACAGGTGCCTACAGAAACTGGGGAGGTTTGCAACACTCAATGGATTGTAGAGGTGGCACCAAGCATGATGTTAAATCGTGCTCTATTGCAGTATGCCCTGTTGAAAAGTTAGCTTATGTTTCTAGGGCAGTGCCTAGAATATATAGGTCTACTTGAACCTCTGGTCTAGCAAGCTCTGTCTGCCAGAGAGAGTAATTTATTTATGAGCTACACTGGTTGTAGTTCTGGTGTTCATGCAACAACTGTCAGCTCCAAAATCTCCACCCTATATCTACTCTTACTGGCCACATCCTCTGAACTTGATAAGGCTTTTGTGGTAGTGTGTCTATAATCCTCTTTTTTTCCCAGACAATCCCTGCTCAGTGATACACTGTACCTTATATACTACAACTTTTTTCTAATGGTTTGAATTACATCCCCTCTATGTCCCCAGAAGTGCATTTTCTGCTGGAAAATCACTGTATTGTGAGGAGGAATCAAAATATGACTGTTGCAGCAGGATTTTTTGGTTTTATTATTTAAAACATGAAATGTGATCTTGGAAACCTTAACACAGTTTTTCTTGAGATTGCACAACAAGTAGTTTAAAAAAAAACAATCCAGAAAAGTTATCTTTGCATCCATTTGGAGCGGAGGCCCCAATTTGGAGCCCAGATTTAGAGTCCTGCTCCTGCAGAGAGGATGGTATCGGTATGTAGAGCATCAGGTCTGTTCCTGGCATTGGCTGCAGAAATGGCTGCGTGGAGTCAGAGAGCCCCTGATGTCACTGAGCTGGGGGAAGCCTGTCATGCAGGGAGAGGGATGTGTCCGCTCAGAGCAGGCTTTCACCAGGGCACCCTACTTCAGAGTGAGCATATTACAGAGAGAAGCTGGAAACACATGAACTGCCTTTGCTGCTGCTGCAGTACCTTTATAGCAGATGCAGCGCTTTGGCACTGCATGGATGTTCTTGCTGCAGACAGCGTTTCTAACACCCGTTACAAACACTTACAGTGGAAGGAACATCAGGTTAGCTCTGAAAAAAACAGCCAAAATGTAATCTTCTGAGAGAGAAAAGAGAAAGAGAAATTTGCCAGAGATAATCTCTCTATACATTCATTTTCATTTCTTCTCTTAGCCTTAGCTGGGAATCCAGATTGTTTTCCGGCTGTTTATTTTAGCTGAGTTAATCTACAAAGGCCCATTTTCATTGTATTTCCATTAGATACAGATGCCATCACTATGTGCCAGTGCATATTACCAAGCAATTAATCTCCAGAGTTATTATTTCCCTTTTTATTGAAAGCAAATATTCTGAGTTCAGAAAACTATGTAAAAGCTTGGAGCAGCTTAGTTAAATTCCATGCTAAAGGCATGATGATCTTTGGAAAGAAAGTCTCTCTAAGACTACAAGCCTATGCTCCTATCTAGCCTAATTTCACCCTAATATAAAGCATGACCTCCCATAGTTTGAGTGTCTTTGCAAGCTCTCCTGACATTATCACTCAAAACTCTTACTCCTTTGTTACCCACTGTTAAAATGAAAAGTTCTTTTTGTGGCACACACAAGCCAGAGGTGACACAATTAAATGAAGCTATTTGTCAAAGAAAATTTAGATCAGCGGGAATTAAATGACAAATAAATTAGGATTGGCAGCCTCTTCCCCAGGGAGCAATATATACGCTTCCTAAATTCAGTAAAAAGTATTCTCCCCTCGGCCTTTGATCCACTATCTTCAATCAATATTTCCATCTTTAAAGACAGCCAGTCCAAAGTTACACTGTAGCTACATATTTATGAATATGGTTCTCACTTGATGGGGTGGCTAGAGGTCATCCGAGGGTATGAAGTGAAGCAAGGCTGTAATCAGCTTTTAAAAGTGTTACCAGAAACTGGATTTTTCAAGAGCAAAATGAGCATCCACCATTATTTCCCCAGGGAGTCCGAAGGGGGGGACTTGAGCTCCACCCTGCACAGTAACTGCAGGACCAATCTCCTCCCAAGTATTCCTGTCTCAGGGTATGACCTAGAGCAAGCCTGCACCACTCAGACACCATTCATTTTGTCTTGCTGGAGAAGAGGTGCAGCTTGTCAAGCAGATTTCTAATGCTCCTTCCTTCTAATGCTGGAGTTAGCTTGTCTTGGGCTTCTGCAGCAAGGAAACAGAGGTGGGCCTTTTAATCCTTCATCTAATGGTTTCATCCTCCAGTTATGAGAAGATAAAAATCATTTATATCTAATGCCATCTACTGTAGCCCTGCTCCCATATGTCTGTCCTTCTTCTAGCCCTGTGGCACCTGAAGATGGCAATTTACCGCTTAATAACACGTTTCCTCATTCCCTGGACCCACTATCCTGTCCCATGCCAAGCTGTCCCCACCTCAGCTCCTCTACCTGCCCCAGTCCTGGATTACAACCACAGCATCATCTTAAAATATCCCCAAATTCCTCGTAGACTCTACTCAGCATCCCATTCTATCTTCTCCCCAAACAGGGACTCTTCCCACTGCCTTCTGCTGTGAGCACCCTCCTTCCCAAAGCCTGTTAGATGTTTTCATCTCCCTTCCCACCAAAAGCACTGAACCTAAAAAGCAAATATTGGAATTTTCTTTCCAATTTCTTTCTTAAAAAAAGAAACTCTCAAAGACAACAGGGTTGAAACAGCTTGACTTTGAACTATGAGCAACCTGGGACTTTTATTATTTTTAATACTAATCATGTACTTACTTGTCGTTGCTATTAATTATGTGCACTGCAGACATACCAAGTGTCTCATTGCACTGAAAGTGCGTAGGGTGAGGCAGAACATATCCCTTTGTGCTAGCAACGTGGCTTCTGAGGAGGGTTAGCTTTCTTTTTTTAGTTCAAACACTTAATATTCAGACACTGCTGTGGACATGATTTGTCTCTCTAGTTGATACCCATTCCAGAACCAGCAGCGGAAAAGACAAAGTATAAAGAACATATTAAAAATACAGAAACTCTTGTCACCTTTTTATTATGCAAGACTCTATGTCACCATTTTATTATACCAGAAATGTTTGATCAAAGAAACATGCTTTTTTTTTCGTGTCTAATTAAGAGTATGGCCAAAGAACCTACTGTAATTGCACTATCATGAAATATCAGACTGTATTTGGAAAAAGGATTGTGAGGAATGCACAATATTATTACATTATCACATTAACATATTATCAAAGAGCATAGAATAGGTCAAATAAGGTTAATAGTCAAGTAAGCTAAAATAAGTCCATGAAATGCATTACTGTAACAACTGTGGTGACCTATTGTTGCTGTGCTTGAAGACCACCTTAGATCAGGCCCCTTTGCTACAGTCTGTGAGTTGTCCCTGTCCCTGCAAGCTTCCAGAGTCCTGGCCTGGTTTCTGCCAAGTGGCAGTACACTTCCAAATGAAGTGGAAAGTAAATTTCATAAATCATGACTGGTTTTGTCATTAACTAACAGAAAGGACATTGAAATGCTGTACTAGTCCATTGGTGCCATTTCTGAGGAAGAAGGCAAAGAAGAAAGCTTTATTTATTATACTGAAATGGCTGGGGAAAGCAAGGGCAAGCGGTGACACAAGCCGTGATGCTACTGAAGTGGCATAAGGGAAAAAAACCTGGGGATATAGCAAAGACAGAGTTCAGTGTGTGCCTGGTGCTATTTTAGGTATCTTAGAGTAACTCACCTGGATCCTGGTGTCTCTTCAGACATTCCTAGGTGCTGCCAGCCCATGTGGATATCTCAGATACTCTAGGGCACCTGGACAGGCACTCACATGTTTAAGCAACTCAATGCCATTCCAGATCTCCAGCTTCCCATACATCCACTTCTAAAATGGTCTAAAGAGTGTGGCTTTTTATCTCACAGTGTATATATATTCAGTTACAAATCATGTAGCACAAGGCCTGTGCATGTGACTAGTGTGTCCATACAGCCCAAAGCCCCTGGATGCTATCCTGGTACAAGTTTTTCAAACCTAGGCTGAACCTAGGCTCACTTATTATTCCTGCATAAAAACGAGGGGATACAGGTTCCTTCAGTATAAATAAGCCCTCAGAGCACACACGCAGAAGCAGCCAGCTCACCAGCCATGGTGCAGAGCCACCCTGGGAGAACACCCGACAAAGCACCACGAAGGTCTGGCCAACCAAAATCCACGTTGACAGCAGACAATGTAGGCTTGCCTGCCAAACACCCCGCTCAGATGTTTGGGGCTTGACACAAATGAGAAAGCAGCAGAGAAGCAAGGACACAAGGGAAGTGCTGTGAGTGCATTATACATGAAGGATATCTATACTGATGATAGCTTGAGACTTTATAAGAAAGCAGTACAAGCCCAGGACATTAATGTTACAAGAGTCTATCTAAAGAAATCTTCCCAAACAAGAAGCTGGGGGATTAGATTTGAAATGGGAACTCATTAAGAGAAACTTCCTTTATAAAATAAAATAAAAATAGTTACAGGCCTTCTTTAGAACTTGGCACTCCTCTGTCTTATAGACACTGAGGAGGCAGTTTTTCAGACCAACTGTAGACTTTTGCAATGTAGATTTGTACACTTGAATGAGTCCCCATAGGTTCCCTCAAAGCCACCAGAGACAAATAAGCACTTCATCTCACTCTAAAGCACGTTGCAAAATATGGCAAATTAATTGTGCCCTAAAAATGTCTCTTTTTCTTCCCATCGACTGTGAAGAGATCCTTGGCTTATTAACTGAGATGTGAGATGATTAGCTCACATCTACACTGTGCATATCTAATGTTTATGCAATATTAATGTTACATGAAGTGTTTGCTTATATCAACTGTATATGACACTGTTCCATACTATAGAGCTAATGCTTTATGTACTAGTATTGCATATGGCTTTTAAGATCCTCTGCAGATGTGGACAGGAATTAGTTTCATCATCTCATGCATTGTTTGAGCTGTGAAAACTTTTTTTCCTTTGTGTTTTGAGGCAAAACCAAGATATATTCAAGTTTTTCATAAGCCTTAAGGAAAAATAATACAAGGTAGCCAGTTGCACGCCATTTGGGGAACTTACCAAATATTTTGGAGACCTATATTTAAATTTATTTTTAACCCCAGTTGTCCTAAAGGAGATATTGCCTTCTGATTTGGAGATGGGCATCTTTGCCTTCAGGGAAATTGTAGTTCATTGGGATAGGGGGTTTTTACATGGGTTTCTCATATCTCACATGAGTTCTCAGACCACCCTGCTACTGTATGTCCCATGACATGATAATGCTCCTTCTTCCTTTCCCCTTTAACACCGATCAGAAATTCCACCACCAACCTAAGAAAAATTTTTCACCTGAAGCTTTGCTGAAACGGATACATGAGGGCAAAGCATTTCAATGCAGGTAAGTCATCATTTACATAGGAATAATCTTTTTTAACTAGATGTGTAATAGTGCTGAGGTGCTTCTCTGCTGATTACAGAGGGAGCAAAACAACTACCTTAATTCACCTGATGTTTAAATTCTTAAAGTGAGGCACTTCATCCTTGTGAATGAAACAGCAATAATAAAATCCTAACCAGTTCACTAGTAAAAAAAAAAAACCAAAGCAGAGACAAAAGTGTACAAAGTGAGAAACTGTAGAAAATGTGATTGATTTCTCTGTTTCTTTAGCATCATCATCTCTTTCCCTGGAAAGGGCTCCTCTCACTAAGAAGCTGTCTCTAAAGGAGACTCCAAAAATTATTATGTTTCAGTCATTTATTGCAGAAGAAGGAAAAGAAAGCAGTATTCAGTCTTCAGCAAGTCTTCAAAAACATATTTAATGACTGCTGATTAAATAGCAATGGAGAGTTTCAAGCAAATGACAATTTTAGAAGGTACAAATCTTTCAAAAAAAGGTTAAATAACTGTTCACTTTCAAATCACAGATGCAGTTTTGATTTGTCTATAACTCAAAGAATCCGCTGACTCTGAGCTGCAGCCTCCATGGCGTTTCAAAGACGATGCCTTAAAGCCCTTACCTGACAAATTTCCTAAGCATGTGGGGGGGTGTTGTACAGAACTGACTTTAAAAGTTTACTTTACCTAATCAACTGCTTAAGACCTCAGCCAAATGGAAGATGAGATGAGCAAACAGTTAGCTATATCCTAGCATCCCCAAACCCCATTATCCTTTTCCAAGCAAACATCTATTGCACAACACAAATCATAGAATTGTAGAATCAAGTGAGCCTTATTGGGGTCTGAATGTAGCATAGACTCTTCCCCTCATTGTTTGTCCATGTGCTTTTTAATAAACAAAATGCAAGAAAAAATTCCAAATTAATATTTGCGTTCCAGCTGGACACAGAAGCACAGGCAGACTCAAGACAGTGGTGGGCACTGTACATACACACATAAACAGACATCGGATCCACACATTTGAAAAAGCAACATTGAAAAGGCTGTGCGAATATCAGCATAATGTCAGGTTGCTGCTACTAAGATTGCTTGGCTTCAATTTCCAGCTTAGCCATGGGTTCTCAACATGATGTAGGACAAGGCTTTGAGACTCAGATGAAAAAAATATCGTGATGCCTACCTCCTATTGAGATCGCTGGATGTTAGATGCCTCTGTTACTGCTCTTCCTTTTTTCCACAGCTCCTCTTCATACAATAGGGGAAAACAGTCTTATTTCCCCGAAATGAAAATTCAAGTTTTGACCAGTTTCTCATTCTCATGTTCTCATTGTCCATTAATATCACACCTTAGAAGCATCTGATGGGATCAAGTTATGTCTTGAAGCTGACTTCTTTTGGGATTTAATTACAAAGGTCTAAAGTACAAGGACTTATGTCCCATTAAAGAAACAGACTATTCAATATTATTTGATAGAAAAAGCATTGTTAAACCAGTAATGTTCCCTCTCAGATTGCTACCCCCCAGCTTATTCTTGATGAGTTGAAAGCTAGGAATATTTTAAGATGTGTAGCACAAGCAGATGTACTTTCTTTATTATCCTTTACTTTAAATAGAGAACAAATCAATCTCATGTCTTAAAGCAATGGACAGCAAGAACCCACTTCTTCAGCAGAACATAGAAGCCAAAGTCATGAAGAACCAGCACAATGTATGTAAAGTGCAAACTGTTTCCTATTTAAGCCATACATAGTTAATGTGTGCTAGGTGTACAATAATGTTAACAGACTTTTGTAGCAGCCCTTGAGAAGCCCTTAAAATGCTTTCTTTGTTCTTCTTTCTGAGCTGAAGTTAAAAAAAAAAAACACCGAAGAAAGATGTATAGAAAGCAAAGGTTGCAGGCAAGAGGCACTAGAAGCAATGAACTTTACACCTCTGAAGTTAAAAAATTATTAGATTGCATTATGAGATTGGCTACAAAATCTCACAGTATAAAGACTGGATGAGAAATTCTGCACAGCCACTTCCCCCATTTATAAGGTAGCAACAAGGTAAGGAAACAAAGACTCTTCCTTCAGCTGGAGTTGTGTGAATGCTTTGGTTCCCATCTGCAGATGCAAGGAGACCTTGACACCATCACAATTTAATCTCTAAAGCTTAGAGAAGATATACCCCATACAGGCTGGTCTATTAGCTTTTATCTTCTTAAAACTTTTTGAAAAGTCAGTATTCTTTCTCTGCCTTTATAAAAATCACACTGTGTATGTATTTCTATCTGTACTATTTTGCTATACTACTTAATATTTATTTCAAATAAATTCTTCAAAATGGAATTGTTTTGTGCTTTTTTTTTTTTCTGCTGCTGGTTCCCAAAACTATCTTGGTTTCCATCTCCTGGCTGAGTGTCAGCACAATGAAGAATGGTTCAAGGACTGGTTCATGTATCTTGACATTACAGTTGGCTGGGTCTACTCAGAGATATTCTATCTTATGCTGCAAGTCCAGATCAAAAAAGGTTCAAGGTATTAATAAAAGAGAGATATAATTAGAAATCACTGGAATGTGTTTTCCTGCTAACAGCTAAGTGTTTGGGAGAAGCAATCTGAACATGGAAGGGCAATACTTAGGTTGAGTGGGGTTTCAAATAATTTTCTTTAATTACTGCCTGGAATAGTTTTTTCTTATCAGCACAGGAAGACATTCTCCTTCAAAATATCTATTAGTATGGTTCCTTGTCTTTAAGACTTCAGAGCCTTTTTGCTGTATGTGCCAAGAAAAATTGGAAGAGTTCATTTTGTTCATTTCCTTTTGTTAAGCAGCTGTAGAATTACAATCTGGAAACAAAGAGGAGAGAATAAAAATGGGAAGGGAAATAATACCAAGAATTACAGTCAATGTATTTTAAAAGGATGGAATAGTCTTAACATATAGCATAGCTGATATGTGACAAAGTTTATGATAACTTTCTAGATTTTGTCACTAGACTATTAAATCTTCCAAAAATTTATTTAGTGCAAAGTCCACTAACTAAGCATTAAAAAGCTGCTGCTCTGAGTATCTGGACAAGAGCAAAATGTAAATCAAGATTGATTTCAGTGCTAATGCTGATGCAGTCACATAACAGCAAACAAGACTACGGAAACTGGAATATCCTCCCAAGAGTTTCAAGCACTGGGATGGAAAAGGTTTGAATTTATTCTGGACCTAAAAGGGCTTTTCATCATGATACAAGAACTTTCCTTTAAAGTATGGAAATTCAGAGGACGTTTATCAATAAGAAGCAGCAAAAACTAAAAGACTAAACTATTTCCCTCAATTCCCCTTCCAAGGCAAAAGAAAGAGTCAGAGAGATCCTAAACACTGATGCATTGTCAATTAAATGTGATGACTTAGAGATGGAATGCATACACCTGAGGAAAGTATCTGTCATCTACATTAAAGTCTGCTCATCACAGGAAATATCACCTTTTTTCTAGTTATGAAGATATCCAGGGTAGCTCTGAAGCTACTGAACATGCCTGAATAACAGTTTCATTGAAGGAGGGCCAATATGGAAATAATAGTCTGATTATCAGATATTACTGGTCTCCAACTGCAGCTTCTGGGGATCTCAATCAAGATCAGGATCCTTCTGCTCTGGCCACTGCACAGTCATGAGGACAAATGCTTTCTAATAGATGACAAACAAATAATACAAGGGTAGGATTCAACTCACAGATCAAAATACCTGAAAGCAGATGTCTTTCTTGAGATACCTGGAGGTGAGGTAGGTTTCTAAAGTGTCATTACAATTCATGAATTTGCAAACTGAACACCATCTTCAGTGTCACTATTCTCTTTTGTGAGGAAGTTAGGCACAGAGATGAGAGAGCTCAAACTATTCAATTAAAGAAAGTCTTTGATCCCTGCAAATAGGATCCCAAATGGGATCACTGATTCTCTCATATTTGGCATCCAGATTATTCAAAGCAGACTTGGCAGCAGAAGGAATAAATGCTTAGTTCTTCAAAACTCGATATTTTTTTCCATGATCTGAGGGCAAAGGTCCAATTTTATATCGTTCAGCTTTTGCTTAG
Source organism: Numenius arquata (assembly GCF_964106895.1). Taxonomy (NCBI): domain Eukaryota; kingdom Metazoa; phylum Chordata; class Aves; order Charadriiformes; family Scolopacidae; genus Numenius; species Numenius arquata. The sequence continues at coordinate 50,858,156 of NC_133580.1, forward strand.
AAAATCATGCCAATTCTGAATGCAAAAAAGCCTGAAACTTTGTCTGTTATTATAATGTGATGTATAATAAAACCTGGTTCGAGATTGTGAAACAAACCTTACGAACGCTGTTTGGATGCAGTGATTTAGAGGAACTACGCAGCTAATTCAGTAAACAAGGCAAAACATTTGGAAAAATTTATCAATTAGGCATGACTTTTTTCATTCCTTGAGCTGATTATTTCTTCTATTTCTGAAGTGGAGGAAAGAGGAAGAACATCTTTTGAGCCACAGAAAGTGTTGATCATTAGAAGGGGATTGTGGATGGAGGGATCACTGTCCTTTCAGAAACACACAGTTTTAATTTCAGTTCTGAGAAAAGCCCAGAAAGCCCACCTTTCCCTCTCTTTCTTCTCTCCCCCTGTGCTTTTTTTTCAACTGTTAATGAGGAAAAGTTCTCCAAGTCAAGAGATGGCAGTGACTCATGCAGCAGCTGAGTGCACAACAGCAATGTCAGAGCTATTGTGCACTTAACACAGCTTCAGGGCAGGATGACATATATTTACTTCCCAATGGAAAATTAAAGCAAATTCTAATTCCCCAAATCAGAGCAAAGACAGTTCAAATGCCCAAGCACTTCACCTCTCTCCATGCAGGGAGAGTTATTTCTGTGTCCTAGCTGCTATGTTGGAGGGGAGGGCTGGTGTGTAGTGTGGGGGGCTCTTCCTCTGTGATGGGAAAGGGCTGAAAGCTGGAAATGGTAGGGAAAAGGGGTACAAGAGTCAGAGTTGTAAGTGGTAGCCTCTACAGGTGTGCTCATCCTTTTATCCTATGGCATTTGATGCTGACAGCTGAGAAAGGAAAAGAGAGAAACAAAAATATTCCCAGAAACATACAAAACTTCAGCATGTGCCTTCAGTTTACATTACATCTACCCCTGTTATCATGTAGACCCAAAATGTGGCACTGTGGACAATTTAAACTGCAGAAAGTGCTGATTCCTACACATCCATAGAGCTGTAATCTTCATGTTTCCGTGCTTCAAGACACTAATAGGTCAGGAACTAGACAAACAAAACATTTATTTCCAGTAAGCAAACACCTGTAAAATTCTAGGGAAAAAAAAAAATCATCTCTCTACAAGCATCTGAGCTGGGGCATATGAAAATCTCAATATATTTCAACCTCAAGATTTAGAGCTAAGACTCCAGCTTCCCATGCCAGAGGTTTTCTAGATTTTTTCCCCTATTCCCTGACTACAGGGTTAGACAACTCAAGGGGGTACAGGTTGCAGGTCACAAAGCTCTGGGCTCTACCAGGTCCCACTGCTGCCCCAGAGGACCACTGCCTGAGAAGGGCTGGAGGCATCATCTCTCTCTCTCAGGAAGGTATGCCCTGATGCAGGACAGAGGAGATCATCTCAGTGTTGTCCCTAAAAATAAGGGATCTTCACCCAGTGTGCAAGAGTCAATCAATACACTAAGTTGAGATAGTTCTGCAGAATAGGGTGCTAGACATGGAAGGCAGCCAGCACACCCCAGGAAGCATATAGGGTCTTTTATACAAAATGGTAACAAGGAAGAAAATCACATTAAAATAACTGATTGGTCACTCGTAATTGCATAACAAAAACTGATTTGTGCACGTCCTAATTTCTCTCTGGCTCCTTATACTAAGGTGGTCTTACACTAAAATATAAAGTCTCCTCCTAGAGGTGTGTTTTTTAGTATTAAAATTATCTAAGATAACTAGAGGCCATACCTTCAATTTATCAGCTACCACTAAGTTACTGTTTAACTTTCTATTCTGTTAGGGTTCCAATGCAACAATGGCTAACTTCAAGACTGGATTATTTATGTTTGTGGGCTTTTAGTTTTAGGGACTTTCTATTCCCATTGCCATGGTTTCAAAGCAGGCTGTCATAGTTGCCCAATTTTCTGGATTTTTAGCTCTTTTTGACATCATCAGCAGAAAATGGGATACCATTGTCCTGTCATGGGAAGGATTTCTCGGGCTACATTACACTAGATGATTTCTGCTCCTCAGTACACACACGTTACTTTCAAGTCTCTTCAACGTAGTAGCTAAAAGGGTGAAAATTGCTTTCAAAGTTATAATAAGCACACTCGTTTCCCTAATAGTCTTTCTCTATGTTCAGGCCACTCTGATATGGCCACTGCAGCATAAAAATTCAGTGCTTGTTTGCAAGTCTTTCATGCATCTTTTTAATGACCTCATTAACCAAATCGAGGAGGGATGGGAGGGTTTGGTGGGTGTGTTCTTTCAAGTCATTTTCAATACCTTATGATCAAAAGAAAGTGTATGTGCAGCTGGAATTAGAAGAAAGTTACTGTGCATATGTGAAGCAGAGCAATCAGCCAGGTATTTTACTGCTTTCCCCTTCAGCCCTCTCTCTGCTATGGCTATTGACACTTTAAAATGTCAAGCTATTATTTTTCCATGGCTCAGGAGGAATGTCTGTGGTTCGATATGTTCAGGCTTCTTTCTTGTTCTTGCAGCCCTAACATCAGATTGTCAACCCCCAAATTAAAACTGATTGCTGCCTGCCTCGGCATCGGTGCATGCTGCAACCCCACAACTGTGCTAGTGGGATTTTTTAAGAATGCCTGAAGGACTGAATCACTTCTGTCAATTGGAGAGTGAGCATATAGTATTTTTAGGTACTTTTCAAAATCTTAAGGTGATACCAGCAGTACATCATCCCTCAAGCTGGAGGGACTGAGCTGCAGGGCCCTAAAGCTGTGAGCATCCTTTGTATCTAACACAAACTCAACCAGCCTAGCAGACTCATAAAACTGAGTATCCTGAGCCAGCTGTCTCCAAGGACAGAGACCGGCGCTGTGCTGGGCTATACAGCTGCTGAAGTTCTTCCATCTGGGAATGGCATTTACTGCATGCATGAACTGTCATGACAGTATCTCAGTACATGTTATACAGTGTCTCTTCCCTCCTTCCCCACCCCCCCCAATACTTGAAAATTAGTAGCCAGATATTATTGTAAAGCTATCCAACATTTTAGACACATTGGATTAGTTTTGATATACTTTATTTGTTGGTTCTAAAATATTTGGGAAACGCCTTAGCTTCTGCAGATGAGTTATGCAAGCAGAAAGAAATTGCTCCCAATGCATTTTTCTGGCTGGATACTTTTTATTCTGCCAGTACGACACAGAGAGCAGACCTCAACTCAGAAGTTGGTCTGCTACCTGAAGTAGGTTTGCATTGCAAAGATGACTTGTCATTTCCGAGCCATGCATTCAGTAGTACTGACAACAGGAATTGTATTTAGTATGTCTCAGTCTGAAATTTTGAGTCAAATTTTATGCTAATGTAAACTGATATGGCTTAACTGTTTGTATCAGAGCTGGGCCAGTCCAGAATGGTGGAGAATCTGACCCAAATATACAGGTTTTAATTCATCCTGAGCTGATGAATTAAATTAGGAATTTGGAAAGAATCATTGGGGAGTTTCCACTTGCATTGTGTGCAGTATGTGTCAATGTAGGCAGACCAGAGCTATTCATCAAAAAAACTTAAATAAAATATTACTTCTCCACTAGAAAGCAAAATTTCACGTTACTCACATGCAAAGAAAAAATGTCAATTGCTGACAGGATTTTTCACCAGAAAAAAAAAAGAGCGCATAGATGTTTGTCTGCCTGCATCAGCTGAGTTACTCTCAGGAGCTGTGGTTCCAGGTTTCTTGTGATCTCCTGAGGATCCAGCCAAGCTACATCTTTCATGATGTTGCATTGCAGTGCCCCAGGAATAGGCAGGTCTCAGATCTTGATCTTTCAAGCTTTTATTTCTATTACGGTGATGTGTGAAAGTGCCAGTGTTGCCCCCTGAGATAGCTAAAATGTCAAAAAAAGACAAGATGTAGAAAGTGAATATATGACAAACAGCAAGATGAAAGGAAGAGGCAGAGCAACAGCTAGAGCAAAGAGTTTGCAAACTTACTTCAATCACATGTAGGCATAAGTGAATTGTTCTGAATCCTAGAAACAGATTTTAATAGAAATAGAAAAACATGATCTGCTGTCCCTTCTCTTTCACCTCTACCTATTGCCTCTTGGGGATTTTTGTGTAGACATTTCAGCAGAGCTTTCTCTCTCAAGTTTCAAAGGAAGATGAAGAGTAGTGAATAACTAAGGAGTTTTGTGAAAGAAGCCTTTTCATGGGTAATGGCTAGTGACTACACCATGCAAGTAGGCAGGAAAGGATGAAAAAGCCCTCAAAAATCAGTCAACATTATTGAAACTGATGTGGAGCAAGCAGAGAGTTTGCACTGTAATGTGTATGAAAGAACCATCAAGTAAACTCCTATTTTCCACCAACCTTTAGTAGGAGCTGATTCACTCCTGGGAATGCAGACTCAAGTCAAATGGCTTCATGCTGCTGGACATGGGAATGTGGCACAAGCATAGCCTGAGCACAGCAGGAACACGGAAAAGTGCTGCAGTGATTTGCTAAGGCATAATGTGGTTCTGCCTCTGAGGTCTTGTATTCCCAGGGACATTGCAAGCCAAATTGCCTCTGCAGTCAATTCCCTGCTCACAGGGACTGTGCAGGCACATTGTCCCTAATGAGCTTTGGGAAAAAGTAGTCGGAGCAAGATGAGAAGGACAAGTGCATAGTTAGGATAGGACTGATTTGGTCACAGATTAAAGGCACCTAAACATAGTCTTGTACATGCATTGGGTGCCTGTATTCCCATTACAGTCCCTAGAGGTTAAGGACACAATTTAGTTGCTGAAACAAGTGTCTGATGTGATTTGAGAGGCTCCAGAGCATGATGTCTGTCTCCAATGCCTGCCTTGGAAGGGCACAGGTCTCCCATTAATTCTACATCATATTTAATAGCTTGCACAGATGTCTTGGACATGCTGGAGCCTCTCAAATTACACTAGGCAACACCTATGAACCTGAATCGAGCTTGCATGTCTTTCTCAGAGCCAGACCCTACCTTATTAACTAACCAGAGGCAAACTTGTTTCTGATGATTCGTGAACATCAGAAGCTCACACACTTGTTTTTTCACTTGTTTCTTCCTTCAAAACAACTGTCAATTAATACCATTGTCTGGGACCCAAAGCAGCATATTGTTTCACTGGGATACTAGAAACCCTCTGCAATATGCTGGTTTAGAGGTATGAAAAGGCAAGTTCCTGCTTTGCAGAGATAGAGAAGTTAGGGAAGAACTGGAGTGGAAAAGGGTAATTAGTTTCTAACAGGCAGGACTAGTTGAAAGATAATGCCTTGCCTTGGGCATCCAACCAGCCATTTAGGACATTTCTAGCTAGAATTAATAGAATTATTTCATGCATAATCATTTGTTGTCATTAAGTACAGCAATAACTCTGGAGATGCTGGTGTCATTTGTCACGTGAAGAGGAACATGTAAAGGTGTATTTGTGTCAGGTACACATGACAAGTATGTACATATGATGGTGGTTTGGGGTTTTTTGTTTCTATAATACCTTATAACTTAGGTCTTTTCACTCTCAAATTTTCAAAGGTTTTATTAAAAAGAATGATTTATTTTCATAAACTCAATAACACCAAGAGTGTAGAGCCTAATTCCCAAGCCTGTTTCAATCAGTGACTTTGTCCATTACCTTTTGGACATCTGGATCAGAGACAATGAGCAGGATTTCTAGGTGCAATGTCAGAAGAACAAAGATCCCCAAATCCTCATGGTTTCCATGAGAGTTCCCAAATTCCTCATTATTAATAATTATTTTTAAAAATAAAATTAAAAAAAAAAAGCCCAACCCTGGTCTTAAGTGACTTCTTTGATGTCATAGGGAGATCTGTGCTAGAAAATGAAGTGCTGCTAATTCTACAAAGCCATTTCCTTTAACACATCCTCCCACCTCCTCCTACCCACTCCATGTATCTGCTTCATCCATCTGTTTCATCTCATGAAATGCATGGATCATGAGCTCCCTGGAGCACGTCCAATTTTCCTTGCCTCTGTAGTTGAACATTCATATTTTTCCATCCTGTAGACAAGCACAAATATTGTGTAGTGAGCAGTTTGCCTTGTTTCCAATCTCAGCATGTCATATTCTGAAAACTATCCATTATTCAGAGTGCTGCCATGGCTGTGTTTATCAATTAATACATGGTATTATGATCTTTGACTTCACCACTGGATGCATTTTCAACGCACACTTCTATCGCTGGTCCTGTGCAATTTCTGTGTAACTATTGAGTTACGCATTAATCAATCAGTACAATTGCATCTGTATGACACTGAGGAACCAGCTACAGCACCTGCATTTAGAGGTATGAAGGTTTTTGTGCAGGCCCCTGAGCCTGAGCCTTCAAGTGCAACTTGGTGTTCAGCAATTCTTGCAATGACATTCCTACATACCGAATCCTCCCCAGAGACATCATCAATACAGGTGGCAATGTGGTTAATTTGTTGAAACTTGCCCTTCAAATTAAAATGAGCATTTTGAGGTAAAGTTGATTCACTTGACTATTCATAGAAAGAAACAAAAGATTGGAAACAGGCAAATTAATTTCCTTTAAAAATGGAAGTAAATGTGCATGGAATACTTATGTATTCACCCAGCCTGGCCAAGGGTGTTATAATCTGCAATAATTAAATGCATTTGTTTGACCATCATCAAAGGAAAGGGATAGTCATTCCTATAGATTTTACAAATATCAAAGTCTTTCTCTAAAGTGAAATTTTAACTTAAAGAGGTTCACCACTATTGGGAACAGCCTTGGTAGTAGTGGGAGGGTGTGTGCAAGTACATCAGTAATGAATTTCGCAGGCTTTTACCCTGGAATTTTATTTCTCTTCTTGTTCATGCTGGAGTTGCTGCCAGGGTATACACCACTGACAGCCCTGAGAGAGCAAGGCAGAGTCAGCAGAAAAACCTGAATATGGAGATTAAAATCTGTTATACTATTTTAAAAGAAAACCATAGAGAGTATTTATTTTGGAGCTGACCATAAAGGTATAGTGAACTGAAGCAGTCGTGGTTTCTTCTGATTTTTTTGGACTGTTTATTTCCAGCAAAATTTCTGTTTTCTTTCCTTTGTGCTAAGAAAGTGATCCCGTGAGCTCACATTTTGCTAATCCAATTGATTCTGTAAGACAATCACTGTGCTTTGCAGCTGGTGGAAGTGCACAGGCAAGCATCATCCTCTCTCCAGGCAATTCATAAGTCACCACAGCTCAGGTGAGTTCCATTACTCAGGAGCTGCAAAAGCTAATCTCATGCTCTCATTTCCCCAGTCCCAGAAAAACGAAGGAAAAATCAGGGAGGATTTTGCAAGCATGTGGCCCATAGGTTGTTCCAACTGTGATGACCTGACTCGGGCAGAAAATATTGAAAGTTCAAAAGGGTCAGCACAGGCCTTGCTGTTCAATGTCAAACTTCTTATTAGAAGAACAGGACCCATGCAGAGAACATGCTGTTGACTCCAGACTGCTGTTTGTTTTTCTGTGTTAATTTGTAACTATCTTTTTTCTGGATCTTCATGTATTTCCATGCATCTAAATCACATTCACTGTAACAAATAAAGAAAACATCCTGGAGCATCTAGTCTTTCTATTCTTATCATTGATGAATATCTACTTCTGACTTAAGAACACTTACTTTGCCAGGCATTCAATTAAAACAGAACAAGGAGCACACTGATGTAAGCAAACACTTAGACAAATGATGAATTCGCCATGAACTACACAGATGTGATGTGTGTCAAACAGCAATCAACAGAAACCTAAATACAAGATAAAAGCACAGTGAAATGTACATGTATAAAAAAGAAAATAAACAGATGCTTGTTTTTAGACCTTGAGCCTGAAAGTCATATTCTCATAACAAATTTCTGTTAACATTAGAAATGAGGTCATGATTTACTTAATTCTGTACCAGTTACCACATATGAGTAAACAGAATTAATCTTAGCCCTTTATCCCTCTGCACGTTTCCAAGTCTCTCTTTTCAGGAAATTTTGCATCGTGACCTAATAAAAGGCTATAAGATGAACTAAAAAAAAAAAAAAAGAAAAATCCAATTTCGTCTACGTAGACTCCATTATATTGTTGTTACAGGGGCTTAGGAAAGCATCCTATCAACTAATTTATAGTGATCTGGTTCAACCATGGAGAGAGACGTACCAGATTAGACACCTCCACATTTCTCCTTTCCCCTGATTCTGGAAATAGGGTCAGAACAAGCAATCAGAGAAATAAGAACTCTGGGAGATAACTGCAGTAGAGAAGGATGTTGAATATAATGAAAAGCTGATGGTGGGAAGTGCAACTCATGGACTAATCTACTGCTAAATGAGAATTTTTGGGATTGCGTAGTCCTGAGATAGAAATGTGATCAGCTGCAATTTGAACATCCAAGCAAAAATAACAATATAAACAAATAATATAAGAACAGAGTGGAACACCAGAAGAGCCCCTAGCTATGGATGAAACCTCTTCCTCACAGGAGCAATCATCTTAGGGTGTTCCAAGCATAAGATATCTAGTCTCCCAAGCTGCCGAAACACCACAGGAGATGAACAGAAATATCAAGTGTCTGTCTTCTGATGAGAACAAGGAAATACACTAGATGGAAATGCCCAGACAATGCTTTGGCAAGCAGACCATACTCTATGTTATAGCAAGAGGTGAAAAACACACAATAATCCACCCTTGTTTGACTGGGGCTTCTTGACTCCAGCTTTGCAATGTAATAAACCTGAAAGCATAAGCAGGACACACTACCCAGGAACCCTGGGCACATTTCAGTGCAATTAGGGGCACAGGTAAATCCAGTCCAATATCCCACCTCCAGCTTTCAGGTGCCTTGTCCAGCTTAGAAAACTGGCCATCCCACATCACTGTAATGTGGCTCTTACTTACTAACCCCCAGCTGGTAACAGGCTTTTCCAGAGTATGTACAACTTGTCTTCAGCAACTAAATTAAATATTTACTTAAGCTTTCTAACCACAGAAGGGCATGGCCTGCTCTCTTCTACCTCTCAGCTCCCTTGGATCCAGGCCAGGAAACACAATACTGGGAATCTCAACAGTGATCTCTTCTCAGAGAGAGTGTGGGGGATTTATATTCTATAATATAAAATTATCCCCTTGCCCTGCAATTTACATCCATTTTCTCCCCTCTGAACATTAACCTTTTGTTTACACCCATTAACCCAATTTACTGCCTGTATAATCTATGTGTGTCTCATAGCATGCACTAAGAATCAAACATTCCTATGTGGTGCTTTGTTACATCTATCTCTTGGCTGCTTTGCTTAGTAGAAGAGGATCCAAGGCATTTTCCCTGATGCTCTTCAGATTGCAGCTCCATGAAGTGTGCTCTCATGGTAACACACTTGCACAACTCAGGATATACTCCTGTGGGAGCAGGCGAGAGAAGCTAATAACCAAAAGTACACAATTTTGGATTATGGAAAGTATTCCCATGCTAATGTTAAATGCAGGTTTTCTGTTCTTCTCCAGGCTGGAGCTCTGGAAGAACTCATTTGTAGTGAGTCCAAGTGAGGTTGGAAAGCTGACAGGGGTACAGAAATTGAGTTTATAGAGAATTGAGGACCATGAACTGTCCCGGATCATGGAACAGAGAAACAGGATAAAAAATTCAAAGAAAATTTGTGGGAAGATTAAGCAGATTGAGCTTGTTTATGCAGGAAAAGGAAAAAGAGCACAGTTGTAGCAACATGCAATAAAGACGGTAATAAAGTTGTGACCAATCATTTTGTATGGCCTCTCATGTTAATCCAGTGCAAGGTGCAACCCAACAGATGTCCAACAGCAAAGACTTAAACAGGAAAAGCTCTCTGCAGATTGCTGCTAACAGGCTGTTTGCAGTTACAGAATTCCTTTCTTAATAGGTTATTAAGAATAGATTAGACAAATCAGCTGCTCCTTCCACACCATCTTTTGGGAGGGAATACAGACTATACTAGGAACAGGGGATTCATATACCCTCAGAGTAATCACATCAGAGTCTCTTTAGTAGTCAGTGGAGACAGACTGACACAAAAAACAATGAACATTATCCACATGAAAGGTTGAAAGCATTGTTCCCTGGGGTCACTTATTTATTCCCCTCAACCACAAGAGTGATGAAGGTGATCAGCTCCAACTTAGAGATCCACCTTTTAGGTACTGAACCTGGAGCAGATGCCTCCCACCCAGCATGCCTGGTATACTTTTCTTGCCTTTCTGCTCTTCCTTGACACTAGCTTCTCTCTGATTAATCTTTGTCCTCTTATTTCCTGCTTTATGATCCTGCCAACCGCAGTACAGAACAGTGTCCCACTTCTAGTGCCACCTTGGCCCCCACAGCATGCATCCTTTCCAACCCTCTCCAAATCCCGTCACACCAACAAGAATTAAATTGATTAGTGAATCATTTGCTCCATAAAACATTTGGTTGAAAAGCAAAATGAGTCTGGGGTATCCTGGTGGAATTATACACATCTCAATGAAGGTTAACATTTCAATGAGTATGTTAGTCATTTTTTTAAATTTTCGTCTACATTCATTTAATTTTTTTTCCTTTCTCTGATTCTTTTGTACAAATCAAAGTGTGTACATGGAACATGGATAAGGATTCATCTCAGTCCATTTACATATGAGTTTCTCACCTTAGGTTCCCTTTTTAGTTAATGAAAAAAACCCAGAAAGATAATGCCGTTTTTATCTCAGACATCTATATTATCTCTCTGTATAAGGGTATATTTCCCAAATCCCATATCAGGGTTTATTTCCCTAGTCAGGAAAGTTCTGTGGATACTTTCATGCTTATTCAGGAACACACTTCAAATTAAGTGAAGACTTATTGACATCAGCTGTAGGCATTTGCCCAATTATTTCACTTTCCCCCTTCCCAATCGAGACCTGTAAAGTATTGGCAATCAAAATATTTAGGGTATCACCATTAGGTTTCAAAGTTATCAATGTCTGGAAACTGCACAGTTATCACAGCACTTCAAAGATAACTCTCCCTTGATTGAGGGACCTTCTGGAGAACTGCCCATGTAAGAGGGAAATTAATTCAAGATTCAGTATTTGTGCTTAGCAATCCATCTCTTTATCAATTTATCTAAAAATTTAGGTGTCCCTACTACCTGAGCATCTGTATAATATAGTATCTACTATAAGAAAATCCAGATTTTCTGTTATGCTGCCCCAACAACATAAAGAAAACTGATCTCATTGAAGCTGGAGGAGCTTTCTCAGCTAACTGTCCTTTTGACATTGCAATATTCAAGTAAGTTTTCAGTAAAACTGTAGATGTGTCTTGTAAGAATCTTTTTCAGCCAGAGAAGAAGAACTGTGTATAACATTGGGCAATCTATGGAAACAAGTTCTAGGCAGAAATTAAAAAATAAAAAATAAATAATCACAATATATTCAAATAGTACAATCCAGGACACTAATCAGTACTGCAGTGGAACTGTTTCGATTATGCGTATTTCTGCATGGACTCACAGAGGTAATTTCTAACCACCAAAACCAATACACAAATATCATGAAGAGCTGAAAACCTCTGCAGACAACATAGAAGAGGATAAGTGATAAGGCTATTGTGGTGGCAGGACATCTGCCATAGACCTCTTTGGTCCTATTCTGCATGGCCTGGCACAATGTAATGCCCCAAAACCCACCTTTTCCTTCCCAAAAGATTTAAGAGCATCACAAAATATGATGATCCCACAATATGATACTTTTAGGCAGCAGTACAACAAAACATTTAAGGGGTATAAGCCAGCAGTAGAATCCACCAGTCTTAACAGATGAGCACAACTCAGTGCTCTCAGGCTCTGGTCCCTACACATTGGAGGCATTTCTGTGCTTTTTGAGTAAGAAATAGGTATGCTTGGATAAAGCCATGTTGTGGTAGGGTTTCTTTGACATTTCCTTCCTGCACATATTCAAAAACTGGAAGGCTACTGTAGAAGAAACTATCTGTGGATGGTTCCGCTGAAGTTCAATTCTTGAATTTTGCATTTGTATAATTGATTGTAAAACTTCATAATTCATGCTAAGTTGGTTATTTAAAGATGTCATCCAATCAGGGAATTAAAAAAAAAAATAAGTGCAATGCATTTAACTAGCTAAGATAGGGCGAATTACAATCAAATATACAATTAATATATGAGTAAACCTCGTGCAAGGTGAAAATAAGATGTACATATTTAAGGCATGATAATTAACCATTGGAACAAATTACTGAGGCTCATGGTAAATTCTTTTTCATTTGGGAGTTGCTAAATCAAGACTAAATGTCTTTCCAAAAAGATATGTTCAACTTGAAGTCATTAGGTGAGAAGCAGAATTATTGATGAAAATCCATATTCACTATTTTTCAGAAAGCCCAATTAAATGTTCATTACAATCTTCCCTGCCTTAATAAGGATTAGTTTATTTAGATGTCACTTTACAATAGCAAGCAACATGAAAATAACCACAAATATCATAAAAATGCTATTATTTTAGTATAATATGCACTTATATGATCAAACTACCATTTTACTGTTTATATGCACCTTTTGAATTACTGAAGTGATACAGTCTGAAATTACTGGAAAAAATATGCCATTAAGGTTATTTTCATATACGTAAAAAGAAACTTTGAAATTTCTTCTTGCAAAGTATTTTGAGATTGTTTTCATACCAATTTCATCATAAAATTGTGAAATTTCAGTTAATGTGGATATTCCATGTTCATTTTCTATGAATAAACTTTAAATATGTTATGGCATATATAGGGATAATAATGAAGTAGATAATACAAACACTAAACACTTAACGTTTGGAAACCTGACCTTGGCTATACTTAAGGCATTTATACTTCAGTGAGCTATATATTCCTATCAGGTATTGATAGTACATTGATTTCTTTTTTACACACTAGCTTTAAAAGAATAGGAACTAGCTTCTAGTCTTACTTTGTCTTATCCCTTTCTTAGTTGTCAAGCTATTAAAGAACAAGACAAGATTATAAGGAAGAGAATTAAAAGATTAGCTGCAATGAAATAGTGAAGGAACAAGATGGCAAAAAGGCATTTGATGAAAGGACTAGAGAAAGGATGGGGTCTAGAAACATAAATATTCCACAAAAGCAGCAATAATGTTGTGGCCTGGCTCTGTGAAGGTAAGGAGGGGGTAAGCTTTTACTGGAGAGGTAACAACTTTCCACTGGACACAGTGGGATAGCCTGAGCTACGGGCAGAGAGAGGAATGTTGAGAGGCAAATTCTTACAGAAACCAATAGATTTTGCTTCATATAATAAATATCTCTTCTGCCTCAGGATAATTCCTTCATGCTGCAGTTGTTTCCAACCCAGCCAACTTTATCGCTGATTTCTAGTCCTGAACTGCTCGGCAGTTTTTCAGTTTCCACTACACTAACAGCAATTAGTGAGCTACTACTGGTGCTCTCCTGAGCCAAAAATTGTCCTCTTTATTTACCTTCCAGTGGGCTTAAAATTGCATGGCTATCTTGTGATACAATTTTGCTTGATAGGGGGGAGAAAAAAATTTAATTCCACTGTTTAGTTCTGCCCAGAACAAACAGATGTAGGAGCACTCCCAGAGCATATGGGTTAAATTAGTGCCTGCTGTGTCCCAGCACCGGCATTTGTCTGATTTAGTGACACTTGTTTTAAACAGTCAGAAGGGGGTCCAGGCAGCTCTGGAGGTGGTTTTCAGTTGGATTCATCCTTAAACAGTGTTCTAATAAAATTCTGCTTTTACATTCAGTCTGTGCTGAGCTGCCACCAACTTTGGGTCACCAGAAGAGGCATTCCCTGAGATAAACTGTGCAGGTCACAAACTAGCTGCACAATGTCCTTTTGATGATAAAATACTAAGCAGAGCTGACATTTAAATTAGCATCCCTGCATGTTTTCCAGCTAGATAATGATATGGGTAAGACAGCCAACACCTGTGGCACCAGGAGGGATCCAATGCTTGGGGAGCCATGACTAAAGGTTTGTCATCATCCCAAACCATTTATGTTGCAACTGATTGAAAATAAGCTCAGACAGTCAGAACCCGGCTGCCCTGGGATATGCTTTGAGTTTATCAGCCTTAGTTTTATTCTTTGAGCCTCATCCCTCCTGGGACTCAGTTGGCTTCGTGGAGCTGAGGTCTTCGTGCCGGCCCTAATACCGAGGAAAAAGAGGGATGAAAAGAGGAGAGAGCAAATAAACAAACACACAAAACCTCTTTGCTTCTAGAGCACAGGAGAATAACTAAAAGAAAAGGTCACTACAAGGGCACAGAGCAATAATTCCTGAGCATTGGCTTTTAGCAGCATGTTCCTTAACAAAATGGCTCCCCTTCCTCTCTGCACCAAAATCAGACCCAGGGTCTATTCAAGAGCTGAAAGCCAGGGCTTCTTCATGCCATAAATAGTAAAATCAACACTGTTACAAAGGCATTCTTTTTCCCCAAGCAGTTTTTTGATGGATTACGGCTAGGTGTTGGAGAAGCGGCTGTGTCTAATTAGAGAGACTGGCCCTGCATAACCCCAGCATCTGCCTGTCCCCATCCAAGCACCACAGGTGGATGATCTGCACGCCCCACTGCAAGGTGAGGTATCAAGACAGGGTTATGGAGCTTCACACAGCATCAATTTAAATGTGTTGTGAGGTACAGGAACTGCCTCGCCTTCTCCCAGCACAGAGTGGCTCGTAAATATTATTAGGTATCAAGTGGGACTAAATGAATCGGCACAAATCAGCCAACTTTACCACACTCCAGCATCTATCCTGTAAAGAGGAGCCTGACCCTTCACTGCTGGCTGATTTAATTTGGAGCATATTGATGTTATTTATGGCATAGCAGCTTTAACTCTCATCAGACACTAAAACAAGAATACCCATACAGAGAGTTTCACATTTCAGCTTCCACTGGCTGTAAATCAGCTTGTTCAGTGAGTCAGGAAATCTCCAAGAGACTTTTTTCTGACTGCAGGAATCACCTTGCAGTCCCCAGTAAACAAAGGGTGCCTTTTGGAGAGGATCCTTACAGAGCCATCTGCGGGCAAGCCAACAGGATTTATTTTTCTTTATTTGAAACTGCATTTTGCATCTTTCTGGCTGCTGTTTCAGTGATCCTCCCCTCCAGCAAACCCCTGAAGCTGAAAACCTGCTTAGCCTTTTTCTGCAACAGGCAGGGAGACAGCGGCAGCTGTCCAGTTTGAGAGAAAAGGCAGATTTCAGTCAACTCAAAGCAAGGATGAAAAGTGGAGAATTCTGTCGCCAGCAAGTGCGACCTGGCACCGGGGAAAGCACATGAACATCAAAGTCAGATGGGTCAAAGCACCCAGCTCTGAGTCAATTATCATAGTTTCTTAGATATAAATCACACTTCAGACAGCCTAATTCCCTTTAAAAGTAATGACACTTGAAAGTGTGTCCTTGGATAATCTGTGCCCACAGTGCACTAAGGCAGGCAGAGGGTTTTAGTACTCAGGGAGCAAGCTGCGGGGAAGCTATGTCACCCACCACTCTGTGTGCATATAACCCCTGCTGCTGCTGAATCATAGATTTCATTTTAGCAGGTTAGACGTGTAAAAATACATTCGTTTCTCCACAGCAATAACAGTGTCTGGTATTTGAATATCATTACGCTGATTTAGCATCCTGACCCTAAGCTGCTCCACAGCAGATTTAGTAAATATAGCAAAACTAAAAGAAGACTGTAATAAACCACTAAGTACAAATCAAATAGCTTGGTTAATCACTGTGTAAGTGCAGTTTTATACAGCTGTCTGCTTCCTTGGATTGCACTGGAATAAATCTGCAGAGGCAGATTTGACCCTTTGCTTCTTTGCTTCAGTTCCCTGCCTGTAAAAAACCCTGCCTGTAAAATATTTCCCCAAGGCATAGGACTGTTGCAAAGATACCTAAATTTAAAATGGTGATTCTCACATATTAGTTTGATAATATGGTGCTCAGAAACCGGAAGAATGTAAAGAGCTGATGAAGAAAAAGCAAACTAAACCAAAAAAAAATTAAACCACCCCACAAGTCAGGCTTAAAGAAATGCTGCTGTTGAGCTTGGGCTGAATATGCATTGGAAGGAAGGCCAAAGCACGACATCTTATTTTAATTAAATTAAAGTAATTGATTCTCTCTGCTCAGAATAGGTAGTGGGGAATTTTACAGCCTGATGTAGGATATTAGTACTAAATAGGGAGCTGCTGTGGGACACAACCCTGTGCCTAGAATTGTATTAGCACAGCAGAGAGGTGTCTGGTTCAGCCCTGGTCTTACTAAGGGTGCCTGGTGGCTTTGTTTCATCTGAGACTCGATGCTGCAGATGTAAAAAAGGAAAAAATGTCCCCTCCTCTTTCTGCATTTCAGGTTTGATACCATGGTAGAAGTTTCTAGACAAGACAGACACAGTTGGAAGGTACCGGAGTAGTAAGATGGGGAAGGAGCAAGAGGAACTGGCAGTGTGGAAAGGGAACAGGGATGATTCTTCCAAAACACCTCTGGAGAGTGATATCAGTAAAATATTTCTGTGAGAAAGTCTTGCACAGAAAGTCAGAGTGAAGTCATGGAGTATGCTGGTGATACAAAGCTGGAGAGCAGCATGAATACAAAGAGAATTGGAAAAATCACACAGGAATAACCATATGCCTTTGAAGCCTGTCAAAATAATAAAAAAAGGATTATGCTCTGTAGCACAAAATTATCTCATGCATCTTGGGATGAAAAATGGGGATTTCTGTTCTACAGTATGAGTTAGAAAGGTGTGAGTCACTCCCGGACTGAGACGCCAGCCAGATGCAGCCATGGAGCAGGCAAATGTGACCTGCAGCTACATCACCATGGATGACTGCTGAGCCCTAGCCTGGTGTGCTTGGGACAATTCAGGTCATGCATGTTAAAGAAAGACAGAATTCTACAGGCAAAGGTGCAGAAAAAATACTCCGGGAATCTATAGGATATTCTATTTCATGCAAGAAAAATATGAAATAAAGTAGGTGACCACTTCTTCTGTTTAGTCTAGCAAAATGAAGTCTGAAAGGGATGAAACTGCAAATATCTCCCTGCAGATAAGCAGCAGGGGGGAGGAAAGAACTACTTAAGTTAAAGGACAGAGCTAGAAAAAGAGAAAGTAAGTGTAAACTGCCCAGAAATAAATCCAGTCTGAAAATTAGAGGGAAAGGCTTCTACCAGCCAGAGCAGTGAGGAGGAGAAGCAGCATTCAGTCAGGCAAACAGGGAGGAAAACCCAGCTGCTTTAACATAGAGCTTGGTTGATAATGAAAAGAGTGAAGCAGAGTGGGTACACATACATTTTTAAAGGGTGAGGAAAGGGAAAGAAAAGGGAAGGAAGCTGGGGTAACTTCAGTTCTCAGAAGACAGTGAAAATATAAACTCTCTCTTCCTTAAATAAATGGTTGAGCAGTTTGTAAATAATAATCAAATAATCTTCCTGGCAAATAACAAAGAAATGGGTGTCAGCAAATATGGATTTTTTAAGAAGAAATCTTGTAAAGCAAATATAATGCTCCCATTATGTCAGGTTAACAGGCCTGTGAAGAAGGGAGTAACAATAGATGTCTTTTTTACTTAAGACTTTTGACAATACCTTGAATGACATCCTCACAAACAAGTGACAGAAGCAGACTCAGCAAGAAATTATCATAGAATTGGTGCAAAACTAGTTGGATAATCAGACACAGAAAGAAGTTGTCAAAGGTTTGCTCTTAAAGTGATGTATTAAGCAGTTTTCCACAGAGTTTCTTGTGGGTCCTGCAGTCTTCAGTGTTTTCATCAGTAAATACCTGTCCCTTTTTTAAGCTGTACCAAGAGTGGAAAAAATCCTTTGTGAGATGAACAAGTATGAGAAAATCAGGGTGGACAAGTGCAAAATAAAGCACTCAGCAAAAATCAAGCTAGACACACAGAGGACAGGATCCAACTGCTTAAACCATTGCTCCTCAGCACAGTATCTGGGAGACTTTGGCAGATCCAACCAGAACACAAGTTAAATATCCTGGTGCTGCTAAAAAAGCCAAACACCAAACTGGACCCTATGAGATGAGACACAAATCCTTTGGCTCTTCTTAACTGCTGAAAGTGCCTCAATTCTCTAGATTTGAGTGCCACACTTGAAAGATATAGGCTAAATGTAGACAAGTGTAACTAGAAGAACCCGTAGAGGTTTACAGATCATGTTCCCTGGGAGAGGGGTTGAGAGATCTGAAGCTGTTTGTACCAATGAGGTGAGGAGAGAAAGAGAGAGAGAGACAGCAAAAAAAATCTGCTACAAGGAGGATAATCTATTCTTGATGGCCCTGACAGAAGAGTGAGAATGAATCTCAAATTGTATCAAGAAATACAGGATAGGCATTAGGATAAATAGTCTAATGATAGGTAGAGCATTTGAATTCGTTATCTGGATAAGGTGTGAAATGTCTCTTACATTGGAGATATTTAAAGATAGAACAGAAAAATGAATGCCAGGAACAACATGAGAGTGGTTGACCCTGGCGAAAGATTGTGTGACAAGATGAACAGCTTCTCAATGTTCCTCTTTTTCTCTTTTTTCTAGGTTTTTGTGAAAAGGTCTGTGCAATACAACTTCTTGAGAACACGGGGAACTAGACTTGAGGTCCAAAGACCAAAGTTCACTTTGACACTTACAGATGTCATTCATACATAGCCCTTACATATGTTGCCCTGAACTAATGTGGCCTCTTATTCTTCCAGGAGTATGCAACTGCTGTTCTGAATCCACAGATGTGGTGGGTTTATGTCTTTTGGTAGGATTAATCAACTCTTTATTGTGGAGTTGATGCATCAGAAGGAAGTACTTGTCAAAGGATTATGGTATTACACAAAAATAATTCAAGTATCTCTTGGCTTATTAAATTTGCCCTTAGGAACATTTAGCAGTATAAAGATATTTATTTATTTGGTACAACTTTGTTTCCAAGTCAAAGGGTAGTTCCTGGAGACTAGGCCAAACCAGAAGTTTTGGTTTATTTTTTTATCCTCCCAAACCAATCTCAACCACCTTATGACTGGAAAAATGCAGATAAATGAGTCTCTATACATAATTTAGAACATTTGCTTTAACATTGATGAATTCCAGGCTCATTTTTTTCTTTCCTTCTGACTGAATGCTGATTATGTGACCTTTCTCGTGTGAATATGGTGTGATAGCTTTTGACCTGCCACAGGAGGAGCTGATTTATCAGAGCACAGCCGCCTGTAGTCTCTTACCAGTGCCTCACCACCCCGCTTACTGGTATCAGAGGTTCACTCTTTCCAGCAGTTATGCACAACAGCACTCTTTTGACTATGGGGATGGTTCTGCAATAATCTCGTGTACCTCTGATTATCAAATTTTCAGAGAGGAGACAAATGCCATCTGACTCCCTGCTGTCTCTGTAGTCCTGGACCAGCAGGCAAAAGGCAGTATCTTTTCAGAGCCTGCTGTGTGAAGCGAAAGATTTGGAGCATCTTCTCCTGTTTACCTCATTCCCTTCTGTCACCTCCCCCTCAAATGCAATTCTCCAGTATAATCTAAACAAGGAAACTGAAACAAACAGCTTCACAGTGTGTCCATAACCTACTTAAGTCATTTTAAAGCCAGCAGATGTTTTATAACCTAAGATTTTCAGCATGGTGTTTTTACAGACCTCTGCTACTCGGCAGGAGGCTCAAAGTAGGCCAGGGGCTGCGGACAATTAAAACATAAAACCTTTTATTACCAGTCACCAGGTCTCCAGGTCACTCTGATGCTTAAATGCACCGTCTGTCACTATTCACTCAGGGCAGGTCAAACTGCGATGGACTCTACTCAAAGCCTTCAGAGCCAGCCAGCCATGGCCTGATGCCAATGGTCACTTTTTTCAAGAAGACGAAAAGAAACTACCTGATTCTTTCAGTGGCCTGTGGATCTGGTAAAACTTAGTAGAGTCCACCCTATGTACCAGATCTGAGGGATGCTTGAGAAACTTACTTCGTTTCAATGCCTGTACGAACTGATCAGTAATGCTGTGAGCATCAGTGGTTCTTTGGGCCATATAGCCCTCATTATTTCACAGTTTTCATATGAATCCACATTGTCTTTCTAGCACTTCACCTGTTATAAGTTGCAGCACCAACTTTCAGGGCCACTCCTGGCATTTCATGATGCCTTGGCACCTCTTACAGGGAAATTTTCAGGGTGGATGAAGGATCACTTGCTGAGGCTCAGGTCAAGCATTACTGAAGGGGTGATTGACTCATCCCAATCTTTTCCCCTGGCACTGGAGTGCCACAAAGACAGTTTGTCTCACAAGTATAGGATGATTTCCTGATTCCGAATCAAGTGAAATGAGGAACAGTTTCCCCACCCAAACTCAAAATTCAGCTGAAAAGAACCAGTCTATTGGCTAAAGATCTTGTTATTTCCCTCATTTTTTCCATAACTATTACTCTGTTGAGCATCCCTTTTATTTATCTTTGTTGTTGTCTCACTGCAGCATTACAAATTGCCGTGACCAAAGCCTGGCTGATGAATTTCTGTCTCTTGCTGATTTTCTGCGAGTGAAAGAGTTGGTATAAGACAACTAACCGTGTATGTGTTATTAAAAATAGAGCTGAACTACTAGACATAGCTATGAATCCTAAAGCAAATTTCCACCAATATTAAGTGTTTGGACATGAGAGACTGAATTGTTTTTTTCTGCTATTTTTAACCTTCCTCGGATCATCAGAGATCAGCCATGGCTGAAGACAGAGGATGATCCCAATCTCTTGGCAGTTTTCTAGAACTGAGATCCAGCACATACCTGTTTTGTGTTTCAGAGAGCACCCTTTCGGTTGCCTTGTCATATTTAATGTAAATACCAAATACTACTTTTTTCAGTATTTCCTAGTACTTTGCATCTGTCTAAATCTGTAATTTTATGTCGTAAACCAACTGATTCAGAATTTATGAGTAGTTTTTGAGTAATGATCTGCCAAGTGTGAAATGATTGCATTGGTTGTTTAAATTAAAAAGAAGGAGTCACTATTGTGACTCTATTCTTCTGCTTTAACTCAGCCTCCTGCTCTGCCTTTTCAATAGAGGAAGAGAGAACATAACAGAATGCAGAGAGCAGTGGTGCTGTCTGTAATTTCTCCCCCAGGCTCCTCCCTGGTATTTGGATTTCAGTCCCTTGGTTTTAAAAGGTCACTTAGCAAAAAGAGAATGTCACATTATTCATTCCTCCCCACCTCCCTTCCCCATCCTGTCTCTCTTCCTGTTGGGGAGAAACAGAAATTAGCGGCCAATGTCTGTTTAAAAACAGTGCTTGAAACTTGAGTGGAACTATTGACTCTTGTTTTTCATTTGTTGTGGTCTTGTCTTGTGTTAGGGGGAGATTATTCCTTAAAAGCAGTTATTATCACCCCAGCCCTCCTAGCCCTTTCCCAGGCATCTTCTGTATACTGCTGTACTCAACCCTGTGTGCAATGGCTTTGCACTGGCACAAGAGTCTCTAGGAGCCCTAATCTTTGCCAAATGAACTTGCCACAGTTGATTGGCAAAATAATTCCTTTTGTTATGGTCCTCAGTTTCCCACTCATTCTAGGAAAAATGTCCAGGTTATCAAAAGGCCTTCCCAATATATGTGAGATGTAGCCAAGGTATGGTGAGATAACTGGATATGCTGGAGAAAGATGCTGAGTCTACTAGAGAAGTCCTTCATCTCACTACAGTGCCTGAACCAAAGCTGATAGCCTAAGTGGGTACATGCTTATTGCCTTTGGATCATGTCAAGGAATGGACCCTGGCTCCTGACTGGTTCATGTCCACACTGCTCACCGTAGCACCATCTGGAGTAGACTAGCTATGGCCACACTTCATCTAGGATGCCTTTTGAGCCCTATGTGGTGTCCATGTACTGCTGATCCATAATTACTATTTGTCTTTCATCTCAAAGTGCCCAAAATAAATGGAAGGCTGTGTTCACAGTGGGGATTTCATAGCATGGAGTCAGTCAAGATTGCATGTTCCGGCCCCAGGACAGGACAGGAGCATGTTTATGGAGAGGGAACAAGTCCATACTGGCATAGCAGTGGAGGACTGCCTAGGGCAGAAGGAGTCAAACTGACATGGTCTGTGCCTACACTGCATGTGTGGTAGTCACAGGATGTTAATCTCATTATTAAATAATTTTTCAATTAATATACTGCAGTCAGGAGATACAGGAGAGAGAAAAACGTATGGTCCTGCTGTTGTTTATACTCAGTACTCTCTAACAACAGAATTTGCACATGCATATTACTAGGAGAAAACATATCTGTGGCAGCACATCAAAACAATTTTGTTATCTTGTGTTATTTAAGAATCTTTTAGCAACCAGTATCATTCAGTGAGCAAGGATGCTTGTGTTTTAAGCCAGTCTCATTATTTCTTTGCTATACAGTCTAAGCTCTAATATGCTCACTCAGAGACACTCTGGTTGGAGATAAATCAGGAAATGCTTCCAGAAAAAACTGTCATTTCTGCTTTCTGTCATTGGTTCTTTATTGTAATCCTTATTTGTTGCAGTTCCCTGCAGCAATTTCTTTACCGGGATTGCTTTCTGGTGAACTTTTCCCAATGAATTTCAGCTGCCACAGAAATCCCTCATCACATCTGCATTCCTGCATCATCTGCACCCTTCTCTCCCAGAGCTGCCAGGAGAGTGAGGACATTAAATTTTGCCTGGTTTTGGTCCGTCCCTGTTCTCTTGTCTGTACAGCGCAGGGAAATGCACAAATTGTACATTCCTCACAAATAATGTGGTGCACAGTTGAAAGCCTGTTCACCAAATAGAAAGTCTTATCAGTTTTAATGGACCTTTTCCTCATTCCACAAAGAAATAGCTCTGATCTTCACTAGTGCTGACTTCAGTGGAAATAAATCAATGTGCGACAGCAGAGGATCTAAATTTTAAATAAAATGCTTTGTGAACAGGGCACTGGCTCTGTCTGCCACATATAACTCGACCAAGATGTCAGTGCCTTGTGCCTGCTCTCTCCAGCAAAAAGGAGAGCTGCACTGCAGCCGTGATGGACAAACAGCAAAGGGAAGGTGGTGAATATGCCAAGACAGGCCAGATGGATACAGCTCCAGCATTTATATCTGCAAGAGTTTTTGCTGTTCCTTCTGTGCGCTAGGTGCATATAAGCTGCCTTTTCAGTCTGGGTTTTAGGCTGAAGGGAAGTCAGCCTCTTCATAAGTGGAGATCTTCTAAGCTTATTTGGTGTATGAGAGACATATCCCCAAAGAGAGATTCATCTTCATTAAGGGTGAAATTTCACGGTCGCTTTATTCCTCCCAAGGCACTGGGTGCTGAGGAAAATGTTGTTTCAACAGTCCTCTGCCTCGGCCAGTTATTTCTTTCCTTTTCTTTTTGTCATTGCTAGACTTAATTTGTCTCCTTAGTGTCTAAGAAACTGAGCTGTCTGAAACCAAACTAAAAAAAAAAACCTAAAAAAATCCCCAAAACCCAAAAAACCATCAGGGTAATTCTCTGCCACCTCAATGCCCTGTCCAGATACCTCAAGAAAATGAGCTTTAGGACAAGGGACTGGGTAGGCTTGTACAGCCAAAGGTGGTGCGAGGATAGGATCGCTTATTTTCTGCAACAGCTGTGACTGATGTATTAAGACTGTAAAACAACATCCTAGAGCAGATCAGATAAATCCCCTACCGGAAACACTTTTTCTTTAACAACTACAGAGAAAACCCAGACAGACTGTTTCAGCTTGAACAATTAAATCTTCGATGTCTGTGACTAGGTAAAATGGATCCCACACATGAGAAAGGAGATTTCCAGGGCATGGAAGCACATACACAATCAGAACTGTGCAAAGCTACTGCTTCAGATTACATGTAACCCAGAAAACTAAACTAGCTGATCCCCTTCATTTTGTTTCATAATTCTGGGGTTTGGACCAGCTAGAACCAGCAAGCTTCCTCCTGACCATAAAATAACCCTCATAATTGCAACAGCTCCAGCTGGGAGTGATGGAGGGCTAAGAATATGATGTGTCTCTGTTCAGATCTACAGAAAAGTTGGTGTGAGAGGATAGGCGTTATTAGTGTGGCAGGAAACCAGACCGAAATAGGACAATTATTTTAAAAAAAAGAACGAAACTTTTCTCCTGAGTTTTCCCCTTTTCACTGGAAGGGGGAGCAGTAAGGAGCAACCAGAGGCAAAGCTCAGCCTGCCAGAAGACCTTCTGCCTGCTAAGTCCATGGAGATGTAGAAGAGACATCACCAGAATAACAATGATATTTCTATAAAAGCTTTCACCTTTTTCTTCTAAAGTAAAAGCTTGCCTGCTTTTTCAGGCCAGCAGAAAAGCACAAAAGCATTTTAAGGGTCTGAACAAGCAGAAACTTCAGTATCAGCGAAGAGGTCTCCTAAGAGGTCTCACAGATGTTCAGAGTCCTGAGATGCAACCCCCTCTCCCCATCCCCCATATTGAGAGTCGCATGGGTGCTAACATGAAGGTATAACTAGCAACTAGTGTAGCAGTCTATTAGGTAACTTAGAGGTTTAAATCTGCCAAAGAGTTTAGTGACCTGGGTCGGCAGTAAGGAGAGCAGAGGGAGGAGGGGCAGACATAAATCAAAAGATGTACTCCAAACTCAGGCAGTACTCCAAACTGAGCTGTTTAACTGCAACAGCTTTTTTGCAGGTAACACTATGTCCAGACACTGATTCAGAAATTGCTCCATTATCAGTGAAATCTTGGTGAGCATCCAGGCTTCAACATCCTAAACATGAATCCAAGTCCATAGACACGTATCTTGCCTTTCAGCCCTGACCCAGTATGGGTTCCCAGGGACCACAGCACATACAAAATACACAAAGCAAGGGAACAGACCCTCAGCAATTTCCTTGTATTTTCCTTTTCTTGGCACCTAAATCCTTTCCCTCTTGAAAGACACTTTAAGACTTGTGCCTTATCCTGAGACAAACACTTTTGTCCATCAGCTTCAGGCCTCCTGAGATTTGCATGATGTCCTTTCATTCCCCTTAGCCAAAACTGTTTTATTTTCTAGGAAATCCAGTTGGTTACAAGTCTTTCAAAAAGAAATAATAAAGAGAGAGAAAATAAACAAATTGTTTAGCCTTTTTCCTGGAAAATTGACACTGCTATAATAATTTTTAGGGGAAAAGGCACTGGAAGAGAGCACTGGAAATCATTAAAGAACCCTGGACCCTGAAATAGACACTATTAATCTCAGTATTTGCAATTTAGGATTGATTTAGAGGTACCTAATTTAAAAAGATCCTCATAAGGACACGTGCTCAAGGCTGAGGCAGCATAAGGTATTTCTTAATAACTTGGGGTTATCTTAGGACAGCTTGAGGAAATTCAGACTAGGTCTAGTCGGGGCTAGATACTCCGAGTGCACTGAGTTAGCTCGATCCTAACAGATGGCATCTCTGCAAATGAGCTAAAGAGGAAGGTGGTACAATAAAGAAAGGGGGCTGGGACAAGGATTGCAAACTAGTTTTTTTAATGGGCAATTCAGCTTAACCCCAAACTTCAGCGTTGAAAATGAGGGAAGAGTGGAACTGATGAAGAAGGGTGACTGATACCAGCTGTACCATTTGTCCTCTCTTTTAGAAGGAAACAGGATGGAGGGAACAGTTAATTTTTTTCTTCACAAAAGACCTCCAAAGAAATTAGTTGTTTAACAATATTATCCTCAGCAGAGACAGCTGGTGGATTCCTGTCAGACTTGCTTTATGCAGACACCAAGAGTATTTACAGTGCCATAGGGAAGAAATCAGTCCTAAGACTGACTCTTCCTGCAGCTCAGCTAGAAATAGTGCTGATGGCAAATGGCAGCAGGGGACTCTCCTAAGAGAAGTGTGGGCTTGTCAGAGCAAAAAATATTTCAGGAGGCACCTAAACAAAGAAGGCTAGTGCTTTTCTATGAAAGAGGAAAAAATTGGACAAACTCAGTAATATTTATTTTAAGTATATTTCGGTAGTGTCTGAGCTTAGTGGATGAAGGTCGGCCCTTGTGGAGGAACTGGAACCAGCAGTGTTGTCTATAAAGCAATGTTTTGGAGAGATTGGCTACCACAGCCTGCAGGGATTTGAAGTACATTACAGGAGTTCATTTCCTGAGGACAAACATAATTCATTACCCAGATACCTAGCCCCAATATTTCTTGGTCTAACTCCATTTCAGTGAAGAGTGCGGTGGAATTACATCAGCACAGGAAAGGGGCTTAAGACTAACAGCTCTCTTACTGTGAAATAATAAAGAGGTAAAAATATTCTGCCTTTTGCATCTTTTTCAAAAGTGCCCGATCCAGAACTGGCAGAGTCAACAGGGAGTTTTTCCATGGACTTCAGCAGATGTTGGATCATAACATCCCCGGGAACTGGAGCACTTCACTCATTTACTAACCACTTTACTATGACAAATAAAGGAACTGCAAATGTGTGAATTTATGCTAAAAGTCCTCACCAGCCATAAAATGCAGATAACCGAAAAGCTGCAGCAACTCCTATAAAGTTACTGTAACTAAAGTTGAGATTGTTGTTTTGGGGTAAATAATCTCTGTGTTTCTTTAGCCATTTCAGGTTTTAAAATTATGGTTATTTTTCTTCTTTTTCTTTCATAAACAAGAAAGCAGTTGTTCTGTAATAGGCTTTCTAACAAGTAATGAGATCAAGGTAAAATGAAAGTTAAATATTGCTCCATTCCCTTGGCACCATTATTTGAATGTTCCCAACATTATTAATGTCAAAATACCTTGGAGTGAAATAACTGCTGTTTATCTGATATCAAGAAGGGTTGTTTTTCCTTGCTTGCTTCACTTAACAGTGGATTGAACAAAGTAATGGGGAATAATAAAGGATAGTTTCAGCTAAGTGGGCATTGCTTACAGTCCAGAAGCAGAACAAGCAGCTCAGAGCAAGGACAAGGGCTGAGAGAAAAGCTCTGCAAGGTGGGTGCTGTGGTGTGCACGCTTTTGCTCTCTCCCCTGAATGAACTCATGTCTTCAAGGGAAAAGTTTCAGGGTTAGATCTGTAAAGGGCCCTGCTAAAGTGTTTTTCAGCTCAGGATAAGGCTCAGAAGAGGGTAAAGGATGGTGCTGACCATCTACCAGCTAGGACAGCAAAAATCACCCATTTCCTTTCTCTCTGAATTGCGGAAGTGAGGGAAAGAAAACAAAATCCTAAATCCATTTATATCTAAGACATGTCTGTGATAGGAGATATTTTCAAGTCCGTCTCTGCCTGATTTAGAAGGAAGAAATGACTCTGTGTCTTCCACCTCCCCAGGCAGCTGTTCAGCAGGCTGCTGACGCAGCCTGGAACAAGACTTCATTCATCTCCCCACTTCAGGTTGTCCCAGCAAGTGTAAGAATTAAATACTAATTGAACCGGAGACCTGTGAGAGAGAGAGAAAGCATAAGCAGTACTATCTGAAACAGCTTCATGGGGAAAGGGCGAGGGAGGTCTCGCAGGGGCCGGCAATGCCCTGCCTGCAGGAAAAGACCTGGGACCACATCCCTGCTCATGCAGGTGAGCACTCCTGCAGAGAGGTGCTCGGGTATGGTCCTGCAAAAACAACCACGAAGGCAAGCAGAGCAAAAGCTTTGCCACCTAGTAGCAGGAAGAGATGGTGAAATCATCGTGTCTGGGGTAAATGCTAGAAGGCAGGAGGGGATGTTGATCCACACAACTTCCCTCCTTACAGATAGAGGTTACCATGAAATGCTGCCTGCTCTCTGGAGGGCTACTCTGCTTCTGGCTGGGGATATCTGAAGTAGAGTGCCCTCCGCAGGGAAATATTGCAGCTGTGCAACTGCCAGATACTTTTCCAAAGCGTTTTAGGACTGGAAGCAAAGAAAAGGGGAGGAAAAAAATAGGTTGGTCTAACTGAAGCATCATAGTATGGTAAAAATATCAAAGTGTCCAAGAGTCATCAGGACTGGGATAGGAAGGTGGTTTTCCTCTAGAAGGCAGTGTCATTTTTGTGCTGGGAGATTTGGACAGCTCATGGAATTGTACGCTCATAACTCCAGGCAAGGAAATATTTTGGAGCTCGCAGAGCATCTCAGCAGCAAAATAAAGGCTTGGTTCTGGCAAGATAGACCCTGGATTCAGTGCCACAGGTAACGGAGTCGCTAACACATGCCAGTCACTTGTGTGAAAAGACAAGCAAGGCAACTAGCTCATATTTTAGTGTGTTTCTATTTGGCTATTAGTTCACACTGCTGCATCTCCAAGTGCAGTATTAAAGATGAGCTGGATTCCAGGTTTACCTATGGGGGATGGAGCCAGATTTTTGTGATACCATGAGTAAAGGTATATCTTGCTATACCTTCCAGGGTGAGATAGAAAGGGTATTTAGGGGGTCATCTTGATTTTATCCAAGATTATTTCCATCTGGATTGTGGGAGCATTACTACAAAGAGGCTTTGGCATTTATTGGTTATATAGCAGCGATTTACTATTTGACAGGGACTTATCTGAGTTTCAGGAAATGAGAGCTGAGAGTTACTTAATAACAGTATTGTTGCATTTAATATGTGACTGTAAAAGAGCAAGCAGTAGCGTTGCCAGTAGCATGAAAGCTCACAGGCTCATAACTACAGGAGCTGCTGCGTTTACCAAAGCACTCACAGCAGAAAGGAAATTATGTGCACAGAAGTTAAAAATGCAATAAGAAAGTTGATTTTACTTTTGCAGAGTTTGGAGCTACAGCTGCAGAAATTTAGGAGATGTTTGGTCGTACCAACTGTTATTTATGTCAGCTGCGAATGAATGAAATATCCTCTGCATCAATCCCTTCTGGAAATACAAGGCTTTCCTATGCCTTATGTCTTTTTAAAACTTATAATACAAAACACAGCCCATAGAAAAATATATGGGCAAACATAAATATGAGCGTTTTTTCCCTTCAATGCATACATGCAGCATCAGTATCTATAAATTTATATTATAGCTCTACTGCCATCAAGTGATAGAAAGATTTTTTAGTGAAGATACCAAAAAAAAAAAAAAAAGAAAAAGAAACTCTGTGTAAGTTACAGAAGCTACAGAGCTCTTACACAGAACTGAGGCATATTTAATATTCCTCCCTGCCTCTTCCCATGAATGGTATCTATGGTTACCCACTGCAAACCAAAAAACTCTTTGTGAGCTTCAACCCAAGACAAGGCAAGGAGCCTAATTAAAGTACCTGTCAAGATTTAAATATTGTTTGTGGGTAGCACAGATGAAAAAAATCCACATGCGTGACCTTTCTTAACTCTTTCCTTGCCTAACATGCATGGAGCAATAAAAGCAACACTTTGTTTCTACCAGCAAAGCCATTACAGCTCAGGAGCCATCTGTCTGCCATTTTTTCTCCTTGGCTGCTTGCTAGTGACTCTACTCCAAAGTGTAGGCTGTTTCAGCAGAGTAGAGGAGGAAAAGCTGAAGAACAGGCTGATGACTTGTTTCAGACCAGGTTAAGTCTGGAGCGGTTCCCTTGAAGACTGTAGGACATCGTGATAAAACCTAAGAAACAGTAGGCATCACATCTGTGACGTTTCCTGGCTTTGTCCTACAGGGTTTGGGGCTTGCTCTTGAGTGAGACACCACCAAGAAAAGCCAACTCTCTGGGACCTTTCCCACAAAGATGGTGTTTGTGTTGCCTCTCTTTGCGCTTTACCACCTGTCCCACTCTCCCCTTGGTGACTCCAAAACAGCTGCCACTAGAGCTACCTGACATGGACTCTCCAACCTCCACAGTGATTTTGGCATCTGTCAGTGACAGGGAAGGGAAAGTGCTAACTCCTAACACACCACACATGGAAAAAGTTTGCCAAATGGACTTCCCATAGGGTACCAAAAGTCATCTCTGTCTTAGAAGTGTCCCTTCTCCTCTTAAACCTAATCAACAGCAGATCTTCAGCCAATGCTTTGCTACACTTCCTGCTATTGTAAATCTGTGGGATCTGAACTGGTAAGACTGTGGTCTCATGAAAAGGAAGCTGAGGCGTTAAATCGACAGTGACTCCACTCATCTCAGAGAAGCTATGTGAGAATAAGCTGGGACCAAGCAGTTGCAGATTAATAGACCTAGCAATGGTTCATGTCTGGCACATCTGATTGATTAGGATTAAAAACAGTAAGGTCAGTTCTGCCTCTTGCACCCTTCTGCAAGAGAGCTTTGCAAGACTCGGGCTCTTTGTTGCACACACCATCCGAAACACACGTTCAGTTGACAACTCCGCTTTGTCCTATTTCTAGAAACCATAGGAAACTGCAAATATCTCCTCTCAATACAAATACATTACAAATCAGAGACTGCTTGAAGCTGAGTACCCCAAAACAACCTTTTTACAGACGTGACCACACGCCTGAATAGGATCAAATGAGATGTATTTCACAAGCTTTTTCTGCTTAGTTGTGAACATGTTGAGTACTATTAAAAGTAAGTTCAGCACAGGTTACATTGTGTGGAAGGGAAAGAGAGGCTATTCACGGAGACACAAAAAGAACTTGGGTTCAGAGCTCATTTCCCAAATGGTCAGGATTAGGTTATGTCTTTGTAAGGCATTTTGAATTCCTGTAGAATGAAAGACACAATACAAAAGCACAGAACCTGGACAGGCAGTCAGACTACGGCAGAAATAAATCAGAAGAAACTCTAATGGCTCAGAGTCCTTTGGGTGATTAATGGCAAAAACAGCATTTGCCATCCAGTAGAATCCAGTAGACTCCTGAAGCCAAAGCAGATCTGACAAGACCTGAGCTAACCACTTTGGGAGACATAAAGGGGAAAAAATATCCTAATAAAGAAGAAGGACTAATAATGGACTCAGGATATTTGTTCCAATTGCCCTGAATTTTGTTTGGAGCATAGCATCATCCGAAGAGACATTTATGGACTAAGGCAGCTGAATACCAGGTCTGCCTGTCATGTCTTGATCAAAATAAATGGAGAAGGGAAACAATGTGAACAAAGGATAAAAAAGAAGGATGGAGACAGCACAAAGCAGCAAACCAGACTGTTATTTCACATTTTTTTCCCCTATTTTTTATTTATTTTCTGGCGGCTCCTGTCACAAGGCAGCAGTATGCTTCATGAGCTGGTAGATGCTGTATGCCTGAGTGAAGTTGCAAGGGGGAAGGTGTATTCAAACCCTTGGAGACCTATCTTTTATCTTTATATATGTAAGTAAACACACACAGATACTATGACCATATAAAAATGTAAATGCTTATTTCTATGTATATACATAAAAATCAAAGAAAGATCTGAATGGGAAAAAATGTATATACAAATATATCTCCATTTTAGGTAATTTACTTTTAACAGTCAGTGACTTCCAAAGGCCATTTCCATACCAGCAATGCAGTCTTTTCCTTGAAGTACAGCAAGTTAGACAGGAGAATAAAGGTTCAGTTAAGAGCCTGCTTGCCTGTGACTGATAATGGTTTTGACATTTGCAGAGTCTCCTGACAACAATGCCCAAGCAAGGTGGAGAAAAGGAATTCAAAGAACAAGTTCTTTGCAGATGGCAATGAGAGGCTTTAAACATCTGAGGTTTTGCACTCATGGCCTCAGAAACAATCCTTCCTACCATGCAAGACTGTGCCAAACATTTTAGCTTTCCAAGGAGCTGCATTGTCCTTTCTGAATAAAATCAGCAGCTTTGCGGGAGGCTACCTGGAAAGTGTTAAGGGAAATGTTTATTTCACTTGATCACCACCACTGTCACAAACAAGGAGGTAACTATAAGGAGATGAAGGAAATGGCTGGCTGACTGCCAGCCTAAGCTTTGTTTTTGATCCTGTCAATTAAAGTAGCATCCTTGTAATCTGAGGAAGATCCAGAAGGTAAATTCCCATCAGGCCAGACTGAGGCTCCCAGCACACTGTGCATAAAAGCTCTCTCAGCCCAAGCTCTTGACTGAGGCATCTGGGGCAGAGTGCGCCGTTTGCTCTCTTCTGTGAGGTTACGATTGTATTTTCAGGCATGGTTAAGACTAAATAAAGTTCAGTGGCACTGACTCCCTGGGATAAAACCAGTGCTGCCTCTTTGAATCTGGCTGCCTTATCGCTTTTGCAAATGCCTTGATTGAAAATGTGCATATTTGCCAGAGAATGTCCAAGCCTCAGCCACTGGCCCTTTAGAAAAACTTAATTTTTAGTGCCTCCTTTGCACATCCATACAAAGAGCTGACTATTTGTATGACAAAGAATTTCTATTTACACTGACAACTTTAGGGAGAGGAGAGAAAAGAAAGCTTAATTTCAAAACTCCGCTTAACGGATCAGAAGCAACCAGAATTAGAGCCCCTCCTCTATTCAGATTCCTGAGTGAACATGAAGTAATTACTCCAGCTGATAGCCTCTGAGGTAGGTACAGAGCAGAAATATGTGGGAGACTGAGTGGGAAAAGTGATCAAATGACCTGCTAAAGCACAGAAAGATGTCCTGATGCATCATGTCAGCAGTCCAGCTAGTTTAACGTGATCACTGTAACAACACCAAGTCCAGGTCAATTTCGAGGTATGCATGCATTGGGATGTGTGCACTTCCCTGGGGATGTCTCACCTTTCTTAACAATATTTAACAGTACAATGATAGCACATCTATATGTCCCTCAAGTGCCTCAGGCCATGACATCCTCACATCCTGTAATGCTCTTTATGTTCAGAAGAGCCCCTTGGGAAGACCCCCCTCGCCCCTTTCCACAACGGGCAGCTGAAGCACCTGAGAAATCTGCAGCAGTTAACTGGTCTCGCAAGCCATATTTTAGCAGGGTGACTGTTCTCACATTGTAGTTCATACATGCAGGCAGCAGGGTTTATAGCGCCTCTGAAACTTTATGAGAGTTCCCCGCTTTTAATGTGATGTTTCCCTCGAGTGTGATGTGGCTGGAAGCAAGGAGAGGAGACCTGCTACTGCAATGTGTCAGAGACATTTGCTATTAACTCAAGAGCTTCAGGCCGGAGGTTTGGGATGCAAAGAGCCAGGCTTCCAGTCTCAGAGGCAGAGAACATGATTATTTTGGTGTTTATAGCTCATTAATTTATTACTCTAGGCCTGTATGGAGGGTACTTTTCCATGTCTGTCTTTCACATGACATCTTACAACTTGACATAACAGAGCAATTTTGGAAAGAGAAAGTAGAGCTATCAACTTGTCAGATCTTTTTTAGCCAGTGGATGGATCTTGCATCAACAAAACATGACTGTGTCTGTATGCACACACAATACATGCGTGAAACTACACACATCACATCAATGTGCTTAACCCTTGTTCTTAAGCTTTAAGAATCAGCCAAATCTCTGCTCAGCACTCAGATGTAATAATTCAAATTACAAACACAGGAGAAAGGAGAGTTTTGAACAAAACTCCAGCTCATTCAGCTGACAGAGCCATGTTGTTCTGACCTCTCTTATTTGCTCCCCAGTCTCTGTCATCCAAGACTGTCTAGAAAACACTTGAAGAGGATGTAGAGAGAGTGAAAATGGGAATCCTTAGACACATAAGTATGGTATTCATACTTACACTCTGTTGTCATTAAAAGAGATTTATTCGGGGGTATTGAGAGAGTCTAGTAGATTGAAGTGCTCCCCTTTGCCTTTGTGAAGAGGAGGTCTGGTTCCAAAGGGCTGCTAAAAAAGATAGAGAAGACTTTGAAAATTCAGTAGCAGCAGTAGCCAATGGGATCTTACATTTTCTCCAGGATTTTTCCAAAGCAGTCATTTTCTCCTGAAAAGGAAATATATAATTCCACAACACTGACTAACACAGATAGATACATAAAGCTGTTAAACAAGGTACATGCTGGAAAGGAAACATGCTCAAGCCGCAGAGGAAGTCAAGATGGGAAAGTCCAGCTCACTGTACAAGCAGAAACGTGGCACTAACCCGTCCAAAATCTGCCCACAGACCCCCTTCTTTCTCTCCAAAACAAAACATGGCAATTTGAATAGAACCAAGGTGTTATATCTGTGGGTGTTCCTGTATATGTTTATGGTTTAGTTTTATTTTACTTGTCATGTACTCTTACCAAAGTAAAAATCCATGTCTTGGGTAACTGCAGATGGAATTTCTATTATAACACAATTTTAGCTCAATAGTGAAAAGATAGCTAAAAAGAGTCCAGCTTAAAGTTTTGCAGAAGAATAATTCAAGAAGAAAATAGAAAGAGAAGACTGAAGTTTTCTGGTATTCAATCAGAAGTAAGCTGTTTCAAGAAAAAGGTAAGGGATCAGAGCATGAGGATGACTTATCTAGACCTGTCAGTGGCTAATATGGGTATTTCAATCAGATATAAGACAAGGCAGGCAGGTTGTGGTCCTGCCCTTATCATGCTCTTCCAGCTTCAATAACTTTCTGGCTTTCTGCTTTACAGGAATGTCTTTGCACCTTAAAGTCCCCAATGGATTTTTCTTCATAACTTTGTCCAATTGTTCTTTGAACCCATTAGAAAGTTTGGTACCTAAAACATCCAAATATTAGGCAATGATCTCCATGGTTTAACACCATATTTTATGGAGAGACACTACCTGTTGCTGTCACCTGATATTTCTGTTGGGCCCCTTACTTTAAGGAAGACATCGAGGTGCTGGAGCATGTCCAAAGAAGAGCAACAAAGCAGGCGAAGCGCCTAGAGCAGAAGTATTATGAGGGGTGGCTGAGGGAACTGGGTTTGTTTAGCCTGGAGAAAAAGAGGCTAAGAGGAGACCTTATTGCCCTTTACAACTACCTGAAAGGAGGTTGTAGCGAGGTGGGTGTTGATCTCTTTTTCTAAGTGATAAGTGGTAGGACAGGAGGAAATGGCCTCAAGTTGCACCAGGGGAGGTTTAGATTGGATATTAGGAAGAATTTCTTCACCTGAAGGGTTATCAAGCATTGAAACAGGCTGCCCAGGGAAGTGATTGAGTCACCATCCTTAGAGGTAATTAAAAGATGTGTAGATGTGGTGCTTACAGACAGGGTTTAATGCTTGACTTGGCAATGCTAGGTTAACAGTTGGACTTGGTGATCTTAATGGTCTTTTCCAACCTAAATGATTCCATGATTCTACGTTTCATAATATTCATATTATAAGATGCAACGAACAAAGACAAGAGAGGGCATCCAAAGATGGTTAGGAAGGAAGTCTGCAAAGAACAAAATCACTTAGAAGAGGAAGAGATGTATGTAGAGCTCTAGAAAAAGACAGGCTGCCAAAGTTACAATATGCTTCTGAGATAGATGCACTGGCAATATAGTTGGAATAGACAGAGGTCTGACATTTTGCTGTGTGCAATGCAAGAGTTACATGCTTTATTTCCCATAGGTATTGGAATCAGCATGAAAGACATTGATGTTTGGTGAAAAACCTGAATACAATACTGAAGGCAAAGGGGATACGGTATAAGGAGCTTTATATAACACTGATGATAAACAAGGCAAAAAGCATCCTTGGAGTGCAACGATCATGAAATTCATTATCCCTGTGCAGAGGTGACACAACATGCTCCATGGAGAGGGCATGCCCCATCCCTCCCTCTCAGGCATTGTACCCACAGTCCAGAGGCTGCCCTGGGCATTACCCGTGTGACGGCCAGCACAGAGGCTTTACTGCTCAGCTGAGTAGAGGTGGAAGAGCAGCTAAAGTGGATCAGGTTATGGGTTTATTATGTCTATTAATTACACTTTATAAACTGAAAAGCACATGACATTGCACACTGGTACGGTTATATCCCAAAACCATGTTCATTAAATATTCACAAATATGTCATCCTTGTGTATATTATTGCTCTGATTATTTTAAGGTGGGTCTCACCATACAGATGGTTTTCCGTGGGATGCTTCACAGGCTATTTATGATCTAACTATAGGAAGTATATAAACAGGACAGTAACTCTTAGTGACATGAACTCTATTCTTGACTCATATTGAAGTACCAAAAAGGATGTGAATTTCAAAAGGTTTCATATTCTTCTGGGAACTGGATAAACAAATACTCTGACTTGTTACAGCAAATACTATGTACCTATCGGGATGTTCATCTTGCACAGGGTAACAGCAAAATGACAAAGCAAGATGAGAGAATCTTTTGCAACTCTATCTGTCCTGGGGAATTAAAAGGCAAGGGGAAAAAAAGAAGGTTTAGTCTTCTTGAAGTTTAGCTTAGTAGCAAAAATGAAATTCCATGGGGAGCATGAAGGATCACTTTGAGACAACTGCAAGGGAACTACAGTTTCCAACTTTTTTTGAAAATCTACACATTTGTCCCAATAAGATAAATGATTTATTTCTATCAGAGAAATATCATCAGGCAGAAATAGTGAGGGCCAAGGTTTTGTCAGATTAGATCTTATCACTAGTCCATCAAGTTAGGACTTTGCCTCTGGAAGTGATCAGCAGCTGATGTTGCAAAAGAAAGATGAAAAAAAGAAAACATTCACCATGCATCTGGTGATGCTGTAAAGCCACAATTGGAAGGAAAGCTGCACAGCCTTGTGCAGACTCTGTCATGACTGACAGCAATAGAGAAAAAACTCAGAAATCCAGTTCAGGTCCCATTTGCTGATGTGAAGGAGAGATGAGTGTTGAACACAGGTGTTTAGTTTAGCACAGCTGGTTTGGAAACACATCTAACTGGTAGCACCTCCTGCTCTCCCTGCTGCACTGCCTGAGTCCCTTTTCTGTGAACAGAGCACTGCACCAAGCCATGATTCTGGGAAGAGCTTCTCCAGCTTTCTGATGGAGCAGCTCACCTAAAGCATTACTGATTTCTCTTGTAGCCTATATGGTTGGAAAGAAATATCCACTGGGCTCCATCACCAGCTAATGCAACCACGAACCAAACACTTGCTATGCTGCTGTGCTTGTGTTCTAAAAATAGACCCAAATTTCTACATTTCCTTTAGTCTCAGTTAATTTCAGGATCTCTGACTTGCACCTTCTTTGGTCCACAGCTCTGAGAAACTGGATCCTCCTTTCAAACTCCAGTCTGCTCCCGGGAAAGCCAGCATGAGCCTATCTTTGAATGACTCCAGAGATAGACAGCTCACAGATAAATCCAAGATAATTCAACAAAACACAGTATTTGGCACACCGAGTAAAGCAGCACTGTAATTTATGTAAGTGAGGTTGGAAAGATACTGACATCGACTATTACTCCTAAATAAACACTTCATACAAGGCCAGATGCAATCCTGTCCCAGAAATGAGGGATGGAGGGCAGGAAGACAGAAAAAGAGCATGTGGCCATGTAGCCCCTGACCCAGAATGTAACCATTGTACCTGACAGAGATAATAGGGGCTATAATCACCTTATTTGTCTTGCTTCATCTAAGCCTTCTACTTTTTCAACTTACCAAGTCTTCTCAGGCATTTGTTAAAATGAAAAGCACAAATTCACTGGACAGGCTTTGCAAAGTCAGTGTTTTTCTGCAGATTTCTTCCTGCGCTCATGTCCACATGCAGAAATGCTCAAGGAAAGGAAAGACAAAACATAAATGGGAAATTCAGAAGGGTAAATCTGGAAAGCCGCTATTGCAATAAACTTCTGTGCACAGTGGAAATTTTCTCACAGAAAACACCACTGAATAACTCCAAATGATGAGCAAAATAATTTTAAAAAACCAAACAAGCAAGATCTGCTCACAAATAAATGCAGAAAACCTGAGATAAATTCCTGCAAACAACTTTTCAAGGTTGGTTGAGATTGCTAATGGCTACATTTGTCCAACCTTTACAAATTTTGCTAAAGCATCATTCATATTAGATGACCTCTTGCAGTGAGCACGCAGAAAACTCCTGAAATCCTTGTCAAATCACTTTAATTCATCTCTGGTATTAACCATTTGAGGCATTTCCACTTCCCTGCTCTGCTTCCTGCCACCTTTGAGAAATTGTTTTGACACCTCTTCCGTCATTCCTCAGAAATTATTTCACGGCAAAATAAATAAAAAATGACAAAAAAACCCCCCATAACTTAGTACCCTTTAAAACATGCTCTTCCAAGTGCAGTAACAACCTCACTCTCGGGCATTTTCTGTGAAACTGATGGCCAATCGTCTTAATGCCCTGCAGTCTTGCTTCAAGCCACCAACTCTCCCAGTCAATCATTAATCCCTGGAAAAAAAGTCATAGGCCTTGGCATTACTGTTTAAATATAAAAATTCATTAGTATAACATTTTATGATGTCATTCACAGGACAAAACTTACAGATCACTCTTCTGGATTCTTCATAATGTCATGGAAATGCTAGTCAGGGGAGATCTCTAGTCCGATTTCATGCTCAAAGCAGGACCATCAGTAATATAGATCTGCTCAGCCACGGCTTCATCTAGCAGAGTCTTGGAATCATCTCAGACAGATTTCACTGCAGCTCTGGGCACCTTTCCCAGGGCTGCACCACCTGCCTTGTAAAGAAAGGCTTACTTAAAACCCAGCCTGAAGCTCTCAACATGCACTTTGTGCCCCTGTTGCCTCCTCTGTCCTTGCCGAGAAAGACATCAGCTCTCACATCTTTGCAGCTCCCCTTCCAGGAACTTCAGGCTGTGGTTGGTTTACCAGCCCTGGCAATCCCAGCTCCCTCAACCACCCCTGCAGCTCACCCACTCCAGTCCTGGCTGGATGGTGGCCCTTCATTCAATTATCTCTCTGCCCCTCTCCATCTCCGGACACAGTTTTCCAGGTACAGCTTCAGCAGTACCAGCCATGGGGAATAAATTTCCCCTGCTTACTGACCATGCAGGATGTGACTCATCACAGCAAGGGTGCATTTCTTCATCGTATTTTTCCTGGCATACCCTGTTACCCCCAAGTCCTCTCCAGTGGGGCTGCTTTTCAGGCAGTCATCTCCCAGCTGGTTTCTCTACAGCATGAACAGAGCTTTGTGCTTCCCCTTGCCAAACCTCATGGGGTTTCTTTTAGCCCTGTCTTCAAATTAATCCAGGTCCCCTGGGCAGCAGCTCTGTCATTTGTCACACCAGACTCTCCCCCTAGTTTAGTATCATCCACAAATTGCTTTTTTTGTGCTGCTGGTTTTGGTAACACAGCTAGAGTGAAGAGCCCATTTAAACGTCACCCCTGGTGTGTTTGCTTGTGGTAGATAGTTTGTGTAAATTAGAGTCTCCTGCTCTCCTCGCTGTGCTGCCTGCTGACCCCATCCTGCAGCTGAATTAGCTCTGCCTTAATAGATTTTCCCTGAGTATTTTAACGCTACAATATAAAGCCTCATTTCCTAGTGGTTCCTGAAATCAAAGTACCTCAGTCATCCAGCAGTTTGAATCATCTGTGGGACTGAGCTACTCCACAAGCTCCCAGAGCCATAAAAACTCTGCTGCTCTGGCTGAGAGCAGCCATGGGCTTATCCCCTGGAGATGTTTCTCCTGGGAGGATCAAGTAGTCTGTATACCTCTTGATGCAAGCGTTTACTAAAAAGTTTACTTTTTTGGCTTCTTTGCCGGCGAACAACAAGAGTTTCCATGCTTTCTTTCCTTTTCTTTCCTCTTTGCAGAATGAGCTTTTCTTCTCACAAAGATACAAGAACAATTCTGTCTTTTCCTTCCCACCTACAATGTCTCGTTTTCAAAGAAATGGTCTCCCTTCTAGGCATAGATCACTGGCATGAATAGGCTGCTGATCACTAGAAACAGGAAAATTATAATACTGCCCTTTACTATGTCTCATGAAGTCAGGTATGAGTCCTTCCCCTCCTTCCCTTTCTGCTCCTTAAAATTCATCTTTAAGTAGTTTAAAGGAAGAGCTGTTCCTAATCCAGAGCCAGCAGAGAGTATGCTCTCTAATAAAAAAATAATAATAATAAAAAAAAAAACCACAGAAATAGATTCAAAAAACATCACTGCTATGTTGGGAGAACTGCCAAAATGATGTGAATGATACATAAAAGATAAAACATCTAACAAAATCCTCCAGTGCTCCAGCAAACACTTCAAAGAAAAAGCATCAGAGTCCAATTACCTGCCCACAGGGTGTAGTGGTTGAATACTGTACACTAGAGAGCAGAGAAACATCAACTTCTTGGCCACCCATGGCTTCACACAGGTACTAATTGCAGTGGGCT
The DNA here is from genome assembly GCF_964106895.1 of Numenius arquata. Lineage (NCBI taxonomy): Eukaryota > Metazoa > Chordata > Aves > Charadriiformes > Scolopacidae > Numenius > Numenius arquata. The sequence goes on from NC_133580.1 coordinate 50,898,222, forward strand.
CGCTGCGGTAAGTGGCACGTTCATTCGCTTTATCCTGCTCCCCCATGGTCACGATGGGACCACTAATAGCTCCTGTGAGACTGGGTACAGTGGCAGATCTCCTCAGAGCGACATGCCCAGGGAAGCAGGTAAAAGTCAATTTGTCCCATCTTTACACCAGCACCTGCCCAAGTTCATACACTTTCTGTCTGAAGCACTGTTTTGTTTCTCATCTGCATCAGAATGCTGCTACCCTGAACTTTGTTGCCTAAAAGACAGCTGAAACCTCTCCCTATTCCAAACCAAGTTATAGAATAATATATATTTTACCACCGCTCTCAATCAGTCCTGTTTATCCCTTCTCATTGTGTTCTCTCTATACCCCATTATGCTAAGCACTATCATACAGGCTTTTCTCTCAGTTGTGCCTCCCAGCTCTCTCCTACACTGCAACATGGAAACGCGGACAGAGAACCAGAGAAAAAACTATCTGCATGAGTCCAAAGCAAACCCTCGTTTGACCATTTACCTGGAATTTCAAGTCTAATCGGAGTTTCCCTGTTGCCTACTTGCATACTGAGGCAGATTGCATCTCAGGTGGACTTCTAATGTTTCTCCCCGTCCTCTTTCCTACAAATCCAGCAGGATTTCCATCCCAGAATTTAATGTGTTGTAGGTTTGCAAACAATAATTAAAATAATCTACTTCTCTGCTTTTCTTTGTTCAGCATGACCATCACTTCCTCAACAGAAGCTGAGTTAGTCAGAGGAGCCAGTGACCTGAGCTCTGTGCAGACCTGAACCCTCTACTGATGTTTCATAATGGCAGTGAATAACAGGAAGTTTCCTAAACTTTTTTTTTCTTTCTAGGCAATTACTGTATTTATCCTTTTTGGGTCTCATCCTGGACAGAGATTAAAAATGGGGCCAACTTAGGTGGGTGATTCATTTTATGTTCATCCATGTGACTCATTGACATGCTTGAAGTCAGACGTGCATAAAGCTTGGTGAATTACGGCCATTAACCTCAAAGTTGTTTCTCTGACTTTCTCAGCTTTCCTTGCCACAGATCTGACATGTAAGCCGTTCTCATCTTCATTTTATCTCTGACCATCAAACTTCTGTAAAGGAATGTCAGTGACATTTTGTTGTGTTTCCAAATGATGACATCTCAGACCTCATCAAGCTTGCATTAAAATGCTCTTTTAATGGCAAACAGGTTATCTGACCCCTGCCTTTGAGTAAATCTAGGAGCCAACATAAACTATACCTATTGACAGCTATAAAAATGAGCAGAGGCCAAAATCTTTCACATTTCTGCCTTTGTCCTCCCTTGGAATTACTGATTGAATGTCCCCTATTTTGAACGAAAGCTGAAATATGGATTTTTTTTTTTCATCATCACCACTTGCACAGCTGCATCAGTCATTAAGCTGTCCTAAAGATCTGTTACCCAGGAACTAGATGCCAGGTATATATCGTATCCTGAGGTGAGTTGTGGCAAGGCATAAATTGATCATGTGGTTCATGCCTTTGAAACTCAAATGAAAGAACATCAATTGTCATCAACTCCAGGAATATAAATAGAAAAAACGAAATCAATTCTGGACTAGATGTGTTGTGGAATGAAAAGATACTTAAAAAAAAAAAAAAAAAAAAAAAACAAACAAACAAGCAAATCACAGGTTAGTTTGATAAGAGGCAAAAATTACACTTTTGAATATAGGACATAAAACAGAGAAATTTCTTTAATCATTCAGTCCATTCCCAAAACATTTTAGGCAACTGCATGCTAGAACTACACCCCAAAGGCATTAGGCTCCATAATAAACTATGGTTTTGCTCCTATTGTATCTATTGAAAAGTCATTCTAAAACTGCAACCATCCACAAATTAACTTCCTTCAAACATCCAGGGGAAGTGTAGTTGTAGCGCTTTTAAAGCTATTTGCACTTCTGTCAGGATAGGTGTTTATCTTAAACATATTCTGTTAAAGCTCCTGATGTAGTTACAAAGTCTTTTTTATATCATTGGGTCAATATAGTTTCATTCTCCCTAAATTACAGTTTTCTAGGTTAAATAATCAAAGCTATTACCTTTTTTTTACAAAGGTACATTCTCCATCATCTATTTCAAGTTCGAATTCATCCTTCTTGAATACAAGTGAATAGGACTGTATGTTATCATTCTAAATGAGATCTTACAACACCAAGTAATTCCCAGTTTCTGGAAATACCTTCTGTGAGGTACCCTCATATCCCATTTTCTTTTCTCACTATTATCTTGAAGGGCCATAACCATCCTAAGATCAACAAATACAATCAGGTCATCCTTCTCTATTGGTGGTTTCCAAGCCTCCTGCAGGAATTCTTGTTGTGCATTCTTGAGTGAATGATATTGCATTTTGCAGCACTGAATTTCATTCAGCTGCTATTGCTCCACTCTAAGCTGTCGCCCAGGTCCTCCCTCATGTTACCTGGTCCTCCTTCTTGCTCAATGTCATCAGCAAGTTTCACCCCCATCTTCTCACTTTTCATGCTAGGGACAGCGACTGAAAGTTAAATACCCTTGGTCTAAAGATGTGTCTTTGTAGAGCTCCAGTAATAACAACCTTCCTGCTTGATAGTTCAGTTTTCACTCAAACACACTGTTATGTCTGTTCCATGCAGTTCCTTATTTCCTGCATGATTTCTGTACTTCCTCAACTTCCCCATGTGATAGTTACAAATGTTCATTGAAGTCTAGACACATTAAAAATGTTATCATTCTTATGTCTAAAAAAAAATCTATCAAAGAAGATTAGTCATATAGCATTGAATTATATATAATAAATCCCTGTTTTCATTTTGTTCCATTTATCTCCATGTTTTTAATTATTCCAGCCTCTGAAAAAAATTGAAATATCCCTTACTATTACAGGCACACTAGAAAGTCTGTATATGCTCAGCCCCATTTTTTGCCTTTTTAATGCACACGTTTTGTTATTTGACAACTGTATAACATTACCTTTGTTAGGCTTACACTAGACCAACAAGTTCATGTGTGAGTTTTGTCTGAATTCTGGGATGAATAATAATTAGTCTCCTAATTTAATTCTTTTAATCATGTAGACTTGAACTTACATACCCAATCAATGTGTTATATAAAAGAATACTGTGTGTGTGTTACTTGTTATAAAAACTGGAAAATTCCCACCATTTATATATGATACATCTATAATATAGGTCTTGCAGTATGAAGTGTAAAGCAGTATTCAGTTGTCTAATTACCTCAAACACGGGTATCAAAGACGCTCTAGGGTATGTCAGAGAGCAGAGAGCTGGCAGACACAACACAGGACCTACAGGAGACCTTGGCTCTTCTGGAGCAGCTGTTGCAGGGCACATAGGGTGCCCTAAAACATGTATAATTGTGGGATAGCTGACTGAAACTCACCCTTAATCTACTGATTTTAGCTGGAAGAATTGGAGAGGTGAAAGTAAAAATTGGAGCTGGTAACAAGAGTGCATTAGATTAGTTTGGCTTAGAAATAGGGCTGGTGTTTCCTAGAGGCAAGATTAACAGGGCAAGGTGGTGTCGTCATGTTTATAAAGGGTATCTTTGGAGAAGGCAGGCTTCAAGCTATCTTGGGGCAATCTCAGCCTATGTGAACTTCTTCCAAGCTTAAAAATTGTGATCTCCCTGGTTGCTGTTTTTAACCTGACCTGGAGGAAGAAAATTATTGTCTGAACACTCGTGATATTGGCAGATATTAAGACAGGACTTCAGAGGTCCAGCTACTCCATCAGCCAGAAAGACATTTCCTTGCTGACAGACTGACCAACATTACCAGCAGAGCTCAGGAATTAGAGCTCACTGATAAGCTTCTGGAGATTGATGCCTGGAAGAAAACTTTCTCCTCGGTTGTACCTTCCTGGACTTTCAGAGCTGTTGGGTTGTTTTCTTCACTTGGATTTTGGCTTTCTCTGAAGCAATGGGACAGAGAATCAGATGTTCACCTGGTCATACCCAGCATTATGAGTTAGTTCCTTGCCATTGCAGGAGCCTCAGATATTAATTTTATTTCCATTTCTCCTGTTCCCTGCTTCTATTTTCCAACGGTTTTGTTGCCTGAGAAGACGAACGCTGGGAGAACCTAAGCAGGATGTAATGATTTGCAATTCACAGCAAGTCAGATTAGATAATCTAATCACCCCTTCTGGCCTCAAACTCTATGAAATCATAGGAAAATGATAGAAAAAGGACTTGCCTGTATGACCGTGAACAAAAATAAATGCTTTTCATTCAATTGCAGGTAAGGATTTTGACATGGTCTCTGAACTCTTGGTTTTGCAAATGGCAGAAGCTTGACAACTTGGGGAAGTTTTGATCTCTGATTCCAGATATATCTGTGGAGGTGGGAGGGAAGGCAGCATTAAGTGCAAAATTGCCAGAAAAGGGCTGCTTGAGTCAGCAACTTTTTAGCTCTTCTGCTGTGATTGTAATTGATTTCAAGTCGCAGCTAAACAGGAGAAAAATACCACATCAGGACCAAACTGCCACCTAACCTTGGACTTTGCATGAAGTTAGGAGAAATGTTACCTCCAAGTTCTCTAGCACTGGGCTCTTCAATGGAAGAAAAATAGTATAAGGAACTACTTGGTCTAATAACTGTGCAGCAAGAGGAGATTATTAATTGCAGCAGATATTACAAATGTGCTGTCTCAACAGTACATGTAAAAATAAATTAAATGGTAACTTTATTGCTCTAGCTTTTCCATTATTTCAATTAATTTTCCTTTCACGTTCACTGATGCTATTGTCATGCTGTAGCACTTTGCTGTGAACAGGTTCCTGCCCTGCTCCGGGAGGTCTGCTGGGGTAACATCTCTGGCATAGAAGTCAAAACTCTCTAAAATAATTGCTCTTTTCATCCATTAATTAGAACTATGTTAATTTCCTTCAACATCATTATTATATAAAAAGTCACACCTTCAGCTCCACATTGCCCTAGTATGTTGATGTGGGAGATGGAAACCATAAGAGCACCAATATATCACAGGTAGCAATGAGACAGTGTTACTAGACTGCGTCCTTGCCAACAGAGAATCACTTTCTAGGGCTTTAAGCAACAAAGTTTTCTGATAATTCCACAAATTCCTGCACAATTATCCCATTTGTGGTGGGACTCTAGACCAACAGTTAATAAACCTCCATAGTAGAAAGTTCTTCCTCAGCTGACCTATGTCACTGGGTGCTATAAGAAATTTATGCCTAAAGCAAAATAAAATTAATCAAAGCCTCATGCAGGATATGACATCGAGTCTTCTTTTAAGTAGTTAATTTCTCATGCTTCATACTAAAGTAAGAAAAGATGTAATAGTAGATTTTCAAAGGTCAGGTTCATTTCTGTCCAAGGATATCATTGATAGGTGGCCACGCAGGTTTTTTTCAATACATGGGGTTTTTTGTTTGTCCTGAAGTTGAAATGGTTATTTTAAGAACAGATCCACCTTTAATGTTGGAATGTACAAGGTCAAACATAGAGAAGGGTATTCAGTTCAGGAAGTAAAGCTGCCTATTTAGAAATTAAAGACCAAACACATTTTAAAGCAAATGACTTTTTGAGACAAAATACAATTTAGTCTTTGCTTATTTTCATATTTCTTTACAGTTGCCATGAGAATATTTTAATAACCTCTGTAGAGTTTAAAATGACGCAGGTAATTGCTTTAAGTAATTTTAGTGCTATTAAAGATAACAAACCTCTTGTGTGAAATACTTTGCTAAGCAATGATCAGCAGAAAAGGGGTAAAGATCTTTTTAGTGCAAATTTGAGTTCTTTTTATAGGTGAGCTGAAGTGAGAATATAATTACATTATCTATAAAATAAAAGGTGTGCAGATATTCAAACACCTACCATCTCAATCTTGCGTTGACTCATGCAGAAAACACATCACAATTTTAACTAGCTCCATTTCTACCATTTAGCAGCCTGTATGTGATCTCTGAACCCACCTCCAGGTTGTACTGATAATGTTTAAATTGCAATATTATTCATCACAGCACATTTATAATATCTGAAACCGAATTCCTCCCAAATTACTTGGAAGACACTCAGAGGAACAAGCGAGTATAAATCTTGCACATCTTGCATTCATTTATTTTCCTGACCTTCATGATTATGGCTACGAAATCATTTCCTTCTTTTTGGCTCTACTTCATGAAAAAATGTGTCAGAAAAGTTACTCTTAGAGAAGTTTGGGACTTTGAGAAAATAAGCCACTCGAAAGCTTGAAGGTCCCAAGTGAGCCATAATGTAACTTGTTTCTTTAAGTCACACCATCCTTTCACCAGGGCTGCACAGCACAGTCCAAACCCTTTGCTACTTCATGCCTTCGTGCCATCCTTGTAATCTGTGCCTCAGGAAGGTCAACCCCCAGTAAGTGGCTCTGCTTTCCCACAAGCAAATCCCAGTTCAAACAGATCCTGGATTGTTTAGGGCTTTGGCTTTAAAACCTGATGGAAACTGGACGTCACTTTTCTCCATTTCTTTTTTGTACGTATTCTTCAGCTCTGGGAGCTGTTGCTCTAGTGCTACCCTGCTCCAAGGAATATGTGAAACATAGAAAAGAGAAAGAGTACTGGCCCAGCTAGTCTACAATATTCATTTCTTACCAAACCGAGAGGTTAGAGAAATCTTCTTCCACTTTTTTTCATTGTGAGCCATTTCTCTGTGGTGAAACAGATTGGAACAACACTTCAAAGCCTGATGTTCACATCTTACAATAGGAATTTACTTCTTTTCCTCTCTTTTCCTTTTTTGCCCCAATTTATTTTTTCACCCCTCTGGACAATATTTCAGGGTAGAAACAGCTCTCTTCCAAACAGCCTGAAGGAAAAAAACTCTTTCCTTCCCATTCTCCTCAACTAGTAACATCGATTTTTTAGCCATTAGCTTCTGTGAGCTGAATGTTAATGAGCCTGCACAATATAAGTAATGATGATGGATGCTTTCCAGGTGCACTTATGGATAGCCAAGCATTATTTCTTCCCATAGGCTTGCTGTAACAGCTCCTACCTACAGGGAGCTGCCATTTGGCATGTATCCATCCATTACTGTGCTATCCTTTCACTGAAGCTCAGTGTATGGGTAACTGCAGTTCACAGAATTAATGCCTAATCACTGTTTTTTGGGGAATTCCCCTTCCTTTTCTTATTTATTTTTGACATGGGAAGAACTGAACTGTATACTTGAAGTTTTACCTCCTGATCTGTTCCCATTAAACTAAATAGCCAAAATACCTTTTGGGTTTTTTGGTTGCTTTGGTTTTGGGTTGGGGTTTTTTGCTAAAAATTTTCATGCCTGAATATTTGCCACGTGTGGGTGTTCCTGACCTAGGCAAACAGCCCCCAGGAAAGGCACACAGTAATTTGTATTGAATAAGGGGGCCAAAAAAAGATAATTGAAATTTTGCAAGATATTCCTTCACCCCTTTTTCCAGCAAAATTCTCAGCCCTAAACAAGAGCTGAATAAGATATGCAAGTAATGACCCAACAGTTCCTAATTTTAAATATTTGTACCTCTGCCAAAGTAAGCAGTCAGTGAAGAATTACTAGGTGTTCTTCCTCTTCTTGTTCACATCTAAAACAGTAGACGTGTTGTTGCAGAACAAGGGACTGGTAGATCAAGCTAAGCATCCTTCTAAAGCATTGCTCTGTCTCATTTGAGAATTAATAAGGCTGAGCTGCAAAGCATTATCCTAGACAGCAATGAATGGCAAGTAATCCGACCAAACTCTGTTGGATGGATACTTCCAGATGCAAACATGTTTTCCAAAAGAACAGCTTCTCTTAGAAGAATTTAAGACAAGCTGCTCCTGTCACAAGAGTTTTCCAGGAAGACATCTGAGTGAGCACTGAGACATAAGCCATAAATAACCTCCAGAAGACAAAGGACTCAGTAGAGAAATTTGATCCTGAACAGAGAAGTAATAACATCTGTGACAATGACTAATAGGGATATGCCTAGACCTGCATATGTTCTTGAAGAGATGAAAAAGACTTTTCAACCCGAAAAGGCTATGCTTTAATATAATACAAGTTAGAAGAGTTAACTTTTGTAACAGAGAAAACCTAAAGAGACTAGATTAATCAGTATTGAAATAAATGGAGCAATGCAATACTTTCTCCATGCCTACCGTGCCTTTGCCTAGTGGGTCCTTGCTGGGAGTGCTGGGGCTGCAGGCAGATAACAAAGCTCTGGTTGAGGTCTAGATAAGTGAACGGGATGTGGAAAATTACTAGATATGACACAAGAAAGTGCTGTATGTATTAAATAACAATGGAAGAAACCAATAAAGTTACAGATAGTACTGTGAGGCGTGGCCAAATTAGACAGGTGACCACTCAGGAGCACCAGGAACCTTTTGGGGAGCCAAACCTAGCAAGGCCAGTACCTGAGGAAATATATCAGCAATACTGTGTAAAGGTGATTTTCGCTACACATCAGAAATAACAAATCACCGTATCAGCAACAGCAAGTTTGAGTATGGCAAAATTGTGACCAATGCAAAGAAAATAATTAGGTGTGTGTTGGTTACTTGGGAGGGAAAGAGGGCGAAAAGGGGGAAAGGGGGAGCAAATTATGCTATTGGGGTTGTTCGGGTTCCCTGCAAACAGCCCTGTTCCTCATCACTGCATTTTGGGCCACAACAACAAACTTGCTGTTTCCATTGTACCCACACCTTTCTTCCATAATCAGGAGAGACCTGGAGTGTCTAAGGGAACATCGGTGGGAGCCCTGGGAGCTTCCTTCCTAGCAGTGATGGGGGAACATGGGGACGGTGCCAGCTAACACCACCATCCCTTCCTTTAATTTTCCTTTAAGCTAACACCACCACCACCCCTGTTGCCTTTAATGGGCAACAGAGAGCACTAGTTTGCTCTGCATAACTTCAGCAGATGGAGATCTTTACAAATTGAAATATTCTGACTCCTTTGGTTTTCCACCCTGTGTCTCCAGAGTTACGATTAATGGGGTGAAATCTTGTTTGCGGCCAGTCACCAGTGGTGTCCCTCAGGGCTCAGTTTTGGGGCCAGTCTTGTTTAATATCTTGATGATCTGGATAAGGGGATTGAGTGCACCCTCAGTAAGTTTGCAGATGACACCAAGCTAGGTGGGAGTGTTGATCTGCTTGAGGGTCGGCAGGCTCTACAGAGGGACCTGGACAGGTTGCATCAATGGGCCAAGGCCAAGGCCAATGGGATGAAGTTCAACAAGGCCAAGTGCCGGGTCCTGCATTTCGGTCACAACAACCCCAGGCAATGCTACAGGCTTGGGGAAGAGTGGCTGGAAAGCTGCCCAGCAGAAAAGGCCCTGGGGGTATTGGTGGACAGCTGGCTTAACATGAGCCAGCAGTATGACCAGGTGGCATCCTGGCCTGTATCAGGAATAGCGTGGCCAGCAGGAGTAGGGAAGTGATCGTGCCTCTGTACTCGGCCCTGATGAGGCCTCACCTCGAGTACTGTGTTAGATTCTGGGCCCCTCACTACAAGAAGGACATTGAGCTGCTGGAGCATGTCCAGAGGAGAGTCACCAAGCTGGTGAGGGGTCTAGAGAACAAGTCATATGAGGAGAGGCTGAGGGAACTGGGCATGTTTAGTTTGGAGAAGAGGAGGCTGAGGGGAGACCTCATTGCCCGGTACAACTACCTGAAAGGAGGTTGCAGAGAGGTGGGTGTTGGCCTCTTCTCCCAAGTGAATAATGACAGGACCAGAGGAAATGGTCTGAAGTTGCGGCAGGGGAGGTTTAGATTAGATATTAGGAAGAATTACTTTACTGAGAGAATGGTCAGGCACTGGAACAGCCTGCTCAGGGAGGTGGTGGAGTCGCCATCCCTGGAGGTATTTAAGAAACGTGTAGACATGGCACTTCAGGGCATGCTCTAGTGCCCAAGATTGTTGGTTTATGTCTGTTTGTGGGGTTTTTTGTGGGTTTTGTTTTGGGTTTTTTTGTGTTTGGACTTGATGATCTCAAAGGTCCCTTCCAACCATGAAGATTCTGTGATTCCATGCTCAGACTATCCACTCTCCTCTTCCCAAAATCCTTAAAGAAACTCTCTGACACTGGATATATTTGAAATCTACTGCCACATCCCAGTGGAAGCCTAGTTTTTGAGAGCAGGAGTGACAGTGTTTGTGAGGTTTTAGCCACAAGATCTTGTGAAGGAAGCCAAGGTGGGAACTGCAAACTTGGAGATCACCAGGATGTCCCACTCTTCAGTCTCGGCATACACTCTAGCTCCTCACGAAAACAAGCTTCTCAATTTAGCTAAATTACTTTGAATAAGAGACTTTTGTTCTCCTGGTTCATTTTGGACTGAAATAGGTAAGGAGGAGGGGAAGGAGGGAGAGGGTGACTTCCTCAGGCAGCAAAGTTGTGTCTACATGCAGATACACAGCTGCATGTTCACAGGGCAATAAGCAGATGTGTTGCTGCTCTGTCCCCACCAAGTTATCACCTGTGAGCTGCATCACAATGACCACCCTGGTCTCCCATCTCCATCTGAGAAGTCAAACACATTGGATTAAACCATGGTGATTTACAGATATACAAACCTAAGTTAAACTACATAAAGGTGCTTTCCAGGCAAAATGTGTCTACCTAGAAAGTTGATATCCCATAGAGTTAGGAGGTTTGGTTCCGTTTCCAAGAAAACAGATCATTCCCATTTCTCTACTCTGGACTTCCTAGGACAGGTATTCACACCATTTGTATATGTAAATGGGCAAATCATTGATCAGCTAGACAAAGTTAATTCTGATTGCATGACGATCTGAATGCAAAGCTATTTCCAAATGTCTTCACACCACAATAAGCTGTGCTCCAGTACACTGTATTTTCTTCATTGCAGATGCAATATTTTCCCTCCTCTTTTGGCCCTGATACACTCCCTGCTTTATATTAACCAGCACAGCCTCAAGTAAAGCAAAAACAGCAGCACTTGCAGCTTTATACAAGCCATAATTTACCTTACAAAGGAGCAACTCCATGGCCATTTTGAGGTTCCTCCTGCCTCTATGAGTTGACTTTTCCTAGAGGAAAAATGGCAGTAGTAGAACAGAGAACCCATCCTACCCAAATGGCTCATGTTTCCAGGTTTTCCTTTTTTTTTTTTTTTTTGCTATGTTTTTCTTCTTTTCAGTTGAAAAAGAATAACCAAGCCGCGTGGTGCAGCGCTATAAACAGTGGATAATAATTCTCAGTATATAACCACATCAAAGCACTGGTAATTGTCCTGTACTTGCTCTGGAAATAAGGATAGAAACAATAAGTTCTGGAGGTAAGATTGTAAGTACTAATAATTTTTTTTCTGTCCTCTGAAATTTTAGTTTGGACCTGACAGTCATCATTGACTTATGTCCCACTTGAGCAGGCATTCTGGTGTCATTTGCAGGGTCATGTGGCTTGATGGGCCTTTTATGAACAATTACACAATGGTGTAATTTACAGCATTAGCCTGGCATACTCAGCGTGTAACAGGATACACACAGCAATAAGGCACAGTGCGGAGAGAAGGAAATCAGAAAAATATAACACTGCCCAGGCAGACTCCCTATAAAGTTAGCAGCTGAGAAGCTAGGCATGCAAACCACATGAGATCTGCTCCAACAGATGAGGAAGGCTATCCTCACCTTAGAAGCTCATTTTAATGCTGATAGCTAAATTAACACTGGGCACTTTTCCTTTGGAAGGCAGAACTTCAGCATTTATGAGACTACATTAAGTTTATCGACATTTAACTTCTTCAACTCTGTCCATTAAATCTTTCTACCAAAAGCCATAATGATGATGGCTGTCATTATTATTATTTGTCTTCACAGCAGCAGCATTTTGCAAACACCCAGGAGCCCAGTCAATTGTACTGCAATGTTTAGCCCTAACTTGTATTGATCCTTCAGCTCTAAGTCTCAAATCAAAAGCCATTTCTGAGATTTTTAGCTTGTATGACTCAAAGGCAGAAAAGCTGTGGGCTGCGTTAGAGTCACCCTTCTGCAGGGAAGCTGTTAAGGGTGCTTTAAAACTTACGGTTCACGGATTGACTTGAGACGTCTTATAGAACTTATTCTGTCAGTCAGGTCAGAGACTCAGTTTGTCTCAACAGACTCCATCTGAAGATCACCTGAAGCCAACAGAAGGTCTCATGATGATTTCTGCTGCATGTGTCAGTCATGCACCAGGTCCAGGCTCCAGGATATAAAGAAAAGTAAAGACCCAGCCAGCCAGGGAACTGGCCATCCCATCTCCTCTGGTGCTCCAGGGCTCAGGTAACATGGCTACACACCACGCTACACAACAACCATGGGGCAGGGTGGATGTCTGCCAGAAAGTGTACAAGGGGCTCAACGTCCTGAGCATGTTGGCATGCTCTGTAGGGGACTGTTGCTAGACAGAAAACAAAGCTGGAGCAGGGAGAGTCAGCCACAGCTCTCACCACTCACTTAGCCCAGGGCTTAAGCACTAGGGTAGAAAGTAATTTGCCCTCCTGCTGTGGTCCATGCATTGGAAGCTTGCCCACATGGTGACACAGCACTGCTCTTCAATAGCACACAGGTCCAGGAGCTTGGGAAGTACACCACCACAAGTTTAAACCCCTGGGCTGAAAAGAAAATGACCACAAACCAGTACACTGCTTCTCAACCAAATACTCTTGCTAGACTCTCATGAGTAGGCAGACATCACTGTCACCTGTCGCCTTTTTAAAGAAAAAATTGGCCAGTTTTCTATGCTTATAAAATACCTAAGTAAAAGTCTAGATGAAAGGTATGATTTTGCCCAGCAAATCTTCCTTCAAAGAGGCAGCTAACCAACAACTGCTGGTAGACGGCAAAGTCAAGGAGATACAGATGGGCTCAGACTGGACTTTGACATTTCCCATTACCTTTTAGCCTGATGGATGCTTATGAATATCATTTCCAAATGCATCATTTTTCCAGTTCACCATACACAGAAAGTAGGTGCCAAACTCAGTCTTCTGAACCCCATTTCATTCTCTGTCCCAAACTGCCACACAGTCATGTCTTGTTACTTGGTATTAATTTTCATTGAACTTCTATCGCACATTTTTTCTAGTGGGAACTGTTTCAGAAGTGGCTGAAGTATTGTCTATATATTCCTCAGTTCTATAAGCATCAGTTTTAAAGCCAAAGACTTGCTTTTACATTACTGCATTTCCATGGTGCTCTCCATTCACAAATGATGCAAGAGACCCAGAGTTGTGAAACCATTTGCCCAAGGCTATAACAGAGTACTACAAGATCTGAGTTTCCTTGTTTCTAATCCCATACTTAGATTGTGAGTTCACAAAAACAGTTATTGGGCATTAAGGACCTTCCTCCTGTTTTAGTTGCTTTGAAAACTGTGACATTAGCTATAAGTAGGTGATCACAAAAAATTAATAAAAACCGCTTCGCAGGCACTGAAAAAATAATCCATGTTCTTTTTGTAGCAGACTTGACAGGTCTGTAATAAGAAATATTTCATCAAAGCAGTAAAGCTCATTGTCTGCAAATGTAAAGTAAAATAAATGAGAATGAAAATTAATTCTTCATTAATTTTTTATGAAGATTCTGTCCTTGAGCTGTAAATCCAGGGCATTCTTCTTCTAGATAGCCATTAGTAACATGCGGGCCCTGCTGATTGTTTGAGAGATGTACATGATGTACCACTGATGGAATATTTTCTTACGTATCCCACCATTTACTACACTAATCTCCATGGAGGCCACCTGCATGACAGACCATCTTTGAGGTTCTTCTGGTCTCTCATGTTGTGCTACTGAAACCATTGAGAACCGCTGGTGCAAGCCAGAGCTGAATTTGTTCTACCTCTTCCCAGACTGCCGAGTTCAGGAGTCCCTGGATGGCCTTGCATATGCAAGGATCAAATCATGTGGCCAGTACCATCAATAAGGGTAGAGCAGGAAAAGCTGTGCCCAAGTATTCAGCAGCTTGTGTCTAACATCAGCTCCAAAATTTCATCTCACTCCCTTTAGCTATCTCTAAATGCTAGGCACCGTGGCAAAGGTGGTCATCTCAGCTTCTCATGGTCAATAAAACTGACAGGTACTTCTACAATGAACTTCATTTGCTCATACTCCATCTAATGTAGGTATCTTTGGAAGATATCTTCAGTTGTTCTTGGGAGATACCCATCTCTCTCTACTAACTAGAAAGAAACCTGAAACTGGAGACATAGCTATTAAACAGCTAAAGTTAGATAAGCCCCACCCCAAGATCCACTTGTACGCTCTTTGGTAAGAATGGACGGCTCTTTAGTTCCTTTCTCCTAACTTCAGGTAGGCATCCACATATTTTCAGGCAGAAGTAAAGATATGGTAAAGTCATTGTACAAAGGAGACGCTATGTTTACGCTTCTTCAAGAGGGTGAAGCTGAAATGAGAAAAGTGGTAGAAAACTATTGTAAGGACAATATGGGAGTGGAGAACCCTTCTTCTGAAATGAGGCTTGCCCACCCTGGCAAAGAGACAGCTAAAGGAAACTGATTCCTCTCTACAGAGAGACAGAGAAAAGTACTCTGAAGCTGAAGGAAAACACTGACAAAAAGGAAAATTGATGTGAAATTAGTCATTAATATATTTAAGCTGGCAATTAGAAACAAGTTCCATTAAATCAAGTCCCAGCTGGAGCTTAAAGAAAGAAAAACTGACTCTTTAAGATAGAGCTTCATACTGTCTGAGAAGAGGGTATGAGGTGCTGGTTTTGATTACAGCCGACTTGACGTACTGACCTACAAGACCCCTTTCAACCTTACGCTATTGTGTTCTCCAATACTGTCATTGCCTTCATCATTACAAGCGGAAATTGAGGGCACTCAGCAATGACCAGTCCCAGATCCTAGTGCAGCAGAGAGCTCTAAGGCTCAAATTTGCTTTTCTCAATTGCCAAAAGTATTGGCTCAACAGAATCAGAGAAGAGCCAGCTGGGCACAGCATCCCCTGGCCCTGTTCATTTCTTCAGAAATAATTTCTCAGAAAACATGTTTCCATTTTACAATGGACTCCCAGGAAAGTCCTGGATTAGCCGTTTTATTTTTTTTCACCTGCTCACTCAAACACGTTTTAGCTGATAATGAGTCAGGCTGCAGTGGCTCCCTTTGGAAGGATTATGATGACAGCAAAAGAGGCTGATGAAAACTGTGACAATTCCCTCTTCCCCCAGCTGATTTGGAGCAGCGAACGCTAACGTTAAAATGTACAAATGGCTCTGCATGCAATTTTAATATGATTATCATATGAGAAAACGAAAGACCATCTGTGGAAGCTAGAAGATCTTAATGGGAGATTTAATTGACTTCATTTATCTAAGGGGAGATACATGTGTCTCAGGACCTCCAAACCAGTTAGGTAGACACCTTTGCTGTGCTAGAATTAATGGTTTGTTCGATGGAGGGTGCAGCATATCTGAGAGACCGTAGCTGTCATATCCCACTCTGAACAGGAAAAAGCAAAGTTATAAATCACCTTTATCACCAAGATGACGATTAAGGACAGAAAGTAGCGTTTTAGCACAAGATATAGATGAATGACTGCCGCAGGACCCCAAGGCCTCAGACCATAAAACAAATAACTGTGATTAAGCAGATCAAAAGTCTTTAACTTATCCAGGGCCATAAGGACCAAATTAAACACCAAACCATTTAGGAAATGGCTTTCATAACATTTCTTGTTATGAGCATCTTGGCGGGTGTTCAGGAAGTTCATTAGGGAAAGGCAGCAACAAATCCACTTTATTGAGTCAAAAAGATCAGGTTACTTTGAATTTAGTATGTCAGAGGGAAAGTCAGCAGCAGAGAGGACCATGGTTTTAACTGGATACACATAGGTAGCTCTTGATGACAATAACATAACTCAGGACACCCACCCGGTGTCAACATGAACCAGTGCAGGGCACAGCCTCTGATCCTCATTCACTGCTCCAGTTATTTTATCAGACTTTTCTATTCAGTGACAGAGCTCCATGGGAAATGCACCCACTTGCAAAGTGATCCGGTGATGGGAATAGCAAAAGGTACTCCTTCAGCCCAAGAGGAGTCTAGACTCTCCTTCAGTATCCACGAAAGTGCCATAAAAGCCACTTATGATACAAAGGGCAGAAACCTTTCCCCTAGTTGTTTCCGACTGAAGTCATTGTAGCCCAAACATGGAGAAGCACAGCTGCCTCTCTGCGCATCTCTGGACCACATTTTATCCTACCAGATGGAGCTTGCTCACTTTGTACAGGCATTTACGGTTCTGATAAGGGAGGTGCAATTATCTGCAGGTACTTTCAATAGGAGACACAGTTGGTGACGGGTCAGCACAAGGTGTAAGCAAAGTAACCAGAAAGCTCAAGAACAGCTTCTTCATTGACCTCATTCATCCAAAAGCAGATGCAAGAAAGACCATCCTGCCTAGGGACATCTCCCAGTGTGAGATTTTGTGTGATGCACCAATCAAAGGGAGAAAGCAGACAATGACGAGTCTCCCCAGCATCCTTAAGAAGCACTACCTGCTCTTGTCTATATTATTATAGTCATTTTAGTGTTTGTTATACAAGGACTTCCCTGCAAAAAAAAATCAAAAGTAGAATTCTCACATTTAAGAATATCTGTAAATATTAATGTGCAAATACACATGTATTATCTCAAACAGCACAGCTGTTCTCTAACAGCTTCCCTCAGCACCAGTTACCAAATTTCATTCTCTTGAGTTATAAGAAAGGCAGAGAAATTTTGCAATCACCAAATGAGCTGTTTAGAGCTCCCCTTTCCAGAACCATTGAGATGAGAAGATGAGATGTTCTCTGCTGGGACTGCTACTATTTATCCTGAGATGTGAAAGGTATATAGGTGAAATAGCAACACAAAGGAGGCTTACAGACCTCCTTAATTCTTCAACCACTCTTGAAAAAGCAAGTGCAGCTTGGAAAGGTACAGATTAGCTCTGTAGTGCCACAGCAAGTCACCTCAGCACAGATATAAGGAGGGAAGAGGAGGGTACATTGATGGTCCTCACATTAGTGTAGTACATGTGGGAGGAGGATGGGGCATATTCAGATATCTCCCCAGTATGAAGGGGACACAGCGGAGATGCACAAGAGGCAGGACCCCAGAAAACCGGGGCTGATAGCATATGCTTTGCCTGGACACTCGGAAATCAAACTTCAAGTACAGCATCACACCTCAGTGCAGCACAGAAGTTTTGAGCATTTAATCGCAGACAAACGTTCTTCTGCACCCAAACAAATATCTCTATTAAATCATCTTTAAACAATGTGGCAACTAATGCTTGCACACAGCAAGCCCAGCCACACACGGATTGCAGCAGGGAGGGGCCAAGCCCGCTTTCAATTTAAATGCTTGCTATCAACCTGGCTTTCCGAAAAACACTCTCAAAAATAGCTTCTGCTACCCTGGTGGAAGTTTTTCTGTGTAATACACTACCCTCTGCTGCTCATACATGCTAATTACAATGCAGTGTCAATATTCCTGTGCTTCTGAGCTCTATAAGAGAGATCTGGTGTTTGTCATTAATCCTGGCACTAAACTCAAAGGGTGTGATTTATTAATTACTGCAACCTAAAGAAAGTAGTGGCTTGTCTGATGCTGATAACTGGATTTATTTAAAAGGCAGATTTGGATCCTATCTGGACTTTGAGAGTTTTTTTTTCCTACATCTACACTGAACCAGAATTTGTTCTGCACAGAAATTAAGGAAAGACTTTCTGCAGCAGAGTTTTACTGGGAGGCTAATGGAGCCACAAACTGCAATACTTGCAAAATGTGTTTCCAAAATGGTTGTTGCGTCAGTCCACCACTTTTGCTGCAGTACAGGAATTGAAGCTCATCACATCAACTACAAAAAAAAAACAGCTTTATTCCAGCAAATAGTAAAGTGATGATAGTTTAAAGACTGCTGACAATTGGCAGCTCTGGATCACATCCTCATAGATGTACTTGATTTAATTTGTCCAAGATGCACACAGACTCATTTATCCCAGGTCCCTTCCAGCTCCCTCTCTGTACCCTGCACAGTTTGGGCAGGCTGGAAGCACTGCTGCCTGCGCCCACGCACGAGGGTGAGGGCATAGAAAAAAGAAAGATGGGATCATTGCTCTTTCTCAGGGATGAAGAAGAGCTCGTTTGCACATGTCCTCTGTGTTAGGACCTGCAGCGCATTCCACATCACCCTCCTCTCACCTAAAATGACCCAGACAGAGCAGCTGTAAGCAAATGGATATTTCTGTGGAAATTAATTGCTGGAATTGTTTTCCCGTGTTCCCTAACGCTGCCACTAAACCAAATGGCACCAAATCCTCCTGCCTCTCAGGAGCCATCCACAAGATTTTGGTGGTGATGGGAAGCAATAAAAATAAACTCCAAAGCTGAGTCTAGCCCACCAGTCTACTTGCAAGGCTCAGACTGATAACGTAGAGATTTAAATCAATGTATCATCAACTTTTGATAGCTAAATCACTCTTACAGTCATTGCTCTCAACTACAACGGTATGGATCATACAAAGAGACTGAGGGAACTTCCTTTCTTCAGTACATTGAACAGTTCTTTAGCAGACATTTATGGTTTTTTAGGCCCATAAAAACTTAATGACCTTCTTTCTTACTGCTTTGCCTCCCACCACAAACCCTGAGTCAATCCCTAGCAAAGCATTTTACTGGCATCTCTTTAGTGGAAGAAGACAACCCTTACCGGACTGGGCAGCTGTGCCAGAAGGTGAGATATATCCTTCTGCTCCTCTAACAACTCTCAGACATTTCCCCAGAAGCACAGAGGAGCCAACCCAGACGAAGGAGCTGAAGGAGGGGGCATTTCAGCTCAACACGTTCAGAGATACCATCTTTCCAATTTCAATTCATCTTGGCTACTGCAGCCACCCTTACTTAGACCTACTTTTGCAAAGCTTCAGTGACATGCAATTAACTTTAAGCTCCAGGCAAAGTCCCCTTGAAGGCAAATGTTGTTTAAATGCACAGGCAGCAGAAATTTATTCTGTTTGGGAAGCCAGGTACATGCATAAGCCATTGTTGATTCAGGATCATGTTCACAAGAATTAAAACAACTACTCTTTGTGTGACTCTGCTCAGAACTTGTGATATATTTCCTTCTAAATTTCTTGAGTTGTCTGCAATCAACTTTCATTCCATCCAACTGTCTTATCCTAATTTCTCCATAACAGCTCAACACCTGGTATATAATGTGAATAGAAACCACAAAGTCCCTGGTGAACTGAGTGTCTGGTATGTATTACTTGTAGGAATTGATTCCTTAGTGGAATATTGACGGTTTTATGAGGATTTTTAGTTACAACAGGTAGGAAAGATTGCAAGTTGGTGTCTAACTGGTTGTAGTGTCATTCTTTTGCATAACTATCTCTTCCTCTTACAAGTTACAATTGCTTAATGCATTTAACAAAGCTGGCAAAAATATTTCTTTTAATTACTCAGTGGATGTCAAACACAATGCACTGATCAGAAATGATGAGCTACAGAAGCAGAATGAGAGTTTTCAAGTAGATCTTAGCTCTCAACCTTCAGTAGATGGACCTGAGCTTCTCTGAGGAAGGGCAGCATCACGTAGAGGAAACGGGAACCAAAGAAACCTACCAAAAAAGCACTGGAAAGGACTTCCCCCAGTCATTTGTCCATTTTCTGTGGAGAACCTGGATCACCCAAAATCTTCCCAACATGCTGTCAAAGATTTTTGGCACCAGATGTAGTGGAGGCCAGGTCTTAGGTGCAATGAACATGAAGTGAAGGAGGATGATCCATGCCTCCCACAGGAGGCATGAGATGTTTGCCATGACAAGGATCAATAGCATTCAGCCCACAACAGAAATGGTTCAGGAAAAGGCTTAAAATGCAGCAGGACATGGTGCAAGATCAGGGTGGAGGCTCCGTGTTGGGTTGGAGCACTCGGGCAGTATGTTTCTATGTGGATTTACCCAGGGATACTCAAAGAAGTAATCACATTGCTTTTTTTTCTTCACTTTTGGAGACTAGAACTAAGTTCTCATCTCTAACGTTCTCATCTCTATACCTTTTTGGGTTCCACTCCTAGTGAATTTTTAATTTAAAAATTAATGTCAGGACACATGCACACAGCTAGAAAGCTTTCTTTCCTTAGCAAATCAGGCTAAAAATTCAATTAACAAACCAAACAGCGTCAAACTCTACCTTGAAACTTCAGATACTTATTAGCTTTGCCTTTGCAGGTGCTGAAGACAATAAAATTCCCAACATTGAAGCCCTAGTCAGATATTGAAAAGCAGCCAAGCTCCTAGGGCTGGGGCACTGGCAATAATATGTTTCCCTGCCAAAAACAGAAGAAAGTTAACAAGCAATTTAAGTTTCAAGGCAAGCCGTTTTTATGTGTGCAGTTCATTTATTTGCCTTTGCTAGATAGGTGGGTTTTTTTTTTTTCCTTTTGGTCCTTAACTTTTAACTGTACAAGTCTGCCAGGGAGGAGAATGATGTGTTATGGGGAGGAATTGGAAGGAGACTCAGACAACATAAAAGTGCTTGTTTTAGAGGCAGAGACAGAGGGGCTGAATCAGTTCAACTCTGCTAGATAACAACAGCCGGATACATGCGTAGGACTAAGACGACACCATAAAGAAAGTCATCAGCCCACCTAACCCAGGGAAAAGCCATGACATAAATCAAGCTCCTCAGATTCACTGGTGATGCTGTACTGATTGTGTCTTCTGGTTGCACTGCCTGAGAAGAAATTCAGATTTAGCTGCACCAGCTCTGCCAACCTTGGCCATTCGAGCCACAGGTTCCCACGCTAGAAAATCCATCTGTAAAGGGAAAAACAAGATGCAAGATCCCAGCAAACTTCCTTGCAAAGGCCCAGTGAATAAGCCTGCTATAGCAATGATTGTCCCTCTAATAACCTCTTGTTTAAGAAAAAACTCAAACTGTTGTAACCATTTACCCTGGTGAGAGTCCTGGAAGGTTGATAACCCTTCTCAGCTTTCCCACTCCCCATGAACCCCTTCAACTCAGTCCCAGGGTGTGATTACTCAAGTCCTTCCTTAAGACCCTACAATTCAGGTGCTGCTGCTTTACCTTAGGGGTGGACTGTGAGCCACTGCTGACTGATTCTGCTATTCAGCCACCCAAGCAGACTCCAGAGGAGGGGCCGTAGATGGCTTTTTGGTGCTAAATCCACCCAGCAAAGCTCTTTGGAGCAAAGTACACTTTAGATTAAAAGGTAAGTCATTAGTCATTTGCACTTCAGCTCTCAGGGTTTGGGGTTTTTTTGACCAATGACTGAATTTCAAGTGGAGGATTAATTCCAGAGGCATATGTCTGTGAATTCCCTCCTTTTCTTCCACCACCATTTTTGAACCCTCCTGGATTTCAAAAATTAGATTATTAGTTACTTCCCATCATGGTAGAGCATGTCTCAGGACTGAAGCATGAGAGCTAACCAAAGAGCAGGGCTAGAAGGAATAAGGTTGGAAGCACGAAGGGGAGACCCTGGCATCGCAAAGCCACTAAGACGCAGCACAGAGGGGGAGGACTTACAACATCTGCAGAGAAATACTTTGAAGGCATATGGACAGCAATCTGAGGAATGGACCAGAAGGCAATACCAGCTCAGTTCTGCACCAGCATAGTTCTGCTGGACGCAATAGAAATATATCACCCTTGGTTTATTGGATGCAGATTCATCATCAAAGTGCTGTGATTTCCTACAAGCTACCCTTCCTACTCAAGCCCACATCCTTATCTTACCTTCAGCTCCTCTTGTTCTTTTTTTACTTTGGTTCCCATGCACGACCTTGTAAGGCACATGCTGAGAGATTACACCTTGGCCAGGCAGTGAGCAAAACACTGATTCTGGAGTCAGGACAGCTGCCAGAACAACCCAGGAGCAAAAACCACTTCATCCTTTGGAAAAGGAACAAATGGGAAAGGAGCATCAAAGACACCAACACTGCCAAGGTCATGCAGAGTCAGGGGAAGGGAGATCTAATGTGTCTCAGACTCCTGATGGGCTGGAGAAAGAAGCAGCTGCCAAGGCTTTTTGCAGGGCAGAGGATGACTGAACAAAAGGCTCAGATGCACTGGGTAGCCATCTGTGGTGGTTTCAGAAGGTATCGCTCCACAGCTCTCTGTTCTTCTGCCAAGGGGATGGAGTGGAGAGTCAAAAGCAGTAACACTTTGGATCATCTGCTTACAATTCAGACCTCACTTTTTGGACCCTGATGGTTCAGTTTGGTGCCTAACCCACCCACTCTGTCATCAGACCAAGTAATAATTGGAAAGTCTGACCAATTTTTGCAGATGAGTTGCTATACATGGAAATTTGTCACCTTGGGGTTTTCTTTTCCCAGAGAGGTAATTCTAGCTGGGATGGGATTTCTCAAAAATTCACAGTTCTTTTCAGCTGTGCAGTCTGTGAACATGTCAGTCAATATTAGCATATATCTATGTAACATTTCTAATTAATGTTAAATGTTTGGGTAGTGTTTATTTCCAGAGCTCAGGATCGTGATGACAGGTCCATTTAACTGCAGAACCACCAGTCAGCAAGTATATTCTTCATAATTAAAAGCCTTTTCCCAATTGAAACACCTGTTTCTAATCCTTTAATTTGTATCTACATGCCAAACACTGTCGTATTGAAAAACAGCAGTACAGCACTAGACAATCACCTCCTCATTGGTCCTTCTATAAAAGCAGCTCCCTGTTTCAAAGGCCACCTTGGAGAAATAAACCCTATCCCAGCAAGATCTGGTGGCAGAGAAAGGTCTCCACAATGAGCATTTAAGCAGTTCCTTAGAGAGGTTCTTCATCCTCTGTTAAGATCCCTTTTGAGCATGAAGCCATGTGAACACCATTGACCAGCAGCATGCAGCTTTCCAAGGCTTCATGGACAACCAGAAGTTCACAGATCTTGATTCAGGTTCTTCTGCTTTGTACATTTACATAGTTGTGTACACGTCCAGCCAAACTAACTATTTATGGAAGAAAAATAACATTCCCTTGCTGAGGTACTAACTGCAACATACTTATCCACACCGACTAACCTCTTTCTGTTCTTTCATCCTTTACTAAATTGCTCCAGTGACAACTTCAGAAGATGATTTAATCTTCAAGGGATTGCCATAATCTTGCCCACAGGGAACCAAGTTGATGGTGTCTCAAAATACTTGCTCTAGGAGTAGCTACAAAGTTGTCACAGCTACAGTACACTCTACAGATATGAGGCTTTAGGCACTGACTTTGCAGACTCTTACTGGTATTAGTTCTAGATTTTCTATGCATTAAATTAGGCCATGAAAGTACATAGACCTCAAAGTAATATCACCATAGACACTGAAAAGTACCTGAGCATTGATAATTTGCAAATCACCTTGTAGTCAAAGTCTTGGGCAAGTCTACAGGATCTGTCTCTAACCGGGAGTATTCCACATATAAGTACAACAGACTTGAAGCTTTACCTTTTCATATGACAGCTTTTGCCATCACTTCACTGTGGTGAGCAGCTACCATGTGAGCCATGCTGTCCTAGTTTACACTCTGTAATAAACATGGCTGAGATCAGACACGGAATACATCGTGCCTCAGGCCCCCTCATTAGCGGATAATCTACATACACACATACTGCCCAGAGACTTTCCATCCCTCAAAAAAGTAAAGAAAGAATGGGACAGAGATAATGAGAAAGGTCTTCCTGAATCCCACCAAAATTCAGGACGTTAATTGCAGTGACTAGGAAGCCTGCTTATCCAACAGTGAGTTGGACATCTCCAGCACATGATTTGGCCCTCCTGGGGGACATGAATTACACCTGGCATCTCCAGGGCTCAGGTGCAAGAGGCCCTTCAGTTATTTACTTCAGGTAGGATTCGTCTGACTAAGCACAGATGTCTGCATCAAAGCCACCTCCACCTCAGCCCATCTCCCTAGGCTCTTCATCAAGAGTGGAGAGAAAGCACTTCGGGTGCGAGTCTTCTCATCTGACATTGATCTCCCAAATCAATCTGGTGAATTACCCAACTTTCAAATGCTCCTATTTCTCCCCACTGACTATAAGCACAGCCTCAAGCAGGCTTGAGCAAGCTCAGCAAACATCCCCATTGTAGATGTTTCGTTTCCATGAGGTGAAACCTGTCCTAGCCTAGCCTAGCCTAAGTGTGTTCCCTGTCCAAATTCCTAAAAGTGACAGCTCTTCAAAGGCTGAGGCGCTGTTAATCCAGCCTCGAGGCAGTGAAGATTAATATGATGATCTCTCAAGCATTTTACCAGTCTTGCCTTCTATGACCACATGCTTAAATTGTCCGCAGTGTTACTAACCTGCTTTAATATCTGTGCATTGGCACCTTAAGGGGCATTTGTCCTGCAAGAGAAATGCTCAGATGTTTGCTGAAATCAGAGTTATTATAAAGACACTGGGATTCCTCAGGGTGTGAAGGCTGTATTTAATTCCTGTTTACAAGGTGACAGGAGATAAAAGCAAAAGGAAAGAGCTATTTAAGCCAAAAGCACAAAGGTCAAGCTATATACATTTCTTCGTGTATAGCTATATACGGGAAATGAGGTGCAGCCAGATAACAGAGCACCTACCTAGTAGGACCAGCGGAGGCAAAAAATTGAGGTTGAATTTAGACCTTGGTGAGTTTCTGAAGGGATTAGCTGGTTTACATGGTTATGAAAGCAGGGAGCTGACTTCACAGCTCGGGCAATCCCTTCCCTCGCCACATGCCCACACGAAGCTACAACATTCAAACACTCCCCATGAGCAGGTCACTGCAGCATTTTTAACAAGTCCCTGCTCCTGCCCAGCGCTCCTGCGGAGATTGATCTCCTTGCTGCAAGATAAATGCTCTCTCTGCTGTTATCGTCACTGCATTAAAAGACCAATTAGGTCATTACACCTATCTCAGGGCCAATGCAAGTTTTTCCCTAACATATATTTTCCAGTGCTTTGTCCAGGCTTTTAATGACTTCCCCACTACTGAGCTTGGCTGCATGGCATAAAAGCACCTTGAAATGAGGGGGGGTAATAAAGTTTCTGCCAAGGGAAGTTGCTGTTCGCAATTTTTTTTTCCCTGACTCCTTCAGATTTTACAACATTTTTCAGGGTCTGGAAGCAGCTGAAGTGCTGTTGTTAGCAGTAAGAAGCCAAAGCAAAGGAAGGAAAAAAAAATTGAGCCTTTCTTCTAACCATATGTCTGTTCCCCATGTCTGTCTAGAGAGTGCAATTAGCGATAGATAATCACTCAGTTTAGAAATGCTAGACCCTGTAGGCAGCTTTTGTGACTGAACACAAGGGATATGCAGTATTAAGTAGTTACTCTGCCTCAAGAGATAATTCTCAGTAACACTTAGTGGGTCAGAAATCATGACTGCAATCGAATTTAGCTTTTACATCTTGGTCCAATAAAAATATATCAGGTGCAATTTAGAAACAGAATAAGAAACTTGGATACAAGCAAACATAAAACAGGAACTTTCCTTTCACATTTCTTTGCCCATCTTTTTCAGTTTTAATCTACATTAGAGAAACAGAAGGCCAAGACCCTTTGCTTCTTTACTACATTGAACTTGTTGCAAGGTGGGTCATCCTCCCAGTTCGGCCTCTGAGCCAGTGAGCTCCACGGACAGAGAAAGCAGACAATAAATTCAAGCTTCCCCCTTGGAAGCTTTCCCTGTCTACGGAGATGTGCCCTGCATCTTCCTAGGTACCTTCTCGCTCTCGTCCCCTTACTGAGTCTTGGATGGAGTTACTGCAGCTGGCATGGAGATAGAGAGAGACATATTGCTGGGAAGCCCTGACAGCAGATGCAGAGGGGAGAAGAGCCACAAGTCTGGCTCTGCAGCTGAGCCCAAGAACCCCATTACACAGATGACTTTCCTATTAAGAAATGCAAGCTGGCAAGGCCAGAGAGCTGGTTGCTGTTTCCAGTCTCCTAAGGCAGCCTGTTTGACCAAGGGTGACTCTTCTGTTTCTCATCCCATTGCTCTGTGCCTTTGTATCATGGGTCCTTGGACCAGGGTCAGAACCAGATGTCTGAACTTTGGCTGCTGCAAGGGGATCTTGCCATCAATTTAATTCTTTAAGCACCATTACAACACAAGCTCACTAATCCTCTCTTGACTGTAAGAGCAAGCAGGATGGATTTTTCCAAAGTGATGAAAGAAACTTCTGCAAACCAACTCAGTTCCTTGAGCTGTGAATATAACATAACTACAAGGAAGAGCAGTTTCCCTTGCTCCCATCCAGGCATCTTTATTTATGTTGTTGGTAGTTCTATAACGACGCCCTTGACTAATGCACGGAGTACTCAGTGACTGGATAGCAAAGTAGCAGGTTACAAAACTCAAAAACCTAAGTATCATTTTTAACAGGTGACAGTACCATCCCAGATCCATCATTACTGCTGCTTCTGAGAATGAAAGTGTGCTGGCTACAAGGAGAAAAGAGAATGCAAAAGCCTGTCCCCACAAAAGCCATGAAAACAAAGAATCTCCCCTCAGTATCCCACCAAGACCCCTGAGAAGTTCAAATGAAAAAGCTTAGGCTCAGGAATCACAGAATGGTAGGAGTTGGATGGGACCTTCGGAGATCACCTAGTCCACCCCCCGTGCCAAAGCAGGTTCACCTAGAGCAGGCTGGACAGGAATGCATCCAGACAGATTTTTAATATCTCCAGAGAAGGAGACTCCACAGCCTCTGTGGGCATCCTGTTCCAGTGCTCTGTCACCCTCAAAGTAAAGAAGCTTTTCCTCATGTTGAGATGGAATTTCCTGTGTTCCAGTTTGTGTTCATTGCCTCTTGTCCTACCACTGGGGACCACTGCAAACTGTCTAGCCTCATCCTCTTGACACCTACCCTTTATATATTTGTAAGCATTGATCAGATCAAAAGAAAGCAGAGGCAGAGTTGGTTACAGCTTGGGAACCCCAAGGACCACTCCCAGGATGCTCCCACCTTGACCTTACAGAAAAACAACTTGTTTTGCCCCAGATAAATCCCTCTGAAGTGCACACATTGGCATCGTGTTACTGATAGCCTTATAATTTGAGTAGCATTTTGCAACCCCACAGCTGCTGTCAACGATCCTACAGCACCTGGATTCGTCCAGCCAGAGTCAGGGGATTGCACACACATTTCTCCAGCTCTGTGCCCTCCACCCTTCTTCCAAAAGCCAAGACAGACGGATCTATTTCAACTCTCACCTCTTTTAGATTGGTGTATTGCCTGCCTGGAAGGGCTTTCATTTGAGGAGTTTTATTAGAAGTCAGATGAGAAGCAAGCTTTGCTGATAAGTATGGAGAGCGATGTATGAATGACTTGCTTTCAACAAATGTTATTTGGGATTTTCTTAATAAGGCAATAGAGTAAAAAGCCTTGAGATGTATTTATTGGGTAAGTCTGGAATAAGTTTTTATCAAGGAAACTATTTGACATCTCCAACTCTTAGTTTGTTCATAAGACAACCTGTTTCGATTTGATATTGTTAGAAATCAATGTGCAAGGTTAAATATGACATTACAACTCAATGTTTTTGTGCCATAAATGTGACTGTAGTTGAGCTAAATCAATAGAATATGGTAGTCCAAATTTACTGCAGAGTCACAGCATAAATAGTTAATTCATGGATATTGCTTTACCTGGTTTAGAGGTAAAAGGGTTGTTAAGAACAACGCTCTGGAGCTGTTCCCCAAGGCTGTGTTGCAACGGCTGTCATTCATCTTCCATCCAGCCTGCCAGGCTTTTGAGTATGTTGAAAGAGACTTTGATTTTAGCAATAAAAATAGGTAGCTCGAATTTTGCTTGTTTTGTTGCTGTGCAAGCACAACTGCCCTAGAATAATTTCAAGTGTTTCAGTTTAAAGTGATGATTCTTTCAGAACTATCAGCTTAGCAAATATGTCTTTAACTTCATGAAAGAAATGGAACCTACTTGCTTCTTAACAAGCATTTTATTACCTTTTATACAAAAGTAATTCATATTAAAATAAATAGCGTTAATATGCATGCAACCAGTTTTGCAAGCAGTATGCCTTATACCTGCAGCTGCCTTCCCTCTTGTTTCTTGGTAGAAATACCTCCCACAGGCCCCTATGTCTTTGGAAACTATTTTCCATATATGTTACTGTGTTAAGAAAGACGAGAAGAGGTAAGACTCACAGAATGATATGGGCTGAAGGAAGTCAGATATCATATTATCTCACCGATGCTATGTGCCTTGAAAGTGTTAGAAAGTATGATATAAAACCTATCTTAAAGGGAGATCATTGTGATATGTTGTATTAAATTTTTTAATTTTTTTAAAATCAAAGCTAATTTGAAACAACTCAAATGAATTACACAGGGAAAAAAAAAATCTATCTTTTCACAACTACCGTTTCTGTGCCTTTTGGAAAGGAGATTTTCCAGGTCTTGTTTGTGTAGATCAGTAAGATCTGTATGCACCTGGATGTTATAAAAGAGGTGGGTTTGTGCTTGACTGATAGTTTCCATGAAAATCTTGCTTTGGGTTTTTGTGAAGGTCTTACTGTGTTAATTCTTCCGGGCTGGGTGAGAAAATTCACCTCTGAAATAAACCTTATATGAAAGATTACGCAACTTCACTGCAATGTTTGGAGGCTGACTAGATTATGCATTGGTTTCTTGCTGCTGGAAAGCAGGTTTTTGTCAAAAGTAATTTATATTCTACAATGAAATCTTTTTTGTAGTAACCTTTAAATCCTTTTTCAGCAGAAAATTTCAAAATAAAGCAAATATTCGAATCTACTTTACTTTTCAAAGAACAGATTGCAGAGTGAAAGCAGAAGTGGAACGGAAACAATTTTTTTTTACTTAAATTAAATGTACAAGCACATGTTGTTTTACTTTAATATTTTCCTCAGGGGGTTAGAAAATAAATAGCTATATAATAAAATGAATTAAAACAACATCAGTAGGATTCCTGACATGTTTATTAAAAAGAAAAATGAAATATAGTTGTGTGTGTAGAGCTGCATTTATAGATTTTTTTTGTTACGGTCATTTATTTTGCGAGAGAGGAGGGTTATTTGTATGGTTATGGCTTCGTACCAGGATTATGGTTTCTCATAAGTTGGTATTGCTCCATCATACAGGGCTCTGGGTTACTTCAATAGGTTTTGATATAACTTCGAATTTCATAGGAGGGGGCAGGGGAAACTTGAATAGAAAACTTTAGCTGACTTTTTTTTCCCCTTTCAGTCCTCAGTTCCTGTTCACATATGTTTACAGCCGCTTCCAAGGATGATAACTTCTTTGAAAGGGTTGCAATTTGAGCATTTTTATATACCCCAGGTGTATTGTACCTATATAACTCTTATTACCATATAACTCTTTCTAACTATAAAACTCCTTTAGGGAACATAATATTGTTTGCATTAACTCAGGAGCTAGGAGCCAGCAGGCAGGATCGGGGGCACCTCGTGCAGGCTATTGCATATGTCCACTTCCTTTATTCTGAAACAGGCCCAAGAGCCCTTTTATTCCTCTTAATGGCCAAATAGATTATAAAAACATTTCTTCACATGAGTGGCTCTGGAGATAAGAAATGTTTATCAGGATTCAACAGGACTGAATTTAATTTCAGTAAGTGTTATCTCTAACTTTCCTATTGTGCACCTGATGCCTTCTCACACTTGGCTTTGAAGGAAATAACGTAACGTCATTACTGACGATGAAAAACCAATAGCGGGAGATGAGAGACTGAAAGCTTGTTGCGCAGATGAATATTTATAGCTGCATTGTGAGCATCTATTTTCTTGGATTACACTAGAAGATATGATAACAACACTGAAGGAAATTACTTTATGAATTTAATACCCATATATTTTCTGTACTGATTTCATTCATCTAGGTTTGGTGGCATTTTATGTGAATGGTAAACTCTGTTCTATCATTATTCTTATTACAGCTAATAATAGTCATTATTGTTATTGTAATTAATTGCCAATTGCCTCCTAAAAATCTTCTATAAAAACAACCCAGAGAAAGATACAATAACAATAGAAACAGATATTCAGGGCATTTAGAAATTGTTTAAGCGGTCATGCTGCCTAAGATCTTGTGTTAAGGACTTCCTACAGCTAAAATATGTCTCTGACATACTTAATGGCATTCTGCTCAGTACTGAAGTGATGAGATTACATTCAAATTAGGAACTTGTGTCCTTTTTTAAGAAAGCACATAGAGAGAGAGCCTGTCTCAACTGCTTTGAAAGCTTCTTAAAACTGCTCCGGTAGGGAAGAGAGATTGTAATGAAACAGAAGCTGATTTCATGAGCACTGGACACATATTTTGGTGGGTCTATCCAGCTCCCAAACTCTTGAATGGGAAGCAGAGTGCAGATCCCCCATCTGAGGTACAGAAGATGAAGAGACATGGACAGGCACAACTCAATGCCCAAAATTAGCACCTTGGGCAATCTGGGATGCACCAGGGTATCAGACAGCCTCCTAGAGTGGGCACAAACCACACAGGACCTATGAAAGCCCCATGCCTCTCTGTCTAATAGGACATTTGGGGCACCTCAGAGAGCGCCTGGTCTCTCCTTTAAAGTCACTGGACCCTCCAGGAAGTTTTCCTGGAGCAATGTTTCCTCAATCCTTGCCACAGCCAGGCCAATCTCTCTCCTGTGAAGGTGGGTCTAGAAAACAGAAATGCCTTCTCTCTTATTCAAAGTTTGGTTCTCCCAGTGCTTAGAATGCCATTTTAGCCATAGGCCCTACCCAAGCTCCTGTTGGTAATCTGATGTCTCCTGGAGCTGGACCATGGCACACTACCCTGATCCATCTCTGCCCTGAAAAGTCTTGACTCTTGCCCTCACCTGTGCAGGCTGCCCATGATCTCTACTACACCTTCTCTGCACCACCATGGAAATCCCCCTTACCTTTCCCAGTCTCAGTCTCATCCGTGACCTTTCTCACCTGGCTTTTCTCTCACCTCGGTAAGTACTCTAAGACATAACCATATTTTAGACATGTTTTGGGGGAGACTAAATTACCATTACTTCTACTATAGGAGCACATAGACACACTGCAGTATTTACAGCCCCATTTCTCAAGGCACCATACAGATGGCTTTGAAGAGACAGTCCCTTTCCTGAGCTGGGTATAGATGAAGTAGGCAAAGAAAGATTCGGGAAATCTATTATAGTTACTCAGCAGCAGAGCAAGGGAAAAAAAAAAAAAAAAAAATGTCAGTCCCAAGCTTGGTGTTCTGCCCAGACAATTTTACCATTCCTGCCTTTTAGTACATTTAACTTTCCCTTTAGCTGGCATTTTGTTGAAAAAAACTTTATGGTCCATAGCATCAATGGTACTAAAATATGATAATTAATCACAGTCAGTCGCCAAGTTTCCACTGAGTTCAAACATTTAAGTCACAATTAGCAGACACAATATTTCAGAATATCAGTTTAGTCAAAACATTGAAACACTGAACCAAATTTGATCTATGACATTGGCAGAGATGCAACCAGCCCATTATCATACAGCTCTATTCATCATAATTTATCTAGTCTCCATCAAACACTGCTGTTTTCACCAAGCCACAAAGAAAAGGACTATAAGTAATCCTTGAATCTGCAGTGATGATGGTTCAAGTCTAGTTTGCCTAGCAAATTTTACTGTCCTGTTTCACACATGCACAGCCAGGACATTTCCTAAGAATAAGCACCTTAGGGCCAAAAAGATCAAGTTTTGCAGTAACAGACCTCAGTAGTGCCAAATCAGCCATACATTCAGCTCACAAAGAGTCTGCCAAAGCAATAGCAACCAGCTCCAGAGCAAGGTAGGGCTCACCCACAGCTTCCTTACAGGTGAGACACCTGGTATTTACACCATTCCTCACACCTTACACCATTCCTAATGAGGAGAGGAATTCCTCATTAGCAGAACAAACAGCCACTAAAAACCAAAAAAGAGGGGGGGGGAAGTACCTTTAACTGTCAAGGAGCAGTCTTTCTCGTTTCACCTCTGTCCCGGCAAGACCAATATAGCATTTCAGGGAGGGGCCGTTGAAGGACAAAAAGAATATTTTGGAGATGTTATTGGGTTATAGAGTAACTGTTGAGAGCTGAAAGTCTTAAATCAGCTCAGCAGAAAATCAGAGCTCCTTCAATATCAGCTTCAGGTGCAGCTGAAAGGCTTGCACAGGTGAAGCAAATGGGGCTAAAACTGCCTATTGAAATTCATGTCCTGCTTGGTCTGCAATTGTGTTTGTCTCCACTAACACAAAGCTAAGGATGTCCTCACCTCGGATCTACATGCTCCTCCTGAGTCCTCCTAATTGCACCTCACAGCTGGCTGAGGCATGAAACTGTCCTCCTCATCTGCTTCTCTGGGCTTTATTCAGCATCACCACCAACTTCATACCCTTTTCAGATCATCATCACAGAGGAATAAAAGTAATCTCTCACATCTTGCTATAACCCTGGTGTCACCATGTCTACCTTAACCCACACAAACATTGGACTCTTCCAGCTTAAAAGGTACTACTGGAATTATAGGTGTTACACACTTGGTATGGCACCCACAAAAAGAGAACTACGGACTATTGTCCCTAGCATCTCATGAAAAGAAGCATTTCCCCCTCTCCCTGAAAAATAAATTAAAAAAAAAAGTAGCTAAATGGTTGAAAGGAGAGAAACAGAAAGGGAAATCAAAGAAAAAATATCAAAAAATAGTAGGACTGGTTCATTGTCTGGCAGTCACTGATGAATAACAGGGTAGAAGAAGAAGAGAAAAAATTAACCCCAAAGCATTCATGGGGATGTGTCCAGTGAGACTAAAGTTTCTTACAAATAAGCTGCATGTAAAGACACATAGCTGCATTGCATAGAGCAGATCCTGTGAAGCAAATTTATTTACTACATGTTCCCATCTTTGTGGGCCTCCACACACCTGCAGAGCCTTCCCACTCCTCTGTCCATGGGGTCTGAGCAAGGTCATGGACAAGAGGCAAAGCCAAGACTGATGGGTCTCTCTTGCCCTCAGTCCCCTGTGACTCAGCCCAAAGGGGCAGCACATCATTGCCCCCTGCTTGGTTGCCCCATCGGGGCTGGCTGGCCAACCACTGCTGTCATTCTCCATCCACCTGTACTCACCTCTTGAAATGGAAAAGAGATCTTGAAGCCAAGCCACTCATCGTGCCATACGGTGCTCTAGACATTTGCCTCTTGTGCGAAACTGCACTGACCCTCTTCCATGCTGGGCAAGAAGATGTCTGCAGCCTGAACCCAGACTGTCTTGTATCCATCAACACACTCTGCCTCTGAGCTGTGCCATTCCCTACCGGGCATGAGCCATCTGGACTGTGACATCTTCACAGTGTTGATATGGATGTCTCCAACCTCTCAAAGCAATGGATGCCCTGTCCAAGTCTCTACATGCCATCAAAATGACCTACTTTCCTCACTTGTCTGGATTTAAAAGTCTTGTAAACAGGTTGCATAGAGCCTATTTCTGGCTTGGCAAATGCACGCTCTTCTCCACAGTGGACTTTTTTAACTGATGGTGCTTAAGATGATTTATGAGTTTCCAAGAGCTGAAGTCAAATCACATCACTGGGTTATTTTTGTATTATTATTCATGAAGCCCATTCAAAGCTCAATTCAAAGGGCATCTGTAAGCAGTTGGTGAAGAGCTGGAACCCCTACTGTAACAAATGAGTCATTTCTCAGTGGAAAACGAAAAACCTACCATGTCAGCAAGATGATTGCACATGGTAGAGCATTGAGAGAAAGATGAAATAGGATAAGGGAATGGAAATGTAAAGAAATCTTAAAAGAAACAGAGACAGCAAAGTATACAGGTGGAAAAAGTCTCAGATGAAGTTGTATAAGGAATTGTTCTTATTAAGATCTTCAAAAGCTCCAAAGCTTCAGAATGAGAGAAAATAATTCGGTTTATAAAACTACTTTGCATCTCCCTCCCCACCAAACTTGCTTCAGAAATTGAATGGCCAGGTGCAGAAGAAGTGGTGCAGGAAGTCTCAAAGGCAAACAGGTCTTGTAGACGTATTGATCCATGCATAGGGTAAACTTGCCAAGTCAGGACATCATTTTCTAGAAAGTACTTGGCTCAGAGCAGACTGAGTGGCAGATGGGACAGGTTTCCACTTGAAGTTCAGTCCACCAGCCTAGTACCACGGTCCTCCAAGGAGAGAGAGCAAGGATCCAGGTAGGAGCATTCAAAGTACATGTCAGGGAAAGCAGTCAGGAACATTTTTATTTTCTTGCTGCACTGTCCATAACAAGTTTTCGATCCTTAGAGACAAAAATTATTCTTGCACTAGGCAATGTGCAAGAGTTTCCTCAGCCACTTCGCACTCCTGCCTGATGTTTGGTTAGAAAAGTACAAAGTGACCTTAGCTTTGTGGGAGCTAAATCTGAGGTAGGCTATATCAGTGTCCATGCAGTCAGGGGAGTAATTGCTCCACAGGGGTTGCCAAATCAAAGCCAGGCAATCATCCGTCTAATACACAGTCCTAACAGCATCAAGGATGAAGGTAGACAACCTTCACAGTCAGCAGCCACACACTGCTGCTCACAGAAGGAAAGATTTCTTTCCAGGACAAAGCTTGCTAACTTAGAAGCCAAGGCGCAAAGGTTCATCTGCCCCTCTGGCAGGGCTCAGCTGGAGGTAGTTCAGTCTAATTTGAAATAACGAGGTGTTAAAACCAGCCTGATAAAAAATATTCTTGGGCTCTCTAAAATCTTCCCCACCTCAAAGAGGAGGTCTCCACTGTGTCCGCCTTTGAAGCTGGCTCCTTCACCTCTATCTGTCTGCAACTCAGGCACTTCTACCAGCCCTCCTGCCACTATCCTCTTCTACGTGACAACTACGCATTTAGAAACACAATCCCTTCTTATATTTTTCAGGCCAGAGAAACAACCAATATCTTGTTGTTTTTAACAGTGTCAGTTTCTTTAATTCACTGTTCTTTTCTCAAGAAAATCTCCAGGCTGAAGTTTTTCCAGGTACTTCTGTATTTGTTCAGGGGTGGTTGCTTTCACCACTTCAAAATGTGTTTCATTAGGAGGCCCCTTGCTCTAGAATGACTAGGAAAGCGTGAGTGATAGACTCACTCTTTACAGCACCATCTTGCATTCATTTCTTTCAACAGAGGCTTTTTCATAGTGCTGATTATTTTCATTTCCCTTCTCTGAGCTCTTCTTCTTGCTACCCTGTGCTTTCTCCAACAAGGTGATCAGAGTTACACTGGCCTCACGGTATGGGTCTCAAATTGCCACAAAGCTAACTGTGATAATTGTAAATCTATTCTTAATATAATCATAGAATGGTTTGGGTTGGAAGGGACCTTAAAGATCATCGAGTTCCAACCCCCCTGCCATGGGCAGGGACACCTCCCACTAGACCAGGTTGCTAAAAGCCCCATCCAGCTTGACCCTTTGTTGTCCTCTAAGCAGATGTTTTTCACAGAGCTGCGAAAAATTACAACAGAGGCTTTTTCCCTGCATGGTGGCTTCTCCTGCAAAGTCCATCGCTCCATGTGAGTAGCAGGAATGTCTCTCTCCAGAGCAGGGAGCCCAGCAGATCAGCACCCAGCTCTGCGAACGCAGCTTTTTTAAATTTAACACCTCAGCTCTTTTGCAATGATCATGGATGTAATCCTTCACAATTACCTCAAAGTGGCACTTCTCCCATTCAAAAGATTAATCTTGTGCAGGGACTGCCAGAAACACATCAAAGGAGGGGAAAAGAGGAGGGATAAGGAGATAACTAAAAGGAAAGATAATACAAAGGAACTTCTGTGCTCTCTCCTTTGTCTCCCTGTCTCCTTTACTTTTCCTCTCAGAACTATAAATATGGCTCAAAACACGCAGGTTGTTTACAGAAAATGCTGAAATAGTTTGCAACAGCAAAGTTGATGAACCAGGAAGGTGGAGCATGGGACCCTTAAGGGCCACCAAGCTGTTTCATGCTACCTTCCACATCACATTGGTTTGGCTTCTTTCCTTTCCTTTCTCATTTCCCAGTGTGAGCCAGAATGTGAATTTCTTCATATTTCTAGTTTCAGAAATACCCATGTCCAGCCTCTACCCACCTGTCCTTGCATCATTATTGTCACTTCAGAAACTCTCTTCCTTCCTTTTCCATCCCTGTCAATGATCTCTAAACAACTTGGACCAATGGCCCACAGTCAACATCAGGGCTCTTCTCACAGACCACCACTTACCCGACTACCATCTTCACATCTGGAGTAGAAAACATTGTGAATGTTGCTGCATCAATGATTCTGCAGGTTTTGTGCTCTGCACTAGCAGGCCAATCATGAACCAGCACTTTTAAAGCTTTTCCCTAGATGACAGCACTCAAACATCACATCCTCTCTCAAACACCTGGCGTTCTAAAGCAAACTCTTTTGGCCACCTTACAGACAATCCCTTTTCCTTTCCTTAAGCCATCCTAGCTGACATTCTCTATGCGTCTTCCAGTTTAACATCATTTCCCTCTTAGCATGAGTACTTTAGTCATGATAAGGACTCATCATACCATTTACAAGGGCATTTATGCTCTCCTGGAAGTACAGCCAGGGAACACTAGTGTCCTCTTTATGCCTGCACCATACTAATGGCCTGGCCAGATACTGCCATTAACCTAGACACTCCTGTACTTCTTCCTGTGCCATACCATTTGCTTTTTGAGATGGTTGGTCCCTGTCCGTGGAGAGAACTGCTTAATAAATCTCTATATCTCACCTGTGCTCTTTGGTCCCCTTATCTAATACCAAAGACTTGTCTTCACAACATAGCTGTGATTTAACAATGGGTATCAGAATACACTTGCTGCACAAGTGTCTTATGTATTGGCATATAGGCAATCTTCCATGCTTCTCAATGAGATGCCTGGGTAAACTTTTCAAGAATGAAGAAATACGGCAACAAATAAATCAGGTGCAGAAGTAACAGGGTGAAGGGAGATGGTAGAGCTCTGTGGCTCCTTACAAGCATGACCTGTTTTGACACGTGTACTTCACACCCCTTGACATGATCACACACCTGGACAGCTCCTGAAAATTGACAGCACAGACAGATCCAGCCCTGGACTAAATCTGACCATCTAAGACAGCATAGAATTGATGAGGAACAGAAATTTTAATGCCAAGTTGGTCTGAAGCCAGCATGAATTAGACAGGAATGCAAAGTCCTTCTCCAAGACAGGAGAGAGACCACCGATGCAGACTCTTGCAGAGAGGAGAAAAGTGAACTCTTCCAAAAATATAGAAAAATCCACTATAACCAGTAGCCATCCAGTTATCCTACAGCACCTGCTTCTATGT
Organism: Numenius arquata; assembly: GCF_964106895.1. Lineage (NCBI taxonomy): Eukaryota > Metazoa > Chordata > Aves > Charadriiformes > Scolopacidae > Numenius > Numenius arquata. The sequence goes on from NC_133580.1 coordinate 50,935,570, forward strand.
CCTGTTTGCTGCAAGGTCCCTTTTTGCTGTTCCAGAATTGTAGGTGCACACAAGGATAGTTGTCCCCTCACTACCTTGGTGCCTGGAAGATTATGCTGGGTCAGGGTCCTACCAGTCCCTCACACAGAACTGAAGTGCAGGATTACAGTGGGGATAGAGAGCAGAGCAAAGCAGCTCCACTTTCAAATAGCAACTTTCTGAAACAAATGCTGCTGCCAGCCTGGGTTTGCTGCAGTGACCTCGTAGCTGACCCTGCTTTGAGCAGGAGACTGAGTTAGAGGTCTCCTGAGGTCTCTTCCCAACTTGTATTATCCTATGATCCCCCAGCCACTCATTTCCTGCCATCTGGGTTGTGTACGTAGCTTGAGTTTCTCTGAGATAAAGTAATAGGAGACTTTGGTTAAAGCCCTCAAAGAACACTTACCTATGCTACAAATCCAGACCACTGTTTCTCATGCTTTTCAGGCTCAAACAAAACAAAGCACACATTAGGAGTGAGGCCTAGAACGATATATAGTTGTGTGTGTGTGTTAAAAGCCAGAAAGAACCATTGTGGCCATTGAGTGTGACCTGAACGCATGGGCCAAAGCTTTTTATCCAATAATCAGCAGCAAACACTTCTTTGTAATGATTACTTTGCTCACAAATGCAGAAGTATTGCAAACACCTTCAGAAGTTGATACACCTTGAGATCTTAACCCCTTAAGAGGATACCAGTGTAGGAAAGAGGCACTGAAATCCTTTTGCATACAGAGGTGCTTGCTCATTAACCACAAAAGGAAAAAGGAGGCCCCAGCTACGATTTAGAGCTTCAGAGAAAAGCCTTTTCTTTTCCAGCCATCCCTGTTCTCTCCACAGGGCTCACAACCTACGATTAATTCTGGGTCTGGAGTGCACATCAAAGTGAAAAGGGCTGTAAGACTGACCTAGACTCAAATAACTTCTTAAAACTCTTGCTGTTGAAAAGTGGCGCAACATACCCTTTATGTCAGAGGCTCAGGAGAAACTTCTAATGTTTTGCCAATTGAATAAATACATTAATAGCTGAACACTTGGATTCCTATCACAAAAAGACTGACTGATCACATTGGTCTGGCAGCACAGACTCCTCAACAGCAGCAGAGCATGGAAATGCAGATGCTGGTCACTTTGGTCAGATAGGCAGCTAGACAGACAGACAGGCAGGCTCACAAAGGAGGAAGCTAGTTTACGAACGTAGCCTTCTCTATGTCAAAATTCACATGCACGCCCCTTTTATTTTTAATTCAGCAACATTTAAAATGGGATTCAGCTTCAGAGACACCTACATTTTGGCATCCAAATACAGGAGTTACCTGGCTGTCTAAGTCTCAGTGGATATATAAGGGTCAAGTTAGCAACCAGCTGATGCCAGTTTGGGTGTTTCAGGCTGCCCTCCTCAGCCTCTGTCTGCTCTCATTTAGCCCACAAGTGTTTCATAGATGCTGTATCTTATCCATAAGCCCTGTGTGGAAGCTTTGGTTCCTTGACATCTCCATGTGGGAAGCTGAATCCAACTCCTGCCTTTGGCCAAAGCTGGACTTGGGTGCCTGAATCTGGAGCTGAGCAAAACCATTATCTTCCCCTTTTGTGCTAACTGTTCGCACCTTCAGATGTCTCTTCCCCTTCTGCTCCATCTTACTGTCTCATTTGCTAGTTTGTAATGTTCCTAAAGAGCTTTCAGGCTCTTTGGGGGTGTGAGTGTGTGTGTGACATGGGACAATTACTAGATAAGTCATTAATAACCAGGATACCAATATCCTTATTCCTGATGAGCAGGATTTAAGTTGTGACATCTGTGGAAGCAGTGTTTTAAATCTAGCCCTGCTTCTTTAATATTTTGCATAAGAGGGCTTCACCAGCCATGAGAAAGAGAGCAGGAATGGTTTGATGCAAACAGTAGGTGAATCAGAGGTCTTCGATGGCTCAAATGAGTCATCAGACTTTGTAGCCTTCTGCCCTTGAGGGACCTTCTGCTGCCTGGAATAATTGGCATTTATTAGCTGTTCTTTAGAGCCACATCTGTGGAGAACATAGTTTTCAAATCCTAAGGCTGGAATTCACTTCTCTAATCAGAAAAAAAACCATAAAACAAATAAGTGCACAGGATAAAAATATTCACAAATCAAATTCCAACAAGCTGTTAATCTCACCCTCTCTTTAATCACCTGGCTCATTTAGCTAAATCAAACAATGCTCACTGGAAAGAGTCCAGGCTGCACGGTCTTTGAAAAATCTCCACAAACCTGAGCTCCCAAGGTACATAGTGTTGGGTATTTCTGCAGGAACACAGAGTTTTAGAGGCCTGAAAGGAGCCAGAAACTTGGGTGTGCTTTTCACATAGGCTCATGGCCAAGAAGAGACTGCCCTACATCACCTTTCCTTCCCCAGGAAACTTCCAGCTAAGCATCTTCTTCGTCTGTGAAAGACTGATGTAGGGGAATTACTGGGCGAGAAGAAAAGCGTTTAAATTTGCAATGCTTTCTTTGCCCGGAAGGATGAGTGTGGGCTATCGATTTCCCCTGCTAAAGCGCAGGCACAGAAGCAGGTTAGAAAGCAACACAGTGCAGCTCTCTAGGTGGAAACCAGGTAACCCTCAGACCTGAGGCAGCTGACTCACATCAACTGAAGAGGTTTGGTCAGGAAAGTAACCTTTGCATTTCTTCCATGTTCAGCTCCTTTCTGGGAACTTTGGCCAGGTTGCTTAATGGCTTCAAAGACAGGAAACTGCTGCAAGGGCTAGAAAGGTCCTCAAACCTCCAGCTCTTTAACCCTCTAAAAAGTTGTTTCCTTGCTTATGCCTTTGCAAAAAAGGAACTCTTCAAAAGGATTTTATGGCTACACCCATATCCAGAGTACACAATGCAGTTCCCCCGATTTCAGTTTCTGAGCTCTCAGGTTGCAGGCAAGTCAGATTTTCAAGCTTTTCTCCACAGCTTTGGGGTCAGAGCTACCAGACTGCCCCTCCCAGCGAAGATACAGCCATTGCAATAGGCTGGCAACCTCACAAGAACACTTGCCTCCTGGAGCTGGACGTTTAAGAAGCAGAATTAAACGACAAGGCAAACAACAAGAACTTGAGAGATGGCAGAATGGCTTTTGGTCCAAACTTTAGACTTCCTCTAATCCAAACCATCTTCATGCTTCTGCATGACTGACATTCAGGTGATCCTTATAGTCAAGAGAAATGAAACAAACCCCAGTTCATTACAGCTATCCTCTGAAAAAAAAAAAAAAAAAAAATAGTTTCAAGCTGTAAATCCCAGCACACAGACTCTAACAACATAAAACCAATCTATCTAGGAGAAGATGTTCTCCCCATCCTGCAAGCATTATTCACACATTAAATCAGAACTGACAACGCAATCTTTTCAGCTGAGCTGTTCTCATTCTTCTTTTTTTATCGTGATGAAATAATTCCCCTTTTTAACAACTTCCAAATGTTCATACTGATGCATCATTGAAGCGACAATGCAGATTTCCAAGAGGATGATGTGCTTGATTTTTTTTCAAAGCAGTAAATAGACAAGATGTTAATGAATTGGAGAAGTATTAAAAATTTGTTTTGCAAAAGGAAATGTTTTTAACTACATAAACCATTGCAACAACTATTGATTGTATTTCTACCACAACAAGGCAGGCAGGGGCTGATTTATGACAGCAACCCACCCTAACTATCTAACCAGATTTAATATAGTTGCCATCCCATGACACAATGATGTATATTTTTGTGGCAATCTAGAAAATAATTTGCAAGGAGTAACAGTTTGTTCTTCAGCCATCAGCCGTAAAGCTGTCAGGGGAGGGTCTCCGGCGCTGTCTGTGGGACAGTGATGTAGCGAGGAGGACTGCAAAGCCTCATGGGCTGGGGGAAGAACGGGAAGATCTGAAATTTATGGATATGAGCATTTTCGAGAGACTCTGTTGTTACTGGTTTTATTTTAACCATAAACCAAAGGTAACAAAGTCTCCATAAGAATACGCAGTGTTTACCAAACCTCACTTTTCACTGTCTAACAATAAAATTCATATGAGGCCTTACTGTGTTAGTTGACAATGTAGTATTTAGTAGTCTGGAGATAGCTGGGAAACAGCTTTCCCTCTGTGAACCCTCAGGTCAAGGTTAAGAAGAGAAGAGGAAGGTAGAAGGAAAGTTCCTGCTGACTACTTTTCCTCTTCACATGAAACATTCAGTTTTTAGCTAAAGCTGAGCAGAACTCTAATAGCCAATACTGAAGTAATTGGGAAAAGACAATCTCATCCAACCTGAAATACTTCACAAGGTTTCTTTGAGCATTTTTGCCTGGAGAGGATCTTGGGGCCCCCGAAAACTGATGGCAAAAGAAACAGCACTTACATCATACCCAGCTGCCACTCTGTGCACCCAATGCAGAACTATCTCAGCAGGAGGGACCCGGATATTTGGGTGGAGGTGGCTGACACACAAAGCTTGGGGGCCCCTTGCTTCATGAATGACAGCAGAGATGGAGCACTGACATTGTCAAGGTGTTTCCTGGGGCTGGTTCTGGAAAAGGTACCCATAGCATCCCCTTGGGAGGGTCTGCTAGACAGGATCTTGCCAGAGGAACAGAGCCAAAGGCATAAGTGTAAGGAAACAGCATGACTGAAGTGCCTTAAGGAAGAACACCCAAGTTCACAGGCTGCTGAGACAAAAAAAAAACCCACGTAGGAGATGCCCTGAGATACCTCACAGCTTTGCAGATCCAGCCACTACCTGCACCCTTGGGCTGGCAAGGTTATAAGGAATCTCCCACTAAACGAGAAGCCTGTTTTCCACCCAGTCCTCGTTAAGTGCCTCATGTAAGAGAATTTCTACCCATTTATCATAAGCAGAGCTAAGAAATACCTTGACAAACATATTTTCTGTGCTTCGACCTAGACTGCGTTAAATAAGTGAGCAGCAAATACAAACAACCCCCCTTCCCCTCCATCATTCCCCTGCTGCCTTCCCTCTTCCACCTCTGAGGCTCTCCTCCAGCACCGCCGTTTCATGAGGATTTGGGGATTTCTCCTTTCATTTTTGCACATTGCTATATCACCCCCCATTTAGGGTACACTGGCTTCTCCACCAAATCTCAAAGTAAATCTGAACCACAGGAACTTTAATACTTCCAGAGACGCTCCAAACAAGCTTCAAGGTGGAAAGCAAAGAGGACAGGAGGACTCACAGGTGCCTGCTTCAGGCTGAGTGACTGGCACTGCAGCAGGTTTCTCTAGGGAAAAATCCACGTCTGCAGCCTCTAAGGTTGCCTTATTTGCCAGTAACAAAGCAAAACAAAACAACAACAAACCCTAAAGTTAACCACAGAACACAGCCCCTGCTAGAAACAAGCTGAACATATTTTCTTTAGTCGACTAATTCTTGTTTATTTTTGAAGGCTGCTGCTATAAAATTCACAATCCAATTACAATTTCCAGGCTGAAAGAATGGCTTCTAATTATATTGTTTTCCATCATAGCTAGAATCATTGCGAGAAAGAGTGGATTAATGCTGTATGATTTTGTTCCCTGTACAAGCATCAGATCTCGGCGTTCTCAAATGATTTATAAAAGACACATTAAATAACCTATTAACAGTTTTTTTGCAACAGAAATGGGATGTACCATAAACAGGACAAATTGAAAAATACGGATTTGCTGCTGTGTTCCAATGCATCAGAAATGAGGATAGCACAGCGCATACCAAGTATAAACGGTATAAACTAGAAACTGGAAGGAAAACTCAGGTGATGCTTGAAATGTGGCTGTGGGCTTCAGGAGAGTTGGCCTGGCAGAAACTTTCAATACGACTTGGGGTAAATCACTAGACCAAGGGGAGGAGGAGGAGCACATCTCCAGAGAGAGACAACCTAGTTGTCCTCCCAGTGTAGCTGTCTCCATGTAGGTGTGAACGTGTGTGCCTTGGGTGTCTAAGTTTCTGTTATATTCATTAGAGATCAATGATCAAATGTGTCTATGGGATGCTTCAGAGGTTCTTCTGTCCTTGCCTTGTTTCTCATATGTGCTCCCCAAGCACCCAATTCTGCCAGGTGTCTAAACTTTGAGAGATGGATATGGATCTTGCCCCAGATTCCATGTTTCAGGACACGGCTGAACCAGAGTCTAGGCTGGCATCTATGAAGCTTCAGCTGGATTTAGACCCAATTCATCTATGCTGTGGGAAAGAGAAAAAATTTAGTGCCTGTCTTGAACAAACATAACTGTTGCCTACAGAAAGATAAATAAAATATATCCAGTTAAATGACTGAAACGATTGGAGACTAAATCTCCCACCTATTGCTTCTCGTCCTTGCAGCCAGAACTAGTTAATAGTAAGACTTGCAGTCTGAGAGCAGAACAAGAAAGGAGAGAATGACCTTGAGCAAGACACAGCCCTTCAGGCTGTGAATCTTTCAGAGATGCTTTCACATGCAGGTGCAACCTGTCTCCACATACACAGCAGCTGTTTTCAAACACAGCTCACAGGACCCCTTTCAGCACAGTTGGTCTCTTCCATACAAGGGTTGACACCAAAGACCCTGAACCGAATTGGTCTCATCCTACAGCTTGCACTCAGGGACTGGTCCGGTCCCTAATGGCACTGCTCACCCACTGCCCTGGGCACCTTAAGCATGTGGAGACTGGTGAACATAAGGGCATGGAAGATGCTCTTCTTCCAAAGAGCTCAATCTTCTGCTTCTGTGTACGGACTCAGCAGTTGGTGACTATTTCATAGTTTCTTTTTTTATGCACTGGTTGGGTTTGGGTTCTTGTGTTGGTTTTTTTGCTGTTGTAAATAAATAAAAAAACCCACCCTTTTAAGTCTGACAATTCATTTCTCTCCTCCCCAGCAGCCCTACCTCTTCTCCCCCTCTTCTGCCCTCCAGCCTCGGGCAACTGAATAAAAACTAAAAAGGATAAGTCAGAATTGCTAAGAAAGAAAGAGTCTAAGCCATTTCTTGTCCATTTCAAAATGAAGACAGCTATTTCTCTAAGGCAGGTCCCATTTGACTGCCAAAGCCACACAGTTCAGACAACATTACTCATACCAGCTTGGAAAACAAGAAATTTCAACATCATGAGCGTACTGAGAGCACAGGGAGGAAAACCAGCAAGGTTCTTTACCACCTCTCCCCACTCGCATAAAAGGATATGATCATAAATCAATATAACATCCAGAAAGAATAAAGTAGCAGTGTTTTATTTTCATCTTCTATTTCTCCAGCACATTTTGAGCCCCTGAGTTCTGAGCAGGAATGAAAACAGCGTTTTGGTGTCAAAACCTGCCACCTAGAGAGCAAAACCGCAAATGAAAAGAAATAGTTGCTTTAAAAAAAACCACAACACAGTCTATCTCATAACATTACAGATGTGCTGAAAACTATAAATTTGCTGTGCTGTCTCTCACAGGAACAAAACAGATTTTTAAGAGACCCTTAATTATGTATCTGGACAGCACAGATATCATTATAGGCTATTGCGCCTACTCCCAGCACAAACACTGCTGTGTGTGGTTCAGTGATTATAAGACAGAAAAAAACATTTTTTTCCTCCCAGTTCTATAAATTTATGTGGTTTGTGTAAACAGAAAGCAATCTCTTTCTTTTTCTTTTGAGATCACAAAACTGTGGCAGAAAGCAAGTCAGTTTTTAACAAGAAGCTTTGGGTGCTTTGAACGGCCGTAGACTGTCTGGATCCAAGCCTGCTAGGGAGCTATGGATGCTCAGCAGGTCCGACAGATCAGGCTGAAGACACACTGTGCCAGAAAGCCTAAACTGGAACCAAAAAAATGGTGGTACACATCTTAGAAAGTTTCCTCAGGGTTTTAACAGAAGAAAAACTTAAAAATTTCCACTTCTAGGGAAATATCCTGTTTGCACCCCAAATTCAAATTGGAACAAGTTGCCAATTTCCTTCTGAAAATGGGAAGTGTTTCAGCGTTTCTGAGACAAAAAGCATTTCTAAAATTATAAATTTTTATTCCAGGTCAATTCAACACTAACTAATTAACACTAATTAACTAATTAACAGTTAACTAATTAACATATTCTCACAGACAGGAGGAAAGGGGACGTATCAGAATAACCTTCCCCTAAAAATCCTACCTATCAGATTTTAATCCCTGCACAAATAAATCACCTCCATTACATACCCAGTCTCGGGGCTCCCCCGCTTCATTATACAGACCAGGAAAGGAGGAAGAGAGGAAGGTGAGCCATTGCTATACATGCAGAATGGTGAACTACTTATTTGAATTGTGAATTACCTTACTTACCTTCCATTCCCACCCATCTCAGTTAACCCTCTGGGAACAGTCCCTCAGTGATTTGGGCTGAACAGAGCAAAGGTTTGATTAAACAAATTAAACACAGCAATTCCCATACGTGCTGCAGCCTCACACACCTTAACTTCAGGAAACCAAGGTACCATCCAGCGCCGAGATGTACCTTTGATAGAGAAACAGTTTAACACCTCATTAATTCAAAAGAACCAAATATTTAACAATATGGCTAAAGACATGTAGCATAAATCCCATTTAATTGCTAGTGGGGTACTGCAAGTTGATGTCCAAGAGACTTTTTTTTTGTCTTGGTGTTACAATTTCTGCGTAAAATGTCAAACCTGGACTCCCCCCTCTTCACCAGCTATTTCTAGTCACCACGAAGCCAGAGGCTGCCTCAGCCCTCCCAACCCTGTACAGACGCTCCAGGAGGAACTGCCTGCTGTGTAAAACACCCTGAATCTCCTGCCTGCCAGGTGTCTATAGCAGCACAACTCCTCCTATCGCTGCCTTCAGAAACCACCAGCAGGCTTCTACCTGTACTATGAGACTTGCACGTAGCCCCTCTTACAAAAAGCTTTAATCTAATCCTGACCAGTGACAAGCACTGGGAAAGGGAGGGCAAAGGTGATGGTAAACTAAGCAAATCACTTGAGCAAATCATTATGTGACTGCAGGTAATAGTTAATTCCACCGTTTCAACACAATTAAGAGCTTATTCTTTGGGCATCACAAGTCAGCTACCACTTTGTAGCCATCAGCACAGAAGCCAGCCCCTAAGGTTCTTCTTCAAACTGCTATTATTTCTCTTAGGGCTCAGATCCCGGCGTTTCCTGGCCCAATTTGCTCTGCCCCCCTTCCCTCACTTGGCTGCTACCAGGGGATCCAATCACTAGACCTGCCGTAGACCAGTGGCGAATCTGAGCAGAGGTCAGTCGCCGCCCCAGGCTGAAAGACAACATGACTTTGTAGTCTACCTAATTAGCACTCTTCTGCCAGAGCACAGCCTCTAATCCACTTGTCACCAGAGAGGCCCATTAGTGAGCCCTCCTCTCCTCACCTTAAAGCTTGATACCTATCGTCTGATCTGCAAAGCATTAAGTGGCATCTTCCACTCACCTAAAACCAGCTAGACCATCTCAATACAGCAGCCAACTGATTTTAATTAGCACTGTGCTAGGGCCCTGTGGAATTCAAATCCACTACAAAAGTAAGCAAGAGGGTAAGAAGTGGCACATCCAAAAAATGTGACAACTTGAAGAACTGTGGCAAACCTCAGAAACTATGACAATAACCGCTGAGAAATCCACCACTAATCATCTCAATAATCCCATATAGTTTTAAGAACATCCTGACACTGCAGCATAGAGCTGACCATCTTTCAGCAGCCTCTCCTTCCCTCTCCACCTCCACCTTACTTGACCAAATGAATTAGTATCAATTTCTTTTTGTTGTTTTCATTTGTGAGCTTCAATAAAGCAAATCTTAAGAAATGTCCTTGCTAGAATCTCAAGTCAGAGCATTGTTTTAAGTACAAAGGTACGGAGAGCAACTTACCAGTCTTCCCCCAGAATATTACATAAAAACATTCATCTGGAAAACAGCATAAACACAGAAGAAAAATATAAAATAATCGGGTATGAATACATTCTAAAAAACACAAAAAGCATGGTATTCATTTGGTGTGACAGACCTCTGACCAACCTCAAAAAAAAAATTATTACCGTCACCAAACTCAAGAAGCACCTACTAGTGAGGGTATTAGGTATCAAAGACAAATACTACCCAGCAAGAGGAAAAAAACAAACGTGTAAAGTAGATCTGCATCTTGTTCAAGAAAATCAGCGTGGCAAGGAATTCCCCCAACCAAAATGAACATCTAGAATTCATCCCTCAGAAGTGCAAGTGATTTATGGACAGAGACCATTGTCAAGTCTAGATGAAGGGGAAAAAAAAAAAAGGACTATTTCATAAAAGTTAATGAGAACTCAAACAATAACATCAGCAATGTTTCTCTTGCACATAAAAACTATTAAGTCATAAAGTACCAACAGGCTTAAGGCTTGACGCTAACTTAGCTTTTGCATTTAAAAAAATAATTAACAATTTTCCAGATCAGATTACTCAAAATATTTATTCACAAGTACATATGCTATTAAACAGATGTGAATATGTTTTCCAAAGACACATTGTCATAAGCAATGTAAGAGGCTCTGATGTCAAACGCACATTTTCAGGCAGCAAAAGAAAACTGCAGAAACTAAGCCTTTCTATCAGACCAGGTCAGGTGTCTTCCCCATCCTCAGGTGATGCTCAGTTCCAGGCTGGTACAGACCGGTGCCCCAGGCTCAAACAGAACCGGGCAGCTGTGAAGGTGCAGCACGGGATGACTGCTGCAAACATTAGAATCAAGGTTGCATTTGTAAACCCATCCTCAAATCTCAGGATACGAGGAAACACTTTCTCAGGGGACAGCAGTCTTTGGAGTTTATGGCTGTCTTCTAAAATAGCTGGTGTCTCTAAAAGATCTTCCATGGAGCAATCCCTAGCAGGAAACTTACTACACCTCAGTTGTCCTGGAAGGTCATCTGTTATAACATTGGTGGTAATGATGGAATTCAGGCATTTCATTAATAAGCATTACCCATCCCAAAATTCATGTTGTGGAGAAGCCCACCACTACCATGAGTTACTTTGATAGAAGACAGGCTGCAATATCCTGACAGTCACTGGTGAAGAATTGCACTCTTACACAGACCAAGACACGTTAGCACTGGTATTTCTCTAGCTAAAGGGCACTGTTTGGTCTTTTCACTGCTGATTAAATCAGGCACCACCAGAAAACTGAGCAGATCTAGTAAGAAAACTCCTATCTGTTGTCATAGACTTCACCGAATGATTTACCACTCAATACCGCTTTCAGCCATCTAGTGACAGGATGTCAGGTTCATTTTAGTAAATCATACCAAGGTGAATAACACAGCATCTGGTCTCTGTGTCCTAAGGCCTGTATCATCTGACTGATGCCCGACCGTGTATGAAACATACGAATATACATTCAGTGCAGTGGAGATATGACCTGTCCTTTTACGCATTTTGTCAGGGCTTAACTCTAGGAACTGTAAATGTCAGCATCAAGATGCCTGTTCACTGCTTGCATTAGGAAGAGAAATTCCACAGGCATTTGAGTAAGAAAACTAAGACTAGTTTTAAACAAATAACGACACGAGTTTGTGTAACAGCACCTTTATGGAACACAAGGTTAGCTCTAGACAAGTGCCAGGTTACATGAATTTTCATTCTATATAAAGAAAGCAATCTTAGATTTAGTCCATCCCGATAAAACTTATAACGCTCATTTATAGGCACGGTGCTCGGGCTATTTCCAAAGTAAAAAAAGGGCTTTCCATTACAGTGGTGGGAGTGGTCAATAAGAAAGATACCTTATTACATTCTCTTCCAGAGAATAGTAATTCTCCTCCATTATGTCCCAATGTTATGAGGATTTCAAAACACACAAGCAATGCAATCCTAGTTAAGATAAAGACGGAATCAAGATAATGTAAGCTAAAGACCAAATCATTTTCATAGTTACAGACAATTTTGAATATATATTTGCACAGGAAATTAGATTCATTTTTGTCAATAAAAATTCCATCTCTCCACACAACAAAGAGAATTCCTTGCCAGTAGAGGACTACACTGTGCACAGCTCATCAGCCTTGAAAAGAAAGTCTGGACTTCAGGTATATCCAGCTACGTGGATCAACAAGCAACCCCTTCAGATCCAGCAGCTTTGGTTTAATGGACGGAAACTTTGGCCATTGTTCAAACACACATACTTGCCAGCAATGAACAAGTAAGATTGGATTTTTTTTAAAATAAAGCAAAGTGTGATATGTGCATAAAGTCAGTGCCTTGATCCTTAAAAGCATCTCTATAAGCGACTTTACCTTAAAATGGGCAGTGCTTAAGTTACAAAAGATTCAGACCTTCAAGGCCGATTATTTTGTTTATGACGGTTGAAGAAATGGCTCTGCTTCAGGAATTCAAAAGATGAATCAGATTTAGTAGTAGATTTATTAATTTGCTGTGATTTACAATGAGGTGATCATGTCTGAACCAAGGAGACATCAAAACAGGTTTAGCCAGGAGGTTTATGGCTTCCAAGTCAAATTCAAAGACCAGTGTCAGTCATTTGGGCAACCGAATATTAGCAGACAAAAGATAAGCAGAGGCCAGGTGCTGCACTGATGTTTTGGAGACAGTATTCCGAAGTGTCTTCTCTTACAGCAATTTCCTTTTCTCAAACTCCTGCAAATAACACACAAACATTACAGGTGGGAAAAAAAAGAAAAGGCTTCTACTACTATTTTATTTTAAAATACTTTGTATTTATCTTAGCAAATCTGATTTTCGGAATTAAAAATTAAAATATAAAATGCATAATGTATGCAAAGGAGGGTAAGTATTCTCCCACCTCACATTAACAAATGGGCTATGAAAAACCAGTAGTGCTACACTGCACTCAGTGCACTGCACGCAGATTGCAATGCTGTGAGGGAACCCTTTTTTCCCAGGCAGAGCATGACAGGCTTGAAAAACACTAATTCTGTGTAAGAACTGCAATAGAATCCTTACAGTAAAGGATTCAAGCCAAGGAAGCAATGAAGTAAAGATTTTCATTTTAGTAAAGGAAAAACACAACAGAAGAATCCCACAGCAGCCTGTGAAGATGCTATACTACAGAGTTACCACAGGAAAAAAGAAAGTACCTAGCACAGCTGAATTATGCATTGCCTCTAGCTGTGAAGCAATACCTTTTTTTTGGATATGAATTAGGAAAAATGAAAATAATCCTATTCCATACGCAAGTTTTTCATTCAACCGTAATTCTGAACTAGTCCTTAAAACAGACAGACCTACATGCCAAGCCTTTCCTTCCTCAAGTACCCTGCTTTCAAAGAATGCTTCAGATTTTAAATTAATTCAGGTTCTTCGCATTCAGAAAACACAATTCAACAAGTTGCTACACTTGAAAGTAAAATGTAATCTGTTCTCTATTTTGCTATGTTTACTTTTCTAGAAAGGCAACATTAAATAAAACTACGTGCAAATATTATCTAAGTAATAACTGCAGCTTGCTCAGTCAATAGAGTTCTTACATTTAACCATGTTCAGAGCAACAGAATTTTTGGGTAAGAGACATACTCCCAACTCATATTCCCTCAAAAGTAGCTGCTTGCTCTGGATGAGCATGTATACCAATTTCCAAGCAACGAACCTTGTAGATGGTGCTACCTAGCTGAGCAGGAGACATGCTGACGACCACACCAGCGCTCTGAAGAGCAGCTATCTTCTCTTTAGCTCCACCCTTTCCCCCAGCAATGATTGCTCCAGCATGACCCATCCGTCTGCCTGGAGGAGCGGTCAGACCAGCTATGAAGGACACCACCGGCTTGGCATTTGGACCCTGTGAAAAAAGAAAAGGTACTGTGTTATGTGGGGGAGGCTGAGATGAAAGGCAATCCCAGATGGCAGATTTATTTATTTATGAAATATCAACTAGCCAGGCAATGATATTCAACAGCTAGAAACCTCAGACAACGTGGAACCAAGACTCTGAAGAGTAGGGAATAGTTTCTCTCTCAATAAGCATCATAAAGCAGAAGCAATCAGAAATTTTAAAACATCTCTCTATAGAGCCAACTACATTACAAAAAAAGAGAATGTTGACTAGAAATATCATTACAGGATTAAAAATTAGAAGTCGACATCGCTCTCCAGTTAGATTTAATCTGGATAAAGCTCCTAATTTCAACTCTCTCTCTTTAATCAAAGTATGACTGTTTGGGTTTTTTGTAAATATAGCTTAGAGACTGAACTGAGTTTTCCCTCAACATTGCAAAAGATGGCTAACTGGCAAAAGAAGTTGGCTAACTACTACCAAGGTGTCTGGAAGCAAGGTGTTTAAGACTTACAGTATTATTTTCTTTCAAGAACGCTGCTGCATCTTCTTCAGCATTTCCTCCAATTTCCCCAATCAATATGATCCCCTCAGTATGAGGATCCTTCAAGAAGACATCAAGGCAGTCAATAAAATTAGTTCCATTGAAGGGATCACCTCCAATCCCTGAAAAAAAAATTATAACCACAAAAAAAAAAAAAAATTAACTCAAAAAAAATAATATTGCATTTACAATAAAAGTTTCAAAGTAAATTTAAGCATGAAGAGTATTCCCAAAGGCTCATAAGAGGGGAGCTCTGAAGGCTCTTCCCAAGTCAGTGGGACAAATTCCAGCTCCAAATATCTCCCCCACAACTTACAGAAAGCTTTAATATCTGGATAATCACCTTTCAAACCATACACAAAATATTGTGCCTTATGCAGACTCTCTGTATAAGACATAGTAGGACCAAGAGCCCAGCTCTAGAATCTTACTGTAAGAAACCTGAATTTACTTAACATACCCAACTAAATGTCTAAGAATGCCCTATCCCTTTGTAACACTAAACTTTTTCAGAAAATTTGTGTCCAAATTGACATATTTTCTGGCTGTTCTCTGTTCAAAGCTGGTTTTTAGGCTTGTGATTATCTGATGTGGAAATTTTAAGAGAGAAGGCTTATACTTTTGACAGGACGTAGGGATCTAATTTCTCAACATAATTGCCATTCAGCAATTTCTTGCAAAAAGAAATTACTTTGGACGACTTCTTGTAAAGAAAAAGCAGATTAGTCTAGGTGCAACAGGCTGTTTCTGAGGAAACCTACCAACGCAGAAAGACTGCCCCAATCCAACTTGTGTTGTCTGATGAACAGCTTCATATGTCAGAGTTCCAGATCTTGACACAATACCTTTAGGAAAGAAAATGGAATAAACTTAATACTAATATAGCTAAGCACAAGACTGAACCAGCTGTTCTTACATTCAGGAAAATCACCTTAATAGACCAAACATGAGATGCCAGGCTTTCCAGCTATCCTTGCCAAAACATGAAAACTCTATATATTCTATCTGTACTATTTTTTGGTTGACGTTGGTATACTATTTGACACTTAATTGTCAGCAGACTAAATGTACCCAGAAAGTCAGTAATACTGGCTGAGACAGCATTCCTCATGCTGCAGCTTTACCAGGAAAAAAAACTAAAAACAAAATAGAAGAATATACTTCTTGTCTTGTATGTGAGTAGCTGGTGCACTGAACTTGAGCTGCAACTCAACAGTTAACAAAATAATTCCGTATTAATCACAGCTCCAATATGGCCAGGCACACGAGAGATCCTCTAGAACAGAAATATGCTGCACAAATGCAAGTTATCACTATTAAGGTATTTGTAGCTGAGGCTCACTGCTCTACAATACACATTCAGCATTTACATTACAATATTGCAAGAGACCACAACCCTAGTTTTAAATTCAGGATGAAAGGTAATACAGAGCCTAAATCAGGGGCAAAATATTTGCATGGTTTTTTTGGTGATTTTTCTAAGTCAAGATTTCTCTCTACTGCAAGAAGGAAGGTTTCTAGGAAAAACAGACATCATCTTCCATCCACTTCAAGTCATCTAACATGGAATATAATGAGTATACTGAATGAACAGAGGAAAAAACACACAAATAAACTAACAACTTTAGTTTTATCAACTCTATACTGGACAGTGCAGGTGTCTGCTAGCAAAGGTTCTTTTCTTTGCTATGTTTGCAAAGGGCTTCCTGTTTACTATTAAGATCAGATTGCCTCAGAGAAGATACAGATGAAGGTCCAAAGACCACGGCTATTTTTATAGCTTGTATCCCAAAATGATCAAACGATTCTTGGACACCTCACAGTAATAGAAAGCTAGGGAGCATATCACCAAAGGTCATAGTGTTAAATGAAGTTGGGAAGATGGCAAAGTTGCATTTTCATTCCCTGATCCTTGGATCACCATTGAAAATGTTTCCAGGAATAGTGGGGCAACTGGATTCAGGATTTAAAATATTCTTTTGCACTTGATGTGCCTTGTATTCAGATTCTAGTATGGCATGACTACAAGACATTTCTTGTAGATATTTAGAAAATCTTAACAGAACTTTGATTCAGAAGGGAGCTAAAGGCAACGTCTGTTGATGCTACCTTTTACAGTCATGGAGTAATGTCTTGATAGTATCTACAAAGGGCATGATTGCAGTTGTCTGATTTTTCAGTTCCAGGTTTATAGGTACTTCTGAAAGGCGGAGGTGTTAACACACCCTCCAGCATTCACTAGGTACAGCTTATTCTCAAGTCAGTAGTGGCTAAGTAGTAGAGACAGTTTTTTGTGTTAGAAAACCTGCACTGAGTCCATGTAGTTCAAGAGCACTGAACAGATTTTTCCGCAGTAAAAACACTTTTCACCAAAAATGTTGCAAAGGGTACTGTGCTCAAGTTAGACTGGTTACCCCCACTGACAGATAACAGCAGCATACGCTGTCTACAACATTTCTGGAGCTCTATTTAATTACAAATGCACACTTTGCAAGAATTTTTTTTATAGGTCCTGAAGGGCACTATTTTAAAAAGAACCGAGTTGTTACTTCTGCAGATTAGAACAAGAAACCAGTAGGAGACAGGACAAGAGACTGGCATGCAACAGGGTGCATAACTACTGTATGATTATGAACAAGTCACTGCCTTTCTGACCTTAATTCTGAGGTCTGAGAAGTAGGTATATTTGTCACTTATACTCGCCATGGTATAGTTGTCTAAATTATCATGTTATAAACTTGCCTGTAATCTCTTCTCTTTGCTATAATAGTGAGCTCCCTATAGGTGTAGGATCCTAGCCCTCAGGAGTTGAGCTGTTGGAAGGAATAGCGTCGGAGAGCTTAGTGGTCTCAAAGTCAAAGATAAATGGAGGTATCCTCAAAGGACAGCGTTAAGGAAACCAAGTAAATCACATTACCTAAGGAAACTTTCAATTGCTTTGCCTCTACCATCAGTACTCAGTGCCTGCCGTAGTAGCCCGAATGATTTTGGCCTTCAGGATTGATAATGGCAAAGTTCACTTACAAACTGAAGGACAGACAAGCTGTTTATACAGCATGTCAACTGCCTTCAGGGTAGGATGTGACTAGCCTCATGAATACAAACAGTAGAGTACCAAACTTTAGTTTTAGATGATGCATAAATATTCAAAAACTCACCAATTCTTCCCTTCTTGTGAATGTGACCAGGCATGATACCAATTTTACATTCTCCAGGCTAAGGAAAGAGTGGGAGAAGTCAGATGGAACATTCAAACCATCACTAAGAATGGTTCACCCTTGGAGCAAATCCAGAAGTCACTTACATTGATGACTCCAGGGCAGTTCGGGCCCACTAGTCGAGTCTTATCTTGCCGAAGCAGTCTGTGTTTAACCCGAACCATGTCCTGCTGGGGAATACCTTCAGTAATGCATACAACTAAGGGCATTTCTGCATCGATTGCTTCATTGATTGCAGCAGCAGCAAAGGGAGGAGGTACATATATAACAGTGGCAGAAGCACCAGTTTGTTCTTTAGCCTATAACAGACATAATAAAAAAAGACATTGAGCATTTAGTGGGGCCAAAGAAAACACGTGACAGCTAGTCATTTAAAGGATGTCCTTTCACAGGCATGGATTAAGTAAGTGGATATGTATTAATTTACTATAATCAACGCAAGTGTTAAATTCACTGAAGACAAGACACATACAGCGCAACTCGGGAACCGAGAACTAATCACTGTCTAGAAAGGATCTGCCTCATGAACCCCCATTATAAATACCCTTAGAAAATAGTTTCCTAAAAATTCATCATACACACCAGAATCAATCACAAACTAGGTGCATGCATAAAGTAAGCGTATCCAGACTGTGAACTTCACAGTGGAAGCCAAACTCATGCTTCGTCACACTGGATGCTCCCTCTTTTACAAGGCTTCCATTTCACTCCTTCCACAGTGACATCCATGGCTCAAACATTTGTCTCTCCAGTGTGAGCAATGAAAGAAGGAGCCCTTCAGCAGCATTAAATTGTCTGCCCTCCAGTCATTGCTGCAAATTACCTCCTTCACAGAATTAAACACAGGCAGACCCAGATGAGTTTTCCCCCCTTTCCCTGGAGAAATTCCTCCAACTAGATTGGTGCCATAGTCCAATGCCTGCTGGCTGTGAAAGGTGCCCTAGGAGAGAAAAAAAAAAAGTTAAAAGGCATGTAATAGCAAATAAAATGAATCAAAAAAAAAAAAAAAAGTTTGTTATCTACAATTCTGAAGGCAACTTATGGCAGGTAAATTTACAATGAGAAGGGAAATTTTCACTACATATATACAACCAGCTACTCAGAAGAGTACATCAGTATGTTTTAAATGGATTCAGCACATGCCATGCTTTTTCTTTTAAATCAGAGCACTGTGGTTGCACGCTAAAGGACATTTTTGTGTTACTAGTACACTGGCAGACATAGCAGCCACATTTAATTTTCCACATCAAGTCTGGCAGATGACAAACACTATAATGAAATAGAAGACATCAGCATTCTCATCTATGACTAGCTGATAGTTTTAGCAAGAGCAATCTTCTCCCCTTGCAAACATGCAAAAGAGTGAATGTGAGAAAATTATTAAGTATCCTGAAATAAAAACAGAGATTTAATTCATAGGCATTGACATTCAAAGGCATTTGTGAAAGAGGTACTTCTAAAACAGTAAGATTTCTGTAGGTTTTTTGCCATTTTCCCTTTACAAAGAAACCCTTTCAGTTCTATACAGTAAAAAGGCTTAAGACCAAAATCAACGACAAAAATCAAAAGTAATATAATAGAGATGACTCAAAACCAAGTTCTAAGTTGTGCACAAGTGGAAAAATAAAAAACCTAGTCTACGGAATTTAAGAAAATAAAAGTCTATTTGGACCAAAGAAAGTAGACTACAGTACTGAAGGGACCTTCCAGGATGCCAGTAGCATCCTGGGGTGCACCAAGAAGAGTGTGGCCAGCAGGTCGAGGGAGGTTATCCTCACCCTCTACTCTGCCCTGGTGAGGCCCCATCTGTAGTACTGTGTCCAGTTCTGGGCTCCCAGTTCAAGAAGGACAGGGAACTGCTGAAGAAGGTACAGCAAAGGGCTACAAAGATGATTAGGAGACTAGAACATCTCTCTTATGAGGGAAGACTGAGGGACTTGGGTCTTAAGAAGAGAAGACTGAGAGGGGATCTGATCAACACCTATAAATACTTAAAGGGTGAGTGTCAAGAGGATGGGGCCAGTCTTTTTTTCAGTGATGCCTGGCGACAGGACAAGAGGTAACAAGCACAAACTTGGAAGTTCCATCTAAACATGAGGAGGAACTTCTTCACTTTGAGGGTGGCAGAGCACTGGAACAGGCTGCCCAGAGAAGTGGTGGAGTCTCTGTCTCTGGAGACATTCAGAACCCGACAGTACACATTCCTGTGCAACCTGCTCTAGGTAGACCTGCTCTGGCAGGGGGGGTTGGACTAGATGATCTCCAGAGGTCCCTTCCAACCCCATGTGATTCTGTGACTCCTGGTCATGAAGTCCAGCAAAGCCAGTATATAATCCCTTTTATAGGTTATTATGGTTTTTTGC
The DNA here is from genome assembly GCF_964106895.1 of Numenius arquata. Lineage (NCBI taxonomy): Eukaryota > Metazoa > Chordata > Aves > Charadriiformes > Scolopacidae > Numenius > Numenius arquata. The sequence goes on from NC_133580.1 coordinate 50,955,461, forward strand.
CCAACTAACTCTCTGAACTGAAAGGGTGACAGAAGAAATAGTTCATATACATACCTGTTTGCCTGTAAAACCCTGACAGATAACCTTTGTATTTTTGTTAATATACAGATTTTTCCTTGATGCTGTGTAGGAGCAGTGTCGTACTCCATTCTGTTGCACTAGAGAAAGAAAGAAAAGAGAGCAAACCATTAATCCACTGATTTGTTACACTCTAGGTCACAAAACGTTCTATTGAGTGAGTGCATATATATTAATGCTTACATCAAAAGATTAATTGATCCAGTAGCTGATGTTTTCAAAGCAGCTCTCAAGATTTTAAGTATTTAAGATTGTTAATCTAAGATATTAAAAACCTCCAGTTCACTTGACCTATCATTGCGATTACTCAGTTTGCTAGGAATCAAACTATGTCTTTCTCATATTGAGTACTTAATATCAGAACTCCAGTCACAACAGACTGAAATAATGTCTTAACCACTACTTTCATTTACAAATAAACATGTCTCTGTCCTCTAAGAACTTCCGCAAAGTGAGAAAGCCGAACTAAAATCCCGATATCCCAGAGGCTGTTACAACGTAGGTACTACATTACACCTTCTGTGAATTATTGCACAGTCCTAGACAATGAGAGATACTGAAGAGGTCAAGGGTCCCTCGGCCCAGATGAAATCTAATGCCAAGCAAGACATACAGCAAGAGACTTTTTTCCAACAGATGCCCAGCTACAGGAGCTTAGACATCACTGCTTGAAATGCACTTGGGCTCGTGAGGAAATACAACTCTCCAGATACTCCACTAGAACCATTTTCAATTTACTCTGTAGCACTCTGGTCCTGAAAAAACAAAACAACACAACTACAGAAAACCAGCACAGTGAATGCTGGTACCAAAGAGACAAGGAGAATGACTGCATGTCTGCTGAAGGGAAAGATATGTTAACATCAAATGATTTTAAAAAAATAAAAAATGCACAGAACATTACCACACATGAAAGCTTCAGATGACGAGAAAAAAAGAGGTCTTTAGTAAAAAAAAAATAATGTTCACTGCCATGTGCTTTTTCAAATACCATAGTTTCAAGGGGATCAGAACCAATTTAGTCCCTGCAAGTGCTTTAGATAAAAGCCACATTTTGTGCTTAGAGTGAACACTGGAAGGTACAATCCTAATACAGAAACTGACACCAGTATGTTACTATATACCTTCTTAGCTCTTTTAAAACTTTACCACTTAAGATTTGAGGAAGTCCAAAGTGAAGCTGAAATAAAAATAAGATATTCTGAATCATGGTCCTTGGACTGTTCCACATCCTCCCTTGTTCAGCCATGCCTCAGTGAGTAATACTTTTTTCTTTCTTGATTTTTAAGAAGGAAGTAAAAGCTATTAAGTGAGAAAAAGGAAAAAGGAATTCTTCAATATAAACTGCTAATGCACAGAATCCACTGAGATGCACTATTAACATCTTGTAATAACACAATTTCTATGGCGTAGTAAAATAGCACAGAAAATTTAAGATCCATGTATATACACATTTCTATCCCAGAGCTCCATAGGACTCTTCCAGAAGTACTTTTGCCAACTAAATTTTAGTGATACACTGCTTTTATGCTTTACTTCTATTCAAAAAAATGGGAAGAAAAATAAAACCATACCAGAAGAAGCCTACAGACATCAGTGCTATTGCTAAATCTAAAGTCCTTACTCTGTTTTTGAAAAGTGCTGACATGAACACAGGACTTCAACCATCTCCTGCCATTCTCTAAGGAGCCGTGACAGCATCTCATCTTCAGACCAATATAAAATAAAATTCTGCTAGATTTTAAAAAGAAACGTACAGACGAACACGCAGGAAACCTGTAAGCAAAGTAGTAAAAGTGCACGTCGGCTTACTGACCTGCAGGGTTTTAACCTAAATCACATTTTTATCCACAAATACTGTTACAGAACTTGTTACGACAAGAAGAAATACAAAGCAGCAATGGACAACATGTGTCTGAAGCTAGGATTTAATGAACAGGGTTACACGGCTGTCTGTGGAAGTGTAGAGAAATGTCTTGCTGTTCAGTGCCACAGCTACAGAAGACAGCACAGTATGGTCTTTGTACTTGGCCAACAGCTCAGCCTCCCTAGGCAAGGCTGCAACACCCCGCAGGCTGCACCTGCGCTGCGGCAACGCCACGTCAGTCAAACGCACAACTGGCAAACAGCAGCCTGCCTCCAGCAAAGGAGGGACAAAATAGGCAAAGAAACAGCTGGCCTGCTGGTTCAGAGAGGAGGGCATCGGTCGGTCTGATCTCAGCCATTTGGGCAATCCCTCACAGGCACAGGACACGACTGGGTGAAACCCAACCCTGAGAAAAGCAGAGGATGACCCCCCTGTGAAGAAGCTGTTACAGTCACGACCTACCACCAGGGATGCCTTGTGGAGAATGCTCAGGGCTGCGAGAAGCACGCCAGTGCATGTTCTGAAAGGCCTCTAAGGGGCCTGCAAGGGTAAAGAATAAACAAGCAACACTACACTAATTCAAATCCAAGTTTTACACGTATTGTTTGTGCTACAACACTGACAAATCCACCTGCAAAACTGGAGAGGGCCGATTGCTGGGCACATAGCACACACTCAGCAATTTCAGTGTTTTGAAAAGAAAAAAAAAAAAAAATTGATAAATAGTCACTCCTTTCTCAATACCATAAAAGCAATTCTACTGTTCAGCTGTCCATTCCATATCTATTTTCAGATATTTATAACCTTGCAGAAAAACGTTTTTGAAAGCTTAAGTTTGTCAATTCTCAGTTTTGAGAAGACTATATATATTCCAAGGATAAGAAGCTTTTGAGCATTTTCCAAGCTATCAAAGTACCAAAAAAAAAAAAAAAAAAAAAAAAAAAAAAAAAAAAAAGGCACTGATAACTTAAAAGACAGCTTAAATTCCAAGCTTTGTCTGGATTTACTCTTGAAAACTGCATGTGTTTCTTACATTACTGAAGAGCCCTGGTTCAGAGAAAATACAACTGGTTCAAAAAACCCTGGCTTGAGCCGTTTGCTGCCATCAGAGACAGGCAGCTAAGCATGGGGAAACCTACATTTTGGGTTTTAAAAAAAAAAAAAAAAAAAAGAAAAAATCATGTTTCACTTTTTGGGCTAGGTGTTTATGAGTTTTTGGGGTTTTAAAACTGACATGATAGAGCTCCATACTTCTCCCCATGGCCTTGTCGAAAGCAGAAAATTTTGCCCCCAGTTATCAGCACAACAGGAGCAGCAGGGGCATCAATCAAGATGAGGTGCTGCTGTACGTGGCACAAACAACAAGTCCCGGGTGCAAACAGCTGGCAATTTAAGAAGATATTGATATAGATAGATTGAAATAGACAGATATAAGATGAGAAGGAAACAGGTGGAAAATTGAAATGGCACGCCTAAGTTCACAGCAGGTAAGAGTCAGAAATAGAACCCAAGTCTCAGTTTCCACCCAGGACCTTTCATTCACTAGCTCATGCTGCTTCACAAATTCCAGTGCCTGCTTAGCCAATTGCTTTTAGTAGCACAAATTAGGGTGCCCGAGTATAAATGCATGTTCCTTCAAGAAGACAAGGTGGGGGGGAGGGGGGAAATTTGCTTTTCCGGTTACCAGGATTCAGCTGCAAACCAGCAAAAGCCAAACTCGTTAGTGATGCTATTTTAATGTGCACGTCTAAATTATAGGCCAAGTTACAAAGGTGCAGGCTCCAGATGAAGCCCTAAAGTGTAACCCAAATCTTGCAAAAGCAGAGCGGAAACCCTGTATGTTGCCAGATCAGAGTTCTAACATAACATAACTGTGTCCAATAAAGGCCTGTAACAGACCGTTAGAAAAGAGTACTAGAAATAAAATAAGGAACTGGATAATGTTTCCGAGGCAAGCCCTTTCACTTCTGCCCCATCCCTGTTCTGTTTTGCACAGTTTTTGGTTAAAAAAAAAAATAGTTATACAAATAACAAGATGCATTTATTTTGGCTTTCCAGTACTTTAGCTTCTGCATAGCTAAGGAGAGACGTACTGTGGCAAGAAGCTATTTTAGTCCATTGTACAGGACAGTCAAGTAGCTGCAAAAAGTACTCAAATACCAAAACCCTGCTGTCCCAGGACAGATTTGAAAAGGAAGATCTAAATTTTAGCAGAGGGGTATAAGCCTGTATATAAAACATCAGTTGTTTTAACAGTACAGAAACCTTAATAGAAACTAAGGGACAGAATTACCTCCAACACACATACTGCTGGTAGTTTCCAGAGGAACAAGACCCCAGCTGTGCCCAGAACTCACTGCAGTCCAAGTAACAGGAAAACCCAGCTACATTTGAGGAAAAACTTCTTTACGGTGAGGGTGACAGAACACTGAACAGGCTGCCCAGAGAGGTTGTGGAGTCCCCTTCTCTGGAGATTTTCAAGACCCTCCTTGATGCAGTCCTGAGTAATGTGCTATAGGAAATCCTGCTTTAGCAGGGGAGTTGGACTAGATGACCTCTAGAGGTCCCTTCCAACTCTGGCAATTCCGTGATTTACTTCTTAAAAGAAAACTTAGAATTTGTAGCCTTGAGCAGGGCTTTAAGCTCACTTGCATATTACAAACAAAAAGCTTTTCTAGAAAAATATACTATTATTTATCATGAAGTCCAAACATGAATTTACATGTTAAATAGAGAACTGACCCCTTTGCAAGATGTAAATACACTGAGCTTTCAGGCACTCACTGAGCAGCAACACCTCCTAAGCACAAATCTCATTTAAAATTATACAAACCAAGCTACGTGTGTCCAGCTTATTTGTGTTGTGTGAGCCAGCTGAGAGTACAGATACTAAGGGCTAAATCTCTTCCTCACTCAAACTTTAGAAAGCTGAACCCTTGTTATTTTCAGGACTTCTTGCAAGACTCCCTAGAGCTACTGACAGGAATCCAAGTCAATGTGCCTCCATCTTGCCCACATTTATCCCAGACAAAAAGAAAAGGAAGTTTGGAAGCTGAGGTAGCATCTGAGGCTGCTCACAAAATGAGCGCAGTATAAAAGCATGGTAAAACAGCAGAGATTCCTTTCTAGAAGGACCTGAGCAGATACCTACATTGCCAGAAGACTGACAAGTAATAAATTAAATTCCGCCTCTGAATAACCAGCTAACTTGGTGAAGGAAGATATTCCTTTTGCTTTCTATCACCTACACAAGGAAAGAAGAAAGCCTTAGACAATACAAATGGGGAAAACAGAAGTCAGTGCAAGAGGAACCTGAGGAAGAACTGAGGTGCAAGAGAAAAATCAGGGAAGAGCTGAAGTACAAAGAACACTAGCCAAAATGCTAAAAAGTTGGGGGTTTTTCTCTCTTTCACACCCCCCCCCCCTTATTTTCCATCAGCTACAGCCCTTCAGTTTGTTACTAAGAAAACCTTTCAATATTTTGTACATGTTGTTTAATTTGCATTTTCATAACTATCTCCCTTCTCTTTCCTCTGACTACAAATGCACAGCCTGAAAAGAACAGAATAGAAACAGTTCTGGACAGCTTCTTACATTACAGAAGAGCACAGATGCTAAAAAAAGTGGCAAAGACCGAAGTGCTGCAGCAAATTTCAGAGTTTACTGTCTAGAAGCTTGATACTAACAAGGATATTACACATGCAGTTTCCCATCCCAGTCCTTTATTAGGTTTTAGTCTTCATTATCAGGCCATATGTACATATTCACACACAATATTACATTTGGACAATTGTCTCCTCCTCCCAAACCCATCTACAAAATTCATGCTTAAAGGTATCAGCTGCATTAGAAGAAGATGATCCTTATTGACAAAGAAGTTTTCATGCTATTGAGGGAATGCTCAAAATATCTTACTCCTGGTCTTAAAGAGGATTATGCGCTCAGAGAAGGATTTCTAGGTATCACTTCTCAGCCTCTCTTGTCTCACCCTTCCCTTGCCAAATTCCTGTTAATTATGGAAACCCCAATCTATGAATGTGGCACAAGAATTGAGGAATTAAGTAAATTAATCAGCCTGTAAAGCACAGATGCAATGACTATGCTACATTTACCACATTAGAACAAAACAAGGACTAACGGGGAAGTGACATTCAGAAAAATTTCAGTCCTTTCAACACACTTCTCTTTCCTCATCAAAAATTCCTGCTCACTGTGACAAACTTTACTGGCTACAGGGGGTCACAGGAGACATGGTGATATATGGAAAAAAAAAAAAAGTTTTCTCCTGAATTTATGAAGCTGAAACAGAGTGAAGAATCTCAGTGAATCTGCAAGCCCGCAGGGAAACAGACACGTTCTTCTCAGCACAAATCAACTATTTCTTGGAAGGCAACAAACTGTTTTTCCCCTTGCATACTCCACTAAGAACATGGTTTGGAAGTTTTCCTCCCCCCACACTTTTTACAGAAAAACAACCAGTGAATTCTTCAGTTTGGATTGTTATTTCTGCAGCAATTCTTTGCCAGGGTTATTCACATCATTTACTGTAATCTTTTAATCTAAGAGCTCTACAAAACCTTACAACATGCCCAGAACATAAGATCCCTTACCCTGACTCGCAGTTAAGGTGCCTACAAAGACTTCAAAGTGTGGTATAGACCAGCATAGGTCTTTCTTGACTCCGTCCATACAGAAACAGTGCTCTCAGCTGACCTTTGAGCAAGCACTTACTACTCATTGACATATTTCATACTATGTTTTCACAACTTCCTGAACTGCACCTCCCAAGCACACACCCTGCATGTTTACTTCAGCAATGCACCAACAAAAATAGATACTGCATCTCTTTTGCAACAAAACACACTAGAGACTCATGATTTTAAATCACTGAGAAGCAGATGTTAATTATTTGTTAGTGAAAATATATGTGCAAAGTCCAAATGTAAGGTTTCAGCAGTCTTTTTAACGTTTTGTAAAGAGTATCAAACCAAAGAAAGTTTTCGAATGAAGGACTGTTTTGTCTTGCAGATTTTTTAAAAGACTTCATGAACCGTTGCAAACAGAACACTCCTTAGGCCAGTTAGACCACTTCTTCCCCTCTCCCCTCCCAAATCACTCTAAGCATTCATTGATGAATCTCTTTACTGCTATTTATAAAGGGAATAACATGGGTTTTTAAGACATAAAACTGCACCCAAAAGGAGCTTTGCTGGGAGCATAAATTAAGCTAAATATGAGATGCTACATTCCCATCTGTTTCCCTCCATCAGAACCAATTCTCATCAGACTCAGGGAAGCCAATTCAAAGACCTGAACTGGCAAAAATTAACAGTACAGTAAGAAAACAGTTTTCTGCTCCTGCTCACAGAGGACCAGAGGTAGGAATGGAAACCTGAGGAAATGGCAGGTGTGCTACAGGAACAACTCAGGCCAACTTAAAATGTTGTGGGATCATGTTATGAGACTCTGACCTGCAAGTTACCGCACTGAGACAAAAACACTTTGCACGCTGTGAAATGAGGTAGGTTTAAGTTTGTCCATTTATTCTCAGCTGCAAGAACCAATATTAATGCACTAATTCGTCAGTTTAGATTCCAAGAAATGGCTCTTATGCCTAGGCATACCCATGCTGATTTCAGTAGAGGATGCAGTATTAACTGCACAAAAAAAGCATCTTGAAAAGAAAAAAAAAAAGGCACTTTATTTTTTATTGTGATTCAGAACAACACATATAAAAACTTTCAAGCTGAAGTACTAGTCTCAGACTGCTCGTGTTCTCTGCAATTAAAGGCTAATTTTCTTATCCTTTACAATAGAGAACAGCTTTGCCAACTCGTGTTGAAATCACAGAACAATTTAGGGAACTCAAGAAGTCTCTAGTCCAAACCACCACTCAAAGTGACTAGATGCAATTCTAGCAGCTTCCTCCGGGCCCCGCCGAGTTTTCAGTATTTCTGGAGAGAAAAACCTTTCTGGGTCCCCATACCTGCGGCTGACCACCCTCAACGCGAAAACTTTTCCTAACTTTTAAAAATAGTTTTCCTTGCAGCCACGTGTGCCCCCTGCCCTACACTGCCGTGCACCTCCGAGAAGAGCCTGCCCCCGCCTTCCCTCCCCCTAATGCTCTGAAAGAGTGACAGCCGGCACTGGAGAACAGCCCTCAGAGCCCGCCTCGGGCCTCCCGCACTGAGGCTGAGGAGACCCAGCTCCGCCAGCAGACCGATTCCCGGGAGGGGAGTTTGCTGGCCGCCCCTCCGCGCCCAGAGGCCTAGCGATGCGCCGGGCGACAGGGGGGACGCTCCCCTTCCCCCGGGTGACCTTGCTCCGCCGCAGGCCCGGCCCCTTATTCCTCCCCCGCGGCGGGCGGAGACGGCCGAGCACCGGCAGTGGCCGTCGCCCTCCCCCGTCCCCGTCCCCCCCCCTCCCCAGCCTCAGGCCCCGCGGCCTAACGCGGAGGGGCGCCGCGGGAGGAGCAGGCCGCGGCGAAGAGCGGTTGCCAGGCAGCGAAGAGGGCCCCGCGGCCCGGTGCGGCGGAGGAGGGGGGTGTGCCGGCAGCCCGGTACTCACAGCGGAGGAAGCGGCCCAGGAGGCGGGCGGCGGCGCGGCTGCAGTGAGACATCGTCCCCTTCGGCAATGACACCGGCCCGGCGGATCGCGGCGGGCGGGCGGGCGAGCGGCCCTGCGCGGCGCCTGAGCACTGCTCACCCCGGCACGGCGGCGGGCAGCCCCGCGCACGGATTGGCTCAGCACAGAGGGCCCCCCCAGTGGTGCAGCCAATCAAAGACTAGTTGGCGGGGCGGGGCCGGAGGGAGCCTCGCGGGGCATTGTGGGTATGGTAGTCCTTAGAGGACTCGGGGAGCGGGAGGTGGGGTGACAGGGCCGATCTGTGACAGACCTGGTGCCACCGCAGGTCACAGAATCACAGAATCACAGAATCTTAGTGGTTGGAAGGGACCTTTGAGATCAAAGAGTCCAACCACATTAAAAAAAAAAAAAAAAAAAAAACAAAACACACAAACAAACAAAAAAACACAACACCAAACCAAACAAACAACAATGATAGCCAGCCCTCGTCGCTCCTAACTTGAGCTAAATTCAGGCCAAAACCGGTTTTGATGGGTGCATGCTCTGACTACCCGTTAAAAGCCACCCTGGTACGTGAATAGGTGGTCAGTAAAGGCCAGGAGAAGCGTTTCCAAACAAGCCAAAGGGGGCTTGCAAAGGGGGAGGCCGCACGGCCTGCTGTGGCTGTGGGGGGTATGGTAATGCCAAAAGAAAGTTACATTTTTCAGGTAAAGGTGGTATCTTCTAAGTGAGTAACTGAACTATAAATCCACATACAAGTTAACTGGTCAATCAAGTGAAATACATTACCTCTCTACATACCTGACCCTGTTTGTTAGTAATGTGCTTGAAGCACTGCAGAAAGAGAGCAAAGCCCCTGTCCTGACCGAGCCCAGCACACATTAAGTAAACGCTGTGAGACACAAGGAGGACACAAGCGACAGAGGTCCCAGGAAGAGCCACCAGGCTGTAAGGGCCAGTCTGATAAGTGTCAGTCCTGAAACTTGATACTCTACTGGGGCTAAATGGTTTGAGGCGAAATAATTTTAAAAAACAGAGGAGAACTGACAATCCTCTTTCTCATTCACCAGGGACAGTTTATTCACCTGGCTCATCCTGGAGCAGTAAAAGGAATGTATTTGTATAAATCAAACAACACATTTCTGAAACAATATTTTGTTTTGTTTCCTCCCTACGGAGATTCTTAACAGCAGCATTTTCTATCTGCTAAACTTCAGGGGGCATTTGTTCTGGAAGAGAAAATGGTTAATGAAACACAAGAAGGGCTCAGCTCCTATTTTTTGACGAGGGAGTTTAGGCAAACATTCACAAGAAAAGCATGTGTCAGGCACAGTGATTATGAGAGAGGCGTTTCCAGAGCAAACAGAGGATATGTCTGTACCTCTGGATCAGGGAAATCTGGGAAGTCAACTCATTTATTTAAAAAAATGTGCAGTTCTTGCTGCCACGACTAAAGTGGCCTTAGATCGGTGTCAGAAGAAACCACTGAACTCTTACCGTGAGACTTCCCATAAAGGGGTTTTAAAGTGTTTTCACTTCTACGCACGAGCTTCAGACACAGGGCAATTCATCATGTATGCCACTGGCTGCCTTCAGAAACAACATGTGCATATATTTGTGTATCTGTGGGCATTGACATGCGGGAGGGGGGCAAGACAAAGTATTCCTTTAGGACAAAAGTAAACATGCAAAGTCATACCCTGATTTCATCCTGATATTTTCATTCACTTCATGTCCATAAAACTGAGGTCAGAATGAGGCCGTAATAAATAAATGAAGCATCCAAATGTTCAGCTTCTTAGGAGGTATATATGATCCCCTTCGGAGGACATACACACTGATATTATAAGGAACCCACTCACTACTAAACTATTTATTCCTGGATCTATTTCCAAATCAATTTTTCCTTGACTTGAGGCTTTCACTAAGACTCTCCTGGGGTTAATAGAATTTGAGTTAGATGCTACTGTATTATCATTGTGTGTACATTAAGATTTTAGTTTTAGCAGTTTCTCTACAAAACCCTATTTTCGGGAGGGGGAGAGAGAGAAGCTGATCCAGAAAATAACACACAAAAGAAATGAGTGAGACTGCATAACAAAACAACAAATGGAACAATAAGAACCCCAGCTGTTTCTAAGTGATCCCTCTCACCTTGGTTCACAGGTGGCACTGAAAGGCAGGACTGTCCCACTGCCAAGGACCAGAGAAGAGCCCCAGTCCTGTCAACAGGGAGGTCCGGAACTTTTGATCCCAGCTAAATTATACAGTGGGTTATTCTTTTTCTCCTTTTTATGTTGGGCTATGTAGCGTCGGAAGTCCCTCTGTTGGAAATTGAATGCACTTAAAATAACTCAGGCATAAAGTCAAACAACATGACAAAATAAGGACAACTGCAATTTTTTAGTGTTTTTTGTAGGATTGTGAAAGATGAGGGGTTTTCTTGTTAGGTGTTGGGCTTTTTTTATTCAAATCTCAGCAGCAGAAACATGTCTTCAGCCATTTGCATTCAGAACCTGAATGCATATAGTCTTTTGAATCCTATGTTGATACACGTCATTGACACCCTAACAGCAAAAGTTTCAGGGTGCAGAAACTGTCTGTACAATATAAAATTGGCCAGACATACATGGAATTGAGCAGAAATAAAACTATTTTCATTTGTTTTAATGCAGTGGCTTGGTCCTGCCAGAGCACATGCTGTCCACCTACATTAATTTAGCTGATTTAATCGACTGCCTAGAAAGAAACCATTAAGCCCAGGGAGAAACAATACAGCAATTAGCAATGGTCAGGTAGTCATGACAAGGTCTGCCTTACAAAGTTCAAGACAGAGCCAGTTCTAATGGGGTGGCCAAAGGATTAAGAAAGATTTGGGGATTTAATCTAAGAACAATACTTCTCAACCGTTGCAGAAAGCCCAAAGGTCAGATAAGGGGTGGAGTCTCTCTGTAATGTATTTTTAAGTAAGTGCCTTCATTTTAAGAGCAACACAGGTCCTGGAACTGAACCTTATGAAAATCAAACACCCAGGGACAAACTGAATTCTAGTGAAAACATTTTTCTTGCTTACTTACCCACAATTGGGCTTTAATCCTGTTTGAAAGCAGATCTTCCTGATATTAAACACAGGATTTTCTGCGTAGTATCCCTGTGCAGAGGACTTGACCTTCAGCTAGTAAAAAGCCCAAAGGAACATGATGTTAATGTTTACCTACCTGGGAGCTCCAGCCACAGCAGAAGACAAAAACACTTTGCTAACATTTTTCCCTTTCCTGGATCTTTAGATGAAACAGAGATTCACTGCATGCACAAAATGCAACTTCTTTGGTACTTCCTTAAAACTCTTATTTCCTTCTTTTAGATACTGACAGGGCAGTTGAGGGACCTGAGTGTGGTGCTTGGCCAGCTCCACGCTTTCTCTGGGTTATCACTGAAATCACTCAATCTCTCCCAGCCTTGGTTTCTTCTCCATAAGAGAAGTCGTTGTTAATGCTTTGTTTACTTGCATCATCAGCCAAAAATGTGCAATGCAAATAAATTACCAACCCCTTAACTGTCTGGATCTACTACCACTAAGAGCAGCCAAAACACTTTAGACATCCAGGTTTTTCAGGTTGTCCTGTTTACGTCCCAGAGCCCAGGTCTGATATTATACCGCAGAATAAAAACTGACTGTGCTCCAGGCACTGGCACTTAGAAACACCAAGATGTAGTTGTCACCTGCATGAACCGCCCCCCTGTGTCTCTCTTCTCCCTGAGGCCTTGATGGATACAGCAAGTGCCTGCCAGTCTCAGTCTTCTTCATCCACATGAGGAACTCACCCCTGAACTCACACAGCGTCCCTGAACTCACACAGCGTCCTCTTTTCCACATGCACATTTCCAGGTATGAATCCATGTCTTTTGGGTTTCATACTGACCTTGGTCTTGCTGCAGATACCACAGGAGACATGTTTGAACTGCAGTTCAATTCACTTGCTTGTGGACTGGCACCTAGTGCAGCTTGAGCCGCCTGGCAGCACTTTGTCCTGCTTCCTTCTCCAGGAAAGCTTGGGTTTCCATAAGTCCTGTATCCTATTAGCCAGTCCTCCGCAGAGGTCTCAGATACCCTAGGGCACCCCACACACCCCTAGGCACCTATATTTAGACACCTAATATGAGTCTTTGCTGTTGGGACAGTATGCAGCTACAGCTGAAATTCAGGTCCAGATTCAGCCACCTGAAGGCGTCTCGTGGTGGTGTATATGTGCTATCCCTGCTCCCATTGTGCCAATGGAAACCGACTCAGTTCAGTCAGCGAAGATGAGGAAGCAGTCCACGTGGTGTCCACAGGCGTCTGCTGCAAGGAGAGGGCTGAATTTCTCTCTTGGTACAATGATGCTAGATGTCCCCATTGGTTACAATAAGAGCTTAGAAACCCACGCCCATGGGGACAGCCCATGGTGGGTATGTCTGCAGGAGGTGTTGGAAGCTGGACCTGACTCCCACCCAAAAGTGTTTTGAACCCAGTGAAATGTGTTGCTAAGTAAGAGAGATGGAGACAGCCAGGCTAATGCGGTGGTTGGGGCCAGGTTCAGTTCCAAGCTTGTGATACAATGGTACCTGCAGCCCACATGGAGCTGTCTGGTACAGCACGAAACTGAAGGTATGGTTGCTTTGCTTGAAAAAAAGCCTTTAACACTTTTTTCGACCCCCAAGCCATGACAAATGACTTGGAGCCCTGTTACTGCTTTGCCAGAGAGCGACAATGTAAAATGATGGCCAGGGGAGTCCCTCTGCCAGCATGTATCACAGGGTGTTGGCTGTTCACGATTGTATTTGCACAGCCAGAGGTTAAATGCTGCCACCAGTCTCTTAGGGGTTTGAGCCTTGAATTTGACTGACAGCTTCAGTAGATGCTGTTTCTGTACCTGGCCCATTAAAATACATTCATATCTCTGTTAAATGTTATCATAAAAGAGTGGTAGAAAGCAGGATGCCTTCTTTGCTCTGGTCCAGTAGTTCCTCCTGCCGTCTTTTCCTGTAACATTGATTTGTGTGGGTGCTTGTGGGACTCCATCAACTTCTTGCCACTTCCTGAAAAGGAAGCTCAAAACTGAAACGAGCTTCTTGCACCCCAATGTCTTCAGCATTCACTACAGCACATCTTCCGAGGAATATGAAGTGCCTGGACTGCCAGCACTTATCTCTGAGCTGAAGAAGGTGCTGGTTGGGAACATGATGCTCCTGCAGACCTCTCTGTAACAGGACATGCACTCTGACCGTGGCATAAAGACAGCAAACCTCAAAGTATTCCAAACAGTGATTACATATTAAATGGGAAATAAGAAGTGGCATTTCCCTTCCATGTGGCCAGAATAAAAGGTCTGTTTGGGGCTCTCTTCAAGGATGTTTTGGTGCAAACAAGAGATCTGCTCCATCGTTTCCCTCCCGGCTGTCTTTTCCATGCCACAAGCTTTGTGGTGAACTTAACGCCAGGCAGAAATCCCTTGGGATGGTGGCAGGAGTCACTCGCCTGATCCATATGGTAAACTCAGACATGTTAAAAAATGTACGGTCGTATCACCCTAGCAGCTGTACAAACAACACAGTCGGTAGAGCCGCAAAATGGACTTTGTGGGCAGATACTTAATGGCATAAAATATACCCCAGACTTCCTACTCAGAATCAGAAACAGGTTTGTCTCCTGGTGCTGGCCAGAGCTAAAAGACACCCCTTTGACAAACACAGGTTGCAGCGGGGAGGGTTTAGTAGGAAGGCCACCCTTCAAGGGAGAGCCTGTGTTTAGGGGATTGCTAAACCAGGGACAAGGTCTTCAGCTGGTTCAGCCCTTACATCAGCAATGACTCCAGACCTACACTCCTTCAACCAGCTGATGTTTTGTCACTGTCTTCTGTTCTTAACCCTTGACAAAACAACCCTGCAGCCTGAAATCTTTCTGTCTCATTAGCTTTAGCAGCATCCTGTGACTGGACTTGATGTCTGCACAAGAACCTGCAAATAAATCGGTCCTTCCTCCGTTGGATTGATTCAAGGCAGGGACCCAAGCATGAAGCTTAACCCTGGCTTTGCCTGTATCCAGCCTTCATCAACTAAGGGTGCTGACCCTTCTAAAAACAGAGTCATCTGTGGTTTTCTATGCTTTATTTTACGGGTTGCAAGCAAAAAATAGTCCCAGCTTCTCAGCCCCGGGAGAGTCACCAGGAAGAGCTGGACCACTGCTCTCCTTTTCTTTGTAAAGAGCACAGAGAAAATCAGAGGTGAGGTTTCGCTCTGGAGGGATTAGCCACACTTGTGCTTTAACCCTCTTTATTTTTTCCCTGCAGCTTGTGGTTTTGCAGTAACAGAGCTATGGCTGAGAAAATCTGCTAAGGAATTAGTTAGAAATGGGCTTACTGGGACTTCTGGTGTAACTACAGATAAAGACCAGTTGAGGGCTTAAGGCAGGGAGGGAATGGTGGGTGTCGGTGGTGTCACCTCACTTGCTCCTTTTCTGTGCAATCCCCATACTGCTTTCAGCAAATAAATTTTATATTCTGTTCTCTGCTGCTGAAACATCATGCAAACAAATGGTATTGCTCTTAATAAAGTCCTTTTAGGTTTTTTTCAGTATTAGTAGTGCCAAATGAAAGTAAATAAGCACACAAAAACTACCCACTTCTTTCCCTAAGCAGTGCCATGGCTTGGTATTTCTAAAGAGCCTGACATTTCTATGGCGCTTCACAAACAGGGGGTCAAATTTCAATTTGGCACCAGCAGCATCACAACATCAACATCAGAGGCACTTTAGGGGGTCCCCAAGGATGGACACCACCAAAGCCCGCCAGCCCCAGACTGACCCTTTCAGGTCCATCATGGCTTGGATTTCACCAAGAAGGAAGATGCTGTTGAAGACCTGAGGTCATCATCTAAATAGTTCTTTTCCCCCTTTGCTGTGTGATCTGAAGCAAGTCCAGTGCTGTCAGGTATCAGAGGCTTATTGGAGCGTATTCATTTTACTCAGTAAATTTTGCCAGAAATGCTTCCACAATTTCAGGTCTTAAAGAAAAGCTTGACATTTGATGGGCTTTTGTAGCAGTTCACTGGGCTGCAGCCGGAGCAGCAGTACACATCCACTGCCTTGCGCCCTCCTGGAGACAGGGCAGCCGAGCACAACGATCCAGTGTATTAAAAACACAGGTGTCAGACCCAGGGCTTCCCCATGGTGCTGGGAAATGTTCACATCTTGGAGACCTGCTCTTCCAGATGATCAGGCTGCCCTGCTGGTCACGAGGAATGGAGCAGATCTGAAGATGGGAGGGGTTCACAAAAGGAAAAGAGCAGTTCAGGGCAAATTCTGCTCTTAGAGATCCTGCATGGGGTTGTCCTGGTGTTGGAGCAGGATAACTCTCCTTCGCTGAAGGCCAAGCTGGCATTTAAGGCTTCAGGATCATGGGGTGCAGCTCAGCATGAGCTAAGCTGAAAGCTGATGCAACCCTGGTGTCTAAGGGCCAGAGCTGCAGAGGTTGAAATCAGCACCTCCCCTTTGACCTCAGCAGCCCTGAAACACTTTGGTTTCTCTGTCTCTGCGTAATTAGGAGCAATTTGGGTTTTTTATCCCTGTGAGATTTTAGAAAGCCAAACTTCTGAAAATCAGCACCAGAAAACGAGAGAGTGAGAAGGAGTGGGAACCACCTCCCTCTGCGCACCCAAAAGCCACATCAAAGAAGAAGGTTTCAACCTAGTTAAATGTAGCACAGCCTATAACAGGACAGGTCTGGTCCTGTGTCCCCAGAGGTCGCAAGACATGTGGAACAAGCTTCTTCATCATGTAAAGCAGGAAATCCAGCTACTTCCATCTTCTCTTGTTCCCCTATCATTTTCATCATCTGGTATTTCATGGGAAAATCGCTAGGACAACTGCAGCATGACCACTTGGCTGGGCTGTGTGGTCCTGGAACAGGAACTGGTAGCTTCTTTTATTATCCCCAGCTGATGAACCTCTCCCTCTAGCAGTTTCATGGGGATATTCCCTACCTACCTTCCTTGGGGACACACATTTGAAAGCACAAAGCAAAGCTCAGTTGCAAGTTTTATTTAATTCCAAATATAAATTGAAGCCTTAAGAAATGCTGAGCTGACAAATTACACCATTTTACTATCTTTTATTGGATGCCATCTGTTGAGCTTTTTTTTGTACTAAAATTGATTTTGTTTTCAGGCATTGTGGAATAGATGAGGAATAGAAGTTCTGTCCACTATTTTTTTGGAGGCTTAAGAACCCCAGAATAAAATATAAATGTAGATTTATCCCATAGCAGGATTTGTCTTGCACCTAAAGAAAAAAGTATTTTGCTCTAACTGGAGGCTTTTTGTGTGTCAGCTTTGTCCTTGCAAAAATAACTGACAACATAAAAAGTACCCAGTTTCTTTGTAAAGTGAAGATTTTCCTTTGAGTTTTCTTTTTTTCTTTTGCTGAAATATTGCTGACTCAGTAACGTTGCTGGGCAGGACCAAGTTAATGTTCAACTGAAATTCTTTGCTTCAGGATTAGTTCTTCAAACTAAGTATCTAAAAAATGTAGACAAATGTCTAAACTAAATACACAGGGGCTAATCCTCATTTCACATACTCGCAGTTAAATTTAGAGCACCAGCAGTGAAGTCACTCCAGTTGCAGCACTTGAGACCTTGTGGTCTCCATGAGATCCCACCCACCTCTGTATTCTTAAAAGCTGCTGTCACATCTTCATTTATTATATCATACACACAAACACGCACACACTGAGCTTTCACTAAATATACCTATTCTTACATTTTTAACACTGTTTATTATATATTTTTCTATTCATCCCTAAAGTTGCATTGGCACTGGTGAAAACCCAAAGAATTAATGACATTCAAATCTGTCTTTTAAAGCAATTTCCTCTATTCTTGGATTCTGGGAAACCTTTCAAACTCCTTTGCAGCAGAGAAAAGCAGTAGATGGCTAACCATGCCTACTTCTCCATGGGAACTAGGGTCAGCACATGACTAAAATGATGATGAAAATTTTTTTTCTGCAGCCCCATCGTAAAGGAAGAGTGCAGGTTGGTCATCAAGGCTTCTTCTTTTGGTGACAGGGTGGTCATATATATATATATATATATATATATATATATATATGGTCGTATTTGTAGTGTATCTTTTTCTCTGTTCTGGAATAGCCACAAATAGCCACTAGATGTCACAACTGCTTCACTGTTTAACTTTTCTTCCAGAGCTGTTGTACTGAAAGCCTTGGCCTTCCTTGGAGAAGGACCTTTGCAAGTTTAGCCGAAGAGCAAAAGCAAGGACCATGCAACTAAGCAAACCCAGGTTTTCGTCCTCAGGAAGACAAAGATGCTTTAGGACAGACCTTTTTGGGGAAAAGAATTCATACACTTCTGAAGTCTTCCAGCTGGACCAGGCAGGCACAAAAAGACTGCAATTTATTCAGTCTGAAGGAAACTATCAAACTTGAAGGCCCTCCCTGGCTCTTTGAAGCTACAGCAGAAAATCAGGGAGGAGAAGAGGTTTGAAGAGGGACACAAAAAACTTGGTTCAAGCCAGGAAATAAAAGTGACCACAAGGACTCCTTTATTCTGATAATGTTGGTGTTGGAAGTAAATTTTCTATATCTTTCTCTACAGTTAACATATGGCATTTGTGGTGTTGTGGTTATTGATGCTTGCTGGTCGTGGAACTCATGAACACCCGCCACCTCCTACTGAAATAGTTAAGAAATAGCAAAAACATCAACCGAACATAATTAGGCCAAACTGCAGCAGTTTCTGTCAAGAGGAGCTAATTATAGTGCCAAACTGCTAGAGTTTGGCTGTATCTCCACCCTATTTTAGCAGCTTGTGTCAGAGAGGCAAATAATTGCAACGCGAAGGAAGGAGCATGTGAAGGTCAGGGGAAGAATCTTCTCCCCCACTTCTCAGGATATTCTGATTTCTGTCTCTGGTGTCACCTGTAGGAACATGTTCATCCTTAAGACGTAGCACTAAAGTTACCACACAAGAAAAATACACCTTTTTCAGATGGATATTCAAACTAATTATCTCCCACAGGCCTTCAGAGAATTTTTCTTCTTCCTCTAAGACACTGTAGTCAGTGCATCAGCCTGTCATCATTATGCACATGAAAACAATAACAAAGCTGAAGATAATTAATTCACTTATTCACTCTGTCATGACCAGTAATTGCTCCTGTGGATTCCTTTTTCACTCCAATGGTAACATTTATCACAAACAAAACCCGAACTGAATTCCTGTGAAATTGCTATTAAAGCATTTCCTGAAGGTTAAAAAAAAAAAAAAGACAACTAAAAACAATTTTAAAAGTAAAAAGGAAAAAAGGAGACAAAAGGGATTGTCAGAACAAACTGCACTTTACACAAAGCAGTGGACATGTTTGGTGCAATACCAGCCTTGCACAGCTTCAACTTTCTGTTGTTTCAACAGCATCACATCTGCATTCTCAACAAATGCCGACTGGAGCCTTGCATCCCTGCCCAGCACCGCTGCACATGTTGCTTCCAGCACCAACCAGCTGCTTTTTATTGAGTCCATTTTAGACAGTCTGGGGCTGAGGAGTGTTAATTCCCCTTGCTGTTCCCACAAAGAGCAAGGAGACTCCCATGTGTCCACCAGGATAACTTGCAGGCATCTATCGCCTTGCAGCCTGGTGCTGATGAATTTTCATGCAAACCAGATGTGCACAACTCACACCTGCACAGTGCCACACTGCCACCCATATAGAACTGCTATGAGCTCTCCACATTACTTCTCACACACCTTCTATCAGCATCCAGCCTAGTTTACACACCAGGATGCTCTTTCAGGCTTGACTCATCTGGCTGCTCCTACTCTGCAAGGCAAGGATTAAACCAAGGAAAAACCTGATTTAACTTTGTCCCTAAAATGGACATGAAATGGAATAGTCCAGGAACTTTGTGTCCCACCACTTAAATTCTTCAGCTAAATTCATTCATATCCTGAGCATCCTTTCCTGAAAGCTGAGTGCATTTAACAGGAAAAAGATTTGAAAGCCTACAAAAATAAATGGCACTTTTACCTTGAATGAGCTATGGATCAGACCTCCAGTGGGTAACAGAGGAAACCCACTGGAGACTCTCTCACCTCCCTAGGATATGTCCCACCAAGGGGCATCAGAAGCACGCAGGCGCAGAGTGCTTTTCCTGAGCAAGGGGCATTTTTCGGCTCAATGGGGTTTCTGCTTGGTTACACCACTTGAGTGGGTACCCCAGAAGATTAGTAGCTGTCTGCTCTCACGCTCCACTGAAACACCCAGGGGCATTTACCATCAAACACAAATATTTGCAATATTGAAAACCACTGGGATTATTCACAGGTTTGGAACTAGACAAGCCCAAGTCCTGAAGAAGGCCACAGAAAAATACTGCTCATCATACATCTGCAGGTGACAAAATATGATTTTGATGGAATATACTTGTGCAGTAATAAGAAAATCATACCTTCTGCGGTGGTACACACAAAGGCATTCAGGAGATAAGTTTTGAAATGACCAATTTCTCAGTTACTTGCATCATCCTTATGCCCAAACAAATCAGGGAAGTACTGTATAAAGGACAGCTAGGGTTGTAGTCTGAATCTCGGATAGTCATCATCTTAGAAGACTTAATGAGTATGACAAGTAAGTTATAACATGTGAAAAGGCACATGTAGCCACTGAGGAGACCTTGGATCCATCATCTGAGAGTGCAATGCCCTTAATATTCCCCCTGTCTCTAGTTCCCCATGTCCATCTCTTGTGCACTTGCCTTTGCCTCTGAGATCAGCCTGGTGTCCCCTTCTCATCCACACTGCCCTTCTGCCATGCTGGCTCTGCTTTCTCCACGTTGGGATGGACTGCAGAGGAAGAGGTGGACCACGGGTTAGGAGATGGATCATGAGGGAGGAGGTGGCTACAGCTCCCCGCTGATGGACTGTAACCTGAACCCAGAGTAGCATGGAGGTGTCTGAAATGCCTCACCCATCTTGAAGCTTGGCCAGATGGTTCCCACCCTGTTTATCTACATTCACCCAATTTGCATGACTTGTCTGTCATGAGATTATTTATTACAGTGGCTTTAGTCAAACTCCTCTTCTGCACTTTAAGGCAATGCTTTTTTTTTGTCTGTGACTTCGGATGCAGACTGAAACCAACTGAGGCCAATAGATCTACTCATGCTTACATGCTTTGCTAAATGAGCATTTTTGTTAGGCTCAGTGACACTTTCTTTGAGGTAATACCAAATCACAGCTTACTGAAGCCTGGTGCCAAATGCCCTTCATGTCCAGAGGGAAAAGAAACTCAGCCCATAATTTACCCCAGGTGGGATGTATAAAAAACAGCCCCCTTTCTTACACAGAGGGATGGAGATGTATCAGAGATGCCCTAAGTGACCATCTTCAAGGCACCCAAGGTGCATTGTGTACTTTACCTCCACTGTGTGTACTGACCTTCCTAAGCATTGCATATATTTGTTTGGAGAGTCCTTGCCCATTTCTAGGAAACCAGGATGGTTTCAAACCATCTGTTTACCAACAGGGGTGACAACTAGTATTGCCAGGTGAAAATTGAGAGCTCTTGTCTCTTATGTCTTCTTGGAATTGTATCACAAAAAAGCAACCCCATGGCTGGTCAGGTTTGGTCACAACCCAGCAATGCTCTTTAGCAACCTGGCTGCTGGCATCTGAGTCCATTAAATCAGATCTTCACAGGTGGTGAAGGCAATGGCAGAACTGATACGGTGGCAAGTGCTGGATGCAGGGAGTGACCAGCTGCCTGGCAAACAGCCTCTCCCCAGCACAGCCACACTTCACCATCCCTTTGATAGGGACGTAAACAACATAAATTTGAGTGTGTTGCTCTCCATCTTACTCTGCAAAAATCAACTGTGATGTTTCTGCTGTGCCCTGGCTGGTTCCCAGAAAGCAGGCTCTGCTCCCACCAAGGTTTTGTGGGACCTTTCAGCTCACAAAACTCCACCTGCTCCCCTTGAGCATACCTCGCTGTAGAGCAAGCCCTCTAAATGTGTCACATCAGGGCTTTTTCTGTGAATCACCTAGATTTTTAAAACCACATCTCATTCAAAATTTCAAAACATCTTCCTTCTCCATGTTTGGATCCATCTGCAGCTAACACTGATTTCTTCATTAGCTTCACCTGTCTCACTGGAGTTGTTCCTGCTTTGTGTGGAAGTGAGGAACTGTGGGTCATCGCCCTCTGATCAGTAGAAGCCTTTTACTAGGTCACACTTTCCTAGCAAGTAAGCAACAGCCTGGACTGACATGAAGTGCTCTGTATATTTTCTGGAGGAGAACTGAAAAAAACCTCTCTGCATCCTCCATTGATTATTCTGCATTCAGGAAAAATTTGTGCCCATCCTTTTCACTTTGACACTTCTCTACTAAAATTACATTTTCTTCTTTAAGTAATGCAACACTTCGCTAAAGTGTTATTGTGGTTGTCTGATGTTGAGAGACTGGGAGGCAGGAGGGGATGTGGATTGCATTTGTCTGGGGTAGGTGCTCCCAGGAGGTTATAGGTCCTGCCTAAAATAGATGAATTGAATCCATTTGGCTCTTTCCGAAGGGCTCCGTGTTTGCTCAAGCTAACTGCTCACATAGCTTTCGAGTGGGAAGTTATGCGAGACAAATCCTATTACTGATGCAGTAAAACTAGGAATAAGTTGCTGCTAGTCCTGCTACAGCTGTCTGTTTGATCAGCAAAATGGGTGCAGAGATAGATTGATAGACGGATAAATGTATTATAGCAGACAATATTTGGCCGTGCTTGGCCAGCCGTCTGGCTAAATAGCAATATTGATCCTGTAAATAATGACATCCCTAAAATATCTAACTTACTCCTCAAGCAGTAAATACAGGCCTTAGGGCATGAATATCTCCACTGAATGTTTCTTGGGAAAGGCAGCCATCCACTGCAGAATAACTGCGTAACGTGGACTCTCTCTCACGCTGGTTGTAATGTATTTCTGTTAAATTAGTTAAATGAAGACTAGAAACGTATCAGGTTTCTTTTCCCTCTCATTTACTGAATATTCAGTTTGAAGTTTAGAGTATTATTTAATCCAGAAATGTTCAAGTTTTCTAAGTGGTAATTGATTGAATTAAGCTTATTTGTTCCTTTATAACCAAAATATTCCCAGTCTGGATGACTGAAATAAGCTACAAGAGCTCACATTAAGCACTTAGTGACTGCACCACTTTTATGAAGCCAAGTATAAGAGTTGTGTTAAAACACAAAATGCATATAGAAATGGCACATGATCCCCCATGTGAAATGCTGCCTGCCTGGGAGCTTAAAAACATGTCCATCTGACTTCCAGAAAAGAAACATCATATCTGTTCCATCTTTTTTACAAGACACAAAACTAATTTAATGCAGTAAAGGAAAGAAATTTCCCAGGCAAGATAGATCAAAAAATACCAAACATGTGAATAAGGTTTTGATGAATTTGACTAACACATGGCAGAACATTGCTGGCACCTCCAGTTGGACAATCCTGTGAGCAGAGATTTTTCTAATGAATCTTCTATAATCTGCTAAAGGTTTCTTGCTGACTTTGTTTAAAAGTGATAAAAAGGGGACGTTCCTTGGCCAGTCTAGCTGCTGCTGAGGCAATGGTGTTGGTCAGGCAGAGCACCCGAGGAACTGGAAATGAAGCTCCGATGTGGGCATCAGAGGTACCAGCACATCAACCCAACCTGTCCCATGAAGTGGTGACCCCGCAGTTGACCATCTCAGTAGAAAGAAACAATAAATAGCAGTTTGCTCTTCAATTATACAAGATTTTGGTACATTAGTTGTGAGCTGTTGGATTTGGCTCCTCACTGATCTGGTCCAGCCCTCACTAAGCTATATATAAAAGTAAAGGAGGGAATGAAAAACTCCTCTTCAAAAAACAACTCATGTAAGTATTTAAGGAAGGCAAGACTGTAGTAAGAAAAGCATCACAGTGTACCATCTAGATTTACAGCCAAGTTTTTCAGTGTAATTTGTCATTGCCAGATCCATTACGTTGGGATTAAACTGTACAGGTTATTAAATACTGATTACAAGAAGACAGTGCACTATGGCAGGGAAATAACTTACTAAAATTAAGGCTTTGAAAATGTTTTAAGGGAATTAATGTTTAATTAATGATTTTGATCTATAAGACATTCCAGTAATAGCTTCAGTAAGTGATTACACAAACCTGTGAGACATTTGTAAGTAGAAAGGGTACTTATGTTAGCATTTTTTTAAGTTAACCCTGCATTGGAAGAGCACCCCAAGGGAATTAGGTGTACAATAAAAGGACCGTTCCAGTTAGCAGGCTCTGCACCTTCTGTGATTTCTTTTTTGCTTGATCAGATACATGGCACATATTTTTAACAATACAGCATGAGATGAACATGATTAAGAATATTCCTAATTCGACACCCCAAATTAACTTGGATATTAAACTGCAGGGAGGTTTACAGATATGAGATGGTTGACTGAATAGTCACTTTTTTTCTTCCACTGAATTTCATCTTTCTGCTATTGACTTCCAGAAACAACATAAATCATCATCAGCATTTAACTTTGCAAGATGATTGATGATCTATGTTAGAAAACTACTTACACTATGACATTCTTTTAAAAAGTCTTCTCTTTTTTCATTAAAAAAAGTTTGTGATTTCTTATAGTCAAAGCCAAGCCACTGATCCTTCTCTGTTTTCCTCACTACATTTACCTCAATGATTTGACATTATTTTCACAAGGCTGTAAGTGTAATTAAGGGGGTTTAAAAGATGTTTGTGTCAGTAGCTGTAAAAATACAAACAGGAAAGTCTACTGAACTGAAAACAATAAATAGCTGATACCAGTTTTCTTCCAGAGATGATGTTACAAAGACGCTTCTACAGAAAAAATTTCATTAGGGAATTTCATGGTAATTTATAGTGCTCTGTCAGGAGATAAATCCCACATGTGATTCAAGACATCTAAATAGCTGATCTGTCAAGTTCTGTGATTATATAGGGGCTTTTTAACAGTTCAGATCCTGATGAGATGTAGGGATGACACAACTCTCATTAAAGTTGAAACGAATAAACTTTAGAAGTTCTAGTACAAAAAATGGCAGTTTATAGGTCTTTAAGTTCATCTTCAAACTGAAATGCATAATCTTTTTGGTAATGTACTGAATAAAAAAAAAATTGCAAAGAAGTTTTGGAGGATTCACAAGGCTTGATAAATTTGAAAAATCACTTTGAAAATGATGACTTCTTTCCTTTTCCTCCTCCTTTCCGGGTGCAGCTGGACTAAAGCCAACGTCACTACACAATTTTTGGTTAAAACCACCTGAATTAAAAGTTTGTCCAGACTTAACTAACTTTATCCAGAAAAGTAATGGGAAGGTTTTCCCTGGTTACAAGATGGATCTGGCTTTATATTTAAAAGATATTTATTCTTGTTACAGCTTGCTAATATTCATTACAGCTAATTTTTCTCCCTGGTTATAATGTGCTTATTTTCTCCCTATCACTGGCTATAATCATTTAGTTTGGTCTATGCTGCCTGCTTAATTATTTCCATCTCTTTCTATGTCACATTTCTCAGAATAATAATTATGTCAGATCATAAATCTCATCCTACAGTGACAGTAATAAAAACCTGACAGACAGTAATACTTGCTTTATAAGGTGGAACAAGGTGATTCAGTTTAACTAAACACGTAATTTCTTTCTACTTAGTATAATTAATTCAGCTTAATTATTTAACCTATTAACCAAAGGTTAATTAAATTGAATCTGAAGCACTCTCATTATATTTATATTGCTTTTTTTTTTTTTTTTTGAATGGGACCAGTGTTTCATTACCTCTCTTGCTCATTAATTTTAGTGCTGCTGTTGCTCTTTCTTGAAACATTTGTTTTCTCCAGGGCCGGGTTAATCCATAATTCAGCGCTAATGGTGAATCAGTTGTGCATTACCCACTGCGTACGGTCCACCAGGCGACGCCAGCGTTTGGGTGCAGGGGCTGGGCTGCATGGTCTCACTGTGGTTAGTAGCGGGGAACAGGACCCTCAATAGCCACAACCATCCTGCCTTCAGCTTTAAAAAGACACCTCCTTCCCCTTGCTTTTGGTATTTATTTTTTTTTTTGCAATGCCAGCTTCTAAACTTATGTCCCTGCTCTTCTTCAGTGCTGCAAGGGAGGAGGGTGGGATAGGGGTGGCAGCCCCGTTTCTAAAGGCTTCTTAAGGCTCTTTTGAAGAGCACCTTGAAAAATGAAAGTCCAAAGCAAATGCCACAGTGCAAACCAGCCAAGGTGTTAAATTCAACAAACTCAATCCCAGGAGCTGTTGGGAACAGCCCACCGGTGTGGGCACAGCTGAACTGCCCCCGTCCAGGGAAGTCGTGGGTACCTGCAGTGCCTGCCCTTATCTGAAGGTCTACCATGGTGCATTGGATTTGCATGGCAAGGTTTTGCTATCGGGGGGTGGGGGCTACAGGGATGGCTTCTGTGAGAAGCTGATAGAAGCTTCCCCCATGTCTGACAGAGCCAATGCCAGCCGGCTCCAAGACAGACCCACGTCTGGCCAAGGCTGAGCCCATCAGTGACAGCAGTAGTGCCTCTGGGATAATGTATTTAAGAGGGGGAAAAAAATCCTGTCCAACAGCAGTTGCAGTGGGAGAGGGGAGTGACAATATGTGAGAGAAACAACTCTGCAGGCACCGAGGTCAGTGAAGAAGGAGGGAGAGGAGGTGCTCCAGGCACTGGAGCAGATACTCCCCTGCAGCCCGTAGTGAAGACCATGGTGGACAGGCTGTTCCTCTGCAGCTTATGGAGGTCCACAGTGGAGCAGATATCCACCTGCAGCCCGTGGAGGACCCCACGCCAGAGCAGGAGGCTGTGACCCCATGCTGGACCAGGCTCCTGGCAGGACCTGTGGGCCCGTGGAGAGGAGCCCATGCTGGAGCAGGTTTGATGGCAGGACTTGTGACCACACGGGAGACTCACACTGGAGCAGTTTGTTCCTGAAGGACTGCACCCTGTGGAAAGACCCACGCTGGAGCAGCTTGTGAAGAACTGCAGCCTGTGGGAAGGACTCACATTGGAGTTCATGGAGAACTGTCTCCTGTAGGAGGGACCCATGCTGGAGCAGGGCAAGAGTGTGAGGAGTCTTCCCCCTGAGGAGGAGGAGCAGCAGAGACAATGTGTGATGAACTGATCGCAACCCCCATCCCCCTGTGCCGCTCGGGGGGAGAAGGCAGAGAAATTGGGAGTAAAGTTGAGCCCAGGAAGAGCGGAGGGATGTGGGGAAGGTGCTTTAAGATTTGGTTTTATTTCTCATTATCCTACTCTGATTTGATTGGTAATAAACTAAACTATTTTTTTTTTCCCCAAGTCAAGTCTGTTTTGCCCATGATGGTAATTGCTGAGTGATCTCCCTGTCCTTATTTCAACCCGTGAGCCTTTCGTAATATTTTCTCTCCCCCTGTCCTGCTGAGAAAGGGGAGTGAGAGAGCAGCTTTGGTGGGCACCTGGCGTCCAGCCAGGGTCAACCCACCACACATGGCATGATCACCTATAAACCATTATGTCTCAAAAAAAATTGTAATGATAATAGCGATAGTCTGGAAAAGCAAGAACCAGGGACTAGAAATACCTCTGCTGCCTGTCACTTAATTTTCATCAAACACGCTTGTGGCTGGGCAGCTAAGCATCGGTGTAAGCAGGCTGTGCTGGTGACAGGGCAGAGCCACGGCACGCCAAAGCCGCGCTGGGAGGAGACAGAGTCCCTGGACCCTGCACTAAACATGCCCCACACATGCTGGCAAAGATGTGGATAGTCATGGCAGGTCGGGGAGCCTGGCAGCCTCTGAGGGAAAGGATTAGACCTTTCTTAAGAGACCCTTAACTCAAAAATTCACGTACTGACTGAAAATACGAACTGGGGGAATTTGCACAAAGGAAATCTGCACAAAGGTTACAGAACTGCTCAGACAGCAAAGTTTTTCCAGCACTTCAGAGATTTTAATTCCATCTCTGTAGTAAACTCTGCACCCGTAACCCACAGCCCAAGAGCCGCTCGAAGCCCCACCCCAGCAAGGGCATCTGTTGCAAAAGCACCCACCAGTGCTACCTGCATCCCATGCTCCCGGAGAAGCTCAAGAGTCAGACCTGCCACCTTCACACTTAAGATTTAACAAGCCTCTGCTAAGCACAAAGCTGAATGAGATCACGTCTGGTCCAGGGCCAGAAAGTAATGGTGCAGTAATGGTTTTATTGGCTTTTTGAGAAGGAGCTGTTTGATTTCAGAGAGAGAGGAGAGTCAACAGCAGCATTCGCTCCTGCTAATCTCATTTCCAGACGCATGCTGAGTGAGAAGGCGCTTGGGCACAAAGCTTTGCTCGATTGCTGTCTGTTTATCTAGGATTACATTAGGAGCCCAAGACGCATCTGAAAACAGCCCATGGCAAGAACTAGGGTTTTTGCAAAGGGCTTCTGCAGCATCAGGTTTGCGGGAAGAGATACTCCAGTGTTTCCAACAAGTTGTTGGCTGGATGGCAGCCAGTTTGCTCAGTTCAAGTGCTGCAGAATTAACAATAGATGTGCAAGAAGGGGAAGATATAAAGATGTAAAAATAGCTCCTTTTTGTTAAAAAAAAAAAAAAAAAAAGGCAGCTGTATTTAGATGCACAAGTTTTAGGCATGCAAATACTCAAGACAAGTACTGCAACAAGTCTTGATTAGATAATCTTGTTAATTTTAAAAAATATAATGTATTTACCTTAAGCAAAAAGAAATCAAATGCAGAAGGGTGAATTTGGCCTGGGTGAAGGGCCCTTGTAAGGGGAAAACTACAGCAGAAGTTAGTCTGACAATGATCTGCCCCACTGTTCATGAAATAGTTATTTTAAAAAACAAATTACCACCAAATCTGGTATAACAGCTCTTTATTTCAGTGTCTACAACACAGAGAGGGCTTGCATTTTGAAACCAGAACCATGCAAAGCACCTATACATCAAGAACAAGATACTGAACGAGTGCCTCTCTCCTGCTACATGTGGAAAATTTGGGCAGGAAGACTCAGTTTTCCTGTGTGTTCTGCTCTACCCTTCCACAAATCAACCAGCTGCGAGGGGTGATAATTAACCTTCATTCCAAATCAAGTAAGTTGCCACTGAACAATATTCCACGCTGCCCTAAGCTGCTCAAATATGCTTCCGTAAACTTCATCGACAACCCAGTCCTGCTCTCGGTTTACAAGGACAAAGTCCCAAACATCTCCAGCTACAGGAACAAACTTTAATCAGAGGTACTGAATTAATGGAGAGCAGAATTTGGCTCAAAGGATGAGCATCTCCTCATACAGAAGCCCAGAAAAGGCCCTTATTAATGTCCCAGACAGATGGATGTAGAGACCACCCTAGGCTCAGAGAATTGTCATGTGCACAGAGGACAACTAGACATCCTGAACTATTAAAAAACAGTGGTATAGAAAAATAAAAGGCATAAAATACTGAACCAAAAAGGTTCCAAATAAGGCATCAGCAGGTCCCGACTGGATGCGCTCCCATTATGTGCATCACCCACCCAGCCAGGGGGGTTAGGAACAACGTATTAGGATTGTATTTCTGACCTCAGTCACTAAGCACTATGAGCAACCAGAAGGGTTCAAGTTCTGTTCAAAAAAAGAAAAAAAACCACCTAAAAACACAAATCAAGGAGTATTCTTTTTGGTAAGTATTTCTTACAAAATAAAATAAAAATGTTAAAGCAATTTGTTTAAATGATTCTTTAAAAAAAGACAACATTCCTGTAAAGTAAAAAATATATATATATAGAAATAGGATATAACATTTTTTTTCAGTTTTTAAAAAAAGACATTCAGTATCACATCAGCGGATTCTGATCAACTTCCCATCTGTCTTCTATGATAACCGCTGCTTGTTAAGGCAAAACATCAGGTTGGCACCGTTACAACAGCTGAAATCAAACTGGCCGAAGGCGAAACAGAGCAGGCAGCACACTGCCATCAGCGAGGCTGCTTCTCCCGCACGCTGACTGAGCCGTCCTCCATGCCGAAGTACACCACCTCTGCCATGTCGATGAAGAGCCCTGTCTCCACCACACCTGGGGAACAAGAGTTCACGTGCCGGTTAATACCAGAGCCACCCCATTGCTCAAATCCTCTGCTCTGACCATGTTTTTGTTTGTTAAAAGGCACCAATGTCTCCATCAGAGGTTTGGAGAGAGGTGTCCAGCCTGGGTGATGTTGCATCAGCTGCACAGAGAGCCTCCAGGAAGTCTTCTCCATCTGGCCACCCAAAGAGAAAGCTCTCTCCAGGGTGAGAAACAGCTCTGAAAGCTCCCCCGACATTCACACCACCCCAGCCACCACCATTACACTAACACAATCACAAGCGTGGCATTTTCAGCCATGACCCACAGGAACGAGAGGAAACCACACGCAGCCACAGGCTTAGTCACTTTGCCTTTAAGCACATCTGAAAAAACTATCCTGTTAGAGAACAGCTGGATAACACTTGTTCAAATGTTAAGACACAGCAGATTTGATGCTATCTCTGCAATTTGTAGCTTGTTTGCAAATGTACTTTTGGTTGCATTTAATTATGGGGTGCTCCTAATTTCATAGTGATCACTGAGCCACAGCCAGAGGCCAGAAAGGTAGAAAGAAATGGAGGACAAGGGCTACCACAAGCCACAGCCCTACAGTCCCACTGTATTTAGGCTTTAACAGTTCTGCTCATCCACTTCTGGGTAGGGAAGATACTCTTCTCCCCTTAGCAGGTCTGTTTCTGAGCAGCAAATAGTGCTGAGACCATCTCCACACCAACATGATGGAATGGGCCCCATCATTAACCATTCATCTCTCAACCAAAGGAGATGCAAGGAAGAAGTCCTTGCAGAGAGGCTATTTTGTTTGCAAACAGTGTGACCGGCCACTGTTTCTCTCTTGCACAGAAACAGCTCTAATGATATGGACATTTGTATGGCAACGGGCAGCAACCACGTTAGGATACAGAGCACTGCCCCAGGGACAGCCCAGACCAGCTGTGGTCACTGGTTCATTTAGAACTGCTCCTGCTGAAGATCCAAACCTGCCATCTACTGCTGACTGCAAGCAAGTGCCAAATATTACTCAGACAACAAAGCCACCGGGATAAGCCAAGGCAGAGATAGCATCCTAGCAGTATGCTCCTAGAGCAAGAAAAAGAGAAAATGGATATATTGTCAGTAAATCAGCCTTATAAGCAGCATTGAGGGAAGCAAAGGCACTGAACAGAAGCAACTAGAAGTTTCTAGTGACTCTTCACTCAGCCTATACTCATGGCCTCTGCCTGCTCTTGTGTTTTAATTGTGATGCCAGGACAGTATACTGCTGCTTTGCGGGGACGTTGAAGTTTGTGCAACTGGATCCCATCCTGCTCCTGCGTTCTCTGACAATGCACAGACAGCAAAGGCAGTTGTGTTACGGACTTCAGGGGCAGGCAGGCATCTGGGATAAACTCAAAGATAAAAGATACAACAATACATATTCAAAAGCTGACCAGATTCAAGAGCAGTCTTTGCCAAGATAACCAGACAAGATATCCAGATGTGGCTGATCCAGTCTATCTGCTGCTTCCCTGAAGTCCAGCAAGTGCCACTGGCCCTGGGCAGACTGGGATCACCCAGGAGCAGCTCTGGCCTGGGGAGCAGGTCTCATGCAAGGCAGGAGTTCTGCAGAGAGGCTGTTTCATTTGCTAACAGTGGTATCAGCCACTGCTTCTCTCCTGTACAGCAATAGCTACAGCAATAGCTGTGCCCTCACAGCAAGGTGAGACTGCAGGACCACACAACAGTAGAGGGATGCAGAGCTGTACACAGCTTCTGGAAAATACTGTAGCCCACTGCAAACCCTTGCTCCAGAGTCCACCAGTGTTTCCACTAAAAGCCCCTCTCTAACTGGGCACAAGGAGAATAAGGAAGAGCACAGGATTGGCGTGCCTGATGGAAAACAGTGTCAAGAAGTCAACCTGGTGTCACCCCAGGTTTTCACCACCATACAGGAATGCCACTTGGGTACAGTTGTACTAATTCAGCTGATAGATCCCTGAAGAAGAAACAAATGTAGGGACCCTTAAGAGGGGCAGTAAACATACACACACACACACACACACACATTTCCTCCTATCCACAGGACACCTCCCACAGTCAGGTTTATCTACCATGGAACAAGTCTTAGCCAGCTTTTGGTTTTAGTTTTTTTTGGGGGGTTTTTTTTTTTGGTTTTGGTTTTTTTGTTGGTTTGGGTTTTTTTATCACAGACATTACCTGGTATCATTTTTATAGCAGTGTTCACTTCACTCCATTCATGAACTTTATCAAACTTCCAGTCCAGGATGAAGTTCCCATTGTCTGTCACCACAGGGCCCTGGGAAGCAAACACATTTGTCAGTACTGTGAGCTCCTTGTCTACCAAGCACAGCCAGGGACTGTCACAGCCTTCACCTGGACCAGCCACCCCTGCTGCAATGGTTTAGAGAGAGTCATTATTCAAGTAAATCAGGGCAGTCCACAATAAGCCTGTAAATAAAACCATCACCCAAGGCAACTGCTTTTTCCTCATTCTCCTGCATACTGATAATCATGCAGAAGCTGGAAACAACAATGTAATTTTATCACTGCAACAGGGGATCCTTTTCACAAGAGTAAAGCTAGATTAATGTCCTAAAAAGGCTATTACAGGCAATTGAAGCAAAATAAGACACCCCCCCCCTCCGCTCCAGTGATAACAGTGTGCTGCTGGATGCCATAGGGAGGTTTTGGAGTTGAAGAATTGCTGGCCTTCAGCATCCCAGATGTGACCAGACTCAAGCCCAACAGAAGGAGCAATTATGTCCTTTCAACAGAGCAGAGACAGCTGGGGCCGAGGACAAGGTGTTTCCGTGGCACTGAGGAGGGTGTGCAACCACACATGCCAGGAGGGACCAGCATCCTCCAAGGACAAGGCTCGTGCTGGAGCAGCACCAATGTGCATTCCCTGAGCGAGGCTGGTCTCAGCTTCATAGAGAACGACTGGTTTGCTCTTCTCAGGCACCCAAATGTAGTCCCTAAAGCTTCTTGGGATTAGACACATTAAAAACACGTATTCAGCCTTCAGGCATTAACTCCAGCCACTGCTGCAGACAGCTCTCCTTTTCCCCTGCCATGCAAACGTGGGCTGGCAAAGCCCCACTGCCCAAGGCAGGGTAGGACAGTGGCAGCGAAGACAAAGTATCTCCAGCGTTAATTTAGTTGCTCTGGCTCTGTGTGGTACGGAGGAGCCTGGGATGGAGCACGAGCTGCCCACACAACTTGAGACCCTCTTGGGCCCCGCAGACTGCCCTCCAGCCCCCAAACATCCCCACAGAGCAGCAGGTCAGACCTGGGCTGGGCAATCCCTCCTTCTCCCTGCTCAGGGATGCTTGCTTTAGGAGACATAAACCAGAGAGGCTTTCCACAAGCAGCACCGACCCCTAAACACACAGTTTATTAATGGAAGTATAATTAGGGGGAATTACACAAGATGCCACTCGCGGGAGTGAAAGCCCAGATTTAATGAGGTGAAAGGCCAGACCTCAGGTCCTCTGTTTGCCCACATTCAAACGGCTCCTCCGGGGATGTGGGGCTGATCAGCAACACATACCGCTTTGCTAACAGCCATCCGCAGCTCTGCGGCGCCTCCGAAGTTTTTGGTCAGGGCTCTGGTGACGGGGACGTAAGCCATGGGGATGACTTCAATAGGAATTCCCTTCTTCCACTGCTCCCCGAGGCTCTTTGATTTTTTCCTGAGGACACAGTTTGAGGTGGGATTAGCATCAGACGTTGCATTGCTAAGACCATTAACATAACGCACTTATCACATTACCTCTTGCAAACCCCTCAGGCGAAGGCCCTGGAGGGCAAAGCGGTCAGTTCAGATGTGCACATACATAGGAAGAACCAGTTTAATGCACAACGCTCTATTCACTCATAAGCCCTGTTTTGACACGTTTTGGACAAGCAGGACATGAGTTGTTTTTTCCATAGCCCTGTGGCTGTATGTACAGACGGGTAAATTTATTCTGTGCTGACAATCACTGAGCTCAAAGAGCAGAGCAGCCATTTCCCCACAAGCTCTGCTGACTCCTAAGCAGGCCTGCTGAGTTGAAAATTAAGAAAAAAGAGCTAAATTGAATTGCTGAAGCACTGGGAGTCAGGCTCATTTCCACCTATTCCTGCTCACTTCCCTGACCCACTGGAAGGACAATAATGGCCTACCACAGGACCATCCAAATCCTCCTACGGGACACAGTTATAATGAATAGTAATAATTTTACCTGTAATCAGCAATAACAATGAAACATTTTGCATATCCTGCAACTATCTTCTCCTGCGTCAAGCAACCGCTGCAAGGAGGAAAAAAATAATAAAATCAGAAACCAGACTGTTCCTCAGCCTGCCTGATGGTCTGCAAGTCCAATCCCCTCCACCATCTTCTTGCTGGTTTTAGTGCTGCTGTTGGCCCATATCAGGGCTCTTTCCCCTGCCCCATCAGTTTATCCTCCTTGTCCCTTGCACACTCTCTCAGTCAGGAGTTATCTCCCACTGCAGGTGCACACACAGCCCTGCACAGAATCCCGTCAGCCTCTCCAGCCCATCCCTGAGACATCCGCAGGCAGAAAAGGATGCTTAGAGGCCACCATCACTAGCACCCCACACAGACAGATGGACAGCAAGGCTCACCCGCCACCTTTGATAAGATTGAGGTCAGTGTCCACTTCATCCGCTCCATCGATGGCGACATCGAGCTGTAGGAAGAGGAGAGACTTGGTGTGGAAACTTCTCCCACGCAGCATCCAGGCACTGCTCTTGGTGCAGCTCAGGAGGGTGTCAGGTTCCAAGCAGCCAGATGCCAGCCTGACCAGAGACGAGCATCTGGATCGGCCACCCAAGGATACCAGCCCCCACCAAACCACAGGCATATGAGAGCAAGAGAAAGAAAAACCAAAACCAATGTCTGGCCTGCAGGACACATCACTTTAGCCTCTAGTGTTGTCACTTAAGGACCAGCACACAAGCAAGGAGCTCCTAGGGAAAATCTCAGTGACACTTCAGCAACACAATATGGCTGCCTCAGGACAGCAAGTCTCAGCCTGGAAGAGATGCCAAACACCTGGAGGAAACACAACTCGTCAGGCTTGTCTAAAGGGACAAGCACCAAGACAAGACTAAGGCTTGATGGAAAAAAATAAACTAAGCTAGTTCTCGCTCACGTTGTGCAGCGTGGCTGCCTAAACTCAGCCTCAGGGGAGGATAAAGGGGCCTGACGCTTTATGAAAAAACAGGCTAAGGGAAGGTGGGGTGAGGTCTTGCCTCTACGGTCCCACTTACCTCTGGATGTCGGTCCAAGTCACTTAGTGTTAAGCCGTTCTGCAGGATCAGCTGACGGGCCTGTGCACCAAGAACACAGCAAACACCATTTACCGGCGGCATGAAAGGAACACAGACTTGGGGTGTCATTCCACCAGCTGTGGCAAGGATGGAATCCCCCTGGGAGAGCTCCACTGCCCCACCCTGAGCTAGCGGAGAGGCTGCAGCCAGCAGAGGGAACGCATGGCCAAGAAAAAAAATGATGCTTCCAGACCAGATTATTTTAATCAAAAGAAAACCCTGCTGCTGATTTGAACTAAAATGGTGCAACAGGACTCCTGGGTTCAGGTCTCTCCATACTAAATAGCAAAAGGTACCATCAGCTTGGTGGGAATCACTTGTATCTAAGCATTAGAGCAGACACGGGATTTTTGAGTCCTGTGCTGTTTCAGCTTGGACATCATTCTCCCTCGTACCCATCCAGCCCCTCTGATTTCCTTCAGCTGAAAAACAGGAGCAAGAAAATGAAATATTTACACCATAGCAATGTGGGACTACCAATGAACATATTTTTCATATTGGAAGTAAACAAACAAACAAAAAAATGCAAAAAAGAAAATCACAACTCATGGAGAAAGTGTGGAAAGCCACCTGAAACAGCCGTTTGGTGGCTCCAATCTACTTTTACAGAAGTGGCTGTGTATTTCCCTCTAGTGGCAATACAACACAGAGCACCCAAAGTCACCCTCCACTCAGTCTGTCAGTTTAAATAGGAGTTCAAGCTTAGAGAACCTTGAATTGGTTGAACTTTCTGTGTTACAAATCATCACCTGAGTAAGAGTCTCTCCTTGCATAGACTCTGCTCAAGTCTCAACTTCTACTGTGCTGTAGCTAGACCAAGAAACCCTACTGCTATAGCCCCGATCAATGATTCCCCTGAATTTTACCCACTAACACTAACAACATGTCTCAGTTGCATGTATTGGCATCCCAGAAACATTAAAAAGAGTTAGCAGGTGGTAATCCTGGCAATGAGATATGACTTTAATCTTTTATTGTGGCATTTCATAGCATGCAGTTTTAACATCCATGGGCTGTGGGCTCTTGATCTGTGCACTGAGACTGCCCTAAGGACTCACAAAATAAAAAGAGTAAAAATCAGTGGGTTTACAGTCATTACATGGTGTCCACATAAAGAAATTTCTGGGATCTGGGAACTGAAAGCATTGAAAAACACTGTGCTGCACATGCAGGCCAGATCCTGAACAGGCTTAGAGTCAGCAGTGTGGAAACGAGGTGGCCCTCTTCAGGCTCTTTGCTTGCAAGGCGATGGGAGCAGACCAGCAGGAATCAAGAGCAGAGCTCCCACAAATGGGGGGAAAGTGGCAGTAAGTGCGCAGCACTTGCCAAGAACGGTCTCACTCTGTGCTCTCAGCACATGTCCAGGTGAAAAGAAGAAACAACGCAAAAGCCAAGGGAGAGATACTTACCCCGGCTCTAGCTTTACTGATGGTGATGGAATAACTCAACCTGACAACAGGGAAGGGAGGAGAATAAAAGCCCACTGAAACCAATTCTTCCTTGCCAGTGACCTGAGGCAGCCATTTACACCTGTACGTAGCAAAAATAAGATGCCATTTTGCTGACCTGGGGATGCTTCACTTGGAATTGGTTGAGGTCTAAGAGACTGCAAAAGATACAAGGCAGCCCCATGTCTGGGAGATTTGGGCTCCTGCAGGTGTATGATCTGTGTCTTCCCTTTAACAGCAACCTTTTTGTTTTACTGGTAAGAAACTCTGTAGTGTTACACAAACTATCCCAACATTTCAAGGCAGGACAGGCTCCAGCCCACTATGAGAGTTTTATCAATATTTTCTCTAAGACCTAATGACTAAACTCAGAGCACTTTTCCTAAGTTCAAATGGGACTTGGTATCTCAGGATGAGGATCATTTTAGACAGACCAAAGACAAGACTCTCATCACAGTCTATATGCAGCAGAAGTACTGATATAGGTTAAAAAAAAATAATAAGTCTAGTTTTTACTTTTTTCCCTTTGCAGAAGTTTGTATTATATCCCAGTTGGCCACTGGTTGTTTGCAACAACTGGGAAAAGAGTGTCCCATCGCCTCACACTTAAAGAACATCTGCAGGGTAGGAGGATGTTAAGTTTTCATAAGATTTCAGGATAATTCAGGGTGGTCTCTGTCCAACCTCCAGGTCAAAGCAGAGTCAGCTACAGATCGCTCAGGTCTTTACCCCACTCAGGACTTGAAAACCCCGGACGGACTCTGCACAGCCTGCCTCACTGATTGAAAAAGTTGTGACAAAAGTACAATCCCAAGGTCCACACCAGGACCGTGAGGACACATGCCCAATTCCTAGACTGGGGCGTTGCCACCCAGCCTTAAAAACCCCATGGGCAGTCCCCATCATGTCACTTCTCCCTGCCCAAAGGGGACAAGGTGACAACTGCTCCTCTGAGGGGCATTCCCACCTCAGAAAATAGAGGCAGGGAGACCAAAGCCAGTTGCCTGAAGGCATGGAAGCATGGAAGCTCAAAAGCTTCCCCAGCAACTCTGTTTCACCACCAAGCCATGTTCTCCCTCTCCCTGCAAACCTCTCAACAGCTAGCTTGGTGTGAACCAATCCCTGCAAAAGCTGTGCAGCAAAGGAAAGATTAAGCTGATTTCTCTTCTGCAATTTCTTGTAAAAGCCAGTTGATGCATTTCAAGGTCCTCTGAAAACACATAAGCTTGCTATTATTTGCTTGCAGCATGTTTTTTTACAGCTTAAGGGTTTGATACAGAATCAAAAGAGAGTGTCTCCAATGAGTTTTGCATTATGAGTCTGGTTCACCACTGTCAACAGTGTTTTTCTGAAAGTGGGATCCAGAGCAAGCCACACATCAACACGGACACAACCAGCGTTACCACACTGGTTCAAAACACGCCTCCTAGCACTACGGGATCCCTGCAGCCCGCATCAGGGTAACACAGCATCATCACCACCGGCTTCATGAGGTCCATTGGCAGGCTGCGCCTCGGCTGCTCTCACCGGTGCTTTCAGTTAACTCACACCCACAGTGAGCCAGTCCAGAGAGCGGCGCGGTTGCCTCCTGCAGCCAAAGGGAAGATCCCCTGCGTGAGTGTTTGGACTAGCAGAAAGCAAAGGAGGAATGTGCTTACCTGAAAAGATGTAGGGATGCAGACAATTGTTAGGTTCTCCTGTCTAACCCGCTCAGCTGTAGGAAAAAAAGCAGAAGCCTCAGTTTGTTCATTGCAGAAGGGAAAAAACACATCAACTTTCACTTTAAGAAATCTCAGTTCAGAGCAGCCCCTTTGAATCACTGCAATTACTTGCTTGGCTTGCAAATAACTCAGTCACGCTCAAACGCAAACAGGTGCCACCCTGCATAGGCTCAGTTTCTACAGTCAGAAATGTTTAAACACCCACCCTGGCTCAGCCCAAGACACCACGAGCCATTAACCTTTGTGTCTCCAGCAGCAGAGGAGCCTCGTCAGCAAATAGTCACCTAGGAAATTAGCTCCACTCCCCTCTCTCACTCCATTAGACAGGTTTTGCTTGTAAACAGAAAGCTTCAGCAGCTGTCTGAAAGGTTTTCTGGCTTGTTGCCTTAGGGACATCACATTAATTTATTATAGAACATTTAAATATATGGCAGGGAAAGGACTAATAAAATACGGTATTCCATTAAATGGAAGGAAATATTTCCTCCCCTGGGTTAACCTCAAATGACTAAAATCTATTACTAAGATATCATTATGGACAAAATGTTATTTTAATAATTACAATACTTAGGCATAAGCCAACAGTCCAAGAGTCAGCAATAGCTCTTGCACCAGAGCAAGCACATAGGCTACATGCTTCAAGGAAACCCACATCCCAGTGCTAATGCATTCAGTAGACATGAAAAGTCAGACTTTGCAGCCTGGAACAGGCAATGCACTCTAAATACTGTACCTATTTATTTAGAGACTGATTCTGTCTTACAGTCAGGAGTGGCTGCAATACTGAGCCAAACCCAGAAAGCTGACCCGCAGCTCCCAAGCCAGCTCCCAGACAAGTAAGTGTATTGCACACAGCATTGGGTGAGGCGGGTGCCAAGATGCAGGCACAGCACCATCTCTGCCATTCCCCTGGGAAGCAAAGCACTGCGCCGTGCCCAGACCTCAGCCCTGCTCGACCCTGTTGGGCTGGGGGACGGCTCTGCCCTAGGGAGCTGGAAGTCACAAGGGGACTTCCCAGCCTCACAGAGCTACCCAGGTAGGACACACCGAACTCTGCTTCCAAATGAATGTCCTGCTCTGTGTTCAACCATGAACAACAGCCTGATGCTGCACTCCCGACCCGTCACATATGGCTGCTCCGTTTTGCATCCAAGGACAGCAAAGCAGGACAACGTACACTACCTCCACAAGCAGATCTGTCCTAGGGCCAAAAGCGCCCTGCAAAGGAAATTTTAAACCTCTGCACCCTCTGTAATGAGGCATGAGGATAATTACTCTCACATTCACTTTGCAAAAATGCCTTTACCGCACTGAATATTTTGCTGAAATTTTCTGAATCACACCTTGCATAAACTTGCACCTGGGGCAAGCAGATAAACCTAGCCGTAGGGTATATTAAAAAATGCAGCAGGATTTCACATTCCTCATTTTCATTACACTTCAGCAGGACCGGACCCTCAATGTGAATAATGTGGATGCGAGCAAGCAGGTTCAGCCGCGTACAAATGGGTTAACGGAAGCAGAGCAGCTGTGTGGCCCAAAGCCACAAAGCAAGTCAGGACTAGGAGGAGCTGGAACAAAACAGAGGGGGTTAGATCCAGTTTGTGGTGAGTGCCAGTAAAGCACTTTGCCCGCCTGTATGGGGAGAACAGGTGGCAAATCATTACCTCCTCAGGACTCTCTATGCAATAAATTTGGAGTATAAGACCCAGTTTTAACCTTCAGCTTCAAGGCAGACACAGCAGTCGGTGAACAGACCCGACGCATTAGCTCTAAGTCAGCATTCAGATGATTTAGCATGTTTTTCAAGTAGTTGGGGCAGCCAGACAAGGGTACTTTCTGCGGTGAGAGGAACACGAAGGGGAGCATCCTACCTAATCGATGCACCGCGTGGACAATTGTAGAACCACTTCCAATCCCAAGAACTTGATTGTTCTGCAAATCAAAGAGAGACAGAGGAGATCTGTTACTGGGGGCTCGTCACAAGGTCTGTCTGCTTTTCCTGGTAGACTCAACCTTATAAACACATGCAAGAGGAACCTTGCCCAGAGATGCATTGCCCACACACAACGTCTTAGCACGCTGCAGGCAAGGAAGGGAACACACCGTACCAGAGAGGGCACGACCACTGTCTGTAGCTAAGGGATTTTAAGCAATTGGCCTTCACCTTAAAGGACACGTGCTTGCTAAATTCCACCACGGTCTGAATCTCAGGGTGTTCAATGCACACTCACTGCTAGTTGCTGGCACACCATGCACCCTCTCCTGCCAGAAAGCTGGGAGTTTCAGACAATACCACAGAGGAAGAAGCTGAAACAACCTCAAGATAACATCTCCCAAGGAAGCCGCACACTAAAAGCATGGGTTTGCTGCCAACGGTATTGTTAGTAAACAGTATGGATGCACCGGCGGCCAAAGCAAAGAGCACAGCAGCAGCTCCTACAGTATAATAAAATCTGCTCTCCAAAACAGAGTATACAACTGCCTATGAGAGTCCAGCAAGGCGCCTGAAAGACGGGTGAGCCTGACAGCGTATGCTGAAGAGGATCACACTTTAACCACAGCTTAGCCCTGGACTTTCTCTGTTTATGGTCTGGTTTAAGAAGGATTGCTACCACCTCATCCATAACAGAGATACACTTCTAAAAGGCGCTGCAGGCTGAGGGTAGATGGATGCAATTGTGTTATCTCCACGAGAGAACGCTCTGTGATGTAAGTCTCTGTTTATTATCAGCTCAATCGCCCACCCACTGAGAGCTACCTGCAGCCTCTTGCACACTTCCAGTTCTCAACCTACTTCCCCTTCTTTGGATGGGATCCAAAGCTTAAATTGACTTAAGGGGGCCCAATATCACTACAGAGACTTCAGATGAGCAAGACTTCAAACCAGCCAGAGACGCAGGCACAGAGCTGTTGTATGTTATCTCTTGGACATTAGACAGGTCTGGAGCTCTTTCTCCATTTGTAGCAAATCCAGAGTTCAGCAGGTGTGGAAAAAGCCACACCTACAGCATTTCAACCAGCTCAAGTCTTACTGGCACGCAAGCTTGCGTGAAAAGGTGGAGCTCAAGGCAGGTCACATTCCCCTAGGATTAATGATTTCCCTTGCTTAAAAAGCTTCAAAAAACTAAAAGCTCTCCAAAATCCAGCACACAACCAAAGGCTCGGTTTATATCCCAGCCCGCACTAATCACCGTGACTCTGCAAAAGATGGGGAAAGCAACAGATCACAGCTGCACGCCTGCAACGTTGCCAGCAGAAACCCAATAGCTCCCGAGGTTCCTCAGTTTCTCCTGCCCAGCAGGCAGAGCCAAGCGCGGCTGGCCAAGGAAGGGGCAAGCAAAGCTATGCGGAGGCTGGCAGGACACGGGCAGTACCGGTGTTCCCAAGAGACTTGTTTCGACCCAGGAAGAAGCAGTTTCTTCTCTTTGCC
This sequence comes from Numenius arquata, assembly GCF_964106895.1. Classification (NCBI taxonomy): domain Eukaryota; kingdom Metazoa; phylum Chordata; class Aves; order Charadriiformes; family Scolopacidae; genus Numenius; species Numenius arquata. The sequence continues at coordinate 50,997,100 of NC_133580.1, forward strand.
CTTGTTTCTATAGGGCGGGACAGCTTCTTGGAGCAGCTGGACGCCCTAAAGGGATGGGGAAAGCCTCAGCATCAGCCACTCCATTGTAGTGAAGTGGGAAGAGCTCACAAGGATCCCAGCCCACAGCTGACAATAAACTTGAAGGTGTTTATCAGCAAGGAGGGGTGAAGCACCCCCCCTTAGGTGGTGGTAAGACTTTGGGCTAAGTGGTTTTCCCAGAAAAACAGTTTAAGCCAGTATAAGCTGGTGCTGCCGCAACCCCTGCCTTACCGCAGCTCCCACCTCTCCCTCCTCAGCTCCCTCCCCACCCAGACCAGGGGCAAAAGCAGCCAAAAAACAGGGGCAGGGCAAATGTTGGCGAGAAGCAGAGCACAAGGTCAGTGTGCAAGGGGCAGGTCCAGCTCACAGCACCAAGGAGCAGCACCCCATGCAGAAAAATGACATTTCAGGTTGTATACTAAAGCCCCAGCAAACAAAACCAAGACACCGAGCCACAGCACATTGAGGACCCACGTATGGACTCCACAAGGGGAGTCAGCAGGGATCACAGCATTTTCTCAGTTAACCCAAGGGCCTAAAGACGCTGCCAAACATTACAGATTCTGACAAGGCAACGCACATCGAGTGGGTATCAGCAGCACCACATGGGCTGGCCGGTCCAACGTAAGTTTCTAAGACTAGGATTTATATGAACAAAGAGCAGGAGATAAACACAGTGCAAAGCCCAAAGTTTCCTCTAATTAATGCTCAGCCCTCTGGGGCAGCAGGACCTACAGCTCTCACCTATCTTTCCATTTCTAATGGAGACGCTAGCAGGGCCTGCCTTCAGAGGTGTTGTATAAACGCAAAGCCAGCTCTCCCCAAGCAGCTTACAGCTCTAAAGCCCTGAGCCCCGTGCCAGCCCCACTCCTCCGAGCCGTCAGCACCACAGGTTCTGAGGTTGGTCATCTTTGTGTCTGCTCCAGTACCGGGGAACTCTGCTCCTACAGCTGCCTGGGGACAAGTGCTGTGGGTAAACACACCAATCTGGCTTTAATTAAAAAAAAAACCAAACCCAAAGAGAAAAAAGTTCTTCTCTCCTAATCCCCCCACCCACAGGTTTTATATCTGGTGCAGGCAGTGCGAGGAGCTGCTGTGCTGGCACAGACAGGGATGGGTGTGAAGGAGGATTCCGAGCGAGGGGCCTGATCTAGTACCGGTACCAAGCCCCTGGTGCCACAGATTTATGGCACAGTTAAGTGGGAGAGATTTGTCCAGCCTAACTGAACCCTGAAGTCAGTGGTGTCTCCCACGCGTCCCTGCGTGCAAGGAAGGAAGTCTGCAGCTTTGCTTTCAAAGATTACCTTGCTCCCTTCATTAACAGTGAAGTTCTAACAGTCACACACAAAATTATCAGTTGCAAACAGCAGCTGCACCCTGACAGTGCAAACTGAAGGGGAGGCAGTTTTTCTCTGACAGCCGAGACCATCTAACTCCTTGGCAGTGACTCTAACCTGTTCCTCCATCATCGCCTCAAACCAATCTGCACAGCAAGAATTCCAGTATTACCCCAGCCGCTGACTGTTTTATTTAATCAGTGTCGCTAGCTGGGCACTGAACTTTAATCAGCTGGGACACAGCCAGAAACATTGTCCTAAGTTTGCTTGACCATAAAACAGCACAAAGGCCAGCTATTTCACTAGGAAAAGTCCAAAATTAAGAGTCATGTTTTAGCCCAAATCAAAGGCAGACCCAGCTCACGACAACCGACAGCAGCGGTCGTGCCTTGGCTCCACACCTTGCGACACAAAGTTCTTCCTCCTGCAATCCCTCAATGTGCAACTTTAGAGCTTGCTTTGTGCAAGAAATGGGGTTTTATGCAACTGCCAGTCCATTCCCCAGACTCCCCCACCCCACGGACAGCTTTTGAGCGCAGTGGCCTGGCAGGGGGTAGGTCTCAGGCAGCAGGCGGGTGTGTTCTATGCAGGTAAGTACAGACTGCTCAGGGGAAGGAGAGGCTGCAAAACAAGTGAAACATTCATGGGACACCAGGGAAGCCACCGGCAACTGAACCTCAAAACCCCAACCCTGTGGGGGGGAGCAGGAAGGAAAAGGGAATTTCCTCCCCCCACCACCAAGTGCTAACATCAACCTCTTTGGCAGCGACTCTACGCCCGTTTCATCACGGCTGTTGCAAAAGGACTTGCACAGCAAACATTGTGATAAACCCCTGCGTGACTTTAACCGTTGATCTTCCAAGTATTCACAATCAGCCTGTGCCAAACCTAAAGCAGCTCCAGTCCTATTTGACCTTCAAGGGGTTGACGAAAGCCCTTTGCTGCACTTCCCTCCCTGCAGCGGACAGGACATGACCCTCTGGTTAGGAGCTGTTGCTCCTTGCTCCGGTGCTCGGGCAGGGAGTGCAGCGGCAGAGCACCTCGGACTCGGAGAAAGGAGCAGGACACAGCGTTAGCCTGAATTCCCACCGCAGCCCAGCTTGCAGGAGGGTGCATGCTGAAAGTTTGGAGGTGCAAGACCTTCCCCTGAACTCGGGGAGCACTGTGCTGAGCCGGGCAAGGCACCGAGCTGCTGCCCGGCAGGAGCACAGAGACAGGAGGGGACAAGTAGTTTTCTGCCTTCTCTCCAGCCTAAAGGAGCACAGTCCAAATCAAAGGAGAAGGAGGAAGAGGATCAGCGGGGCCCGTCCATTCATCCCAGGGTCCCATCTTGCACCCCAGGACCGTCCATGCTGTGCAGAGAGCGAGGGGTCCCTGCACCCCAGGGCTGCTCCATGCACTGGAGGAGTCCGTGCAACCCAGAGCCCGTCCGTGCACTGGGAGGCTCTGGGCACCCCACGGCTACTCTGTGCACTGGGGGGGGTGCCCTGCACCCCAGCGCTGCTCCATGCACCTCGGGGTCCGTCCCCGCACCCCGCGGCCACTCCATGCACTGAGGGGTCCCTGCACGCCGGAGCCCCTCCATGCCCTGGGAGGCTCTGTACACTCCGTGGCTACTCTGTGCATTGAGGGGGTCCGTGCCCCCCATGGTCACTCCGTGTACTGTGGGGGTCCGTGCACCCCGGATCCCCGCCGCGCACTGGGAGGCTCCATGCACCCCGTGGCCGCTCCGCGCACCGGGGGCTCCGCGCCCCGAGCAGGGCTGGGCTCCGGGCCGTCTCACCTGGACGTGCTTGTCCACGGCGGCGCAGGCGGCCAGCTTCTTGGCCTCCTCTGCCATGGTGCCGCCGAGCCGCCCGCGGGCGAAGGCGCGCCTCCCCGCCGCCGGCCGCGCTCTGACCCTCCCCGGCGGCCGGGCAGCCAGGGGCGTGCTGCGGAGCGGGCCGGGCCGGCCGAGGAGCCGCATGCCGCCGCGGCCCGCCCCCGGGGGGCTCTCCCGCACGGGCTGGAGGCCTGGGCCGAGCCGGTTCCCTTCCTCCTCCTTCTCCTCCTCCTCCTCCTTCTCCTCCTCCTCCGGCAGGCTGGGACTTGTAGTGCTGCCAGCCGCGAACTACAGCTCCCACAATGCACGGCCCGGCTCGGCAGCGCTGGGGGTGCCCGCTGCGCCCGCCCGACCCGCAGCCCCGAAACCACTTGTTTTATCGATGTATAGACATGTGTGTATGGGGTTTTCCAGGGATGCAGGGGTTGAGGCTTTCCCGTAAAGTGCAGAGGAATGGGAAATGCTGCACCTGGAAGCGCTGGGGGAGGAGAGCGGGTGGCGGGGGGAGCCCCCGCACGGCGCCAGGCGACGCAGCGAGCTCAGGGGGCTACTGGAACTCTGCCCGGCCTGCCAGAAGCGTCAAGAATGAACGTTTCTCGGACTTTTACTCAAAATTCGTAGCACGACCTCGCTGGAAGGCTCTTCTGTACGGCAGGGGGTGAAGGACTGGTGAGCCAGGACCTGCCCCATCTGGGAGCGATGGTGTCGCAGGACTCACCAGTAGTACCTTGGATGTGGCAAAACACGCTGCTCCTCAGACCGTCACCAACCAGCGCTCGCTCGTCCTTACCCCACCCTGCAGGAGGGTCAGGATAAAACCCTCTGGAAGTGTTTCTGTCAGGGAGCACGCACAGCCTTTTTTTTTTTTTTCCCCCGCTCTGTCCTGGGTTGGCCTCTGCTGAAACTGTTTGTGAAAAATACTAAGAGAGGCAGATCAACCTCCAGGTACCTCTGCACCTGGGGGCCACGTTAGGACCATGCACAGGCATCTCGGTTTCTCTCCAGGCTGCAGTCCCACCAAGATGGATGAGAATTGCAAGTACTTACGGCTCACTACACACTCCAAGGCCACACCACAATGCACAGAGAATAATCTCTTTATTATTATTATTTGCACAACAGAAAAGCTGCAGTTGGCTTTTTTTTTTTTTTTTAATTCGGTGCGTGACTGACTTGTTCTGTTGCCAACCTCTGCAATTCTACTGTGATTTTTAAGGGTTAGAAACGTTTCCCTTTGTTTTCCCAGGGCCGGCACAGCAGCCTTTGAACAATGGGCTGGTATTTCAACAAAGCCTCCGTTCTCACCACCCAGGCTTATCTCATCGCGGTAAGGCCTTACCTTTCTGTACAGAGCAGGTGACTTGCTGTTAAGAGCAGCACGTGATTGCTGTGCAGTCGTTAGGTGTTTTCTGCTAGCTGGCAACGATCTTTCCTGCAAGTTACACGTTTCAGAGTGTAAATACGCACATCTCATGGGATATATGTACTCCAGAAAGAATCAGACCTTAAGTACTGTGTTCTTCCACCATACACTAATGGTACAACTGAAGGAGCAGCTGACTGGGTTTGGGGTTACTCCTTTCAGTACCCTAAATGTTTGCCTGCTGCCTGAAATGAAAACCAGTGATGAGGGTTTTACGCTGATTCAGGAATCCCATCCTTACATGTGGGCATCTCTGTAATCCCACCAGAGCGGGAGAAGCTAAGTATGGATGGGGCAATAAACCTGTTTGTATCCTCACAGCAACAGCTGATGGCTTTGGCTTGAAAGACATTGTGCAGTGCACGTGCCTGGAGGAACACAGGCATTTGATGGATGATTCAAGGATTGGAGCATCTCCCTTATGAAGAAAGGCTGAGAGAGCTGGGACTCTTTAGCCTGGAGAACAGAAGGCTGAGGGGAGACCTTATCAATGCTCATAAGTATCTAAAGGGTGGGTTGAAGGAGGAGGGAGCCAGACTCTTTTCAGTGGTTGCCAGTGAGAGGACAAGGGGCAACGGGCACAAGCTGGAACATAGGAGGTTCCACTCAAATATGAGAAGAAACTTCTTTACGGTGAGGGTGACAGAGCCCTGGAACAGGCTGCCCAGGGAGGTTGTGGAGTCCCCTTCTTTGGAGATTTTCAAGACCCGCCTGGATGCAGTCCTGAGTAACATGCTCTGACATGCTCTGGGCAATCCTGCTTCGGCAGGGGAGTTGGACTAGATGATCTTTATGGTCCCAACTCTAAAAAATTCAGTGAAATTCAGTGAAATTTCCACTTACAGATAATGGGGCTTTCTGTTAGCAATTTATCTGAACCTGCTGGTGAGTTACAGTTTCAGCGAATGCAGGAAAATCTTTCATTTGTGGTGTGCTGAGCCTTGCCTACGCACAAAAAGAAGACGTTGGACATTTTGGAAATGGATTTCCTTTTAAGTTTCAGCGACAACCAGCTCTGTTTGCAAATAGCTCAAAGTCCTTTTGTACCAGCCTGTGTTTGCCCCATGTCAAAGCCTCTCTGGGAGCCAACTCTCATCCTCTCTGCTTCAGAACAGAGGGCGGTGTTTGAACCTGCTTTATTTGAACAGACATTTTGCTTGTCGAAGAGGGTGGTAACTGTGAGGTGTTAACCCTCACGAAATGCCACGCTGATGAACAGAGTAGCTTGGACCATCAGGCTGCCAAGGCTGGCTGCGTGATTCTGGGCGCTGAATTCTGCATCTGAGCCTGGAATTACATGTTAGGAAATTACATAGTAGCTGAGATAACAGCTTGCTGTTGACGAAATGGAAAGCTCCTGCTCTGTACTACTGTCACCCACCATCCACTCTCAACCTGGGTACAGAGTTTGTGCTGGCTCTGGCATTCCTCTGACCCCGTGCTGATTCACCTTGCCACGCAGGCAAAAAGAGCAGTCTTCCTGCCAGGTGAGTGAGGTTGAACTGGCTCAGCCAAACTTAACATGTGACATATCTCCGATGCCTTAAGCTGCTCTGGTCTAAGACAGAGTGGAGCAGCTCCGTCCCTAAAAAGGAGCATTCCCACCTTACAGTCCATCACTTGCCAAGCTTTCCTGCTACTTCCTTGTGTTGACAGAGAGCTGGGGTTTTTTTTCTGAAAGGTAAAGCAACCAACAAAATCAAGGTTAGTTTTCCTTGACCTCTCCTGAGGAAGGCAGCAAGATCAACCCATTGGGAGTGGGAAGGCTGTAGGACCATCTTCTGTGGCAGACTCTGCCCAGCTTAAACCTGTTGCAAAAGTGCATGCTAACTTGAGTGAAATCCTGGTGAAGGCACAGCAGTCTCCGGGTGTCAGATGTGTTTATCCAGTTCACTGTATGTCTCTCCTTTCATAAGGCATGACACATAAAATTATAACAACCAGACCTATGTAGGTAAAACTTCACCAACACACTGGAGATACCAAGTGGAAGAGCGAGCATTTCTAACTCATCTTTCCAGATAAACTCCCTTTCTGGTTGGCAGTGGCTCCACAAGCCTGGCATGTCCCAGCAATTGCATTCTTGCTACCTAATTTTTTATCCCACAAACTCCTGTTCAGTGACATTTCTTCTGAATAACACCAGCTTCACTGCTTGTCCCTGTTTTGATCTGTTGGATGAATTGCTTGGTTTTATTCTGCTTGTGAAAAGACATCAGCAGGGGCGCTGCTATACTAATTACAATATATGCAGCTTTTTGACGGTCTGAATTTCCCTGGGGGGAAAAGGGAGGCTACAAATGATCATTTTGCAGGGGGCTACGAGTGGCCCTTGATACAGGGCAGCCACGAGGTGGCATGCTGGGCTTTCGCTGCTGCGCCTCGCTGCTCTGGAGCAAGTTACTCAAGAAAAGCAGGCAGATCTTCGAGTTATGTAAAACACTATTCCTGTTAACATCCATCCCTCCTGCAAGAACAAGCTTTGATTTCCACATAAACGGCTGGTCAGATTTAAAGTTATTGTCATATGATTGAAATAGATCTCTTATGTCAGTCAGTCAGTCAAAACAGAATGGAGAATGTGAGTCATGCTGTGCAAAAAAGCAGGAAGTTTGGTTTTGTTGGCACAAATTTTTAATACAGAGAGAAAATTATATGGCTGTGTTGCAGTGTTTGTCTTAGAGATTTGTGAATAACATTGTCCATGCCTTAGAAAAATGTTACCAAAAGAGAAAAGGAAGAACTTTTAGATTACAGTTGTTATTCCTTACGCCTCAGTGGTAAGGAATCTAGGAGGAGGCTAGAAGAAAACATGGACTCTCTTGAAAACTGTTAGAGCCCCCCTAAAATAAAAGGCTGCAATGGGAAGACTGCTGATCTGGGACAGGGAGGTGGGAGGAAACACAAGAGAATGAGGTAATGCTCATGGGTGTGACAGGGACACTTGCATGAGGCTGTTATTGTTTTGCTTTAAGCATAATAAACCTCCATGAACCAGCACAAAGGTAAAAGTGCAAGTCTACTTGTGAAGTATTCTCATATTCCGAAACTCGCTGGGGTCTGTGGTCACTGTGTATCTATCTAAGCCTCTTCAATACCTAGTAGGAAAATCAGTAAGTTACTGTAGAAGGCATAGCACAAAACCAGTTTTTCTGCAGTCCATAAATATAATGGAGTTTAAAATTTAAATATACTAGTTACCCTTCAACATGACTGTTCAAAACATCGCTATGCAAGAAAGAATAATTTAAATGGGAGCAGATGCAGGGGAGAGCTAGTGAGATGAACATGGGAGCAGAGAGCCAAAAGTGTAAGGGAAGAATAAAAGCCTTTGGCTTGTTTTGCCTAGCAAAACAGAAGGAATTTAATTACTTTCCAAACATATAAACGGATAGACACTCAAGAGAGGAGTTATCTAAATAAAGAAAATATTAGCACAAGACCATATGGGTAGAATAATAAAATGTCATTTAAGTTACTAAAAATGGCATGAGCAGTTTGGCATGCGGCACAAGGTAAACTCTTTCGAACTTTGTTATAATGAAGTTAAAAAAAAAAACAACTCTGGATTGCAGTTCAGTGGTGGTCTGGGGAGCAGTGTTCATGAGCTGACTTTGCATATATCTAGTGCTTTAAAAGAGCTGTATTTCCAACTCATTAGAAAATGAGAGTGCAAGCAGGAAGAAAAATTTAGGTAGAAGGACAATTTAGGACTGTTACAAGCTCTTCAAAAAGAATTCAGTGAGCGTTCAGAGAGCCAAAATTTCAAAATCAAGAGAGAAAATACATTGACAATTCCTGTTTTATTAGTGGACTGGAGTGATTAAAAATGAAAAATAAATAGCCAAAATGGGGAAAGCAAGAAATAAAAATGCATTGGTATAAATGACCATATAAGTTATGAGAAGCAGATTAGTTATTGGAAGTGAAGCACATCAGAGGAAATCCATAGCTGGCAGGGCTAAATCCCAGAAACCCCTCGTAACGGTACAAGCCCATTACTACATGGACATGATTAAAATGTCAATAATGATGCAGAAGTGTTCATTGAACACTTATGATCTATGTTTGTAAAGAAGGAGGAAGATATGTGGGTGGATTACTTAACAGTGATGTGATAAATATCAGTCCATTAGTAACCAATGAAGCTCTTCTCTTCTAGGGCTAACTGCGGCCCAGTAGCTCTGGAACAGCTGGCTGTGGAGACCCCTTGTCTGTTGACATTCATCTTTGCTAAACCTTGATATGCTAGGGAAATTCTGGAAAGCTAAAAATGTACCAGGTTGGTACCTGTCTTCAGAAAGGACAGTTGTATGATCTGTAGCAAATGTAGATGTAAGAACAGGTCCCGGCTGAGTACCAAAAAAAGCTCTTATGTGACTCTGATGAAAGAATTAGTAATGCCAGTCAGAGGTCTAATAGTAATCTCATTTTATGCTTCCAGACGATAACAAAACATTCAATTTCCTCTTGAAGGTGTAATAAACTTTTTAAAGGATTTTTACTTAGAACTGCACAGTATTTTAATGAAAAATAAAGGGTAATAAAACATCAGTTAAGCATATATTAAACACTGGCCACATAGTGGGGTTTTTTTAGAACTGGTTATAAATCATTACTGAATAATCTAATGGGATCCCTCCAGGATCTTGTGTACGGTACTGCACACGTATGTAATCAATATTTTCATTAATCATTTGGAAGTAAATACAAAATCACTCCTAATACAATTTGCAGATGACATCTGCATCAGCAGGGTGGTACCATCAGGATGACAAAAGCCGTTGTTCAAAACAGAGCCTGGATAAAGTGACTGGATAAGATAGTCAAATGCAAAGCCACGCATCTCAGGTACGCACATGTACGCACCCACAGGGACCAGCTGGGTGAGATGTGGGGGTTAAAAGAAGAAAAGCATTGTGCTGTGTGCTCACGTATGACCTACAGTCAGCCTTTGCTCCTACGGAAAGCGGAGGCACACCTAGGGATAAACTAGAGCCTTATCTACCCCTGGATACAGATGAAGACTGCACCGTCATCTCCATATTCTGAAATGCAATGCTGAAAAAAAGGGAAAAGAGGAGAGATAAAAAACTGTAATTTAAGGGCTGGAAGAAACATCTCACAACAAAAATTGAAGAGTTTTAACTAATCTGGTTTGTTACAAAGATGATGAATGTGTGGCTTGATAAACTACACACCTACCTTGACAGGGATGAATACTGACACAGACAGACTGATGGTAGCAGCTCTAATCATGGCACGATCTGGCATTCAGTTCATTCAGATCATGGCAGACCGTAGGCATTCAGCAGGCAACAGCCAGCCCCAGTGATGGGAACTGACAGAGCAGCCCCTCCTGCTTCCCAGAGCAAAGGGCGTAACTGCTGGAAGGGGGGGGGGGGGGGAGGAATGGTCCCTGAAGGATGCAGAGGTATTACCTGCTTGATGAAGGAAATCAAAATCTCTGAATACAGAGGAAACATGAGTTGAATGTACCACAGGTGGCTTCCGAGGCTGCTGCAACACTTGGCCAACATGCTGAGGCTGCTGTTCTTGGGCCTATCAGTCACCATGTTGTGGAACATACACACCTACCCAGCCAAGCTCATCTGTTGAAGGCCACACCAGCCAGGGTGGCCATTAACTCGGGAATGAGCTCCTGAGGGAAGCAGTTGATGCTGCTGTGCCCTTTCCTGAAGGAATCGCGGTGCTCGAGGTGCCCGAAGCAACATAAACCACCGGCCTCGGGAGGGGGATGGCCACTACGGGCACCTCAGCAGGGCCTGTACGTGTCGGTGTGAGTACAGACGTACCTACTCTTGCCCTCTTCTCGGCCGGCCGTTCCCTCACACCGCCCAGGGGGAACACGACGGCCCCTGGGGCCGTTCCCGCCCGACGAGCCCATTCCGCTCCGGAGGGGTCCGTTACCCGTCCCGTCCACCCCCGTCCCCGCGTGCCGGGTGGTGCGCGCCGCTGGTCCCGCCCTGCCGGCACCGGAGGAAGAGCCACGTCTCCAGCCCGGCGGAGGGCCGGCCGGGAAGGGGTGGGGCCGCGCCTCCCGGCGCTCCAGTCAGCGGCACATTTTGGGCGCCGGCTCCGCCAATCCCAGAGCGGATCGGTGAATCATGCGCTTTCGATTGGCCAGGGCAGCGGCAGAGGGAGGGGAGAGAGCGGCGTGACTCCAATTGGCCCGGCCGCTCTGTTGACAAACACCGCTCCTTCCCGCCCTCGCAGTCGGCCGGCCCCAATCAAGAGGCAGGAGCGGGCGGAGCGGCGTGGCGGCGACCCAACGGGCTGCCTCCCCGCCGCGGAGGGGCGGGCGGCGGTGTCGGGGGCGGTCGCGCGCAGAGTGCCGGTACGTGGCGGCAGGGTGGGGCGGGGCAAGGAGAGCTGCGGCGCGCGGCGGGCGCCCATTCTGTGGCGGCGGCGTTGGCGGCAGCGTTCATGTCCTAACGGCCGGCGGCGGCGGCGGCGGCGGGCGAGGCGGGGCCCCTCCATGCGGGGGCCGCGGTGCCGCAGCGCTCTGGCCGCCTTTACCTTGCTGTTGTTGCTGTTCGGGGTGGCGGCAGGCGGCCCGGAGTCGCCACCGCTGGCCGGTGATGCCGCGGCTGTGGAGGCCGCTTTCGGGTTGGGGGCGGCCGCCGCTCCCGCCACTCTGTCGGCCGGTCCCGCTGATGTGACGGTGGAGGACGATGAGGCCGGTGTGGCCCCCGCGGCGCCCGGAGAACAGGAGCCCGAGGAGAGCGGAGAGGCCCGGACCGGCGGCAGGTGGGCAGCGGCGGGGGCGGGGCGGGAGGTGTCGGTGACTGGGATGAGGGTCAGTGACTGGGCCTGGGGAGGGGGTGGGCTGGCCGGGGTGGGCGTCAGTGCCTGGGGCTGGTGAGGGGTGGTCAGCCGTCTGGGCGGGGGGGTCAGTGCCTGGAGATGCTGGGGAGGAGGTTAGCGCCCGGTTTCGGGTGCTTTGGCGGGGGCCATTACCCGGGGGCGGGGGTCGGTGCCTCCGGGAAGAGAGGGGCCAGCGTCCAGGGTCAGTGTCTGGGGGTGCTGGGGAAGGAAGGAGGGAGAGGAGTGGCAGTCTCCAGGCTGGGAATCGGCATCAGGGAGCGCTGTGGGGGGGTCGGTGGGTGGGAAAGGAGCTGCAGGGTCCCGGGGGTCGTGTGTGGTGAAGGGGTCGTGCAGGAGAAGGCTCTTAGGGGTGCGCCGCAGGGAATAGGGTTTGGCAGGATCAGTAGTTTGGGGAAAGCGAAGGTGGGAGAGTTGGGCTGTGGGTCGTTTATAGAGGGAGCGGTGCGTGGAGAAACAGGGGTGCCGCAAGCTGGTGTGTGGCTTTGACCTCTAGGGACACCCAGGGAAGTATCTGAGGGTGGGAGGTGAGGCGAAAGGACGGAAGAGATGGGTCCCACCATGGGGCTGGAAGGAGCCCTGCAGTGATGGACAGGCTGGATGGAGGGGTGAGGGGAGAGGCTGTAGCATTAAGGAAAGGGTACTTCAGGACCTCACCATCCTTAAGGAACTTGTTCTTTTCTGTGGTTGTTAGTAGGGAGAATGGGTGCCTTAATTCTTAAACAGATATGCTGCCGGCTGTCATGCTAAATGACATCTGGCTAGTCTACTTAGCCTGGTAATAACCAAGTCTCGATCCCTTCCTTGACTTGTTACCGCATGGCAGTGCTGTGCCTGTGGGAAGGAGACCCGCAAGCACCACATCTATAGTCTAAACTCTTTCCAGCACCTGCAGCTCACAGTTGTTCGGAGCATTGTATCCCTTTCTGCCATCTTTTTCTTTTAAAGAAAATACAGTTCTCCTGTTTACTTAATTGTCTGTTAAACAGAGACACTGGTGTATGCTCGAAAGGAAGCCAAACATGCAAGACAAATTGCTGAACAAGTTTCAGAATGTAACAAGAGGAAATAACATCCTTTAATAACTGCATGTGGCAAGAAGCTCTGGCAAAAGAAGGATTTTAATGAATGACTCAAGTGCAGAAATGTTACTGAGCTGTTTCCAGTCTGTTTCTGAATTGGCTGAGAAAGATGAGGTGATAAGCCACAGCCAGAGTTTCAAGGAAGAAGAGCATGACTAAATGCTTACTATATTTGAGAACCTGTTCTAAAAATGAAAAGCCCAAAGCTTTTTGTTAGTATAGCCAAGCATTCACTTAGAGCAAGAAACTGGCTGATAACTTGGCACCCTGTTTTCTTTGAGGAAAATCTATTGACTTTTTTTTGTGATATCATTCTTTTGTGTATCAGGTCATCAAAATGCTACCTAGTTTATTACAATTCTACTGCATTCAATTTTTAATAAGTCCTTCATTTATTTAGCTCTGAAAATATTTAAAAATGGATTTTCTGTCTGACTGCTAGAGCTAAGTAAAATACGCTAAAGATATTCAATTTAGTAATTTAAGACTAAGATTAAATGTCGCTGTTCTCTAATTGATCAGTGTATAGGAATAGATTTGCTGTCATCAAATAAAAATAGAATTGTTGCCTGGCCACAGTATCTGCCTGCGTTTCTTTATTTTATTCATCTCTGAGAACTCTACTCACTTCAGCTAATTGTTCTTCAGCAATCAAATATCCGTGTAATATAACAGGTCAGTATAATCTGAAAAACAAACACAACAAAACCAGAATCCAAAAAAAAAACCCCAGCTACTTTTGCTGTAGGCAAATTAATGTAATCCTCTTGGTTTTGAGGATTTTGTAATTTCCTAGAAGAAAATGTATGGGTTAGTGAATTACCGTGTTGTTTACATACAAACATGCGAGTTTTGAAATTGGAATAGCTGCTTAAGAGTTCGTTTGACAAACAGTCCTATTTGCAATGTCCCAAATGGCTTTTGAGGGTGGAGGGTATTAGGGTTGTGGGTTGTGTTTTTTTTTTTTTTTAAAACTGAAACAGGAATAGTGATAAAGCGATGACAAATTCTGCTTTGTTTTTCTAACAAAACTCATTTGAATAGCTACATTTTGTTTTGCACAGTGAAAGGGTGTAGATAAGCTGCATAAGTGTTTCTCCTCTATCCTGTTTACATCTTCCCTTGCAATCTTAGCCCTTTTCTTCTGTTTGTAGGTAAATTAGATACCTTCACTTCTGTAAAGTAGAACAGAGCTGTGGTCAGGCCACTTGATCTCATAATATGTGCTGTGTTCGTGATAGGAAATAAACAATAGTTTTAAAGCCCAGGACTGGCCTTTTGTCAATGTATGTGGAAGTTTGTAGTAGATATTTTGCATAGTTTCAAGGGGGAACACTATAACTGCCCTTCAACAAGAAGCTCAAGTCTGTGAGTGAAAAGGATGGGAAATAGGAGGAAAACGTTTTCATTTAACCATAGAGGCTGTTTGTGTGTGGTCGGGGTGGGGGAAGTATGTCCAGATGTGTTTTCATATTGTCAAAGTGCAAATAAAATCTGACTAGATAGTGTTAGCTTAGTCTCTGCCAGCTGCTGTGATTACAGAAACCTTGGTATGCACCGTACTGTACTAGCCCCTTGCGTTAGTCCTTCTGCTGGCCATCTGTAAGGGCCCAGAAGGGATTTTCTTCTCCATCACTTGGTTCATAATGTGTTCTGGAGCAGCAGCTAGAGGCAAGGTGAAGTACCTGTCTTCATCATTTTACTGAGGTTTGTTTCTCAGGTGCTTGGTTGATGGATCTTGGGATTTAAGTAACTGCCTAGTTTGGAGTAACTCCTTTCTTTATCTTTTTGTTCTGGTCCAGGCATGTGGAGACTACAGCAGTTTTGATTTTCTGTTGGTGTTTTGTTTTGTTTGGGGTTTTTTTTCCCTCTCTATTATGTGCGTGATGTGATTCACTCCCTAGTATGCTCCGTGATTTACTTTCCCCCAATGCCTTGCTGTTTCAGGAATTAGCAGCCTTGATGCTGTCTTTATCCTCCTCATTTCCTTGGCATTATAGTTGTGCCTTTTGACCTTTTGACCGTTGACCTTAAGTTGGGTAATATTTTGTGTTTTGTGTGGGATGGTATGCATAATTTAGGTCTAGTTTAGTCGCGTTTTTAAAAAATGTGTGTTGTTGGAAGCTGGCTTCTTTGGTTAAGGTAGTCCTTAAGCTTTACCCCAGTAAAGCTGGAGGTGGTGTTGATACAGCCAGTGATAAGGTGTCGTTTTGCAGAGAATAACAGAGTTTATCAGGCTTAACCAAAATAAAAGCTAACGTGGGAATTCCTTTTCCTTGCAACTTGTTGATTAGGTGTCCCCAAGATGCATCCAGAATATCACCGTTTCAGTTTAATGTAATGGAATTGCAGGCACAGTTTTAACCTCTTCAGCCAGCAAAGGCTTGCAAAGAGATGGCTAAAAGGCCGGCTCTTTATTCGTGAATTATGGCCATATTCTACTGGTGTTTGTAAGAATTTGCTTTAAGAATTGGGCTTAACATGCTACAGTAAACTTATAACACTGTGGGGTGACAAAAAGCAAGTTGCCAGTTTGTTTTTTAAGCTCTGAAACGGTTTCTTGAAGTAGTTGCCTAAATTGCTTTTATCAGAGTGTGTTGATCTAGTGCTTGATTAGATTACTTGAAAGATGGGAAGATCTCTTGGCACCACTTCATACTCTCAGTACGCAAAGCTGCAAGCAGTGGAATCTCACAGAGAAAGGGGGGAGACTTGAAAAAAGCAGAATCTTGTAGTGAGAAGGTATAACACTAGCATGGATCCAGGGCACATGTAGACAAATTGCAGATCTTATACCAATTTGAGGTCAAGTGACAGGATTTTAATTCACTGGAGTCAGTCAGAGATGGGGAGAACAGCTATTAAGATTTAAATTATAGAAAATAGACTAACGAAGAATTTTATTACAAGAGTAAGGATTCTTAGCAGTTGTTTTCTGTCACACGGGATTATTGTTGTAGGGCAAGATGAAGACGGGACCAGAAACATGACTATGTGGTTCAAAATGAGTCAGTCATAAAAAAAGCAGACAGAAATGAATGCTTTTCTTGTACGTAGTTGCAATTCTAAAAGTAGCCATATGGAAGATTTGGGTACAGCCGAGCTGGTCCTGTTCCTGTGCCTTAGTGAAGTGTTTGCTCAGTAGGTGGAGTTTGTGAAACAAAGTCCACTGTAGAGTTGTTGGCTAAGGGGACTAATAAAGAGTACCATTGCACCTAAGAGAAGTTAGGATTTTTCTGGTATGCAGAAGCGGTTGGATAAACCAGTTTCTCAAAATGCGTGCTAGTGGTACAAAGGTTTCCTCTGAAGGCATGATTATTCCACCCGCCCTGCCACCCCTTTCCTAATCAGCTGAATTTAAAATTAAGTGCAGTTACACTACAATTTGGGTGACTGGAGATCATGATGCAAGTACAGATTCCAAAATTTGGGTCGTCGTGGCGAGGGTTAAATAATGCGAGAACTCTTAGGGAAGGTTGAGATTTGCATCTGGTGGGAAAAGATAATAAAGAAAGGTAAGATAGAAAGGCATAAAAGATTTGCTACTTGCAGGAGAACTCAAGCAGGAAGAATTATATAAAGGGAAAACAATGGGAGTAGATGGCAAGGAAGCATTTCACAGTCCAATTCTAGGATTTTTCTTTTCTGCAGTGTTAATGCCAAAATTCCCTTCTAGCTACACTTCTACCTTTTTTATAACCTCATTGTCAGCTGGATCAACATAAAATTTAAATAGACCCACTTGAAATAATATTTTTATGTAATGCTAGAGGGCTTCAGATAAATTGTTTTACCGTAAAGCAAACATATTCTGTTACATGTGTGTCCAAGGCCTTTAATGTGTGAGCACTTGTTTACGGTGCTTGAAAATAGATAGTCTCCTGCAATCTGGTTTATTATTAACTTGGTCTTGATTTTGGTACAGTTTGAATAATTGTATGTACTCAGCTTATAAAAACTCATGCGTTCTACTGTTCAAATATTTGCACAATTGCTGTTTTTCTAGCAGTTTCTTAAACTAAGCTTTTGAAAGAATGTGATACTTGGCCACCTTCAGATGTGTAGGAGCTGCTATGTTATTTTTGGTAAAGGTTAAAGATGTATTTCATTTTCTACTTATTAATAATATAGTGCTATAGTATGGTATAAGGTCCTATAAAATGTGTGGGTTACTTTTACATGTAAAACTGCAGTGTTTTACATGACCTTTGTTATAGGTGATGTAATAAGCTGCTATCCCTGAACATATTTTTAAGATCATGATTTTAGTTTTTCCCTCTTTAAAGAAAAACAATAGCCCCCATCATTTCCTCTCTAAACTTCAGCTTACTGCACTGGTAACTTTGGACAAGTGAATATATTTGGCTTCAGTTCTACACAGTAATTTAGTGTCCCTTATTGTTTAAAGTAATGATTCATATACGTGTCTGTATGTGCATTACCTCCCCCCAGCCCTTTCACTCTACCCAAAAATAGTTAATCTACCCATCAGGTTTATTTGCCCAGTTCCTTATTCTCATTGAAACCAATGTCTATAAAGGTCCTTCTGGGTCACTAGATCCAGCCCCCCTCAGTGCAAACAGGCTGTAAAGTGATCAAGCTCTACTCCCACAGCCTTTGAAGATTGGTGAGCCTGCTGCAAGCCAAAGCTGGCAACACATCCCAGCTTTTTCAGGTCAGAGTGAAACAATCTTCAAGGGAAAAAAGGCCCTTCAAAAAAGCCTTGTCAGGGTGTTTTCTCTGATGTGTTGTTTAGGGTTTTTTTTGTTGTTTTCTTTTTGTTTTGTTTGGTTTGGTTTTTTATTTTAATGCTTGAATTCTAGCCCAATCAGAAATGATTATTCTAATTGTACTGCTGTGTAAGATTTACTAAAATTGATGAGCTTCAGGTGCTGTAGAAATTGACAGCTAGCTTCCCGTTAGCATGTATCCCCAGACAGACGGGCTACTTACAGCCTAAGCTGCATAAGGAAATTTGCTTGCTTTGTTATCTGCAGACGTTGGAGGTCGATTCTGGTGTCCTGTGTGTACCTTAGGCGAGACTTGTTTTATTCTAAGGCTTGTCGAATCTCCAGGATTTCGATGTTTGATCCAGAGGTATTGAAAACTTAGTTGTGAATTAGTATTTCTTACTTACTTATTTGCTGGGTTAATAGTTTCAGTCTAGGGTGTTTTGAAAGGACATATTAAAGATCAGTGTGGAAGGGACTGGAAAAGAATAGGATCTGTACTCTTCATATAAATATCTCAAAACAAGAGGATCTCATTCAGTGTTGTGGTAACACCTGCATGTGGGAGCAAGAAGTCAACTATCTTCCCCTGAATGTCTTACAGCATGTAAATTCATTTATGACATCCAGCCAGATACTTCAACTTTTCTACTCTCCCTTGTTGGGCTAGGTAGAGCTAGCAAGTTTAATTGCTGTTTTGCAGATTATATAGACTTAACTTTTAAGTTGGAGTTGCACTGTGTTAAATATAGGAAAGAGCTAATAGATAAACTCCATACTGCTGTAGTTTTGACTGAATGCTTCCAACTTGCAGATCTCTAGTAATTATCAGCACTTTGGATGGACGAATTGCTGCACTGGATCCAGAAAACAGTGGGAGAAAACAGTGGGATCTGGATGTGGGATCAGGTTCTCTTGTGTCATCCAGCCTCAGTAAACCAGAGGTAAGGCTCAATCTCTTTCCTAACTAAATCTTTAAAAACAGAATTTTCTATAATAAAACAAATGCAACTTCCTCTGTACCTGATAGATGTCAAATAATGCAACAAACTTAGTATGGATAAAGTTTGATAGCTGTTCTGAAACTTTTTTTTGAGTGCTTGCATCATGTTGCCATTTCAAACTAGAATGTGTCAGCATTTTAGTCTTGCGATTGACATATATGATAACTTTCAAACCAGATGATGTAACTGAGTTTGGGAATTGTATGCAATCGCTGACTGAAAATGAGTTACTTGTAATTCGAAGCAAATGAAAGGATCATCTGCTTTGTATTACTACAGTATTTTTTGGCAAGTACTGGCTTTTTTTTGCTCCTTAAGAAAAGCAAAAGTCCTTGTGACTTAACAAATGAACAAAGACTTACTGTTTATTTTTTTTTAATATACTAGATAAATGGACTGCCTATGAAATAGAATGTGTTAACAATGAAATAGAACGTTGAAGGTCACCCTGAACTACCAGGTGGTAAAGGGTTGCATCAATTCTTGCTGATGAACTGTAAGAAGGAAATATAAAGAGTTAAATTTCTTGTTTGGTGCTATTTCCACCATCAGTTTGAATAAACTTACACTAGAATTTAGAAGGAAGTTTTTTGCTGGTGTTTCCCCCCCCCCTGCCACTGAAGAAGTAAGACCCATGAGTCATCTTCTCCTAGGATAAGGAGGAGTAAATATACCAACTAAGAGAGAGTTTGTGGTGATGACGACAAAGTGCACAGTCCTTCGCTGTCATGGATGGTAGAATTTGATGACCAGTCCTATATTGTGCTTTCACGTGATAAGCATCAGAGAATGAAAGTTGAATTCAGGGGTATTCAGACTGTATGAGCTTCTTGCTTAAGGTTTTTTGTTGCCATCTAGTTTACATGACCTCTGTTTCGGTATAAAGAAGTCCAAGGCAAGATTTGGTCTGTTGCTGTGGTAGTGTAAGTATGAGAGCTAGTGATAATTATCTCAGATCGCAGAAGTAATGTGAATGTTAACTCATATTTCTTTGTTTCTGAGAGAGAATTTCATTTACAAATGCAAATTTTTGAGTCTCGTTCAAATGTACTTTTGTGTCTAAGATGTATTTTTGTGTTGAAGAAAAAGCACTGTGAGAAAGGAGAACTTCCTTAAAAATGTTCTAGGGCGGAATTTAAAAGAATCGAAATCTGTAAAAAGAACTGTAAAGAGCTCCATAAAGAGGAAGCTGCCAGTTGTAAACTGTGGTCCTTCACAAATGTTTTCAATACTAGACACTTAAAATATTGTTCTGTTATCTGTTGTTGCTGCGAATAGTTTCTAATGACCACTGTGAAAATAGAACAACCAGTTATAAAACACACATTTGAAATATGTGCAAATATAAATTTAATTTTTCAGTACAAATTAAGACATGAGCTCAGGTTTTTAAACTTGTCAAGAATGCAAGCATTTAATATTAGAGAAGAGGTTTTTGCAAATCTAGATTTTGTTGCTCAACTGATATGTCCAGAGGTTTGATAATTTCCAGTATGGTATGACTGTAGAAGCTAAAGGTTGATGCGTAGACATCAAAAATTGTAGTTTGTCCGTGCAATGCTTAATTCTCTTTTGTAGCTACAAGTTAATAAGTTGTGGGAATCATAAAAACACACTTGCAAAGAGCGTTTGTTATGCATGTAGGAAGTTTTCAGAGGGGCTTTCTGATTGTTGCATTTCTACAACTGTGACCAAAGACACTGATGGATTTTGGCAGTTAAGATGCAGATCCTACAAGAGAACTAATTTTGGAAGTAACAGCTTCTAAAAGGCCAGAATGAAGTTTTAAGTGTTATGAATATAGGCCTTTTTAGATTTACTGTCATGTAAACAAATGCTGTTAAGATAAGACAGAATTTAACAAGAAACAAAAGTGATGAATATTCCAAATAAGCTATTTAAATATTAAAATGTTTAATCTGATATCAGTGTCAGCTGAAAGACTTCATGCAGTGAATCTAGACACTGCTTGAGTGAGTAATTGGCCTCAGTAAAGTTGTTGGGACAATTCTCGTTTGGGTCAAAATATTAAATTCACTAAAGTCTCGGAGTCTGTCATCTCCCCACTCTATGGTATTTTCTCTCTGATTTGGGCATGTGGCATGTTAAGTTTTACTCTAACTATTAAGGCTTTTTCTTCCTCTTCCAACACTTTTGAGGTAAAAAAGGCCTCTGTGCCTGCAACCACAATATTATCTTCATCCTAAACCAGTACCAATATGTAAGCTGTTAACCTACATCTTCTTGCAAGAAATGGCAGATGAGAAACTTTTTTTGCGTTACACTTGCGGTGTTAAAGATTTTTGCTCTTTCAGAATGAGGAAAGTGTGTGCTTCGGTGTATTATTGTTTTGATAAGGTGGGTTTTTTTAACTATCTCGGGTGAGAGTGCAATGAGCTGTAGTTCCAGGTCCTGGTGTGAAAGCATCAATTTAATTTCCAAGTGGCTTTTAAAAGAAGAGATAAGATCTTCAAACTTAGTGTTTAATAGAATAGTAGGTACTTCCTTTGCCTAACTGTAAAATGTCAACTTGGCTGTCTGAAGCTTGTGTGTTAATTAGGAAACCGAGGTAGTAAAATTTCAAATGTTCCAGCAGGTCTGTCAAACACTTCAGATCTTGAAACTACTGCTTACGACACTGACAAGTGAGATGTTCATCATTTGTCATGTGAACAGATCAATTAGAAGGGAAAGGCTGCTGAACTACTAATTGTGTGTCTGGGTAACTGAAACAGTAAAATTCATTCCTTGGCTCTAAGCTCCAACATAAACAATCACGGTCAGGGTGTCAAGGCTGAAAAGGTATGATTCTGTTTCAGTCTTGTGCATAAGAATTAAAAAAACCCCTTTGTTTCCCCATCCATTGTGTTACAATGATGAGCCCTTCTCTATAAAAGCTGTATATTTACAACTCCAAGATTTCTTGTTACTTGCACATAAAGATTGCTTGTTGAAGTTCGGAGTAAAGTCATTGAACCTCAACTTTTCTAAAAGGGGGCTTACTTTTAAGGAAAACCCTTTAATTTACTCTTTTAAAATTTAGCTTTGTAATGAATACATCATCTGTACTTAGAAGGGAATACTTTTGGGAGAATCAGCCTGTTAAAATAATGATGTTTGATCGTAGTGAAAATAGGCATGTGCCTCTCAAGAAGTGGAAATGATTCCTAGCACATCATTACTAGACTGTTGTCGTTTACTAATGAGGGTGATGTGTTCTCTTACCTGGGTAGCTTTATACTGAATTACTAAATGGGCTTCCGTCTCTTTCTTTTATGAGGAGAAAGAAAGTGTGATCATCCCTGTATATTAAAATGACTGGCCAGTAGTGGCTAGCATGACTGATGGGACGGAGGAGTCTGGAGAAGAGATGGAGACAGAAAAAAAAGTCTACTGTGGGCTGGATAAATGGTAGAGATACTCCTGTGAAAAAGCTGCTGTCTGATGTTTGATGTGAAAAGGGCAAAATAAGTGGGATACTTGATAGTGAAGATGTGAGAGTAACAGTTTAAAAATATATTCACGACTGTGACATGATTTTTCTTTGCACTGTCGGGAACACTGCAGGGAGTTCAGCCTGATGGGGCAGCTCCAGTCATAGTAGTTTCAGTGCTCCAGACAGAAGCTGCACTGGCATATACTCGATAAAAGTAGCTGCATTGGCTCATGATTTGGCTGTTACAGACTAATCCCTATGTAAGCATGTTATTTCCTTATTTGAGAGATTGAGGATCATGAGACAAAATGAGTTTCAGTCAACAACGCCGACATTTATAGCAGTCACAGTAAACATACCACCGTATCCTGGAAAAATGAAATAATTGGGTTATGTCATGTCACATGCTCTCGTTATCTTTGAGTTGCATTGTATATAAATTAAATTCTTGCTGTTTTTTATTGTAATGCAATAAAATAAACTTTTCTACAAACTTAGACATCTGTGTGATCTTCTTTCGGACAGAAAAGTGCCACAGTTTTGTGGAATAGCCTTTTTTTTTTTTGTTGTGGTTTTCCCCCCCCCCGCTCACCCCAGAGAAATGTGGAGATGTAAAGAAGTTTTATACTGAAGTCAGATGAAAAGTAATTGCTTTGTAGGCAAAGTGAACCCGTAGATACCATTAGCAGATTGTTCCTTTTTTGCCTGTTGGAGAGGAGAGACTGATGCTTAGAGCAGTGAGTTGGGAAAGAATTTTGAAATCTCCAGAGCTCCGCTAGTGACATGATTTAATGTATGGTATGAATGTATCTTTTTTTTTTTTACTTTTTTTTTTTCTTCCCTTTACCAGCATCACAAACATTTGCAAATTTTCAGTGCTTAGATTCCCCAAAAGAACTACTAATTTCTGCTGTGGAGTGTCCAGGCACCTGGGAATCACTTTAAGGTGCTGACTGCCTGCACTTTCCTGCACATTAGATCAGGCAACCTCTGTACCCAGTCAAGCCAGAGAAAAACCAAAAGCTGTCGTGGGTCACTTTGGGAATGCGGGAAGAAATTCAGCAACTCTCATCCTTTGGTCTCCTACACTTTGGTGCAGAAGAAATTGCAAAACCCACACTGAAGTGGGTCAGGGCAAGACAAGAGGTCAAAATGCCCTCTGAGGGGCTTGAATTGTGATGTCTGAATTCTTTTATGTGCTCTCCCAGAGGTTAGGGGAGCGTAAATAATTTAACAGTTTCTTTGAAAGAGAAATCTCGTGACATCAATTTTAGGAAAGTCACATCTACCACTTAGGGCACACCTGCACCAGCATTTTATTAGCCTGAATAAAAATGAGTCTTTTGTTTGGTCCTTAGCTTTCTACTTTAGTTTTTTTTTCAGTTAAGTCACTGCCTGTAAATATCATCCAACTGGAAACTGAGATATGTTTGTTTTGGGCATAGGTGAGGAATACTTAAGACTGTCAGACTTGTTTGAGTATTTTTGCTTCAAAGGTTATTATATAGCAGCAGTTGAATACAGTGCTGAGTATTACGAAATTCTATTAGACCTGTATAAATCTGTTCTGATGCTGCTAACGGTCACTGGACAAAACAAAAGGAGATTAGTACACAAACATTCTGAGACAATGGCTTTCTCTCTGGATTCTACTTAAAAATGAATGGATCTGTCTAGCTCACTGGTGTTAATTTTAACATGCACAAATACATTAAAAGTTAAGACATCTGGCATGGGCACATCAGCAACAGAAGCAGTCTTTCCTGCTTAGCACTAGGAAGAGTCTGTGTGTATTGTACAGGGTGCTTGCAGGAGCCAATGCTGTGCAGTGGGATCAGACTTCCATATACAGAGGACAAGAAGTGGGTTCTCCTAAGCTTTTGAGTGTGTGCAAAACTTTCTAAAGCAAAGTTTTACTCAAGGAAGTGAAGAATAAAATTTTAAAAATTTCTATTAATGCTGTAAAATTACTTTCCAGCTGTAATATATTGTGACCAGATGTAAAGCCCCAAATTGCCACTCTGTTCAAGCAGGCAGAGTGTAAATCAATGGATTTGGTTTTGAGGTGACTAATCTGGGGAAAATCTGTTTCCTTGCAGGTAAGGTGGTCTGATCACAGTTGTCTGGAAGAGTGTGCTAGTAGAGTTCCTTGTGTCCTGTAGCCGACCTTTTTTTTGTCTGTGCTACTGAGACAGATGTGGGACCACCAGGCACTCTGATAGCTAAGATATCATTCCTATAGAGGAAGGCTGGGGCATCATCAAGTTCTCCATTGTATAGGTTTTCTGTAACAGAAATGGAATTAAACTGTACTAAATGAAATACAAGATGTGGGAATTGATAATGACAACTTTGTTGAAGGCGATCAGTTTAAAACTGAGAATACTGTGTACTAAGAGATCCTGTGACACGTTATCATCTCGATTCCTCTGCAGGGAAAGGAAATGTGATCCTGTGTTGCCTGCGGGTAGAGAGAGAGATATAATGTCTTAAATGGTCCTGGAAAAGCTCATAATGAATAAGAAGTGAGTGTCCAGAATTGTACTTCAAAGGAAGATAAATTCTAATTGCAGTTGAGGCAGAGAAGGTTTATTAGGGCTATCAAGGGGAGTGGAGCCTGTGTTTGCAAGAAGAGAATAGATGTGGCTGCTCTTTAACTACATAGATGTATTAAGATTCCTGATGGCACAAGTGGTTCTTTTCATTTCTGTTGCTGGAAACATGCATGGTGTGCATGGCCATAAAGAGGTGACAGGCTTGGGAAACTTTCTGGAGAGATCTGTGGATTTCTGAGTACAGATCTTTGCTGCTTTCTTGGTGAAACAAAAAGCTATAATTTATAATTATAAATTATTATGGGCTTCTGTAAGGCCTTTGACGTGGTCGTGTCCCCTCCCCCCCCCAACATTTTTCTCTCTAAATTGGAGACAGGTGGATTTGAAGGTTGGGGTGTTCAGTGGGTCAAGAATTGGTTGCAGGGCCACATCCAGAGTGTAGCAGTCAACAGCTCAATGTCCAGATGGAGGTCAGTGACAAGTGGTGTCCCTCAGGGGTCCATATTGGGACCAGTACCATTAAACATCTTCATCAATGACACACACAGTGGAATTAAGTGCACCTTCAGCAAGTTTGCAGACAGCACCAAGCTGAGTGGTCCAGTTGACACACCTGAGGGACAGGGTGCCATCCAGAGGGACCTGGACAAGCTCAAGAAGTGGGCCCATGAGGTTCAACAAGGCCAGATGCGAGGTGCTGCACCTGGGTCAGGGCAACCTCCAGTATCAGTACAGGCTGGGGGCTGAAGGGATTGAGAGAAGCCCTGAGGAGAAGGACTTGGGGGTGCTGGTGGATGAAAAAGCTGAATATGACCCAACAATGTGCGCTCACAGCACAGAAGGCCAACCGTATTCTGGGCTGCATCAAAAGAAGTGTGGCCAGCAGGTCAAGGGAGGTGATTCTGCCCCTCTACTCCATTGTTATGAGACCCCACAGGAAAGACATGGACCTGTTGGAACGAGTCCACAGGAGTGCCACAAAAATGATCAGAGGGATGGAGCACCTCTCCTATGAAGACAGGCTGAGAGAGTTGGGGTTTTTCAGCCTGGAGAAGACTCCGGGGAGACCCTATTGTGGCCTTTCAGTACTTAAAGGGGGCTTATAAGAAAGATGGGGACAAACTTTCTAGCAGGGCCTGTTGCGATAGGACATGGGGTAATGGTGTAGATTTAGATTAGATAAAGGGAAGACATTTTCTACAGTGAGGGTGGTGAGGTACTGGAGCATGTTGCCCAGAGAGGTGGTAGATCCTCCGTCCCTGGAAACATTCAAGGTCAGGTTGGACAGGGCTCTGAGCAACCTGATCTAGTCAAAGATGTCCCTGCTCGTTGCAGCAGAGTTTGGACTAAATGACCTTTAAAGGTCCCTTCCAACCCAAACTATTCTATGATTCTTCTGAAAATAAACTTCTAGTGATGTTTAGTGGAGAAAAGTCATTGGTAAAAAAACTTAATTATTTTAGAATATTTGGATAGCTAGAAGTTGTGCTAGGAAATGCAACCAAACTTCTTAATGTGAAGTGGTAAACCTGTGGAGGAGGGGAATTGCTGACAGATGCGTCTGACAGCTGAGTTAGTGGTTCGTATGATGCAGCATCATGATTTTTGTTGGGGTGACAAGTAGGGCTACTGCTTAGACAAGTGGTCCTATGTATTTATCGAAACTGCACATCTTCAAAGCCAGTCATCTGAGTTCACTGTCTTGTTCAATTAAAAAAACAAAAGACTTCTATAATTGCAGCTTGGTGCCTTTCTTGCTGACACTTGACGTCATTAGCACTGATAAAGCTCTGATAAAGTGCTGACATGTGTCCTCTAACTCGTACTGTAACGATGTTTGTGGGGATGACAACGTCCGTTATGAGACATGTGGGAAGCTACAGAATGAGATCTTGTGGCTTGTGTGATATCGGCGCTCTCAACCCCAATCCTCACAAGTGATGCTGTGCCTTGAACAAAGCCAGGAAAGTTTCTCAAAGTCACTCTGGGCTAATGTTTATCGCCGGCTTTCATTTGTCACGTTTACAGACATGGTCAAAATGCCTTGCTGCAAATCTTGGAAAGGGCGTTTGCCATCAGCTTGCTGTCTCTGTTGTTTACTTATCTTTACAGTAGCTTGTAATTTAATTACATATGGTACACTGCACATTTTATATTGGCTGTTAAGCAGTTCTGGTGTTTGCAGATATTAACATGGATCAACTCTAGTAACGCCTAGACAAACACCCGTTTGAGCACAGGGAATGGTTAACTTAACTATTTGGAGCTCAGCTGCCTAAAACAAAACAAAGTGATTTATTCTGCCCTAAAAACCTTTTTGCACTTTCAGCCTGTATCTTCATCTGTAAAAGAAAGTGCTTGTTTCAAGTGCGAAGCATTTGAGACAGTTTAGGAAATCTTTCCTCTTGCAGCACAGTCACTGACATCTCATTTCCGAATTTCTTCTGGACTTTGTCCTCCATACGCAGGTAACTATTAATCTTCCTGTCACAGTCACTGCATGTTTCATATTCTCTACTTTCTTCCCATCCTTGAAAAAGGGGACTCTGCACTTGCTGTGTTCTGATCTCCTGTACTGGGCTCTGCTTTCCCATAGGAGTTGTTCTGTGACTTAATTTTTCAAGACACATGGACTCTGTGTCCTTATCTTAAAGGACAGGGCAGGGCCAAGGGAAGAAACACAGAAGAGCCGGCAGAGATGAGCTTAAATCCTGGACCCCTGAAGTGATATGGGCTTCTGATATTGCTTGTTTTCGCTGTCTCTGGAGAGAGGCATCTTGCTTAGCTCCCAGGTGGTGCTATAGGAGCCCAGGTAGTCTGCAAGAAAGCTTTCGAGGGGTGGAGGTGGGGGTGGAGTTAAAAAATCTTCTTAAAACATCCCAATACTGGAACAGTACTAATTTCGATGTGGTGACTAATGAGCTCCTGTGTAGGGCCTGTTTCTGTAGAGGCAAGATTCTGGGTGTTTCACTATGTTCTCCCTTATGTGCTATTAGTTTTAAGGAGCTTAGTAGCAGCAGCTCCGGTTTGTCTCAGAAAGGACTACTCTTAAGTTCCAGAAGACTGTTGCAGTCTTTTCTTATTAATAAAACTTGCCATGTTAAAGAGGGGGATGGAATAATGTCAAAATTAAGTCTTTCTTAAAGCACCATATGAGGTTTTTTTTTTTATTAAGGAGAACAGTTTTTAAAAGTCTGTTACCATGGCAGCAAAGCAGGCTGGCATGTCTGTAGTCAAAACCCCAAGTCTTGTTTGACTATGATTAAAATAACGGTGGTATTTTAGTTTGCTAGTCTTCAGAAGAAGGGTCTGTTTGACTGCACAGCGAACAGTACTGGGGACCTGATCTCTTTTGAAGCTGGGGCAGTCTAGTTAACACACTCTGGTTCCTCCTTTTCCCTGCATGGCTGCTCAAGGGAGAGCAGAGGACAGAGTAGGGCTGATTCCTTTAATGGCAAACTCAAGATGAACAAGATACTGTGCTCCGGTCACTGGAAAGGAGAGTATAATTCTCAAGCGATTGTGCTGCTGTCATCTGTTGCTTTTTGCACTGTTTGTGTACAAGACAGTTTTGTCAGAACCCTGGTAGCTTACACCTGATCAGATTTTAAGATTTGAAGTATAGAATCCCGATAGAGATACCAACTGTAGCCATTTAATAAAGTTGTTGGAAGGACGTTGCAGGTGTTGCTCTGAGGAAAGAGAAAAAAGGGAGTTTTCAAATGAGTTCTCCAGTATTCATCCAGACACAGGATTACAGCATCACTTCACGCGCTCATCTTACGCAAAACACAGGGCCATGAAAGTTATGTTTATAACTTGTGTTCTCACCACTGAAAAATGAAATGAAAGCTACCAGCTTGTGGAGTATGAGCGATAGTGGAAGGAGAAGAAAGACTATAATAGGTACAAACTTCTGTCATAAAGATCTTAACATGAATGAGAGAGGGGACTAGGTTTGGTCTCTTGACAGATTCAGTGAACTGTTACTGGCTGAGCTGTACAACCTGATGATAAAAATCATCCTGAGGTTTGAGAAACATCTACACTCACTGTTGCTGTGCAGAGCTGGTGTGCCCTTTTGGTGTGTCACACCCCAGCTGAGATGGAACTTATTTCCATGGCTTCTCTGATCTGATGCTTTGGCACAGGCTGGCTTTCACCTCTTCAGAGGAGAAAGACCACGTAATCCTGCCTCCATAAACTGCTCTATAGCATACTGGGTTCATCAGATGTCTACGTGCAGCCTTTCTCACAGTCCTGGTCTTGAAGATGGTCTGAGCATGTATGCTGATTAACAGGAGCAGGAGGTAGTCAGGGATGGCTATGCGCTTTGTAAACAACTGTAGTGCTGAGATGAAAATTAATGCCGTTCACAAGGAAAATTTTTCTAGACAAAACAGCCACCTGTCTGTTGGTGTTTCCTGCTTCAGCTTCCTCATTGCCCTTGAACACATCTCAGAAGGTCATTGCTGATGTAAATCATGGACTTCCCTTTGAAGTTAATTTTCTTCTTCCTTGGCTGGTTAAACAGCACTGTATGCTCCGAAGAATACTTTGCTCTTTTACCAGTGCTGTAGGCAGAGGAACAGCTTAACTCGACAGCTTTTGTTTTTCAAAAAATTGTACTAGTCTCTGGGTCTTTGTTGTCTTAAGGAAGCAGTGATGTTGTGGGCTTTGCAGGAAGTTTGAAGAAAAATACTTCCTTAGGTTTTAGCTGGCCGCTTCATCCCAGTGTATTCCTGTGTGATTAGGGTCTCCCTGTTAGTATGCTTTCATCCTTGTTAGTACCCTATGCTTCAGGATTTCTGCAGGCAGCTGAAGGGAAAACAGATGAATCAAGATCCTGAAATCCAAGCTGAAGAGGAGAAATAACCTCTTATACTGGAAAGAAGTCAAACCAGTGCATTTGTGCAGATACTTCCCTGTGTGTGTATCGAAAAAGGGCAGATGATAAATCGGTTCCAGGTCTAGGAACCTGAACTAGGGACATCTCAAGATGTTGCCCTCTGTGTGTGTACATATAGATACATACACACACACGTAACACCTGAAACATCTGTAACCATTGATAGTAAGGATACCTGCATTACTGTATGCCTATACATTTCTTCAAAAAATGTTGAACATACAATGATTGCTTTCTCTTTCCCAGATTTTTTTGTGCAGCCTTTTGTTGCTGCCCTTTAGAGTAAAAATACGTGGCTTTTTATGTGTTGTCTACATTAATTTTCAAGGGGCTTAAAAGACATAGTTCTCACTGAGAAGTAGCTTTCTTAAGAACATGCCTGCTGTTGGCTTTGACCCTGTTTGTTAAAGTGATCCTATTGTAGAGATAATCATAGAGGGAAAAAAAACGGTACATTTAATATCATATAGGTTAGTCTTAGTTAATTAGTAACTGGAATGAAGCTCTCGTAGTTTATCGTAAGAGTGAGGTTTGAAAACCACAAGCTGAAGTGTTAGAAAAACAATAAAGATGTAACACTTCCTATTCTAAAGAAAATATTTTACTTGTGCTTAGTTATTTCCTTGTAGTCACTGTAAAGCACAGCCCATCTGAAACCGGTAATATTGACTGTTTTGGCACCAGACTTGTCTCAGATGTGCCTGCACGTGAACAGGCTTGATTTCTGCTTCATATGATAAACAGTGTTAGGCATGGGAAATGAATGTCACACTTACTGTTAAACAGCTCATGGAAGCTTTAGTGCTTCAGTTTGTTTTGATCTCTGTTTACACTTTTTTTTTCTTTCTTTTTTTTTTTTTTTTTTTTTTTCCCTGCTGTAAATCAGCAGCTTTCTTCCTGCACCGATCAACCTGCCATGGAACCTCGCGTGCAGTGCCCTCCTTTCCAGTAAAGAGTCTAGACAGCAAATTCCCTGGTAGCATATGCCATTTCGGATCGTTATGCCTTTTTGCTTTTTTGTGAAGGCTTTTTAGAAACTGCATTACCTCACCCGTCGGCCTGGAGATTGAGCAGCCAGCGCCGCTGATAGGGCTGCGGCACCCCGCGCCGAGCCAATGGAGAACTTCAGCTTCAAACTCTTAATGAGCAAAAGAGCAGCGTCTCATTTAGGGCTCGATAGTTAATGGGGGGGGGGGAGTGTTTAAGTGTTACTTCTGAAAGACAAGCCACTTAACAATTATATGCCATATTGCTGACCAGTGAAGCTGAACAAATAGCTATTTACATTGACAGATCAGAGGAATGTGTAAGTGCATCGTGGTAACCTACATTTTCTGTGCCAAGAGATTTGCAGCTGACTGCCTGGGTGACTCACTCCTTGGATTAGGAGATGAGGTAATGCTTTAGAGATACAGGGTGATGTCATTCCTTTACCTGAGCTGCATGCCGATGCTAGTTGCTAGTACTCTCAAGGAAAGTCCCTTTGCTGCTTCTGATATACTAGAGAATGAGCTGCATAACTCAGATAGGAGTTGTTATTATTAATGTCCTTCTAAAGCCTCTGGCTAAACTGCTCTTTTAAAGGATGTCACCACAAATGCCTTTTGTTATGTGTGTATGTGGGCACCCACAAGTATGCAGGTTTGCATACCTGCCCCATTCTTCAAATAAAGCTATTTTAACAAAAGAAGATCTTTGTGGTAATCAGGTGCAGTCCCTTGTCAGCACCATGTCATGTAATCCCGTTTATAGATACATTTATCTTAAAAGAAGGTGATTATTTTTTTCTTCTGTTTCTGTTGTGAAGTACCACGTTTGTGATGGTTAGTAACTGAAATGTGTAGCTTGCACTTACGGTCAGTTTAACCCCATCTGCTCATCCTCTGGCATTGTCCGTTCATGCAATCGCTCTTTCTGCTGCCTGCACTCCCTTTCCTGATGTACTCACCGACAGCAGTTGTGTCATTCCTCAGCCTTTTGTTCCCAATGTCACTCAGGACGTGCTGCTCCTGTAGCTGCCCTCAAGGTTGGGCGCATAGGCAGGTCATCAGCAGAGCTGACCGAAACGCTTTCGTCTGTCCTCCACGGTTTATGGGGAGCAAGGTTTTAACAGATGAGCAGGCAGTGCCCTACTGTCAGGGAATTTTGGAAGGCATACAAGCCATGACCTGATTTGACCCATATTTTGGGAGTATAAAAGTGTGTGTTGCTGACTGAGCTTCATGCATGTTGGGAATTTGAGTGTGTGGTTCCCAGAAATGGCCAGCGTTTTGCCTGTTGGTTGCTAGTGGAATATGTCCTACTTGGGCCCTGGAGCAAGAGCTTCAGGGCAAGGGAACCACTTAATGTGAGGTGTGTCGCACTGTCCCCGGAGCTCACAGAGTTACCCACCAAGAGCCTCCTTTGCTCAGCAGCGATTCCTGGGCAGTTTGCACTGCTGCCTCCTCTCTTCCCAAACGGATGGGATGGTCTGCAGCCCTATGAGCATGCCATGTTACAAAGCCATTGCAGTTGTGGTTTCCACCAAGCATATCTCAAAGTCTGAACTTGCAAGTGGCTGTCTAGCTCACACTGGCAAACGTGTAGTTTGACCACACTATATGAATTCAGCTGACTTATGGCCAGTAGAATTCCTTCAGGATCTGACTTGAAGGTCAGTTGATGGCTGGGTTTGCCGGGCTTGGGCTCTGTGTGCTGAAACACTGGTACAGGAGCTAGTTTGGCTTTTGTATATTTGGAAAGCTGCTTATAAAAAGAACCTTTGCTGTTCATTCTTATTTATATATGGAATATCTCATATTGCGTGGGCCTGCAAACTACTTGCAGGTATCTGGACCATCTGCAGGAAGAAAATTTACAGAGGATTAATTAATGCAAAGTTACAGCTGCACAGACTAAAAGTTGTCATCAAAATTATTATGCATTTCTGAAATAATATATTACAAAAACATTATATGATATTAAGCTTGTGTTGAATGTTTTAACAAGATACTCCAACGTGGTTACAGCTGCAACTTTGGCACTAGTATCTTTTACTTTTAAAAAGGTATTTTCCAAAATCTGCATGCTTTTGTTTCTCAAGATCACAAGGCTGCTCTTGACTATGAATGTTTATGTAAACCTTATTTGTTTGCTTTATTTTTCCACTGATCAGATGATTTCTACAAATGACCCCTCCCCACACAAATTTTTGCTTTTTTGCTGGTTTATTTCTGTAAGCATATGTATAGACCCATGCGTCTGTACTTCTCCTCCCCAATGGTAGGACATAGCATGACGTTTCTTGTGTATCACAGATCTCATGCAATGTCTTTTCCAGGATGTTTGGCCTTTATTGCCATAAGGTAAATATCTGTGAGGGAAAGAACATAGCTCATTTTGTTTTATAAAAAACTTTGCAGCTACTCTCAGGGGTTTATTTTTATCATCTCTTCAATTACACATTGTGCTCCTGAGAGGAGTTTTTATTTTAATTGTTGGTCATCATGAGGCTTTTCAAAGCCAGAAAGCTTCCATGTTGGATCCTGTAGGGATCTTATACACAGTCACCAGCGTTGTCAGGTAACTCATCTCAATTTTCTCTTTGAATGAGGTGTGTCAAACAGTGTAAGAAGATATATTAGTCATGACATGAACTCATTTACAAGATCGGTCCTACCCTCCCTGTTTAGGTGATTCCCAACTTTGCTTAGTGCTGCTTGCTTGTCTGTGACCCAGTTAGAGGAATAAAAAGTCTCATGTTTCAGAGAATTCTAATCATGCAGAAGATGTGGTTTCAGATCCTCACAGTGGTTCCAGAAATAATAACCAGAAACCTTCTGGATCTTTTATATGGCTTTGTAATACACATCTGTGTCTTGGAGTCTGAGCGGGAATATTTTGTTTGAAGTGACTGATACACATGTACCACAAGTAGTCTTTAAATCCTAACATGTAAGGTATCTGAATTTCTTGTAATTATGTTGTAGGATACTGCCCAAATGGACAGAGGTTCTGAAAAGCATTAAAATCTTCTATGTTAATCCATATCCTCAATAGCTAAGATTATGTGGATTACAGTTTCTCACTGTTATTGATGGGCACAGCCACTGTGGCTCCACAGTATTAGTTATGGTCTATCATGCTGATAATGAGTTTCTTAATAAGTCCCTTAGTATTCATTGACAATGACTCATACTTCCGAACTAGGATATCCTTGAAAATCTCAGTGTAATGGATGAAATGCCATATCCTAGTGAAGATTTATTTTTTTTGACGTGTTTAAGAAAAAGCCAGGCAAGTTTTAAAGGAACAGTATACTTAAGGAATTCAGGGAAGATGTTAGGTTTAACTGTCTGGAAAGGCAAAGGTGAAATGTGAGTTCTGATCTCAATGGTAATTGCTCTCTCTGCTTTACAGGAGCATAGATACTCTGGAGTGGTCATTAGCTGGAAGCGAGTTCACATACAGCCTTAGCTTTCTTTTAAAACTAAATTCAGCCTTCTGATCTAGAGTGAATGATTGATACTGTGTTTAGCAGTAAACTAGTTCTGGAAAAAACAACAATAATGAAGTAGAATTTTTCCTACAATGCCACTGTCTTGAAACTGTCACAGATAATCTGCAACACTTGCACTTTACCCAGTGACAGTCTCTTCAAGAATGCTTCTCACAGTATCGTATTTTCTGCGGTTTGGATGAATATTAGTCTATCAACTGATTGAGCTTTAAAATATTTAAAGTGGAAGAAGTGTCACACACTGAACTGTTATTTAACTAAGAATAGCGAAGTATGGATTTGGTTTGAATGCCTGAAAGTTTTCTGTCTTCAGTATGACTTTGAAAAATAAGACTCTGGGATATGAACCATAAAATAGGACACTGGAATTTTATGCACTGTACTTGCTTATACAGCGTTTCTGTTTCCATTTGTGAGCTGTGTGTTTTGATAAAATCATGGTTAAATGGTTGCTAACCTTCAATTCAATTATTTTAGGTATTTGGAAATAAGATGATAATCCCTTCCTTGGATGGAGACCTTTTCCAGTGGGATCGGGATCGAGAGAGCATGGAAGCAGTTCCTTTCACAGTTGAATCTCTTCTTGAGTCATCCTACAAATTTGGCGAGGATGTTGTCCTAGTTGGGGGAAAGTCTTTAACAACCTATGGGCTGAGCTCATACTCAGGGAAGGTAAGATCCTGAAAAGTTGCCTGGCATATGCACGTTTCTAGTACTGTCTTGCAAATAGGTTGCTCATGAGATTTAAACTGCAGTACAGCTCAAGCATACAACTGCACAGCACAAAAAAGAAGAAACAGCTTCTTGGGCGACAGATGCAGTGGGCTGGAGTGAGGCTAATGGCTGGTGTAGTTAGATGGTATGGTTGAGCCCCTCACTACAATCTTCTGCCTGGGAGCTCCTGCTGTATCACCTGTGCTGGCTTTAACGCTTCTTTCACCCTTTGCTAAGCTGATTCAACTTACTAACCCACAGAAAACTATTCACTTTTTATTGGATTAGTTTTGTGCTGGGTTAGCTATAGCCAGCTCAGCAAGGGGCCAGGGAGTGGCAGAGCCAGCACAAGGGAATGGGCAGGGGTTTTGTGACCAGAGATGAGTGAGGGAACAAATGAGGGATGACCCCTTTCTACCAAGCTGAGAGAGGAGTTCAGCTTTATCATATAGCTCTGCTTGAAGTACACTTTCCTGTTCAGCTTACTGCATATGAAAGAAGGCTTTAGGTGATGCACTTTTTTCACAGCTAACTTCAGATTTTTCACAACTAATGAGGGATAGCTTGTTGAAAGTAAGGAAAACATTCAACATATGCAAAACTTTCTGACAACAACTACAAGTCTTAAGAGTTTACTATCTCTTAGAAGAAGTTCTTCCATTTTAAAATCGTATGCAAAAGTTAAGTTGAAAACTACTGGCTATCTGACTAGTTCAGAAGGTATTTTTCTTCTGAAATCAATTGGTTAAAAGTTGTACATTTTGAAAAAGCACAGAAGAAAAAAGGCTAGAAAAAGCACAGGAATTAATTGTGTTATCCACAGTCCTAGAATTGACGTCCCCCTCACCCTCTTTAATGTCAGATGTCATTAAAATGCTTGTAGATACTTTGTGAAGAACAGACATCTGTTAAATCAGAAATGTTGGTGCATTTTAAAACAAGTTAAAAAAATAGATTCAGTTTAAACATTTTAAGCTTCCAATGTTTGTTTTCCGCAAAATCTGTTTTTTCATTTTGACGATACATTTTAATGTAGAACACTTCTATGGTATGATGTAGAGTGATCACCAGTGATAAGAGTATAGACCCAAAACAAGAGTTCATGAAATCATTTTGATTTCCTCATTGATAGCAGAGGGAGCTGTGCACCAACAGACTGCTCCTCCCCCGGTATTCAGGAAGTGGAAATTTGGTTTCTTCTTTAATTTCTGGCTTATGCTCACAGTAGCAAAGGTGCCTTGTACAGGAAATAGTGCCTGACTCTTCCTTGTTAAGAGTTTGGGCAGTCTGGTGTCTTTGGCAGTATGAATTTGATTCAGACTTCCTGAAAGTGTGTTCAACTCCCTTTTCAATATGCAATTGCCCATATAATCCAAATTCTGTTTGAGATTGGGACTGTTGCAAAGTCTGTGTTACCATGAGAGTTAAATAAGGTTGTCTTTCCCCATTAATAGCTGACAAGGTAAAGGGGGAAGGCTCTGAGCTATTTTATATAAATCAATAGTATTTCGTTTGAAGCTAATAGAGTTATGCTGAGGCAACCATGACATGAAAGCAGAATTATGCTTTGGGTCTTGTAGGAATGTTCTTTTGATGTGCATAGGAATAGTGGGAAAAGAGAGAGCTAAGATTTCTTTCTGTTAGAAGTAGAAATATGTGCAAAATATAGTCAAAAGGTAGTCAAAATAGCCCAAACTGTAGACTTACTACAGTCTTTTGAAAATTCTATTTCTGAAAAGCCCTTATCACTTAAACCAGGCTTTTCAACATCCCTCAAGTCAAGCACCTAAAATCGTGTGTTGCAAGGATTGTTAGCTTTGAATATTGCTGGTGATTACATTTGTTTGTCTTGAAGTTCTTCAGAATTTGGAAGCACGTGTGACTCTCTTGCCTTGTCCCTTAGGTGAAGTACATCTGCTCAGCTATGGGCTGTCGCCGGTGGGATGACGATGAAACAGAACAGGAAGAGACGCTCCTATTACACCGAACCCAAAAAACAGTCCGTGCTGTTGGACCACGCAGTGGCAATGAAAAGTAAGTGTAACAGTTGTTCAGAAACC
This sequence comes from Numenius arquata, assembly GCF_964106895.1. Taxonomy (NCBI): domain Eukaryota; kingdom Metazoa; phylum Chordata; class Aves; order Charadriiformes; family Scolopacidae; genus Numenius; species Numenius arquata. The sequence continues at coordinate 51,033,555 of NC_133580.1, forward strand.
ATCCGATAGAGATGAGTTCTTAATATGTAACGTTTTAAGGATTTGACCTTCTTTTTACACTCGTTAGACTAAGAATTGCATGAGGGAGTTCAGACTGTTAACCAAAGGAATGCACCAGACTGTTGGCTAGGATCGAGCCCTTTTGCTCTTCACAGCTTGTGAAAAATGTCTTGAACTTCAGTTTTATAGAGGATTAGACAAAAAATACATGTCCACGTTTACTCCCTCTAAATCAAACGAAGATTCCTTTTCTTGTCATTGCATACCTCAAAAGAGTTTGTCACTGCTCTACTGCACAAGGCAAGTGTCCTTAACGTTAGTTCCAACTGTTGATTTTTGTACAAAAGGAGACAGTTTAAAAGTCTTAAGACTTACTGATTGACTTTTAAGTTCTTTACCTACTCATGGTAACTGGTTTTTTTTTTAACCTTGATGTCTTAGCTTTCATTTTAAGTTCATTTTAAAACGTCTTCAATCTTATTTTTTAAAAGTTCCATTCTTAAATCTACTTTGTTTCATAACAGGGTGGTCTGTTTTTTACTAGTTCACTGCGTGACTTTTCTAATGCTGTCATGTTGAAGTTTTAATGTATCAAGATTTCTATAAAAATACAGACATGCATTCCACAAAAAAACCACCAAAACAAACCAAAACCCACTTCATAAAGTGCAGGCTTAAAAGGCTGGTTGCCATACACAGATACAGTAACTGCCCAACAATTTAGTGGAGAACTAGTCATTCCCAGTTCCCCTGCTCCCTCTTCTGTTAGCAACAGGATTTGACAGGTTGTGCATCTGTAGTGTACTAGAGATAAACTAACTAGAACTCAAATAGATTCGCAGATCAGAAGCCTTAAAAGAGAAATCTTGGATTCCGTGGTTCTTGGAGACTGATATTGACAGGGAAAAATATATCATAAGAATAAGCTTTTGCCTTTGTGTATCTCTTTCAAAAACATAGCATGACATCCTGTGCACCTGAATCCTCCTGTCTTTGTAGTCAGAGACCTGGTGGCACAGTATTGTTGCTATGGAGTTTACAAAATAGCCCTGTGTTTTTAATCCAGAGAAAGAAAAGCTTTTGATATATCAACTGAATATATAAAATACACCAAACTTTTACCATAGGGGTGTAAATCCTTTAAGGAGACAGTTTTAGCTCCTGGTTGATGCCAGACTGGTCATAAGAAACTTTGGATACTCAAACATACTGTTCAAGAAATATTTCCCCCATCCTTGCTGTTCAAGACACAAACTTGCCATCTTTCGCCTCTGTATCTTTTCTACAGCATTGGAATATATCATGGAAATAAGAAACAAATTATTCTTTCTCTTTCTGAAAATAATTTTGAGTTTCTGCCCTAATTTGTTGGGTTACAAAAATTAAAGAGCTTTTGGCTGTGCAGGACAGGTCTGTGTTCCTTCTATAGTCATCTTCTTTCAGTGTTAATCTATGGGATATGAAGAGTCCTGGTTTCATGAAATACCTGTCAAAGAGATCCTTTGTTACATTGTGTGTGGGATTAAAACAAAAAAATAGCATTGTCTTTCCCCTAGCTTGAAAACCTTATGTTTCAAATTAAATCTTCTTTATTAATGAAGAGAAATGTCTTGTGTAGAATGCTGCTTCCTAAACGCTTTGGACTCATTGCTTTCATCAGCTGTGTGACATTTTTGTACCTAAAGAGACTGAGCTGTACTACTTGATGGGTTTAATTGCCCTCTCCATATACTGAACCTTTAATGCCATTGGCCCTAATACACCAGCTGTTTTCTCAACTCACCCATCATGTTGGACAAGATTTCTTAGCTTGTTTGTTTTGTATTCTGGATTAGCACTCCCCCTCCTGGTACAGTTGTGTTCATCTGACAATCTGAGAGTTTACTGTGAAAATACGGGCCAAATAAGTAATTCAGTTTAAGAATCTCCTGGACAGAGGATTTGGGAGTTCCTTGGAATATGTAAGTTGTTTCTGCAAAGTTTTACTCTTTTTCTTTCAGGTGGAATTTCAGCGTTGGTCACTTTGAGCTGCGCTACGTCCCAGATATTGAAACTAGAGCGGGATATATTGAGAGTAATTTTAAATCAAATATGAACAAAGAAGACACAAAAATTATTTCGGATGTGGATGAGCAGGAAGCTATGATGAAAGATACAGTGATAAAGGTCTCAGTAGCTGACTGGAAGGTGATGGCTTTTAACAAACGAGGAGGACATCTGGAATGGGAATACCAGGTAGAGGAAAAGACAGAATATTAAATTTTACAAAAGTAGAAGTTTTGCGACATCATAGATGATGTCTTTCATCTTGGGTTTCAGGTGCTGTCTTTGTAAAGAAGCACACATCTGCTTGTAATTTTTTTAACTTTTAATTTTTTTTTTCAGCTGCTACATCTGTTACAAAAATTAAAACAAGGAATTTAAGCACATTGTTTAGTATTATTCTTATATAGTATCTAGTTAATACAATATCAGTTTTCCTGTTACCTTTCTCTCCTTCAGTTTTGCACTCCAGTTGCTTCTGCATGGCTGGTTAAGGATGGCAAAGTAATTCCAATCAGTCTATTTGATGACACAAGTTACACTGCTAACAATGAAGTATTGGAAGATGAAGAAGATCTTGTGGAAGCTGCCAGAGGGGCCACAGAGTCCAGCGTCTATTTGGGTGAGCATTTTCTTTTGTAAACGTTACTCTTTTCTCCATTGAGGTTGTAGTAAAGCAACCTGTACTGTAGTTTCTGTACTGGTAGATTACAGTTAAGAGGAGCTGTAACATGTCCAGTCTGATATTCTGCATAATGAAGGCTGTTAAATTTACCCACTTTGCTTTATAAAGTCCAAAAATTGAGGCTTCACTAACATACTTCTCCCAGAAAGGCACATTGACTTGATTTAAAGACTTTCAAAAGGTAGACATCTGTTCTCATCTCTTCCTAGCCTGCTCTAATCATCTTTGCTGTTGCCATTGAAAGTCAGAGTTCTGTGTATGTATCTTAGAAATTCTGACAAGTAGAGAAGGTACAATATGCCTCTGTCTATGGCAGAATTAATATCTGTGACTGTTTAACCTAGACAGTGATAGTTAAAAGACTGATTGCTTTTTTATTTTTTTTCCTTTTTCAAAACCAAAACATTTCAAAACCATAATCTTTTCCATTTTCATTCTGAAACGTTCACTTTTTTTGTAGTTTCAGTACATTAGAGATGACTGAAAGTCTTGAAATTTTTAAAGATAGGTTTATGGCTAACAACACAGTCTTATTGCTTGGTAAGCAATAAGCAAATCTCCATCCAGCCCACTAATTTGTCACATTCATTTTTTCCTCTACACTGATTACAGTACCTTACCATGAAGACATTTCAGTTAAGATTTTATGTGGTAAATATTTTCATCCAGCTGTCAGAATTCATTTGATGTGGTTTGTGACAATTTGAAATAGAGTGACCCCAGGTCCTTCTTCCTCTCAGCTGTCTGTCTGTCTCTGAGAGGAGACAGAGGAGAGAGAGGTTTTCTAAGACTTTATTTGTCTTAGCCTTTTTTATGTAAGTGTTTACACCTTGTAGCTATCCTGTTAGTGGTTACACCGGTACAGAATAACACTAAGAGAAAGCCAGATTGTTCCAGCCTTCCTGGTAATGGCTGTTGAGGAGTAATCTGTACCACCATTAACATGGGTAGGATGTCTGAAAGAAGTTTTACCATTGCAAAGCCCAAGCTTCTTTATAGCTCTTAAAAATTGCTGGCATTTTTCTGTAGCACCAGCTCTCCAACAGTGAAAATGAGGTGTCCTGATCTCTTGTTTTCTAGAACAGAGGGAACATAGTATTTGAATTCGTTCAGCTTAGCAATCAGAGTCAGTATCTCAGATCCTCAGAATATAAAGAAATACTTTCAAAAATGTTTTTAACCACATATTTTAAATAGTCAATTTTATTCTGGGGGTGAAGAGAACTCAATTTTAAGACTAATAAGCTCTCTGGTTTATTACTTAGGTATGTACAGGGGCCAGTTGTATCTTCAGTCATCAGTCAGAATTTCTGAGAAATTCCCAACCAACCCAAAGGCTCTGGAATCCAGGAATGATAATGCAATTATTCCTCTTCCCAAAATCAAATGGAAACCTTTAATCCGTAAGTAACAATTCAGAGTTTCATTTACTGCCTTAGCTCTGAAAAGACAGGACATCTTTCTGATTTCCAGTATGTTTCAAACTAGTCTAATGTTTCTAGCTGTAAACCAATTCAGGAAATATTTCTGTCCTTTATTAATTGTTTATTTTTTTTCTAATTAAATGTTTCATGTCTGCTTTCTTTTACTATGGATTTGACAGGGTCTTTCTTAATAATGAAATGTTGAGTCATCTAAATCAAGTTTTTTCAACACAAAGACGAAGTTTTTTGCAGTGATGTGACTATAAGTGAATTGACTTGTCCAAAACTAGTATTTTGTCAAGGGGGAGAGGTGCTAAGTAACTGTTACCTTAAAATACCCTTCTTAATGTTACCTTGCATTAATTTTGGTTCTTATGGTCTGGTCCAAGGCATTTTCTAAGATTATGCAATTGGAATTGTCATTAAATTAATACAAGAACAGAATTTTTATGACAGTTCAGCTCAAGAAGTTGTGTCTTTTCTATGCTTAGATTCCCCTTCCAGGACTCCAGTGTTGGTGGGGTCTGATGAGTTCGATAAGTGTCTCAGCAATGACAAGTATTCTCATGAAGAGTACAGTAATGGAGCACTTTCGGTTCTGCAGTATCCATATGGTAGGCGGAAGTTCCAAATCTTGAAGTGTTTTAAATAGCCAAGTTTACCCATTTATTATCTGTGAAGTTCGATAAATGGCCATTTGTTCGATCTTAATCATGTGTAATTTTTTAACATTTAACGAACTAGGAAATTATTGCTGAAACTAGGATTTCCAAATTGTGGTGTATATACAGTTAGTGCCACACAAAGCACTTTGGAGTGCCAGAAATTCCTACTGCAGAGATATTGTGTGTACTGCCATTGCCACTGATAGTTGGTCTGAGTGGAAAAAGCGTGTGAATTGCTTTTTTCAAAATTTGCTGATAGTGCTAGAGACTCAGCCTGGTGGTATAAAGTTTTCCATATGGAAGATATTCTGGTTTAAAGCTAGCAGCAGTCAAGCCTTCTGAAATGGTAAACTTTGATGGGAGACCTAGCTGCGATGGAGTCCACAACCTTGATTAACTGAATTTACTGTATGCCGTTTAAAATCATGGGGCATGCAAACAAAAATACCCTGTGTCTGTTGAGGAAATTTATTACTGAGAAGACAAAATTGTTTTCTACTTACCTACATTCCCTCTTTGTGTCTTTTATATACAGATAATGGTTATTACTTACCCTACTACAAGAGAGAAAGAAATAAACGTAGCACTCAGATCACAGTTCGATTTTTTGATGAGACGAATTATAAGAACATTCGCAAAAAAGATCCTGTTCTTCTGCTTCACTGGTGGAAAGAAATTGTTGGCACCATTATATTTTGCATTGTGGCCACAACTTTTATCGTTCGCAAACTTTTCCATCCCCATCCCTACAGCAGAGTAAGTATTTTTTTTCTGACTCCTAAATATAGAAGGTATTATGTTAGCCTTTTCTTTTGGTTTTGAGTCTGCAATGAGTGGTATTAATAAGTTAATAACTAATGAGATAACAAAATCAAAAGCCTAAATTTATTGTTTAATTTATCTGTGAAGGCTGTCACCTGCCACGTACAATTTGCTTAACTGCTTTAGCAAGCAGATTAGACTGCTTCGACTATATCTGACATCTTTGGAGATATTTACACTGAAATTATTTAATGCCATATCTAGCAGTACAAACTGGTCTCAAGTACTTAAGGAGTTGAATTTGTTTGTTTTTTGTTCTTGTTTTGGTAACCCTGATTAGCTGCGGAAGGAATCTGAAACGCAGTGTCAGACTGATAGTAAATATGAGCCCACTTGTGGAGATGTTAAAGACAGCAGCTGGAGTGATGTCAAGAACTCTGGATACGTGTCAAGGTGAGCTCAGTTCAACACAACATGTACAGGGTTTTTAGTCAGTGTGACAACTAGTACTGTCTGGATGTTCACTTGTTCTTACCTACCCTAGTCCTCCAACCTCACAGGATAATGGGCAATTGACACAAAGAACCCTGTCGCCCCACTACCAATGCGTGATTGCAGTTATGATTAGTGTGAGCAGTCCCAGATTGTCTACAGGATATCTGTGGTCAGGAATGTTGCTCTCATATTTCCTGTTGATACATGAAATGGAAGATTGATTCTTGAAGGCCTGAATTAGTGTTAACTCCCTCTGTTTCTGTGTTTATGGATTAAAGCAGAGAAAGGCAGTTGCAGATGAAGTAGATGATGTTTTATATACTCTGCAGAATAAGCAGACTATATTTGGAACAAACCTTTGTTGCTGTTATGAAGGAGTTGGTTAAGACAGAAGGGTGTATAGGGGCATGTCATGATACTCTGGAGAAAATGTGACTGCTTCCTCTACGTTTGTAACTTACTGAAAGTAATAATTGGAGTATTTAAAATGAGGAAGAATAAGAAAGGTAGTGAGATTTAAAAACAGTGGTGTTTCAGAAGGAATGCTTAGAAGTACTAGTTGCAGAAAGAGTTATTTGGGGTGGCATTCAAGGCAAATCATGATTTATAAAATACTTAGCTGTCAGTTTGGGTATAGAAACTTAGGCTACATACTCATGATGATCCAGTAAGCATGCAACCTGATATTCTGAAAGACTTCTTTAGTTTGTCATGTGCGTGCATAATGGATCTTGCTGGGTTGTGATAGAATGCACTGAATAAGTGCATAATAAGCAACTGTCCATTTCATAAATAGGCAACCATCTGATTGCCTCAGTGGATGAGCTGGAAAGAAGGTCAGAAATGCTTCAAGTTGTTCACATGTTTTGCCTGTACAGAAATATTTCACTCTTAGTCATGAATGATTTCATTTTTCTATCTATACTAATGCATTTTTTTCCTCTGTCCTCCCTCCATTCTTCTGTCCCTCCCTCACACCTTTCTCCTCTCAGATATCTGACAGATTTTGAACCAATTCAGTGTCTTGGCCGTGGAGGTTTTGGAGTAGTTTTTGAAGCCAGAAATAAAGTGGATGACTGCAACTATGCTATCAAAAGGATCCGTTTACCTAACAGGTAATGAATGAGTTTGTTGAGATATAGAGGAAATAATGAATGAATGGTGGGATCCCATCCTACACTGAACCATCTGTTCCTGAACTGATTTCCAAAATACTGCATTAGGATGAATGACATACTTTTAAATGGGGGGGATGACTTAGTTTTGGCATCAAGAATTAGCATATGTAATCACAGCAGAAGGGTGACCTGCTTGGCTAAAGTACTTGCATAGCAGGACCCTTGCAAGGATGCTGCGGCTACATGGGAACTCCTTTGATGTCCTTTATGAATAGAGCCTTTGATAACAGGACCAGTTATTTGTAGTGCTGTTAATTTGCTTCTCTCCTTCCTCTCCTTACCTTCCCTACTCCACCTTCTCTTTCCTTTCTCTCTCCCTCACCAGCTTTTCTGACTCCATTTGTCCATTTGTTTCATTTTCTGGTCCCACAACCCCTACCTTTTCTTTCAGTCATAGGTGGTCAAGCCATGCTGTTGAATTACCCTACACAGAGCTTGCAGCAGTTCCTTTTAGTGGGAGATGGGAGACACTGCTTCTGGAAATCTCAAGTTAGAACAGCAACAGGCAGGCCAGTAGAGGGAGGGGGTAAAGCTATGAAACTTAGAATTACTATTTTTTTAATGTGTTAAATAAGTGTCACTATTTAAGATTAAAGGTTTTGCTCAGAAGGTAGCCTAAATTCTTCTTTTCCAAGCATATTCAAACCCATTAAATAAAACCATCTGACTTCATTTGATCCAGTTACGGTCTTGTGAAGAGAAATTATTTACTTCAATAAGATAAGTCTACTTGCTTTCCTGTGCATAGAGCTGGGATAATATATATGCAGTCTCCATATGTTATGCCAATTAAAAAAGAAATACTAAGGTATTACTATCTGTCTTCTTTTGTGTCAGTGTCTTCTACATCCTTGTAGAATATTGCTGTTTATTGGTCTTTTTTCTATCCTTGAAAACAGTTCAAAACAAGATAAACCTTTTCTTCTCAGTTTTGCTGCCTGTAACTATTTGAAAAGGGATGACTAAATACTTAGCTGTTATGAGCACTTGCTGCTCCTCTACACTTCTAACCTAAGGAGTTACTCTGAGAAGTTTAAGACATATCTGTCTTTTTGGTGTGAAGAGCAATACTACTGGCGTGATTTATACTGGGCTAGCTTTGATTAAATTCCTTTGCAGAAATTTCTGTACTGTGCTGTTCCTTTACGTGACCATGTCTCTGTTGTTCTCCTCACTCCAAATTATAGGGAGCTGGCTCGTGAAAAGGTGATGCGGGAAGTCAAGGCGTTAGCTAAACTTGAGCATCCAGGTATTGTTCGGTATTTCAACGCCTGGCTGGAAGCTCCACCTGAGAGATGGCAGGAAAAGATGGATGAACAGTGGTTAAAAGATGAAAGGTAGCTCGTGGGGTTTTTTGACAATTGAATATGAGTTTGTACATCCACAGAATTGGAGAACTGGTAGATGATCCAGGAAGATGGAGAGACTATGTAGGAAAGAGATGGTTATTAGTCTGTCAACTTTTCAATTGAACAAGGTACCCATATGTCACACTTCTGCATAGCGGCTCTCAATTTTGGGGTCCTCTGTTGTGTTAAGGTCCTTCTTTCAGCTTGGGAGGCACCTTGTAGTTCTTAATTTAACTTCTGTAATTGAATCTTTGGGTGGTTGGAAGGTCGAACCATTGCTACTGTGATTCAATTTTTAAACTTGGGCATCTCTGTCCAGTTTTTTCCTTTCTGCTGCGTCCTTCCTCTTTGTTGTCTTGCTTTAGATGGATCTGATTCGGTGCTCCACTGCTTCAATGAATTTATTTCAGCAGAAATATGCGAGGGATAATCAGAGTGATGATTTATAAAGCTTGCTAGAAGTAGGTTAAAAATGGAAAATCAGATAAAGGAGTCAGAGGATGTTAAGAGAAAGTGGGTGTATGTTAGCATTTAAAGAATGAGTCTTAATGCAAGACTATTTAGTGGTCTCATAATAACGACTTAACATGCTTAACAATTTTTAGAATACAGTGACCTTTATATTTCAGGCATCAAATTAACGTTTCACAGCTGTAATTCTTCCAAGGCACTTTAAATAGTCATTGCAGTGTGTGTTCTAAAGGACTGAATATTTTCAAGCTGAAGATGAGCCTGATTGCATATTGGGAATCCAGGAAGTAAAGCTTGCTAAATTTTCCTTTATCAACACTCTTGTTGTCTCAATGAGAAAACATTATCCTCGCTAAGAAAAATGGATGCTAAATCCTAGTTATTAGTGATTCCCACACTTGGCTAGTCATTTACCATTATGGTATGACAGAGTTCTCAGAGGTAGCAGTTGTTAAAACCTGGGCTTCTGAAAATGCATTTCTAGTGGAATGAAGTTCTGTAGTATTGATTTTCCGATTTTGTTCTTCTAGCACTGACTGGCCTCTCAGTTCTCCCAGTCCGATGGACGTCCCATCATTTAAGATCAGAACAGAGCCATTTTCTACAAAGGAGCACATTGAAGTTATTGCCACTTCATCAGAGAGGGTAACGTCCGTGGGAATACCCTGTGGTCAGTCTGATTCATCTGGAAGCCAGTTTTCTCCTCTGGAATTTTCTGTCACAGACAACAGGGACTTACACCAGTCAGAAGATCCACTATTAAACCTCCAAGACAGTGTCCTTACAGGCTGTGATGTAGAAGACGGTACTATCAACAATAACGAGCTAGGGCACTCCTTGGAAATTTGTTCTTCAGCTGTTCCTGTTGTACACCTGAGGGAAGGGACCTCCTCTTCTATTGTGTTTGAGGATTCTGGTTGTGGAAATGCTTCTAGTAAGGAAGGTAAAGTTGGTGTTTCCCATGATGAGAGTCTTTCTGAGGATAAGGCAAAAAGTACAAAGGAATCTGATAACAAGAAATCTACTTCAGGAAGTCCCCTCTCTGTTTCTCCACCAAGGCCAACAAGTTTAAGTCTGGACCTTTCTAAAAATATTACAGAAAAAGTCAAGCCCACCTCTCCAAAGGTGTATCTTTACATCCAGATGCAGCTCTGCCGGAAGGAGAACCTTAAAGACTGGATGAGTAGAAGATGCGTGATAGAGGAGAGGGAAAGGACAGAGTGTCTGCAGATATTTCTGCAGATAGCTGAAGCAGTTGACTTCCTGCATAGCAAAGGATTAATGCACAGGGATCTCAAGGTTTGTATTCATAGATTACTGTAGAAACTTGTTTTGGGTTTTTTTTATTTATTTATTGGCATGATCGTCACTGAATGCCTGAACTTTCCAAATTCTGGTTGTAACTGGTTATTTCACTGACTGTGTCCTATAGGCAAATATTTTCTGGTTTAGTACTGAGAGATTATCTTTGGAGCTATCATAACTTGAATTATCTGTACCCAAAGTATCATATGAAAGTCTCTGGTGCTGTGGAATTCTGAAACATGTGGGCTGACTCAAATGGCATCACAGAGTAGCTGCCTCTCTACTTCATTACAAACTTGTGCATCAGCAATTCCAAATTTGATTGCTCCTAATACAGCAGTGCCAGACTGTTCAGCTCAGTGTCAAGTTTTGCTTTAAACTGACACATCATGAGTTTGTGGATACTGGTAAAATTTTTTTGTATGTGGGAGTAATACAACATTGGAGACAAATCTTGCTAAAATAGTTGACTCTTATCAGTGACCTCAGCATAGGTGTTAAAAAAGCTGAGTTAGTGTCTGTACAATAATCTGGAGGTGCAGTGCTCCAGGAAATAAACATTAATCATTCATTGTTGCAATTAAAGTCTTTTTTACAGCAAGACTTCTTGTACCTGGCACAGATCACCTGCATTTGTTTTATGGCATTTTTAATTCAGATTTTTTTATACAGGGTTGTTTATTGCTGAGCTGTGTGGCAAAGAAAGCTATTTTAGATCCTGTTCTGCTGTTTCAAGTGAAGCAGATAATTGGCAGTGTTAGGTTTACAGTTGGACTTGATCTTAAAGGTCTTTTCCAACCTTAGTGATTCTGTTATTCTAGTTCTAGTATTTTCCTTCTTTCTGTAGTAATACTGCCTAAGACCAGCAGTGTTACTCCTTGTTAGAGAAAGTAAAAATTAAGTATTGCTGCTCTAGGATTGAAATGTAAACTGTCCTGGAGTTAAATTCTGAGTCAGTTCCAACTATCATAATCCAGCTTTCTGAAGGATCATAATCTTTTTAATGTCTGATAACATCCAGCATCTTAAGGCTGGGAAGGGTGTTTTTTTTTCTTCTAGCATTTAGTGCAACTGAAGTCAGGAGTAACTTTTTGTACCTCCTCCTTCATTTTGCTTCTGATCTTACCTTAGTGCCTAATCTTGCTGGAACTTTTAGCACTGGAAGTGTCAGTATGTGTTACCAAATACCAGAATGTAATTAAAGCGCCCAGTTGAAGTTAGTCTTATTATTATAAGCTCTGAGAAGTTGACTGCTTTTGCCGAATGGTGGAGAAGCAGTTCCTGTTCCGCTTCACTTATTTGAGGAGGCATTAATACCTACCTCAGTGGCATAAATACTGAAATAATTAGAACCATTGTTGTAGCTTCTCAGATGGTAATCATTTGGTGTCAGTAAAAACAAAAGAAAAAAATACCATCTCAGGTGTGGCAGTAAAAGGGGATTCAGATTCAGTAACACTGAAAGGATATGTCAAAGTTAGAAAACTCACAAACCCATCCAAGTCTTTTCTTTCCCCACCAGCATTAAGGAATTACCTTGAATCAGTTATCTGAAAAATCTTTAGTGCTTGAGAAGCTGACCAGAAAAGTAATTAAATCCCTATATTAATCTTTCTCAACAATACTGTCAGCTGTGATGCTCTGTAGTCTTTACTGAAGTCACTGTTCAGTAAAGCTTATGTAGATCTTCACTTAAAGCTGTATTAGTCTTAATCTGCAGTTGTGGGGTGTTTTGTTGGAACATCTTAAAAGTTCAATATTGGCAGCAATTTGAACAAGAGATTTTATTTTGTTTACTTGGTATAAGCCTTGGAAAGGCTCTCCATGCACAACCAACTTCCTGCTTCAGAAAACTTCCCGTGTGTGTATAGATGTTATTCTTGGATCCTGGAAGTTTATTTGTCTGTTATGTGTTAATTCAGTCAAAACAACAGCCAGTGTATTTATTTTTTTTTCTATAGTTTTCAGAAGCTCCTAGGAACATATCTCACTAATTTTGTAATTTGTCCAAGAGATTGGTCATGCAACCCTAAGTTTGTGCCAGCACTAATAAGCAAATAACCTCTGAGGCTGTTTTGTCTTTGCTAGAGGCAGAGCGAGCTGATAGCAGAAGCCAGTACTTGCTCCCATTGGCACCAACAAAAACTCATTGACTTATGTGAAATAAATTTGTATGCATGCATATTAAAAGAGTCAAGAAGATCTTTTAAATATTTAAATTAACAGTGCATATTGAGAGGCATTAATTAGGCTCCTACTGATCAGAGATGGCATAATGACAAGGAATTTAGGTAGGCAAGCAAATAGGTCGCACTTCAAATCCTTTTGAAGAAAATGAGGTACAGAAACGAAGTCTGTCCGACAAGGGAATTCACTGTTATTCCCAGGATAAGCCATCGGTCATGCCTGACAACTCAAAAGAAATTATGAGTTTCATAGAACTGCAAGAACTGTCTTAAATACGTTTTGCAGCATTAATCGAATTAAGCAGTAGCCTTCCAGATATGCGAGTGGTTTATTCATATCTGTGAAAAAAAGGGGAACTTTTATTCTAACTGAAGAATCTGGAGAGGAATTTCTTTCTGCAGCTGGCAAGATTAATAAACTAGAGGGTGGTTGTATTCTTCCAATTTAAATCAAAATTTTGTGCATCTGCCTTAGACTTCCTCTTTCCGAATGTGGTCTTGATGGCTCATTTTTGCTGGCAGTTTGCAATAGCAGAGACTTTATTTTCCTTAATTTGTAGAAACTATATACCAGCCCATTCACAGTCTGTTTTCAGCAAGAGAAGTAGAAGAAATAAAATTTTTTGTTAAGAGTTTTGCTCCATGAAGCAAGACAGATCTTTTTGACTTCTTGTGTGTTTGTGGGAGGAGGAAGAGGGGAATGAAGGCAATGGGGTACAAATCCCGAATGGAGATGTTTGTGCCTTGAGCATTAAAAATCTGATACAGAGATTTTGATAGCATGAGTGTGCTGTGTAAATGCTTCAGAGAAAGCCTGGAGGACGCTATGGCTTTACAGGGTAGTAGCTTTTGTGCACGAAATGAGCTGTGACTCTGAAGGGCATGATATTCATTACAGGAAAATATATCAGGAGATAAGACCTGGCTCAGAAGGTAGTTTGAGGCAGGATGTGGGCACAGTGGAACCAGCAAGTTATATCTATTTCTGTAGTGCTTATCTCAGAGCTGTCCGTTGCTTAAAAAAAAACAAGAAGCCTTTTTTTTCTGTCTTGTTTCCCTCTTGCACATAGTGGGTTTGTCTTTAACTGAGAAAGTCAGATGGACTTTTGAAATAGGCCAGCTTTGCAGTCCGTTAATCTTGTGGAAAAATACTGCTCTGTATCTGTCTACCTCCTCCTGTTCCAGGGTTTGTATCAACAACGCACGGACCATGTTCTCTCAGCCTTGAAGGTCCAGGAGCTCTGAGAGGAGCTTGCCCAGCACCACCTGCCTCTTTACCACACCTCGGCCCTTCACCGTACATAATCTTGCTGCTTCTTCCCCCTTGCAAAAGCAGTCTGTTCTTCCCCTCAAAAAAAATTTGTATGTCTGTCTTTATTTGTAACCAAGGTGGAGCGGTCGTGTTTCAGAGAAATAATCATTCATTTGGCATGTGATATTCTGTCAGCCACAATGCAAGTCTCTTGAGAAACCGTCTGAGATATGTACCATTAGCAAGGGGGCATCTCAGTTCCAGTCTTCTTCATCAGTACATTAAGCCACAGATGGTGGTACCTGGCAAACAAGCTAAAGGAGAGTTAAGCCACATCATCACTGTTGCTGCTCTTTTGAATTGCAAAGTTCTGAGCTTCTGTCAAAAAATATTTTTTTTTAATTTTGTTATGCAGACTCCCATTCCCACAGTTAAACTCTGCAGTACCAACTGAAAAGCAGACCTTGTTCCCAGATTTCCACTGTATCTTTAATTTAACGTTAAGGTGACTTGCTACGTGCTGGTTAGTAATACTGTGAACAAGTTTAACACTTGGAGATTAGATTAAAAAAGACAAAGAGTCAGAACTCCAGCATCTGGTGTGAACTTGCCATGTGATGGAGAGCTGGATAACTCATCTGTGCTGTTCCCCACAATTGTTGACTTTTGAGTATGTCACTCGTTAGACCTATGTAGTGTCAGTAAACCGCTACCAGAAGACAGTAAATGAGCAGCCTGAGTTTCCTTTTTCCTGAACGGCTAAGATTCTTAGTTGGGTTTGCTAACATGATGTTTAATGAGCATTTTTAGCCTTGACAGTGTGGCTTATCTGAGTTAGAGCAAAGTGTTGTATCTACTGAAACACAGAGACTTGCTTATTACTTACATATTTTTGTTCTTTTCACCTGTTTGTTTTCTTAGCCTTCCAATATATTTTTCACAATGGATGACGTAGTAAAGGTTGGGGATTTTGGACTGGTAACTGCTATGGACCAAGATGAGGAGGAGGAATCAGTACTTACCCCAATGCCGGCTTACGCCAGGCACACAGGACAAGTAGGGACCAAACTCTACATGAGCCCAGAACAGGTTTGTGCGCTCTACTCTAAAGCTGTATCTGGGAGTGCCTGGAAGACACGTGAATTCCCAGGAGCTCAAAGATCAGGCACTCTTTCTAGTAAATTCTTGCAACCAAGTTACTAAAATTCTTTCTTATCAGAGTTTTAAGCTAAATTGAATTCCAAAATTTATATTTTAATATAGCTATATTTATTTTAGCAAAAAAGTGGCTAATGATTCGTACTTAGATGCATTCATTGATCTTTTAATATAGTAGAAAGATATCTGCATAATATTCAAGTTAATTGAGCAAGGAAACAGTATTGTGTCTGAGGTATAAAATGTTTCAGCTTACTTAAATTACAGTTGAGTCTGCAAAGGGGAGCTGGTGATGAGGACCTTTCTTGCCCATGCTTATTTGATGAAGTTTGCCAATGTGCCTGTCCTGTAGTTTTCTGCTCTGCACAGGGCTAATGACTTCCGTATGTTGACTTGAAAGGGGGTTGTTTATGTTGTACATAATTACGGACACTGAGTAGCTTGATTGACCTAACCCTAATTTTGAATTTTCAGATCTGTGGAAACACCTATTCACACAAAGTGGATATCTTTTCTTTGGGACTGATTCTCTTTGAGCTGCTTTACCCTTTCAGCACACAGATGGAGAGGGTCAGGGTATGTACGGTATTGGATTATCCTGTTTGATCATTTGTTTAAAACAGCTATTCGCTTGGTGAAACACTTGCAAGAGATTCTTCTCAGTTTTGAAAAAGCCTTGCAATTAGGAGCACAACTTCTTTATCAGCCTTATACAGGCCCCCTGAATCACTGAAAATAAATTGCAGTTTTCCTAATGTCTGCAGTTGAATTGAGGCCTTAATTTCTTTACAAAGCTCCTCTGTTGTCAAGCCAAGTAAGAGAAACTATTGAACTAGGATATCCAAGATCTCAAGCAACAAATATAGCTTGTGACTTTAAGCCTGCCAGCTTGTTTTTCATTCAAGAATTGGAACCATGGTGTGCATTTTTATCACTTCTTCCTTCATTTGCATCTGCAGTGCTTTTTCACCCAAAGCACTTAGTAAAAAATTGCTACTCCTTTTCCTATAGTAAGTATTAGCTATGAGTCTCACTCAGCTTCAAGCACAATCTTCCCAGTGATTGTCAACTTTCATTGCATCAGCTGTGAATTTGGGAGGTTTGATGGTGTATAATAACTCTTCCTTGCTGTTAAAATGCATGTGAGATCCATCTTGCTCAGGGACGAGTTCATAGAGAACAGGGGCTACAGCCAGAAAGGTTTTTCCTCTTGTATGTGGTGACCAGTGACCTGTGCATGGAAGAATGAATCATTATAACCTGTATTTATCATTTATATGTGCTTGCTGTGTTTAAATTCTCATGTGAAAATGAATTGTTTTTAGCAGAGATGTAAGAAGCAGCTTGAGCCACACCATGAATGCAGCCTGACCGAATGCTTCACTTATGCTGGTGTTGCCTTCTCTTGCTTAGAATACTCTGGCTTTTCATGGCACAAAAGAGAGCAGTCTAGAGGAGGAACGACAGTGCTTAACTTGAACCCCTTGCACTGGAACCAGTTTCAGTTTCTCGAAGTAAAATCAGTTTTACTGAGACACATACCCAATAAAGACCTATCCTGGATTCTATAGATCTCCTGCAGCAATCAAGCTTTCCCCTTCCAGTTTCTGTCCTGAGTATAGAAGCAAAGCAAGTAACCAGAGTGAATCTTAAATTGCATCCAACTCTGATGTTTTACTTTGTAAGAGGGTAAAAAGAGTGCCTTAACTTACCATCATTTTCACTGTTGCTCCACTCTGATAAAATCGAAAATAAACCCACCCCTTTATTGTCAAGTTCTGGAGTTTACCTACTTCAGTAGTTGTTTCCGAGTTGTTATGCTGAAGCTTTCATTGGCATCAGCCAAGCATTAGCCCTGCTTGCTGAAGCAAAATGTGCTCTGCCTGACCAGGTAGCCCAGCAAATTCTAGGAATCTGTGACAAAGGGCTGGAAAAATCTCCAAAGGGGGAGTAGGAGACCTGCCTCTGCCTCAAGCTGTTAGCAGTTAATCTGTGGCAGTGCAATTCATTTCCAAATTAGATGTTTGAAAAGTGATCACTGAATTGGTAGAGAACAATTATTCAAAACATTTTATTGTCGTAAAACTCAGTTCTCTTGTACAGGAGTTTGACTGTTGTCTGTCACTATCACCTGGTTAGTTTATACTTTCAGTGAAGTAATAATTAATTGAATTTTGTTTTAACTTCAGAATTATTATATTTTGTGTGCAAATTTATACAAAAGGAGGTCCTTCCTAAAAGAAATTAAGTGCTAAATATTGCCCTTCTGCGCTAAAAACATGCTAAAGTGGGACATAGGTCGCTGGAAGTTACAGAACTTAAATTCGTAAGGCAGCCTGCTGCAAAAAATTGTGTGTCTGAACGTGGGGAAATTACTGTCACTAGATGGAGCCAACGTGCTTATTATGGAAGAAACACTGAAAGAGACCAACTGCCTTGCCAGGACACAGAAATATGCAACATGAACTGCTTTTGAAACTGCTGATAAATCTGCTTGTTAGTCCATAAACATTGAATAAAGACTAGCACTTACATTGTTAAGACAGAGCCAGTCATTTCATGTGTCTTATTACTGGTGTAGGTGATCTTGGGGATTATGGGTGGTGCACAGATTTGTTGAGCCAAAGCAAGAAAGTACAAGTTTGTGTATCTGGCTAATTTAAAACTGCAAAGATCTTGTAACATGATTCCTAGTGCAGGCTGTATTCCTAGGGAAGCAGCAACTTGGCTTTTTAACTATGTTGTGATTTTTAACCACTAAAGCAAGACTTTAAACCAAGATTTTTTCCATCAGACTTATTTGTTTGCACATTTTTTGAAAAATAATAGAGTAATACTATTCAAGATTGGTATTTTAGAAAATTTACATTTTTTTCTTAATATATTTGCAGACCTTGAGCGATGTTAGAAATTTGCAGTTTCCACCATTGTTCACTCAGAAATATGCACAAGAGGTAAGTATATTTGATGCTATTAATTGTAGTTTTTTCCTTAATAATTTTAGCTTTTTTCTTTGCTTTCCAATTGCTTTGCAAACAAAAGTGGAAAAAAAATAGCTTTTGTGTTAAGAAACATTTCTCTATCCGTGTACTTTTTACTACATTTCAAAGCTATAACATTGCAGTAACATGGATGCTGATGTTTTTGTCACAGAGTTTACCCCCAGGAACTATACACTATTACCTGGCTTCCCTTTGTCACTTGATATCATTCATTTCACATGCATTCTGACACGATTTCTTGCAACAAATCCATATTCACAAAGAGAAAGTGCAGAGTTCTAGACAGGTAAAGAGGAGACTGTAGGTAGTACCGTGGCTGTATGGGATCTCAGATAACGAGGAGGTGATGTACAAAACCTCTCCGATAAAAAGTTGAGATGTTTTCAGCTGCTTCAGACCAGCAGCTAAATGAGACTAGGCTTTCTTGCTTTACAGCTGCAGGCTTCCCGGGGGAATGTGCTGTGCTCAACTGGAGCAGGACACTGTAATTCTGATTAAATTTGAGACAAATATTCAAACTACTGTATATTTAAAGGAAAACCTCTAATTCACTGTGAGAAATTATTGTACGGCTTGAAACATGGTGGCCTAAACATGAAGCTAAAAATTACTCATAAATTGTGTTTCATATGTTTTACACTTATTTTGATTGCAAATTAATATAAAGATTTTATAACTCTACTGAATCTTGGGTCCGATTTGATTTGCCAAATTGATTGTAGTCCTTGACAGTAAAGACAGTTTAATGGATGCACAGTGATATATTTTCAGATGTTTAATGCACTTCTAACTACCATGCCAAAGCACTAACACCCAAATTACTCAGAAAGCCACTGGATATATTTCCCACTTGTTCATACAGCTACAATTGAAGTCAGAACATCAAAGAAGAAATAATTTATGAATTGGTTCATGTAGCACATGTCGTGTTTTCTTTCAGTACACCATGGTGAAGGACATGCTTTCTCCAAGTCCCACTGAAAGACCAGAGGCTGCAGCAATCATAGAAAATCCTGTATTTGAAGACTTGGAACTCCCACCAAAACCAGTGCTTAGGCAGAGGTCACGGACAATGAGTTTATCAGGAAATAAGCATTCAAGACAACCAAGCAAATAATTATCCTCAGGATCACTTCTTCCACTTGGCAGGTTTTACAGGGATTGTTCAGTAGAAGGGTCCTATGATGCAGAATGTCTATCTTGGAAATAGTTTACTGAAACTTTTTTTGCCATGTTTAGTGTATAAGACGTGTTGGACAGATTTTTGTTTACTTTGACAGCCAACAAAAGCCAGTAACCACACTTCTCACATTCCATTTTTCTTACCTTAACTCTCCTAGGCAGATGGGTCCAGCTACTGTGCTTACCAATGATGTGCTCCATTATCGTTTTTTTGGGTTTGTTGGGTTTTTTTTGAAGCTTGCAAAAGTCAGCTTGCTGGGTAAGTGAGAGATCTGTAACGTGTAAATAGAATTAAAATACTGTATTTTTATAGAGCAAATTACAGTCTCTAAGCCTAGTGAGTATCTATCTGGATCACTTGCTCTTTGGTGAAATGAAGATGATTTTGAAATGAACTATGACTCCATTTTTGTCCCTGGTGGGTAAACTGGGAATATGCACTATTTTTAAAGCAAAAAAGTACCACAGTTGTACATACTGTCACTCTCCATAGCCAGTCATTAGAGGAAATCATTTCATACTTCTGCACTATAGTAGATCTTAGAGAATGCATTTTATACAGATAAAACAGTAGAGAAGGAAAAGGAGCTTTTTGCCATAAAAAGGGGGGTTTTATAGGCAGTGGTTGGAAGAGCCATAGTAAAAATTATGTATGAAAAGATTGTCATTCTGAAAATTTAAACCTAATGAAGTCATACATGTCGTATGTAATCTTGTAGATTTGTACTTTTTAAAAAGTCAACTGGTAGGCATTTGTGTAATCTGCTAATTTAACTGCCTAATGCCATGCTTTTATTTCTCATTGTAAATATGTTAATTTTTATTTATAAAATACAGAATCAATCCATTTGGGTTGGTGGTGTACAGTATGCACTTGCTATAATTGTTGAGTGCATTAATTATCGTGACTTCTTTCAAGTCTAAATGATTTAATAAACTTTTTATTTATAAAAAAGAAATAGTAGTTGCTTCTGTTCAGACCCTGCATCAGTGTGCGCTGCAGATGGCAGCCTTGTGCAGCTGGAACAGGAGGACGGGCACTGCGTTGCTGTAACTTGCTTTGCTTTCCTGTCTCGTGCTTGCCACGGTGCATGCGATGATGCAAAGGTGCACAAGCTGCTTGGAAGTCAGATACTACCAGAAGAGAGGAGGGAACTGAGGTCTTCTAAACTGAGCAGTTTATGAACTCAATCTCTCAACTATCAAGAGAGGGAAGTCTTGAAGAGATAATTCTTACACTGTTAGAACTTTTTTTGCGTAAATGCATTTTCTTGTTGTACAGGCTTAAATTTTTGAAGTTGTAGGCTCTGAAATCAGTTTCTTAAAGAGATGCTGCATTCAAATCCTTCTGGGGCTCCACTGCACTGTGTACAACTAGCAATTAAACCAGCTGACACTCCGCAGCCTTATGATAAAGCGAAAGTGGGTTACAAATATTGTCTTTCTTGTGCTTGGATAACTCTCCTAAGTAGTGGCTTGTCCAGTTGAAGCCAAAATGCTGCAGTGAGTATTTGGTCAGAAACGGAACTATCAATTTTAGCTGTGTTAAAGCAGAAGACAGTTAAGTGTGTCCTCTTCCATTGGATTTCCCTGTTAGCATCAGCTGTAAATGCACAGTTAAGTGGCTACATTGGAAGCCTCTCTAGCTTCCCTGCCAGTTCAGTGATTACAGATGGAGCACAGGAAATGAAGAATAAGGTATTTTTACCTTGCTGGAGATCTGTGCTGGATATAAGTAGCTGCCTATTCCAAAAGCCTTGCAGCATTTCAGTACCAAAAATGGCATACGTGTTCCCACTAGGTGTGTCTGTGTATTCTGGAAAGCTACACTTATCCTCGAAGCATGTACAAAGCCTACCCTGAGTGATGCATGCCCAGCAACAAAAGCATCTGGCCACCCTCAGCTCTTAACTGCCTGTGTGGGTGAGTCTTTGCTTCTTTTAGCACTGGATGCTGGAGTGTGGTGTCCCTGTTTTGTTCCTTTTTTCTCTTGGGTTTGACTAAGAAAGTATTTTCCTTGACCAGAGAGGTTTTCCTCTGAACTCAGGTCTTGCCTGCAAGCGCTCTTTTCCCTGCCTTTGGCAGCTCCACTTGCTCTGCCCCACCCATGGGGGAAGAAGGCACTACTCTCTGCTATGAAATATCCGCCTGAGCTTCAACACCCCCATCAGCTCCAGAACTGTTTTACCAGCTCTTATTTTACCAGGCTACACAGAGGGATGCAGCTTCTGTGTTTTTGTTATTTAAATCAGGTTTTAATTATACTACACTTCCCTGTTCCATCCCTGTCCTTCTGCCAGATGATGTTCTTCAGTCAATGCAGACCAAATAGTCAACTGTTACTGAAAGACAAAAGACCTTTGGTCTAATGTGCATTTGCTCTATGCTTACATCCTGGAAGGGAAAGCAATGAAGGCAGGGTTTTCTCAGCTCTGCACAAATGACAGCAGCAGCTTTCCTCCTTCTCTGTGAGATCCTGCTCTTTACATGACAGCCCACAAGAGGAACATCTACGGGATCATAGACAAGTTTATTTGCCTTCTTTCAGCTTATCAGCATCTAGAAACCAACTATCAGACTGTCGCAGGTCTTCCTGTGGCCATGGAAATTGGTGTGTACCTTCCTGCCAAGGTTTTTTGCAGAGGGACACCTGAACATGGGAGGCTAGGACAGCTGCCAGCCCTGCAAAAGGCAGCTTTGGTCTTGGGCTCTGCTGCACTGTGCAGCCTGTGCTTGCAGAGGATGCTGGCTCAGCTCCCTGCCCCCCCCTAGCTTTTGGGGCTGAAACACAGTTCCTTGTCCAGCTTTATCAAAATGAATGAGTGGCAGAAGTAAGAATCTTGGCCTGTCCACCTTTGTGCCCACTGGACCTAGATACTTCCCCCAGAATAAGGGCAGGATTGTGTAGTTACTCTCCTTACCGCTTCCATGGTGTTATTAGAGTTGTAGGAGCTGGGAGACCCAGCCCAGAGCAGGTCATTTGACAGGAGTACCAGTGTTGCAACCCCTGGTCAGGGCTGTTTCTTCTACCAGGCTCTTAAGGAGAGAGAACTTCTGACCCTTGTACCAGTGTCTTCAGTAGCTGAGCTGCTCCAGGCAGTAGTTACTTGCTTTTTCTGACACCTCTGAGGACAGTCCTCCTCTGCTGCCTTTGAACTGGAAGAGCAGAGGGACTCAGGACTGTTACTAACCCCTCTGAGTGCCTCAGTCCAGTAGTTTCAGCGTTAAATGTTAGCCCTGGCTATCTTTCCGCTGTGTTTGCTCCGCTTCTCAGGCTGCAGAAGCCTTGCCTGTCCCAAGTAGGTGATTGAACACTCAGAAAACTTCAGTTTTAAAAGCCATCATTGGAATGTTTCATGTCCGTAGAAGATTGGTCTAAGAGCAGGCTCTGAGTGCAGTGACTTCCATGTAAACCAGCATGAGACCTCACCAGAACTCTGCCGGGGGGAGTGATGAGTGTTGTCTGAGGGGTTACCAGACATGCTACAGAAAAGCTGTAATCCTGAGGACTCGGCTCCTGCTTTTACTCACTGTTCAGATGCTGCAGAGATGTTCAGAGCAGTCCTGCCTTTTTGGGGTAATCCTTCAGTGAGGTATTCCATGGCCCTTCTGCAGGGAGCCGATGCTGTTTGAAGTCCAGACAAGCACTTGGTAAAAATAATCAATCCCATTTATCATCATTTTTTTATGGCTGTGTGGTCCAGCAGTACTCTATAGCTACACTCATAGCATCAAGGCATAGATATCACATTGCAAAACACACGAGTAAACAATAATTCTTCACATCCCCTCTTTGGCTGGTTTTGGTCACCTGTAGTCCCCTGTGAACCCCTGGGCAGTCAGTGCTCTTGCTGTTAGAGCAAGTCTTTCTTATCTCCCAGGGTCTGCCACACAGGATATTCCATTCCAGAATTAATAAGGAAACTCACAGATAATTCACAGAAAGCCAGTGAAAGCTCTGAACCTCTCAATATTTCAAAAGCGAGTTGAACCCTGAGCAGCAGCCCAGACAGCAGAATGGCGCCTCTGTAAAGAAGTGACCTCTGCTCTTTGACCACATCCCTCCTAAGTCACGTGAACAGACTGACACATGTGGAGTTATTAAAACTGCTCAAATCTGTAGTGTAAGTGGCAAGATGAGAGCTACAGTGTCTCGATAAGAAAGAAATACTGTCCCACCTTACATTGCAGATCAGCAGGATGTCACAAAGACAAGTTCATGTTATCATAACTGATTTTTTTCTCCAGCATGAAGATTGATTTTGTCTTAGGAAATGCTCATTAGAAGAATAATTGCCCAGGAAGGAATTAGCTCCATTAGTTGTAACAAATTACACCTAAAATATCAAAGTTCCTCATTAATAAAACTGTGGAAGATGAAGAAATGGATCTTTGTTGTATGCCCCAGCTGTAATATTCCAGACCTTCCTTCCCCGATTTTCCTACCCATTTTTTTTTCCATTAGGATGTGCTCTGGCACTTTCTGTACCACCACCTCCAGCAACTGATTCTGAGTCTCTATTACTTGGGTTTGCCCTTCAGGGCACCATTGGGCACTGGCACCGTAATGCTATATTCTAGGTCTGGAGCAGTCTTGGAGAAGGTGGCTATGGAAACCATGTCTTCTCCAATGTCCACCTGAGACCTGTGCCTGCAAATGAGCAGCTTCTTCAGGGCCCGTTGGAAGTCCCGGTTCAGGAACGCATAGAGCATTGGGTTGATGGTGGAGTTGCAGTATCCTAACCAAGTGATGATCTTGAAGGTGTCAACCAAGACCGTGCTGGTGGAGTCAGTGCCTCTGGCAGCGAGCCAGACATTCAGGACAAAGTACGGCAGCCAGCAGAGCACAAAGACTGAAATGATAATGCTAATGGTCCGTGTGGCCTTGTTCTCCAGCTGCAGATGATTCTGCCGCTTGCTGTTGGGGTGATAGTGAATCTCCAGAGTCTGAGACATGATACGCGTGGCCTTGAGCCGTGAAGCTCGGTAGATGAAGAAATACATGCTGCACATGACCATGAAGGGGACGAAAAATGCCAGAGCAGAAGCCACGATGGCAAAAATCCAGTTGGTGACAAAGATGCATTCCCTGCCTGCATCAAAGTCCACCCCAGGGATCTCGTTCCAGCCTTGCATGACAGGAAGGAAGGAAATGAGGGAGGAGTATACCCAGACCATGCAGGTCATCACGATGCATCTGCGAAAGGAAAGAGACACGGAGGGAAGAGACGGCCTGAGTTATTTTGAGCTGAGAACACCCAGTACGATTCAATCCCCATGGTAACCCGGGTGGGATATCACTGCTCAGCAGTCCCACAAGGCTTGGAGAAGTGACCGAGCAGGGAAGAAGCTGAGGTACAAGAAGTCCATACGTGAGCATCTCTAACAAATGCCTGGGTAATTGGGTCTGTGGCTTACAGAGTTGGTGTCAGTGTGAGGGATGTCAGTTCCGCTCAGAACAGGTGGAAAGAAAGGAGGAAAGGTTTCACAGGGGATTTTTGTTCATATTTTAAACAACAGCATGTAGATTTTGCTGTTTAGTTTCAGCTTTAATATCTGGCCGTTATCTTATCCTCGGAGGAGCAATAGAGGTGGAGGACACTAAATCCACTTGATCTGCGACAGGGCATGCTGCACAGCCCCTGCCTCATTTTGGTGACTGCCCGTGCTCCACTAATTGTACACAGCAAGGGTTGCAGCAGGAAAAACATCATCAAAAGAGCCTGAACCCACCTTGTAAGGTACCCCACAGCTGCAACATCCTCTCTGTCCATCCTCAGACAACTTTCCCTACCCTACAGTCCTCTCAATATTTCACATGAAACCTTGACAGAAGCTTAAAAACTTAGCCTGTTTTCTCTTTATTTCCCCCATGAATATCGTGAGTTTAAGAGAGGGAAGGCTCCTGCTACATGCGTTCTTCTGGGTGTCGTTTCCCCTACTGCTTGAGGAAATTCCCGTGAAATGCCTGCAAAAGGCAGAAATTGTAGGTACAAGTCAGCCCACCCCACCGGTTTCTACCCCATTTTGCAACCTGTTCTTAACTCAAAAAGTGCTTTCCCAGGAGCTCCATCAAACCAGTTCATCTGCATTCTCCTTTTCTCCTGCACCACATTAGAATTTTTCTGCGGAGTTTTAAATGGTGCGAGGATCCTTTTGTCACGTCGCTCTGCTCTGGGGCAGCAACTGTCGACAACTCATTTGGTCCCTAGTCAATATAGGCCATGGGCAAGTAAAAAATTTGGAGGTCAGGCGCAAAGTGAGGAGCAACTCAACTCACCTGCCTCGGGACATCCTTCTGGAATAGTGGTACGGTGTCACCACGGAGCAGTATCTGTCCAGGCTAATGAAGCACAACGTGACGATGGACGCAGTGCAGAACATGACGTCAAAGGAGATCCAGACTTTGCAGAACAGCTTCCCAAACAACCACATCCCCGTCACCTCGTAAATGATACTGCCAGAGAAAGCGGGTAGAAACCAAAGCAAGAAGGACTGATTTCATTTCTTCAAGCCTCCACTGAGGTAATGCCATGTCTTAACATGGAGGTACTAAAGGTGGGCATGCACCCTGGGGAGGCTGTTAAACAGCAGAGATTCATCCTCAAAGTTCAACCCAAGGCAATAATCCACAGGTGGAGTGTATCTGAAGAAGACTGAATCTATGCTCCTCGCCTGCACTCTAAGTGGGTGCCTTGAGCGAGGTGCTTTGCCCCCACCAGAACTCCCCAAATTTACATCTACACAGCTTTATTTGTCACAGCTTTTTCCAGTGCCCTAAGCAGCACAGACTTTTATGAATTCTTCCCAGTTCCTGGGGCATGGAAGATGTTCTCTCCTCCACAAAACTCACTTTTCATCCGGTCTCACGCTTCAAAACTAGAGGATTTTGAGTCCTGGTTGAAAAAAAAGGAGGAAGCCTATGTGGTTTGTCCATTATGTAGCTCACAAATGCCTCAGCGAGGTAAACACACCCACAAAGAGCAGACATTATGCCAAAATTATTTCTAACAAAGTCAAGAGGGACCTGTAAGAAGTGAGCAGCGAAGGAAGGAACATATGGCAGTTGTAGGAAGGCTGATGCATGTTTCTATAGCATTCAATTAGATGCCATTTGCTTCCCCTTTCTTTCACCAGCTTTCTGCAGCTCCTGGGGTGCTGCTGAAATAACCATTGTGTGTGAATTTGCTGTGAAAGGCTGAGTAACTACCTAGTCCTGCAAAGCTTTAATTATCCTGTAACTTCACAGCTTGCTGGTCAAATACAGTGAAAGTGGGGCTGCTGCGCTGCAGTGCACTCAGGTGGGCTATGCCATCCGACAAGGGCAGAAAGAGTCAACTTGATGTCAGAGGAGTTAGAAACCAACCCCTGCTCTGCATCCAATTAGCAACAACTCATTAAAATGACTTTATGAAGGTTCTTTTAGAGCACAACTAATGTAAGTGGGTAGAGTGCTGGACGAAGGGCCCCGGCCCTTGGCAGCTTTTTGTTATGCAGGATGCTACACAAAAATTCAAGCAAGCATTAATGTACAGCAGAACTCGTCCCTGCACCACGGTGTCCTCCACATGGGCATCATGGAGGGTCCCACTGCGCACACATGGAAAGGTTTTATGGGTCTTTTCTAGATGGGGAAATGAGACATACAGAAGTTGAAGCATGGGTCTGGTAACGGACTTGGATGTCTTGGCGCCGTTCCTCAGATGTCCTGAGATCCGGAGGTCCATACAGAGATGCTGCAAAGCCTTTGGTGCCCACAGCACAGCCTTCCAGAAGTAGACCGTGCTGCTGTCATGAACATCCCTTTACACAGATCCCAGCTAAGCAGGTACCTAACTCTCATCACCATGCATCTGGGGGGATGCGCCTGATCTATCAGATGTTCTCACAGCACAGGGTAGTGGATATCTGTTCCCTCTTCTCTGATGTAATAAGTCTGCAGCCCAAAAATTATGCTGGTTAAAAAGGAATAATAAAAGCCCAAAGAAATGCACGGTAGGAGCAGAAGTGAAGTCACCTCTGTGTTTCGCTTACATATCAGAAAGAAAAAAGTAGCTGGAAATATTCAGCCTGGAAACGGCTGAGCTGGCTGGAGTACGCAGATGACAAGCTAAACAAAGCTGAATCACTCTTGCAAACAAGCCAAACCAGGAACAAAACAGAAGTCTTACTCTTATGAAATTAAGGCACCAGGTGACAACCTTATTTTTCCTTTCTGTCACAAAACCTCTTTTTCCTGAGCCGAAGTAGCTTCTTGTTGGCATGTGCTAACATGCCCAACAAGGAGCAAACTGCAGTTCAAAAGAGCAATATAGATACAGAGCTGAGACAGTGAGAAAGATGTGGACCAACAGCCACCCCATCAGCAGGGCCGAACAACGCCTGATGGAGCCAGCAGGGTCCATTCCTCACCACATGGCCCACTGGGAGCTGGCAAGACTTCACACCAGGTGGCATCAGGACATTCAGGAGGGGCACAAAGCATCAATCATGCTCTGCTCTTTGCTCCCCTTTATTTTTGTTGTTTCTTTTTTTTTTTCTTTTTTTTTTTTTTGTTAAGACATCACTCTTCTGGGTGGGCTATTTTCTCTCCAGCTGCATAGCAAAGCCATTGGTTTTCCCACCCTTTTAATGTCCTCTACCATCCTTTGATAGGACCAGGGTACTAAACGGGGTAGATTCAGACTAGATATAAGGAAGAATTTTTTTACAATGAGGGTGGTGAAACACTGGAACAGGTTGCCCAAAGAGGTGGTAGATGTCCCATCCCTAGAAAATTTCAAGGTCAAGTTGGATGGGGCTCTGAAGAACCTGATCTAGTTGAGGATGTCCCTGCTCATTGCAGGGGGGTTGGACAAGATGACCTTTAAAGGTCCCTTCCAATCCAAACTATTATATGATTTTATCATTTCCCCTCCCCTCATATTCTTTGCAGCTGTGGTTTCCTTCTCATCCCACTTGTGCCTTTCTTTTTCTTTCTTGTTGGGTGTGAGAAGCCACAGACAGATTTCCTAATGAAACATATTTTTAGCTGCTTTTTCTCATTCCTTCCATGCGTTCCTGAGAGCCTAGAAGTAGGAATTGTCCGATTTCCTTCCTCTTTGCATTCCTGAATAAAAGCTAGTACCAAATTCCCTTCTTCTTCTTGCCAAGGAAGAGGTCTTACTCCAGTTATGGGAGGTGCTATCAGTCTTGCAAGGGGAAATTACAGCTGCCAAGACACCTACTTGCCTTTGCTACCTCTTCCTCCCATCACCCAGATTACAAATACACATCAGTAGGTGGGAGGCAGAAGTAATGAGGATGCTGGGTAAATGGAAATTACCAAACTCCATTGAGAAGAAAAGGAAGAAATCAAGCACAGAGATTTCCAACCATGAGCTGAACATGAATATACCAGAGGAGTCATCAGATGGACAACAGACTAATTCGGAGAGGAAGCAGTGATAACAATTATCAGCTGGAACTCACTCCAAAGCAGGAGTTGTTCAGCTTTTGTCTTCTTTGAGCAAGGAGGGTGCTGCCATTCCTGGGTAAGATTGGGGTAACGGAGAAGGTGATCTCCTGGAGGGATTGTTGGAGTGGGAGGAAGAGCAGGTGATGCTGTGCAGTCCCAGAGAGGAGCCCTTAAGACACTCGGGCTGGACTGGGATAAAAACCTCTCATTTCTGATCTTAACAAGAACACGGAAAAAAAGAAGAAAAATGGCCCAGGGAAATGCCAGGCAGCAGAAAGGTTGTTGCTTTAGCTCATCTTTGATGTCTGACACACTGTTTTTCTCTTTCTGGGATGCTGAAATGGTCTGCTGCATTTTATTGCAGTGACCCCGACCATGTGGTGGGAAACATCAGAGCGTCTCTTGGAAAAAAAAAATAGCATGTGCTACTGTTGACAGGAGTACATGGATCATTTTTGCATCCCCTATGGGCAGGGCAGGGAGAACCATATTGTTTTGCAGGAAAGCCCAGCTCAGGCCCGCAGACTCCACCATTCCCAGTTGCAGCGCAGCTCCAGCCCAGTTTAGCCTGGTAGCTGGAAATGGGGAAGGAAGCGGACAGCCAAACTGCTGCAGCCATGTCAGCCAGGTCCTCACCCA
Organism: Numenius arquata; assembly: GCF_964106895.1. Classification (NCBI taxonomy): domain Eukaryota; kingdom Metazoa; phylum Chordata; class Aves; order Charadriiformes; family Scolopacidae; genus Numenius; species Numenius arquata. Next base: position 51,062,808 of record NC_133580.1, read on the forward strand.
CACACCCGCTCGGAGCTGCTGGCGATCCTCAAGGAACAAGATCGGCCAGCCTGGAGACCCTTTCCATCCCTGTCTGGCAAAAAGCCACTTCCACATCCCCATCTTTCTCTAACATAGAGCAAACCCCCCACTATCAGCACTACAAATCTCCTGGTTAAGTCACTACCCTCATTCCCACTGACTTTAATAAGGTAGAAGAGGTTAGATCATTGTCAACTAAGCTGCAATCCAAGCCCCTCAGGGTATTTGTAGCACCAGGTGGAGGGGAGAGACAGGTGAATACAGAGGGATGATTTCAGAACCTGAACTTGAAAAATCACCAAGCTTAGAATTTAAATTGGCCGTACTATTTTTTAAAGGGTGTCATTAACAGCTTTTTTTTCACCTGAGACTATAAACTTATAACTCAGTTTGTAATTGCTTGTTGGGAAAATATCTTCTGGTACCAAATTCAAAAGCTTAGGCAGCCCTGTGAGAACTAAAGCACAAATGTGAGAAGAGTTCAGCTTTTTCACATTGCTCCAAGAATTGGAGCGAATGGGGCACAGCCCCCGGCTTTACACAAACCTGTGGCCATTTTGCAGCACAAGCCAGCCAGAGCCTAAAGTAAACTGGTTTCTGGATTTGCTTTACTATGTTTTAGCCAGGTAGTGAAGTCCTGTAAACATAAATCTCAAGGAGGGAGAACTGCCCTCTGAAGTGCCTCTTCCTCCATTTAATATAGGGGGAGCCTAAATTACCCTACTTAAACTGAAATAAAATCATTACATTTCCACAGAGAAGAGAGATGGCCTTTGTCCCTATGTCAACAGTGCCAGTTATCGATGTGCAATGTGGTCAGGTAATAGGGGCAAAAAAAATCCCCCAGGTGCCGTGAATCCCATTTGTTACCCCACTGGAGACTGCAGCTCTTCTAGTCTGTTTATGGGAGCAAAAGATTTATTTTGCAAGGTCACCAGCCTTCCCCATGAACTCCACTGCTATGTTTTCTGAACCAGAAGGAACGATCAAAATTCTGTGTTTCACAAAGAATATGAAGAATAACATCTCTGCAATAGCCTTTCAAGTTCAGTAATATGAAAACATTAATTTTCTTACATTAGTAAGGAACTTTGTTACTTCTCCCTCCCAATACCAGAAAATAAAAGATAAGGTTAAAGAAATGTAGAATCCAAAGCACAGAATTTAACTTCACTGATTTCAGTGGTCATTCTTGTCTAAGAAAAATAAGGGAAAAATATACTCCATGAGTTGCTGTACCTAGGATTAACACAGTCATTACAGTTAATGCTGACACACCAGTGACAGTCCCCATCTCACAATCCTCAAACAATCAGAGCATGAAAAATCATTTAGCAATTATGTTGGCCCCACGTGCAAGGCAGAGCTAGTCCTGGAAGAGGGGACTCGTCACACTGGAGCCATCTTAAAAGCTGGATATCTAGTTCAGACCAGCAGCCAGAGTCCCTCTATAGCCCACAGGAAAAATACCCTTGGGAAGCCTCTCTCCATTCATTATAATGGGACCCATTATAAAGGGTAGGGAAACTGAGGCACAGAAGCACCTACAATCACGGACTCACAGATAAGCTCTTTTGAGAACCCAGTCCTAAGCATGTGAACTTCTAGCCAACCCTGCTCAAACAGTGGCCCCTGAGCTAGGAGAAATGAGATTGCACGCACACACCACCGTCTGATCTTACCTTACAAGCACTTCTTACCTAAAGGGCATGACCAGACAAGCTACGAGGAAATCTGCCATGGCTAAGGACATGATAAACATATAGGTGACGGTGCGCAGCCTCTTTTCCACTACTGGGCAGATGAAGACTATTGTATTTCCAAGGAGCGTGATCAAGTCAATGAGGGTTAGTATCAGCCCAATGACCACCTCCTGGAAGCCAATCCCTGCCCAGTTGCCACCTTCTTTCACAAAGGAGGAGGCAGCAGAGGAGAAATTAGAGAGCCAAGACTCATTTTTGCCCATTAGCATCTTCCCAATGTTAAAATCTGGAAGAGACGAAAGGGGAAAAAATGATAAATAAGGATTTTAATACACATGACTTGTAGGTCTGGGTAAGAAAGTACAGAAATAATATTTATGCTTCATTTACTTCAAGAAAAATCCACACACCCTGCTGTGTCTGTGCCATCACTGTGCCGTGGTTATCAGTCCATTAGAAGTGTCTGAAATCCCAAAGGTGAGGATAAATATACAGCACTGGCCGAAGTCCTTCATGGCAATTAAAAGCCCTCCTGTGAACAAAAATACATCATCAGGCGAAGTGTTGAAGTATGATACCAAAAAAAAAAAAAAAAAAAGCAAAGCACTGAGAGCAGAGGGAAACAAATCAAGCAACCGAAATTCAAAATCAAAGCAGTTCGGCTAAATCCTGCTGAACAGCATGCCATGTCCACAAAATATGGGCTTGGAACTAGATGATCTTTAAGGTCCCTTCCAACCCAAACCATTCTCTGATTCTATATTCTCGTTATCATCTTTACCACCACAGACCAGGTAAAGCTGCTTGTCCAGGCTGGCTGCTTTTGTAACCCCACATGCTCTGCCCTGGGTTGTCCTGGTACTTTTTCAGGCTCTGAAGTTAAGAACTTATTACTACCATGGTGAGCAGCTCCATCCTACAGTCTGAATGGCCATGCAGAGCTGCCAGCAACCACATAGGGAGCTTCAGGCAAGTAAGCAAGTAATTGAGGCGTCTCAGCTGGGAGAAGATGCTTGCAACTCCATAATGAGCAACTTTTAAGTCAAGGAAATTCACATACTTCTGTCTACAGCTCAGTTCCCAGACTTGGACCAAGTGGTGTCACAAGTACCTGGGAAGGTGGGACCGATGTACTGTGAAAATTCCAGCAGTTCAAAATTCACTGGTGTGGCTAAAGGGAACACAAAGGCAAAAATTGTGGGTAAAAGACAATTATACAAATATTTCCAGACATTAAATTTTTATATTTGAACACTACCACTTCTCCTGCAACTGGACTCAGCTTCCACATTATCCTCAGGTCAATCCCACATTCCCGGGGCATCGTTACTAAGCACAGCATGAGAACGGGTCAGGATAAGTGTCCGTGTAGTCCAACATGCCTTATCTCACAGTGGCCAAGCTTTGCTTTAGGAGGATTATGAGAACAAGGCAGCATGTATCAAAATTTCCCCAATGTCTGTTTTTCCTTCCAGCAGCCTATGATCCAGAATTACCTCTAAAGATGATTTCAAGGACTTCAAGGACTAAGTCATGAAGTTGTCCTGTTTTCCTTTTGGACCATGCAAACTTTCAGCATCCATGACCTCCTACAGTAACAACTTCCACAGCTCAGCGATACACCATGCAAAGAATTCTATACACCGCGCAAAGAAACACCTCTTTTTGTTTGCTTTGAACCTGTCACCAGCTAGTTTCACCTCGTGCCCTTCCCTGTATTGGAAGAGACATCATGCAAGCAATCCCCATCCACTCTCTCAATGCCACTGGTGAGCCCTTTAATCTCTGTCACATCCTTCAGCCACCTCGTCATCTCTTGGTCAGGCTGAGGAGCCTTCGCCAACTTGCCCATTCCTCATACAGAAGTGATTGTCATCCACTGGCCACCCCTCCTTCATTTCTGAGCCTCTGAGATGGACCAAAACTACTAAAAATCTCCAAGAGGTAAATGCACTCTGGATTTATACAAGGCCATGATGATGTTCTGTGTTTTGTCCTGCTTCCCTTTCATAGCAAACCCTAACGTGGTTTACTGCTTTTGATTGGCACTTAGCACTGAGCTGACCTTTCCACAGAACTGCCTATCACTACCCAAAGATCTCATTCCTGAGCAGTAATGGTCATCTCAGAGCCTGCTGTTTTAGATAGGAAAATAGGATGAAATGAGGAAATTAGGTTCTCTCAATCTTCCCCAAACTCCATCACTTCACAGTTGAATTTCTTCTTCCATTTTAATGCTCGCTGAGCCTCATAAAAGCTTGTTTGCAATTCTTTAAGTCAGGCCTTATCCTTCATGCCTTGATTAAACTTTGTTTCACCTCCAAATATCACCACTTCACTAATCACAATTTTTTCCAGTTAGAGATTTACTGAACACCACATATCCCAGTCCCTGTCCTTGTGAAGAGCACTGCTGACCTCTCTTCCGTAAGAAGAGTAACGGTAACTCACCATCGGTAACTCACCGTTCACTTCCCCACTGCCTTTCACCTTTTAGACAAATATTTATTCACACAAGGAACTTCCTTCTTAACTCTGGACTATTAAGTTTCCTTAAAAGACCCCACCATAAGGGACCATATTAAAAACCTTTCAGAAATCCAAGCAGACTACAGCAACTAGGAGCTTCCCACCCACCCACATACTTGCTGACTTTTTCCAAGGACTTCCATGTGATTGTGAGGCTGGCTGCCTTTTGTGAAAGCAATACCAACTTTTTCCTTGGAGATAGTCATGTATTACATGCACCCACTCATAGTTCAGAATTCTCAGCTCCCTCCCCTGACTTCTATTTACTTGCAGGATTTAGTGGATTCCTTTCTTTCAAGTCAAAAAATAAAAATTAAGAAAAAAATAATCAAGAAATAACTAAAACTGCCTAGAAAAAATTAAGAAGGAAAGCTCCTCCTCTGCCCCTCCTCACCAGAGCTGGGACTTGCTGAGAGAGACCTGAAGCTCTTCTGCTCCTGTGCTGAGAACAAGTGGGTTTGTTGGACTTCAAGCTCTATGGCAGATCCCTTAGCAGGTGCTGCTAAAAGTCTACAGGGTGTCTTAAGTGCACCAGTCTTAATGAAAATGTTCCTTGGACAACGTTTCACTTCCTGATAACACCCCATAAAAATAAAATAAAAAATCCTGTCTCCAGCTCTCACGTCATTAACAGGAAAGAGGAGAACCTGCACCATTCTTTCTAACAATCCCACTGAGGATGTCATCAAACTGGATGAGCTCCTGTGGAACAGTTTGATTTTAATGCGAGCACACTTTCTGGCAGAAAAATTGTTGAGCCCATTCTTCTCCCTATGTGGTCTGCACAGACAGCACAGTGACTGCTGGCTGGCAAAACCATGTGGTGACAACTCGGCTGCACAGCTGGCCAGGTTACAGAACCTGCCATCTCGGTTACAAGTCCCGCCTCCATCTTCCAGCTCATCTGGTCATCTGCTGTCTCCCACATCTGCTGGGAGATGCTGGTGTCCTCACACCTCCGGGGCGTCTGTGGGTCTAGAAAGAGTCCTCTGATTCCCACTTCAAGTTGACCCCTGACAAATTTAAGCACATAAACAGCACCCAGACAGCTCTACATTCTCCCAGAAGAAGGTGCAGTTTTAAGACAGGCTCCCAAAACATAAATAGCAAAAATCAGGTTTAATGAAAAATCAATGGTTTAGAAAATCAGTGTCAAATTATAAGGTATAAAAAAAAATCAGGTCTTAAGGTTTAAAAAATCAGTGTCAATTTTTTGGTCTATGGCCTGGAATAATCACAGATGGGTTCATTGCCTGGGTTTTTTAGCGTAACACTGAAACGAGAAGGCTTAGAAGTCACTTCTATCTTCTCTTGCAAACAATGACTGTGCCCACATGGTTGTTAAGTAAGTATCAGTGCTAGTACAACTCTAATTAAAGCAGATCATTACTTACACAATGTTGCTCTGGTACTGATTTGTGAACAAACACTGCCCTCAAACTTTAAGCAGAAGTAGGACACAGCTATTAGAGTTCATCTTTGCAAGCTCTTCATGCTACTTGAGTACCACCTTAGCCTGGGTTAAAAGCTTTTTTAAAGTGACAAACTAACAGCAGATTGCTTAATGTAGGACATGTCCAGGAGCATGACACAACAATGCACACAGGAGACAAATGCCTCCACAGTCTCTTGCACCATGCTATTTTTTGGTGAGCACGAGGACAGGCTGTGGGGCTGGAAGTGAGAGTCTACTCATTCAACCTCCGCAATTTCTCCAACAACAAATATTCAGCAAAAAGAAGGGATGATGGATGCTTGAAACTTCAGGTTTGGATTCAGGGTGCAGACAACAGGGTCCTGCTGCTTCTGGCTCTTTTTCAAGGATCCCCAGGCAGAGAGTCCCAGGAAGCTCATCCACAGTCTCTGTCACAGCCAAGCACCCAAGCTTGATGTCTCTCATCCTTTTTGCTTCTGACTGAGCAGCCAGCAACTTATCTCTTGCTAGGAAGTGCTACTCCTGAACCACCTGGAGAATTGTTAATACAAGAAAGCGGGGGATGATACAATCTTAACATCTCTGTGGAAATCTGTGGGACAAAGCAGGATGTGCCTTCCTTCCCAGGGATATACTTCCACAACTTAAATATTGGAGCTTTTAAATTCTCCTCATGTGGTAACGCTGCTGATATAGTACAGTCTTTCTTTAACATCAGTCTTTCAGCCTTTCCTGTAAAGAACCCTCTTAAATCAATGGTTTAAATGCCTAGTTGTACCATGATGTGGGATCATCCCAGGTTCCCTGGGGATCTCAGGTGCCTTAGGCTTTGCTTTGTTCTTATTTGGACATCACAGTTTTTCTTCCCTTCAAAAACCAATGGGCTAATTCTGCTCTTAGTCTGCCTGAGAGAAGCAACTCCATCATTCAAACAGTTTTCCTTTAATATACTGAAAGTTTGACCTATTTTATTCAGCAGACAAATCCCAAGTAAATGGTTAATTTCATCGCTAAATGGTATCTTTTGACGGCAGGGGAGGAAAAAAAAGCTCTGCAATCTCAAGGCTGACTGCACTTTAAAATCTGAGAGGAATTATGAAAATTGGAAATATATTTGCTGCCAGACTCTGCTCTTCTGCCAAACTAAATACAATTCAGCATATGGCAGCATGCAACTCTACCTGCCCCAGGACCTCAAAACACATTTTCCTTCTCTCCTCTGCCATGAGCTGAGACTGCAGCGTCTCAGTAATTTGCCGAATAGTGCATTGCTCTGCAAGGCTGATGTGTGGTGGTAAAGGAGAAGGAACGTCCCTGGGGGTGCTTCCACCTGTAAAACATGCGCTCAAGGAGGCCATGCAGCAAGTGAGCCTTTGCACCGACTTTCCTTTTCTTTCTCTTTTCCTCCATCCAACTTTCCCATTTGAAGGGCAGTATTTCTCAGGGCATGAATGGTTTCTTTCCACCCCCAAATCAGCACAGAACAACTCCTACAACCTCTTCAACAGCTAACCAGCCCAGGGTCTGGAAACCTAGCAAAACACACGATCATTACCTTAAAAACTGACCATTGAACACAGCCAGCTGGCTCAAAGCAGCTCAGCAGTACAGCTGAGCCGGGTGCGTGGTGCTTTTCCCAGCAGCAGGGACTCACACCAGGTCACAAGGCTCCCAGATTCCATCCCACGGAGCTGCTCCCAGCCTGGCTGTGTGTGGCTGATGGTTTCTGCCCCAGCGCAGGACGTCAAACCCGCACCTATGAGACAGCACAGCGGTTTGCCCTTTGAGATCTCCCACCCAGCAGAAGTGCACGCTCTTCCACAGCAAAAGCAAGTTCGTTGCAACCAGGAGTGAGGAGAAACAGGAGCGTGATCGCAGCGGTAAAACTCAGGGCAAAGTTAAACCCACTTCACAAACACCGGGGTGCCCACTGACGTTAGGGGAGTCACTGAGCCAGGGCGCCAAACCCCATCCCTCAGGGGTGCAAAAACCCCAGCCCCCGGGCTGCAAAAACTCCCACCTTTAGGGTGCCAAACCCCACCCCTGGGTTGCCAAATCCCACCCACCAGGGGTGAAAAAAACCCCAAGGATGGTGGAGGGCACATCCCCCCGTGCACTAGCCCGGAGCAGGGGGACACTTCCCAGGGAGGGGCTGTGGGGGTCCTGCCTGGGAAGGGGCTCTCCCTTGGAGGGGAGGAAGCGGGGGGAAGGGCTGCCCGGGGTGGAGGCAGTGTTTGGGGGGGTATCCTTCAGGGAGGGGGGTTTACAGGACTTACCTGGGGGGAGCCTGCTGGAGGAGGGGGTCCCACCCGGAAGGAGGAGCAGAGGCAGCCCTGCCCGTGGAAGGGATGGCAGGACCTGCCCGGGGATGGGGATGCCGGCGGAGGCATTTACCGGCAGCGGGGCGCCGTACAGCCCGCCTCCCGCGGGGGCCGGCAGCCGGGGGAGCCGCCCCGCTCCGCCGCCCCGCTCCTCTCCGCTCCTCCGCCCCGCTCCAAGCCGGGAGGTGTTTCATCCCTCCGGGCATGGTGACTCCCCGCGGAAACGATGCATTTTTCTGCGTTCAAACCGGTCCTTCCTAGCACACAGCAGCTGCACGGGCACGGCAACCGCACAACTGGATAAAAATTAGGAAAAAAAAAAAAAAAAAAGGAAAAAGAGGTGTGCAATCGGACTGGCTTCCCTGTTGCTAAAAGCAAAGAGGGGTTTTGCTCATAAACTAAACCAGAATGCTAAAAAAATCCCAGAATGTAAGCGGAATCTGCTAGCACTAGCGTTGGTGAGATGTTCCTTGCCCAGCCCCTCTTTGCCTTGGCAGGAAGGCTGAGTGGGGCTCAGTGCGTTGGAATGGTGGCCATTGAGTTTTGGAGCTGAACTGGCCAGCTTGGAAACTGGACACTGGGTTATTTGGGCATGGCCCTCGGGAAAACCCGGCCAAATTAACTGCTTGGCAAGGAGAGGTCCTCCTCCCAGCTGCAGGTCTGGGCTTGAAGAAGTGACTGGCACCTCTTGGACTCCTTGGGGAGTTGACTCAGCTCAATGGTCTGTCAGAAAATGAACTCAGCAAGAAAACGTATAAAAAAACTGGTTCTTTGGGTGCTTGGGTGAGTGTCATACACGAGGCTGGGAGTGTGTCACCTCAGCAATAGCTCCTGTTCTAAAACAACCCCTCAAATCACACCCAAGTGCATCAACTCTTCACGCTTGCTGCCACCAAAAAGTCCCTCTCCTTTCCTCCTTGTTTTCCACAGGCAATCACTAAGGTTTTGGGCTGTGGCTTCACCTATCACCAAAAATGCCCTTGGAGAATTTTCACAATGAGTCTGGAGAGGAAACCTCCTGAGTAGGGTTAGCGGAAAATAAAGAAACCTAGATTTACTGTCCTCTCCCTGGGAATTGCTCAGCTCTTGACTGGCCATTGGACTTTCAGGTTTCAAACTTGTGTTTGACATTAACAATGAAACTGTGGTGGCTGAACATGTTTGGAATCCTTTATGTCATATTTATTGCTTCAGAAATATCACATTACCCTTTGAAAATAACAAAATCGACTTTAAATTATGCTTTTCCACTCCAGAAATGAAAAAGAAGGAAGGAAGGAAGGAAGGAAGGAAGGAAGGAAGGAAGGAAGGAAGGAAGGAAGGGAGGACGGACATAATCTCATCTCTGTACTTTTCTTTAATAAGGACGAAATATTTCCTGTAAAGGTAGAGAAATGTGTAATGTGTGGATGAGAGTATTTTGTGAATTTAGATTGATTTCATTACTTTAGTCAACATAAACTTCTGTGTGTTTCTGAAAAAGTCAGTTTTGACAACTTTGGTGTAAAATACTTTAACATTCTTGTGTTTAGTTATAATTTACATTTCATTTTTTAATAAAAAAGCTTTCACAAAACTTGAAATTAGAGCAAAATATTTTATTCCTGATCAAAAGGAAAAAATTTCAAACCTAAAGAAAACTTTTGTGTACTCTTCACCAATCCTCTTTGCAAGCTGAGGTCTTGAAGCCACTTTCTGACTTCCTTCCTCATGTGGTTAGTGCCACTGAGCAAAATGGGAGCACCTGACCAGGGAAGATAAGCTAAGGGGAATATGTTATAATAAAAATAATTTATGGGTTGAAGTTTTTATTAAAAAACTTGTACCAAACTATGTTGTTTCTCCAGTTCTGACAACCAAATATCAACAAATAGAATGAAATTAGATTTATATATAAAATACATATCTATTATATATTTCCTCATTTTTATGATATTTTTAATATATAACATATTTAAAAAGTTACAGAAACAAGAAAAACCTTGTAATTTCAAATAATGGCTAATGTATCTTTTTTTTCTTTTTTTTTTTTTTTTTTTTTTTTTTTATAGAACCTTCCTAAAGCATGCTTTTTTCATAGAATCACAGAATCATAGAATACTTTGGGTTGGAGAAGACCTTTAAAGGTCTTCTAGTCCAACTCCCCTGCCATGGGCAGGGACACCTTCTACTAGACCAGGTTGCTCAGAGCCCCATCCAACCTGACCTTGAATATTTCCAGGGGTGGGGCATCTACCACCTCTCTGGGCAACCTGTTCCAGTGTTTCACCACCCTTATTTTAAAAAATTTCTTCCTTCTATCTAGTCTAAATCTACCCTCTTTTAGTTTAACACCATTGTTCCTTAATCTTTTGCTACAGGCCCTGCTAAAACATCTGTCCCCATTTTCTTTATATCCCCTTTAAAAGTATTGATAGCCCATGATAAGGTGTCCCTGGAGCCTTCTCTTCTCCAGGCTGAACAACCACAACTCTCTCAGCCTGTTTCATCGGAGAGGTATTCCAGCTCTCTGATCCTCTTTGTGGCCCTCCTCTGGACCTGTTCCAACAGTTCTGTGTCTTTCCTGTGCTGAGGACTCCAAAGCTGGATGCAGTACTCCAGGTGGAGTCTCACCAGAGTGGAGTAGAGGGGCAGAATCACCTCCCTCGACCTGCTGGCCATGCTTCTTTTGATGCAGCCAAGGATATGGTTGGCCTTCTGGGCTGTGAGCGCACATTGTCAGTTCATTTCCAGCTTTTCATCCACCAGCACGCCCAAGTCCTTCTCAGCAGGGCTTCTCTCAATGCCTTCATCCCCCAGTCTGTACTGATACCGAGGGTTACCCCAACCCAGGTGCAGGACCTTGCACCTGGCCTTGTTGAACACTCCTTTTTCTCCTCCTCTATTTACCTTGAATCTATAGTGCAAAATAGTCCAAACCCCCTGAAAGAAGCCGCCTCTGTCCCTAAATTAGAGTTAATTGGTCATTTTCCATGGGTCGGAGGCGGCGGTTGGGAGCGGCTGCCGCTGTCCATGGTACCGACGAGTCGCGCCGCCTCTGCCTCGCTCAGCCATCACCTTCCTCTCGCTGTGGATTTCTCTTTCTTTCTGTAATCTAGGAATGCTGTCAGACTCCAATAATAGACTTTTTACAGAGTAGGGAATAATAATAAAAGCCTTAAGTTCTTCAAGCATAATAACACTGATTCCAAAAAACTGACAAAAAAAGATAGATAACAGCAAGAAGCAGCAGCAAGTGTTTTGGACAAAGTGCTGCAAATTCTGTGTCAACCACTCATATTAATGTCATCTGTCATCGATATCACCTGTCAGCATGTCACAAACCAACAAAAAACGTGGCAAGATTTAATATTTATTGGAATTTCTAGGATATTGTCAAGCAGGAATTTCCATGATATTGTTTTATGGGTTGCTGGGGTTTTTTACATTATAAGCAATGCTACCTGGAAAGGGAGGAGTGAGGAAAAATTGAATTTAATTGACTTTCTGATCTTGGCAACAAGAAATATAATAGGAAATGTGCATTCCAGCACCTTTTGCATATCAAAAGCAGCTTGATCTCAGAAAATCTGAACAGTAGTGGAGCTGTATTCATGCAGACACTGAGGTACAGCCAAAGGTAGAACATAACAAATCTCCTTAAATTAGCAAATAAGAGGGTATAGGGTGTCGAATACTCAGGAATGCTTTGAGGCTTCATTTACCTTTGGTACCCACTTGGAAAACATTGTTTAAACCCCTCGGAAGCGGGGAAGGATGTCAGAGGAATGTGTTATGTTGCCAAGTGGATGGATACAAGGAAACACTTTCCTTGGTAGCTTTTAGACATCAGGCCTTCAGCAGTGGGGATACTACCATGGCATATGATAACCCCGTCACACAAGGAGATCTGCCAAATGCACAGAGAATAGCAAATAAAAGAGGCCTGTAAATCACATGGATTGGGTAAATAGGCTTGTGTGAGTGGCAGGTTTGGTTTTTTGTCTTCTCTTCCTTTGTCTTTTTAGACGGAGCCTGTCCTGATGTTACTGCCCCTTGTTTAGTGTCTTTCTTAGGGCAGCTGTATGAAAGGTAGAAGGAAGAAATGAACATTTGTTTTCCTGTCTGTCTTGATTTAGCCAAGTGTGAAACTGTACAGTTGCCTCTAGTGTTAAATAACTCTTTAATAACTCTGCTGATTGACAGGGTTCCTGAACAGAAGCCACAAAAGACACTTGCTAACCACTGCTTTTCTAGCAATGCTGCAGATCAGAGGCAGCTGCCTCTGAGATGTGCTTTCTGTCAGGTTGCATTGGCGTGCTATGCTTGTTTTCTGTATAAATGGTGTTAGTCATCAGCTCAAGCAATGAAGTTCCTTTGACACATGATACCTGCTGTGGTCCCTGATTGTGCTTTTTTAATATCTTATGTGCTGTTGTGTCTGAGACATTTCTTGTACTTGATGAATTCTATCTGACAATTTCCCTTTCAATTTTCCCTCATCAGACCCCATATATTTATATTTTCTTTTTCAGGTGGGATTTGTAATCCTTCTACCTTGGTATATTCACTCCTAAAATGAACACCAAGGGATTAGTCCTGTTGCCTGTTGCAGGCATTCAGCTCAGCTGTTCTATGCTGCTTCCACTTGCCCCTCTGACCCTCAAAGTGATCTCACTTTTCTCCAATGGTTGTGTAGAGGAAACACACTCCTGATTTTTCTTGTCTTAATTGTATCTAATTTATATTCTGGAAGTAAATAGTACAGATGCTCCCACTGACCTTCCACATTTGGCTTCCACTAAAGTTTCTGTTGATATGCTTCTAACCCTGCAAACCCCTCCATGGCTTTGTGCATGCCCTAGCTGAACTGTAGCCTGAGTCATTCTGTTGAAAAATCAGGATCTTCCTGATTTTCAAGGAAACTAGAAATCCCCAAAACATTCCTAGTGAAATCCATGGGAATTACTGCAAGCTGGGATAGACTTTATCTGAAACTTATTATCACAGCATCCATTAATTCAAGGCAGGAAGATGGATATATAATTATGGAATTATAGAAAGAATAAAAGAAAAACAATCCTTAAAAGTTAAACTGGCTCAAGACAGCAAGCGTTTGTAAGCATCAGGAGGTTTTTATGGAAGTACTCAGTGGTTGTGGTCTTATGGACAATTTCGGGTCATTGGATCAATCTCCCTTGGAGAGGAAGAAGAGCAATTGTAATTTAAAAACTTCAAAACTCAAACTCTAGAATGTGGTAGAAGTCTCCCATCCAAGTGCTGGTCCGATCCAGTTCTTCTTGGTGTTGAGGATGCAAATATAGTGTCTGCAAAGAGTAGGATTGGACAGGATCTGCAACAGAGATCAGGGCAAAGAGGAGGGCTATTTTGCAGGGGAGCTCCTGAGGTATCGCCTGTGTGACTCCTTTTGAGAGGACAATGTATCCTTGGTAGCTGCTTGTTCGTGAAAATCGGTTTCAAAATCCTTATTCTGTTATTTTACATGAGTTTCTCATTGGTACAAACAAGCAAAGTGCAGTTGCCAGAAGTGCCTGTGGTCACTCTCCCCATACCTCTGCTCATAATCCCTCAACTGCAGGGCTGTTGGTACTGAACCAAGTTAGATAATATATGGAGTTATGCATCCAATTATGCTCTGTTACGGATTCTCTCTTGCACTAGAGAATAGTTTGAGGCTTGTATTCTCTAAAAGCATGTTCAGAAACAGAAATGGCATAGCACAGCCCATGACTTGTAATGCAGACAGTTCCTGAAGGCTCTTTAATGTTTGAATTGTTCATTGTAGCTTCATTTCAGCCACACTCGGGCATTATTCCACACAGCAGTGAGAAGCTCCAGCTGAATCTTCATCACACCTTGAGGAGACCTTGGGTATTTTATCCCATAGAGGGATAATAGATCTGATGTTGCCAGATCACAGTCCTTCCACACTGACTGATAATCCAACAGTCACAGTTATACTTGAGAGATCCTATAATTCAAGTAGAGGTATCTACAGCTGCCAGAAAAATATATCTGAGTTTACATGAAAGCAGTGGTGATTTTTTACAGCAGGACCAGCTGTTACGTATCAGGAGACTTTCTGGGAACTTTGGTTAGCTTGCATTGAAGTGTGCATGCATCTGCTATATATTCTAATGAAATTGCTTGCTCACACCTCTGAAGTGGCTTGTTTATCTCTCTGTAGCTCCTGGGCAGATGCCTTGTATTTGTGTGGGAGATTTCTCCAGAAATTTGGAGGTACTTCTAAGCAAAATGGTTTTGCCTGTAAAAGGGCATGTCCTAGTTATCAGATGGTCAGGTTTTCAACATGGGCACACTCCTTTCCCTTGCTTACAGCACTGCACTTTCACCTGATGGTCACTGTGTTTTGCAAACAAAAACCTATTGTCAAGAAGGAGCCTTAGTATTTTTGGCCTTATGTTAATGAGGAATAAACCGAAACCCAGTGAGTAAGACCAACATTCCCCAAAGTGCTCTCTAATTATGGGCACCTCTGCTTCTAAGCGTCCAGATTGGGATACTTTGGCTGAGTTTGCAGCAGGTTTGTGTAACTAACTCTTGTGTGTGCTTGGGGTTCTCAAAGACCTTCACAAAATTCAAGCCCAAGAGGTATGAAGCTGCTCAAACCGAGTCATCAGAAATGAGTGGACATTTTTGTAAGCCTCCGTTGTTTGCCAAAAACTGCATAATGACTCAACGTCATAGTCTGAAACAAAAACTGAGCTCTGTGTGTTAACTATTACATGTTTCTGATGTGAAGGAGGGAGAAAAATATAAATCTAGTCAGAAATCCACTGAGTAGGCACTAGAGATCTGTTGCAGAGACCACCTAGGGGAGTTGCAAAGGCTTTCATTGACCTCAGAAGAAAAGATCACCAGTGGGCACAGTGATACACAAAACAGTGTCCTGAGAGGGAGGAGTGCACTGAAGTGAAGACCCACAGACAAAACCACCAGAGGAAAAGAGACAGTATATCCTACACACTGTATCAGGATGCAGTATCTATTTGAATAGCTGTGGTATTTTCACTTCTTTCCAACAATTCTGTTTCATGGCTCTATTATGTTTTTCTAGCAACAGCGCTGAAATTATTTTATAACTCATTGGGAAAAAAAAAGCCATCTAAGAAACTTATCATTGAAACCACTTGTCAGGCTGCAAAAAGTTGCCAAAGAAAATTTTCTTTTCCCTTTGTATTGTTTTTCTGACAAGCTGGACAGGGGCTGTTTTCTCTTGTGCTGTAAAATCTAATTATATACGTACTTAAAAAAATAGACGACACTAACCATTTGTCTCGCATGACTCACCACTGTCTATCCAAATGTCATAAATGCTGGCAAGCAAACTACAACCACGAAACACATCAGTGTCTCACAAGGCTGCTTGTCTTGATTACAGGCTGGCAAGGATTAGGCTGAGTAATTGGGAGAAGATGGGAGGAAGATTTCACTGGGTATCTGGGATTATTGTGTGCTGGAAACATTGCAGAAGATAAACCACTAAAATACAACCTAGTGCCTTCAATGGCAATCCCCATCACAGGGTGTTACGGTTTGTACAGCCCAGAAGACATCAAGAAAGAGAGCATTGTACAGGTGGAAGAGAGGACAGCCACATTTGGCAACACTTAAATACAACGTTTTGAACACGACTATTCCCTGGGAATGACTTTCTCCTCTGTTACTTCCCTGTTACTGCAGCAGCCACAGAAACCAAAGCCCAGACCTTCTCCCACCATGTCTCTGCTATTATAATTTGAACTTCTTGCCCTGGATGGACCTTGGGAAGCGTGCTGAATGGGATAAGCTACACTTGCATCACAAACACAAGCTGAGTGCATCTCCGGGGTTGCCCTGCCTTAATCAGGCTGTCCAGTTCTAACCCAGGAAGTCAAATTTAGCCTTGCATCTAAAATAAAAGGCTGTGAAACCATAACTTGGGCCTCCTGTTTTAAAACAAGTGGACCCCTCTCTGGATTACATCTTCATGCCCACCTCCTGTGCAGGAGTGAGGATGATGGCTGAAAGCCCTGCTCTGGAGCAGGTGGTGGGGAGGAGGGCTTCTAGTACACCATGGTGAGACCCCAGGCATCCTCACCAGGGTGCACCTTCTCACATGGCTGCAGACAGTGCCACACAGTAAATGCATTTTATTTCCTCACAGACCTCACTGGAAGATTGGGGTCCTGTTGGGTGGTACAGCACAGCTTCTCCTCTGCATTGGGACTACACGGCAGACCAGAGGCAGAGAAGTGCATTGGGCTGAGTAGAAGAAGAGGTCAAAAGAGTGTCTCAGTCTCAGAGCATCAGACATTATGAATCTGCTATGGATAAGCTTTAATAAATAAATAAATAATTGCAGTTACTTCTGAAACACTGGAGAACTTTGAAGAACTTCATCCCTTCAGACCAAGGTGGGCACTGTATTTCTGGAATACAGTGTTTCTTAAATGCTCTTCCCCAGCATTCATGGCACTGATTTTCTGGTACAGATCCTGGTGCCAGGACCTATCTGTTCCAACAAGAGCCATTCTCTTTTCGATTTTACAATCCCATTTGAAAATGCATCCCCTGGCTGTTTAATTTCCCATCCCCAGAGCACAGCGCTAGCTCTCATTCACATGCATAGCATTTCCCCGGGTGGTTCGAGCCAAGGCTGGCTGCTGAGCTGTGAAATGTGTGTGCTTCCACGCTGCTGGCTCCTTCCGATGCGCCTGGAGCAAAGACTTTATCTCACTGGGTGATGCCAGGACGGTGGTGCCTGATCTTTGGAGAAGATTTGGAGTAGAAAATTACAAATCAGGAAGAAATGCTCAGGTAGACAGGGAAAGTGTGAAAAGTAAAGGAACTAGGCTTGATGCTTTTTTTGGCACTAGACTGTTTAAATCTCAGACCATCCTATGCTGCATTGAGATGTTGTGCTCTTTTCTACAAACAGCTGCATTACGTTTTTGTCATTGGGCAAATATAGCTCTAGTTTATTTTTAGCTTTAATTGAATATCTCCTTTCAAATCTTATCACTGCCCACCCAGATCAAGTGGAATGGACATAAAGGCAAACGTAATGTAGACTACCTTATGCCGAAGAGCACAGCAACAGCAAATTAATAATCTTTTTTTCCCAGGCATTTCATCACAAATCCAGGAGAGACTTGTTTACTGATGTGATTCATACCTGAAGAATAAAATTTTGTCTGGCAAGAATGATATTTCACATTTTAATATGGATTTTCACCTGAGGATCTCAAAATATTTACAAACCTTAAAGCCTGATCCATACACAAATTTTTTTCAGCAAATAGCCTTTTTTTTTAAATAAGAACATGATTTTTCCCCCACAGTACTTCTCAATGTAATCACAATTACAGTTACAAAATACTTTAAAGCTGTATAAATTAATTCCCTTGCCAATAAACAAAAACTTCTACTAACCTCAGTAACTTGGGATGATAAATCCATAGAGCATTCACATATAAAAATCATACCATCACTTGTCTTTTTAAGCTTAACTAATGCTGCAATATGCCTTGCAGCTCCATGAGTGGAAAGTTGAATGGAGCAGTCAAAGCCTTGCTGTCCCACCCGAAAGGGTGGGATAATTGCCCATGGTTGTACTGAGAATACACACCTGATATGAATATCTATGGAGGTGTTTGCAGAAACGAGGATGCGTTTAAACTAACAGGATGAGAAACTTGTTGCTTCACTGTGACAGGAAATCAAACTCTGGCAATAATATTTTGCTCCAGAAGTAAGAAAGCCCTGGGGAGATTAAAGGAGCATGTCTTGGAAATTAGGTGTTATACTCCAAGGATACTTTTTTTTGTACAATGTGTGAATCTTACTTGGTCATAAAATCTGGATGGCAAGACAAGGGCTAGGATATAAATGCAAGGTCAGTGAGGGAAGATAAAAAATGAAACTGTTTGGCAACCAGTAAAATCATTGCACATGTTGGTAGGTTGTTAAGGGCATGCATGCAGTACAGCAACAACTCCTGGCACCTTTGCTGGGGATGCCCAGCTGCGTCCTCTGCCGCTAAGCAATTGATTCTGCTGCATCTCAGAAGGAAGAGGAGAGAAGGAAACTTCATTTGATAGGTTAAGATATAAAATCATAGAATAATTTAGGTTGGAAAAGACCCTTAAGATCATCCATTTCAACCATTAACCTAGAGTCCACCACTAAACTATGTCCCTTAAGTGTCACATCTACACATCTTTTAAATACCTCCAGGGATGGTGACTCAACCACCTCCCTGGACAGCCTGTTCCAATGCTTGATAATAAATTCAGTGAAGAATTTTTTCCTAATATCCAATCTAAACCTCCCCTGGTGCAACTTGAGACTGTTTCTTCTCAACCTATTGCTTGTTACTTGGAAGAAAAGATCGACACTCACCTCGCTACAACCTCCTTTCAAGTAGCTATAGACTAAGAGCATGAATCTGCTAAGAAGATGAACTACTATAAACTGGAATACATGGCTCTTTAGGAACAGGACAAAAATCCATCTTGTCAAACCCCTTCCCTTTCCAGGAACAAATATAAATTTCCTTATGTGAGGAAGGGAATGAAAATCTTACAGCATCATTGGTGGGAACAACATAAATTGTGGTGGGACATTGCCCTGCCAAGGGACCAGCAGCTCTCTATATTGGCTCCTTGCTTTCCTCTATTTACTTTCTTTTTCCTTTCCCCCTGATCTTCCAGCTTGGTAATTCTCTCCTAGGCATTCACATAAAGCAGTGCACCAGGTGCTGTCTCCGTGCAGATCTATAACACACATTACTTTATCTAGCCAGTAACTAACCCAATAACAAAGTCCAAAAAAGTATTTCTGTTGACACTATGTTAGACTGAGTCCTAATCACTTCCAAAGACCTCCTTTCACAATAATAATGTATCTGCTTTCCGCTGCCTGATCTGGAATACTAAAACATAGATTTACCTACTTTTTGTTTTTCATGGCTGGCTCCAGCTTTGCCAATCTGATCTTAATGCAGTTTAGAAACCTTTTATTCTGATGAACACCTTTGTCATCTCAATAAGAGAACATCCACTTTTCTCCCATTTCCATTTTAGGTGCTTTTGGTCTTTGAGCTTCTATCACTGATGTATTGAAGACTAAGTATATCAATATGTGAGATATATATATATATCTGTGTGTATCTGCTAAGAAAACTTTGCACTTAATAACATAGGTGGGATGTGTTATACTTTTCAATCAAAGGTCTGCTTTCAGGGGAAATTTGGATATATTTGGATTATAGAGCCAAAGTTATGATTTCTATAATAAAAGGAAAAATATTCCTTCTCTTCTGCTTTCTTCCATGAATTTTATTCCCATCCTTTGGAGAACAGAGTGCTGGAGTAAAAGTCTGTATGATTTAGTGTCTGTATTGACTCTGTGGTTGAGCTATACTCAAATCCCAATTTCTGCACACAACAGAAAGCTTCTTATCTTCTTGTCTGCAAGGACACATTGGTGGCTCATGTTCAATTTGATATCCACCAGGACATCCAGATGCTTTTCTGCTGAGTTGCTTTCCAGCTGGGTGGCCTCCAGCATATATTGGTGCATGAGGTTGTTCCTCCCCAGGTGAAGGACTTTGTACTTCTCCTTGTTGAACTAAATTATTGCCATTATTACCCAAGTCAGCTGGTCCCTCTTCTCTGTGCATCCTAGCCATGCTCTGTGTGATTTTGAAAGGTTTAAAGTGCAGAATTGCTTTATTTATGAATTCCCAGGCAACATCAGTCTAGAGATAAGTAGCTAGGTGTTTACCAAAGCCATGACGTGGGCTCCTCTAGACACACGTAGCAGGTTTTTACTATTCTAAGCAAGTTTTCCTGGTAGAAATTCCCTGGAACAGATGTCTGACATCTCAGGTGCCCTCTTTACGTTTTGGCTGCTTGTCTTAATACTTGGTCTATTGTACTTAAATGATTAAATTCTGCCAAAGCTGCACTTTAACTCTTTGTCAATGGATCTGCTCGGGTGCCCAGTGAAGCTGCTAGATCAGGCTCTGAATAAAGCCTATTTTATTGCTCAAGGGAGTTATTTGCCTAAAGGCTTTGCCCATATTCACAGCAGAGGCACTAAGGGAGTGATGCCCATGCCGGGTTGCACAGGATCAGTGCCACATGTTCCTGTCCCCACATCTCTTGCTGGTTTGCCAGAGGACTGCCTGTGTGCACACACTGATACCTATTTTAGTCAAAATCAGCTGCTATATACAGACCTGTCAGCTACTTTTAAGCTGACCTGGGTAATTTTAACTTGACTGGCTAGAAAGCTCTCACAAATAACTCAGCTGGAGAGGGGAGAAGAGCAGGCACTGGCAGATGAGGGGTGCTCTGTAGCTGGTGAGAGGTACATCTCTTCTATCTCCAAAGGTGGTTACAGAGATATCCCCTTTTAACCCAGCTAGACAATGGAAAAGACAGTGACAATATTCCTTAACAAGCTGGGCTGTGGTTTATTTGATGGTGACTTATGCTAGATAAATATGATTTTTGCTAGATAAATATAGGTTGGTTTCGAAGAAACCAAAGCTTCATCCCAGGGAAGAGGTCCCTTTGATGGGTCATCAGATCTTAGGCTGTCAGGCATTTTTTGTAGATTATTGCAGACTATTAAGAGGGATATGAAGATGTTTTTTCTGATAATTGGATTTTTTTTCTTCTTTTTATAGTTCACGTTGCACAGAGCATTAATGGAGAGTACGGTATGCTGTTCCTTTTAATGAAAACACAAGATGTCCTCAAAGGCTGCTCTAATTAGACCAATTCAAGCACTTTCCAGTGAGGCAACTACCCCATTAAAAAGAAGAAAAAATATTACAGAAATATAGACACCCTGCCCCCAGAAAAATAGAATATAGAAGATGATGTTGGGGAACAGAAAAAAAACCCCAGAGTTTCTAGCAAAATAACCCCAAAACTTGCAATAGGCCGGGGTACCCCCACACCACCCGGCTCAGACCTGGCTGTCCTGTCCACTGCCCTTTTGGCTGTTTGACAGGTCTTGGTGTTACATCGTGTTGTGTTAAAGCCTTTATTTTTGGTAAAACAAAGTTCTGTTTTTTCTCTCTAGTGCTTGTTATAATGGCCTCAAGGGACCTTTAAATGTTCATTTACTTTACCAGGGTTCAGAAATACTTAGCTCAAGGCAATTAAGGTTTTAATTAAACATGCATTAGGAGGAGGATCTTGCATATGAAATTTCTCCTTTTTTTTTTTTTTTTTTAAGAGACACAGCAATCAGTAAAGTTTTGCAACCCCTGCATTACAACAAGTTAAAGTCCAAGAATATTTTTAACCTTTGCTTGTGAATTGCATGACTCACAAAATTGAAGATCTCGGAACAGAACCCTGCAACTCTATTTCTTTTTCCCAATGTGTTGATTTATGTATTGACCATATTCCCCAGGTTCCTCTGATAGAAAGGCTGTCATTTGAAAAATAAGCAGCATTTCATTTGTGAGCACTGTGCCTCTGTGGATTGCAAAGCCAATATATGCAATTCTGCAGCTAGGCTGTTAAAGCAGGAGCGTGTTCAGTAATTGATCTGCGTCAGCATCCCCCGCCACTTGAATGATAATACATGTTTTAAACAGATTGGTCTTAAAAACTAGAATGAGCCTGGCAAAAAATAACTGAAGAGATCCAAAAAAGAAAGATACGACAAAAGAAAGTGTTATAGTCTCCTCTGTGCAATGTCTTGAGAGGATATTTAAGTATTTGGTGTTCAGAAGAGGTGACTGATGATGTTGATTTAAAAAAAGATTTCAGTCCACTTATTGCTTTGTGCTTACCCAAAAATCACAAAATCACAAACCAATGGGACAGCAGGCTTCAGAAAACATTTCTGTTAAAAGGATGAGTCTCAAACCCAGTCTTTCATGCTTGACAGTGGGGAAAGGGAAACTTATTTTTGAATCTTCATAAACTTAATTAACATAACATAAAATGCAAAAATCTTTTAGTTTCATTGAAAAATAAGTAACGTACAGTGAAAAACAACCAGCTGTAAAGTGAAGACAGGAATATTTTATAAGAATAAATTAATCTCAGGTGAGATGTTTGCTTTTCTGTAAGACCGAATCTATATGAAAGCAATACAGGGAAAATCCAGTGCTTGTATCTTTTCAAAGAAAAAGAATATCCACCTTTGAAGATTTTCTAAACTTCTGAGGTGGAGGTACCTAGCAAGACCTCTTCACTGACTTGTGGTGTAATATAAAATAATGAAAATATGTTACCACGGCGATGTGAAAATTCAGTGCAGAGTCAGAAGTGGGTCATTAGAGGTAGAGAATTAGCAGCAGAGGCAATGCTCACCCAAAACATGCTGCCAAGGCACCCAGGAGTGCTTGTGAACTTCCATCAGTGCAAACTAGAAAAACGTATTGATTGGCTTTGAGTATAAGATTAAACAAGCAGCAATTCTCCGTGTACAGTTTATAGGTTACTGGTGACAACGTCACACTTGGCTGTTAATTCTGAAGTGGCATCCTTCTCCTGTGGTTCACCCTCATCTCTATCAAGGATAAATGTGGTATAAAAAAACTGTGGCTGGAGCCAATCCATATTTTTCATTTCAAACTTTGACACGTGAAAAATAGCTTGGTTTGACTTATTGCTTGGATTTTAAATTTACCCTTCCAGTTCTGTGTTTAATTAAAAAAAAAACTGTTTCCTTTTTAAAGATTTAGTTTCCTGTTATTCATCATTCTTTAACCCTTTAAATAGGTATCATTGGTACCTTTCTCAAGTTGGCAAAAACACTGGGAAATGGGAAACCCAAAGAATTTTTGTTTCTAAACTGAGAAGCAAAAGTTTTAATCTTTTATCCGATAACAGGTAGAAGCTAGTTTTGGTGAACAAACGAACAGAGCAAACTTTTCAGATGCTCTTCCACAGCTATTTGAGTGTCATCTCCCCCAGAGCCCTCACCACCAGACCCCAGCATAAGGAGGCAACCCTGGCTGACCTACATTGAAAAAGCCATGAAAAGCAGGAGAAATTTCCTCTTGCCCGTCCAAAGTGGGGGAAGTCACCCCATTTCCCAGAGAAGGACTGGGCTCAGCATTTCCCCATGGGCATGTTCAGCATCTTCCCCTTCCCACTCTTTCTGGATCACATTTCCCACATGCCCAGTTCTCCCCTTGCATTATGGTGGAGTTGAAAGCACCAAACTCAGGTAGAAAAGTGCCTAAAAGACGATAATAATACTGTGAGATGAATGTTGTGAGCATTTCTGATCACCCTCGCCAAAAAGCATCCTTGCTGCAATACTCTGTAAAGTGCCTGAACTCACAATGTCCCTGCCAGCCCTGCAGAGTGGTGGGAACTCGGTGTGGGGAGGAAATGCACCAAGGCAGAAGGGCTTGGACAGCATCCCCCATCCCAGCCTGGCTCTGAGCCTCTGTCTTCTCAGTGGGTGTTTGAGACGAGGTCCTGTTCAAAAGGTTTGTTTTGAGCGTTAGTCCCAAATAAGAAAATTGGGATAATACCCTAAATGTGAATTATAGATGAACTTAGACCATCCATGAAGAGGAATCAGGACCCTCTTTCTTTGTCAGACAGACAACACCCTAAAGACCCTTCCTACAAAAACCATAGGGACACATGGACTTCCAGTACTGGCCAGATGAAGCTTTCAGAGCCATAATTCGGACTTGTGTACCTAAATCCCTTTATGGCATAGGCATTGACCTCTATGTCACAGGGACACTTCAGGAAGCAACCCACATGTAGAAAATACATTCTCAACGTTAAAAAAAAAAAAAAGAGAGAGAAAAGTTTTGTTTTCCTTTTTCCTGCAGGAATCCTTTAGCAAATGCATCAGACAGTGAGTGCCAAGTGTGGTCAGCTGGGATGTCAGCTGGGGATGAACAAATACGTGGGAGGAATCTGCCGGAGTCTGCAGGGCTCCTGTAGGCACTCAGAGATCTGTGCACAAAAACAACACATATCTCCACAGCAGGACTGACCTACAGCTTTCTTAGCCCCCCACAGAGGAGTACCCGCTTCTCCATGGCATGTATAGTCTGCCCGTGGCATACGTTACAGTGCCGTATATAGCACACCCTATTGTCAGCCTTACAAGCCATGGCCAAGGCACCCACTGCAGCTTCAACATACCTGGAGGAAAACAAGCCATGAGTGTGAACAGGGATGCATGAAGGATTTAAACCTACTTACAGTGCTCTTGCCTGTCCTGAAAGTGTTCTTGAGATACCTGATACAAGCCACAGGTGCCAGTGAAATCTATGGCCATACTATTTTTCAAACTGTGCCCCATGAGACTCCAACTGGTGATCTGCTGCTGCCTTGCCAAATTGTATCACTGCTACAGTAGGATCATGTGAATTCAAAACCCCACAGCAGTGAAACACATCTGTGTTAGTGGGGTCCACAGTGGTCCACACTTGGGACCAAGATTTTCTGCAGTAAAAAAAGAATCTGAAGGTCAGAAAAAGGCTGAGGATAATATTGTCTGAGCTGCTCTGAAGTTCCCAGCTCAGTATTAGACCAAACGAATTCTCTTGTTATCCATTGCCACATGGCATCCTCATGAAACAAACGAAAACCTGGGAGTTTAATATTTTAATCGCAACGTGAAAAACTGAGGCTTCATCTTCCCCTTGGCATAGTAAATAGACTGACTGAAGCAAATGCCTACCCTACTTTATAATTGTAAAATGCCTGCTGACCCGTAATAGGCTTTAGCAGCGTATGCACGCTGTATTTCTGGCCACAGAACGGGAGAGAAAATGCAGATTTCATGAGTTGCCAGTGGAGATTTATATTCAGCTGGTTAATATCTCTGAGCTTTCTTAACAAGAAAAGTGATTTTAGTTGTCACTGCTTGTTGTGCTGTGTGGCCAAGCCTGGCAATGCAATTAGTGCTAACCTGGAGGTGAAGGGCGTGTAGGGACCACCGCGATGCTTCTGGCATTAATGGATATCACCACTTACCATTTGTGATCTGGCAGTTCATTACACTTCCTTCCCATGCTGCGTCAGATATGTAACCATCCGTTGTCAGATCTCTGTAATCTTTGCTGCCAGAAAAACTAAATTATGATGGCACTAAACGCAGTCCAGAAGAGATGAATCTTTATGATTGTTGCATATCTCTTAATAAATGTCTATAGAGTACCACAGGATGAGCAAAGGTTGAGCCACAGTAAGTGGTACTGTTATGGAGAAGGGTGTGCAGCCAGAAAATATCCAAGTATGGCATTAAAAGCTTGAATTGAACTCCCAAAGCTGATAATTACTGGAGCTTGCCTGGGTGCTTAGCAAGGAGATAAAGGACTTGTATTAATGAACGGTTCATGATAGATAAATGGCAGATGGTAACTGGGTGCAGGAGGTATGGTATGATGCACAAGAGACTGATTAGGAGGAGCTGTAACTTGGACAGTTTGGATGCTGGACATCTGGAGTGTGGGGTGCACATGCTATTTTTCCTGTAAATAGAGTATTGTGCCTGTAATTGGGTTCACACACACACACACATATACATACATACACACGAATTTATATACATAATGCTAAATAAAAAATGGTCAAGACCAAACCCTTGCCACAAGGCTGAGCAGCCAGAACTAGCTTTCATCCACACTAATTAAGGCTAATCCTCTGTAGCACGTTTGTCTTGGAGAGCCATGGAGTAAGATACCAATTCAGTTATGTCAACCACAGTGGTCCAGTGATTCAGTTGATTTCCCTGGCCCTCTCATTTAAGAGCATAGATATGCCTTCAGGATTCCTTTTAAACTCATTCTCCAAGGTTTGTTTAAATGTGGAAACAATAATAAAATAAAAAAAACAAAACAGTTTTCAATGCCATCCCCCAGATAAGACTATTAATTATTCATACTGGTCAAGGTTTTGAGTGGTCAAGGGACAGAGGAATGGGTTCCTGCCATCTCCAAGGCGAAAAAACACAGTGCTTAAATAGGAAAACATCTATTACAGGATGTGCAGTAACCGTGGAAAATGTGAATCCAGGAGCAGCTTTATGAGGGGATGATTCAGACATTGGTCATCCCCAGAAGAGTGGTCAAAACAGTCGGGAATACAGTGATGGGAAGGCACCTGCATTGCAGAGCTGAGGTGACTCAGCCGGAGAGTTCCACCTCCAGCCTCTGAGATTTCTGTCCTGTCGTGCAAGCCTCATTTCCAGGAGCATCCCCAATCCATGCAGTTCTTCCTTCCCCAGCAGCAGCAGGCCTGGCAGTCTGGGGCTCAAACTCAAGCACCTTCCCCCTCCTTCCCAGAGGTGATATTTGGGGGAAAGAGAGGGTCTCCTTCAGTTCACTCAGAACGAAGAACTGTTTTGGCCACAAAGACATTTAAAAATTCAGATTGGTTTCACCAAACACCACATGCTGGCATAGTTAGGATGATGCTGACTGTAGGGACAGCTGACTCTGCCCTTGAAAGGTAAGTAGTTGGATTAGGTCAAAACCAAATGGAAATAGACCATTATAATTTTCCAGAAGACTGAGTATTGTCTTTTCTCAAGTTCTTTTGCTTTCCTGCCCTATTCCTTAAAAGCTAGAAATGTGTTGGTGAACAGAGAAGGCCTGACTCCAGTTCAAAGACTATTCCCAAGCTTCTTTTAATCTCTAGCAATTTGCTTCCCAAACCACAAAACGCCCCATCCTCAGAATCACCTGACACCCCACGTCCTGATCCCAACCAGGATGGGCTGATCCCCACAACCCACAGGCACTCCTGGCTGCCAGGAAATCTCCAAGTTGTTCTCCATCCCAAAGTTCTACACCACCACCCTCTTCTAAGCCCTCCAAACCTTCCTTAGTCAACAGAGGGACTCCATATGGTCTTCCTATAGTCTCATCCTCCTTCATGCCTCACCTCTTTCAGTGTGACCTCCAGAGAGGACTGGAGTTAAATAATTCCAAGGATTGCGGAAATGCTGCTTTTGACGTTTTTCCTGCAGACACAATATTGGGTTGAGAAAGAATTGTATGTAAAGCCAAAGCATCAGATCTGGCATTTCTCAGGCTGGCTGCACAGCTCCATTTGGAATAAAAACCATTTATTTTGTATTAGGCAAACAGGAAACTGATGCAAGCAACACGACTGCTGAATGTCTATCATTCCTTGTATGTGCATTGGCTGAGTTTCAAGGCAGCACTGTACAGGCATAAATATGCTGATGTAAATAAGAGTTTCATCACCACCATCTGACTCAGGCCCACATAGCACCATACCAAATTCTCCATCATCCTCCCTCACATCAAAAGGTCCTTGAAACATCAGGGTCCCTGGGGCAGGTAGCATGCTTGTTGTTCCAGTGACCCCACGAGGACCTTCATCCCCTGTAATGAGCCCCTCATCATCCTCCAAGCTCAAGGTCTCGCCCTTGTATAAGATGTCCAAGTCTCTATGCCGGCCTCAGCCATCAACCTCTGCTCCCGTCTCTGTGTGCTGCATGGACTCAGAGGCATCTTACTCCCCAGGCACATCAGCTGCCGCTCAACTATTTTTCCTCTGTTTCACCAATTCTTCATTTCTTTGCTAGACTTGAAGCAGTTTCTTCCAGAAGCTATACCTCTCCAACAGCCTCAGGGTGTTGTTTGTAGGTTTGAGGGCTCTGTTTTGAGCCAGTGCCCCTATTTTTAAGGGCTCTGCTATTAACCCTTCTTTTATGCCCCATCACACCTGGTACCCAACACCAGTTGTGCAGCACAATCACATAAACAAGCCTAACTCAGTAGTGTCATCTTGCAAAGCTACTGTAGGGCACCGTTAGCATAAAACCTGCAGGCTGTCATTAGTAAGCAGCAATATTGGTTTTACTGGTTTTATCGCAGGGAGCTGCGACTGCTGCAGGCACCAGGGCAAGGAAGGGTGATGGGGAAGGCGGGCACTTTCAGCCGTGGGACTGCAAGCAAAGAGCCACAGCACGGGAGGTCCTCTCACTCATTTTTTTCAAGTGCTATAAAGTCTGAGCCTCTTGAAATAAGTGGAAATCTTTCCAGGGAATTCAGTTCACAGGCTATATGAGCCCACCTGTCCCTGCAAGAAGTCACAAGGGTGATCATGCCATGCTGAGAAGTGCAATCTGATTTTGGGACACTCTCTGTCACGTGTGACACAATGGCCCTCCAGGTAAATTAGTTCTTTGCTAGAAGGTGTCACAGCTGAATTGAAGAGGGTGTAGGTAATTATACACGGTAGGAAATCTCAGCCTGTATCTGTTCTCCTACACGACACTCAAGACAGCTTGACTCAAATAAAATACTTAAGTGCTTGTTTTCCCTTTTTGTATTTATTTATGTCTTTTATATGCACATTCCTTGGGTAAATACAGTGAAATCTCATACTGTGAACCGAGACTGAAAGCATGAGCAGTTGGCATAGCCAGGCTGGAAGACTCTCACGTGTTGATTAGAGCAGAGGCTTTCTGATGTGACTGCTTGCCCTGCTGACCTATTTAATAAATTGGCTTGTTATCAGCAACTCAGCCAGGAGCCACGTATCATCTGTGGGAATATTTTCCCCAGATACGTGGCCTATAGAGAAATAAAATCTATTTCTTCTTCCTGTTGCTTTGGCATCTCATTTTACTGTTGAGTAACACATACAGCTGTATGTCTCCAGCTGGGCTTGGAAGGATGAGAAAGGAATTTGCAAATATTAAAGCACGTTTCAATTTGACAATATTAAAAACAAAAAAGGAAATGTTTCCTATAGGCTTAGTTCAACGTAAGATTGGCTCCTCCTTAGGAGGACAGGCCTGGATGAATGGCACCACCTTTTGCTGGGAGCATACAATGCTTAGGTCTTATGAAGGTCATATGTTTCCGGTGTACCTGAGATGTGTCCTCTGTGCTAGGCATGACCTGCAAGGTAAAGGGAGGGCTCAGGCCTCCCAAAAGACAAATTTCTCAACGTCCAGTGACTGAGCAGCAAAAGAGCTAAGTAAAAGATTGCAGTCAGTCCTGCCCTTGGTTGAAATATTTTGGTTTGATCTCACCAAAGGAGAGCTGAAAAATATGGACAAAATTAAAATGTTAGTATTACAGAACATGTCACTTCCAATTAAAAAAAAAAAAAACAACAACCAACAAACAGACAAAAACAAACAGTGGAATATTCCAACAGCTTTCCCAGCATGGCTTATATCTGATGGAGGCAAATCCAGTAAGCAACGTCCAAGCTGACCACAAAGCAGGCAGAGGTGTCAGCACCAAGCCCAACGGCAGGCACACGTGTTTTCTTCCACAAGAAGGAGAACTGAGGTACAGCATCTGGTACCTGCCTCTGAGCTGAGCATAGGCCACGTCGTTTCAGGTAGAGGACTTGCCATCATCATATAGTCATTTATAACTGTAAACTCATTTTTATCTTGCGGCAGCATTAGAGAGACCTGTACACCATAAATGGAGTCATTACATCTCAGAAATACATTCTCTTTCATTTTCTGCTGGATGATTCATGTAGTTAGTTTTTAATCAAACCAAAGAACCTCTCTTCATTTAAACAAGCTCAAATAAAGGAAGACTACTTAAGTGCTAATGACTTTCTATGAAGGTAGTGTCCCACATTCAGTCCCAGCAGACGTGGTCCCAAACAATAACAGAACCTAAGCTGCCACAAAGCAACAACATGGAAACAAGCATGAGGGTAATCAAGGCTAGTTGGAAAGCAAAAGAATTGATTTTAGGAAAACCGGGCGGAGTGTCTGACAGCTGCTTTTGTTCTCAACTGCCAAGCCAGCAGTTACTTCACATTAAGCCTTTCTCGCTTCTCCTCTCTCTTTTGAACTCAATCATTGGTCCAAGAAAGTTTCATTAAACCATACTACTCCCAAAGCTTTGTTTAATCATCATCCCTTGACAAAAATCATAGTTTGGTGAAATAGGTTAATTCAGAAGTTCTTTTCCATTGCTTATAATTTCTGCTCAGGTTGATGGCTGAGCCACGGGCAGGACTTACCAGAGGAGACCTGGCTGCAGCAGACGGTGTTTTTGCATTGTTAACTCTTGCTACTTCAGCCCCCTCTGAAGAAGGGCATTTCCCACTCTCTCCATGACCGCTACATTATAAAACATTACATGAAGAACCTGTTCCAACACAACTCTTAAACACTAGCTTTAAGCACGTGGTTAGTTATCTTGTGATTTGGACATCAGAGATGCTGCAGTGGTGAACTCTTCCTCAGGGAAGCGCTTTTCCACAGTGATCCATGGGAACTCTGCTCTTCATCCCATTGAAGCTGAGTGACTACAGATGTGTTCAAAGTTGTTTTGCTCTAACTATTAATTGCCAAACATGGTAGTGGGACTATTTACAAGGCTTAATGTTAAGCACATGCTGAATGATTTATTGCATAATTGTGGGTTGGGTGGTGGCCACAGGAAGAATTTTCATCAAAACAAGACGAAAAGTTGATTTCTCGGTGATGGGTCTGAGGATCAGCCTTTGAATGTCCTTGCAGCCTTCTAGGAAACAGTGGCTTTCAGTGAGCTGTGCTGTTTGCAAAGCAGACAGTGTAAGTATCAGAGCAGTGTTACTGCAGGTGCTTTTCTTTTACAAATTTCCCATTATACCAATGAGATCCCAAACACCAATGTTTTGCCTCTGCTGGGCTAAATTCAGCTTCTAATGGTGAGATCTAGAAAGCCTCAAAGTAGAGAAATAGTCATTATTGGATTATTGTTGGATTAATCTCTGAACGTTTTGAATGAATTCTCCCAAAAGGGATGTACCAAGTTAGTTAAGTGTTCAGTCTGTTCTTACATGCTGAGAAACATAAAAGACAAAATAAAAGATGGAAAATGCTACTTAAAAAATCCATGGTGATGATGAGGAATGAATCCAGAGCATCCTTTTTCCTGAACAGATACCCCTTAGGAATGTACCGCTAAGGAAGACATTTATTTAGCAATATAGTGGGATGAAGCAGAGTGTGGGATCCTGATTCTGCATCCACACATGCAGTTGCTAAATGACTGAATCTGCACAGCCAAGGGTGTTTGGACCACACGTTGCACCTCCAAAATGAGAATTTCCCCTTCCACCCAGGAGATGGCACTAAGGCACTCACACAAAAAGCATCACTTCAGCCTTACCAGAAACCTATTTTCACTGAAGTTGTGTGTTGGGGAGAAAACGTGGAAAATTTGCATTCACTTGGTTGTGCATCTTGTGATGGCTCCAACTCAAATGTCCTGAGAGGAAACACCTTTCTGACTGCTCTGTGGATGCTACCACTTGGATTTCAAGTGGATTGCCCTTCTCATGGCTTCAGTGCATTTCCCACCAGACAACTGGTGGATCAAAGGAGCCTCCATCCAGGGTTGTTCCTCTGTTTCGGACACAGGGCAGCACCAAATGCTTTGGAGTAATATGCCTTGGGTCAACTACGGCAATAACGAGGCAACATGGTCCTGGAAAACACCTCCTAATTTCCACCAGCCACAGTCTGACTCATGTCCAGCTTGTTTTTCTGCTCTGTTTTTTTTTTCCCTTGGACTTTGGGGCTAGTGTCAAACCTGACGTTCTCCATACAAATGCTGCATCCTTTTTTGAATCCTGTTGAGCCTGTTGTTATCTGGTGCCGTGAACCCAGGCTATGCAGAAAAAGGAATGAAAATGGATGGTGTTGAGGTAATGCCAGTATTAGCTAGAGCTTCTCACCTCTTTTTGACCCCAGCGCTCTTTGATTTTACTCTTGTGTCACTGACATAAAGAGGCTCCATCCGCCAGGTAATAAGAGCATCACTGGGGGCACTGGGGAGACAGGGAAGCTGTCTCTGTGGCTGCTCCCTTCTGTCATCTGGATATATTTGCATGCACCCCGAATGTCCTCCATTACAATACCATTGTGACTCCCTGGGGCGGTGTGAGAGCTTGCTGGAGCCACACTTTGCACTGTGCTGACCACTGCCCACCCTTTTTGTGTGCTTGAACTGGCTTGAGACGGTTTCCACAGCAGGGAGTAGGAGGGGAAAAAAAAAAAAACATTAACGAAAATCACTGCCAACATCAGACAGACCAATAGCGGGAAGGGGCAATGAGGGCTGGGAAAACAAAGGTATGAAAGGAAATAAACATAATTCAGGGAAGAGAAATGGCAGGACATGGGGATGCAACAGGCTGGATCCTTCGTGTGGGGGCTGAAACATGAGAGTGCAGATTTTGAAAGCCCTGTCTCTAAGCCTGGACTCCAAAGCTGGAAAGTGCCTAAATAAGCCTACTGCCAGAATATCCAGGGAGGACATTTATCTTCAGTATCAGCAGCTTCCTTCCTTCTCCCTGGCATACAATTAAGGACCATGTTAGCAAATCCAGCATCTGTCTGCCTGATTGAATATCTTCATTAGTGCGCCTGACGGGGTGTATCACAACCATATATTTTGATACAGCCATTTGTTTCCACTGTAGTTGCCCGTTTTGATTAGCATTTAGCAACATACTTTTTCCTAGTGAAGATAACTTGAAACTACCTTGTATATGTGCCCTAAGCATTTGTCTGGACACAAGCCCTGTCAGTGTAACTAACTGCTGCAGCAGAGCAATGTCGAAATCAGCTTGAGCAGCCTGTCTCCAGCACGGGGAGGCAGGATAATGACGTTTTTTCAAAAGAAAAACCTATCAGTGAGGTCATGGGATTCATTTTAAGTGGTGCAAAAGTACATGTCCCCTTAAGAACATCTCTATTCTCATGGTCTCCTTTCCCAAGGAAATCAAATGTCTGGGTCTCCTCAGCAGCCTCTGATGTAAGCAAGTATTATTTTTCCCTACTTTTAAGTTAAATGCAGTTTCATTTCTTCTGCTCTTCAAATTCTGCAGCCACTAGTCCACTATACTTAGCTACAGTGGAAACACCCTGTGCCATCCAAACGCCACATGGGCTGTAATCAGTAACGTCCCATGCCAGAGCAGGGAGAAGGGGCAACTTTGCAGAAGCACTGGACCCTTGTACCTCCCTGTCTCATCTGCCTAGAGCTTGGCCTTGCCAGATGTCATTTTGCTAAATCCCTCAATGCTTCTCTTCCCGCAGGGAAACACAGACATGCACATGGTTTTTCTGAGGTCCTGTAGCATGTTAATGGTAAAATTTGCCATGGGTAAGTGGTGATGGGTTGAAACACCTGCAGAGTTTCAGGAAGCAAGAGAGGTGAGTCCCTCTGATGATAAACTCCTTGAGACAGGGAACAGTGTGCTGCTGTGCATATATATAGTCCCTGTCACCATCAGGTCTATGTACGCTTGATATTGCTGTAAAAGAATCTATTTGTTGTCATTATTATTGTCTTTTGATATTTTGGCAGTATCCATTAAGAAGCTCTTGCTTATTGCTAAATACCACAATGATGTCTCATTAAAAGCAATACATTTTTAAGTGCTAGGGAGGGAGGTCTCTACACCATCTACTCCAGGCTAATTTTGGCATCAATTCAGAAGACCCAGAATCCGATCATTAAAGCCACAGGGCTCCCAGGTCTCGGATCAGTGGCTCTGCATTGCCATCTTCAGGCTGGGAGAAGCCTTGCTCTTGCCAGAAATCCTAGAAAGCTCCCATACACAACAAACTGAATTCTGGCTTATCCAGCATTAGTTGAAATTGATGGCCAAACCCTGGAAAAAGGGTGTTAAGTACAAAGGAGGGGAAGGAGCTCTGCAAGGCTGGTACTCAGCTGCCCGGCATAACACGGATATTTCCCTTCCTGTGAGTGTGTAAGTCTTTAAAGAGGGAAAATTAACACAAGCAGTGTTGTTTAATACATAGTACTTCTTCTTGTGAGACAAAGTTCACTGGCAAGTTTTCTTTAAAGTACAAAAACTGGAACTGCCTGAGTGATTCTAGCTCTGTAGCCTGCACTGTTCCCCCCAAAAAACCTTTTTCTGACAATGACAGAAGCTCAGGTACTTGCAAGATTTTAATGATAATATGTGTTTAAACAGGTCTATGCCAACCGCTTCACAGGTATTTGGTAAATATGGTGGTGGGTTTGGAAGAGAGGAAGTTCCCAGGCTTCCAGGGTGATGGAACACATATTGTGATGGACAATATGGCATAGACAGCTTGGAGGGCTAAAGAGCTGTAATCACAGAACAACATAGGTAACACAGCCTAAAATACATCATAAAATCATAGAATAATGGAGGTGTTCTGGCCCAGCAGGGCCAGCTTAGATGAGGTTGCTCAGACCTTGCCTCATCACCTCATGAATATCTCCCTGTGATTCACCCACCTCTCTGGTCTCCAGACAGTCTTTAACCACCCTTGTGGTAAAAAATATTTTCCAAATAGGATCTAGTTGGAAAATCCCTTTCTAGGAGCCCACAAAATCATAGAATCATAGAATGGTTTGGGTTGGAAAAGACCTTTGAAAGTTATCTAGCCCAACACCCCTGCAATGAGCATGCACAAATGCTGTTACTCAGAAGAATATTCCAGCAGTAAAGCTCTTACCATTGTATCTCAGGTATCGAGATACTTTGTACCAAAATTTACAACTGTTTATCCTTTTTGCCACTGCCTCAGTCCCTGAAATCCCACCATTACTCCCAGCTCTCAGTGCAAAAATGGATAATCCTGGTACTTACCATGGCCACCTGTAGCAGCACTCACTGGGCTGTGTCCATCGCAGTCCCTTTCCCAAAGGACAGCCCAGAGCACAGCCCCA
The DNA here is from genome assembly GCF_964106895.1 of Numenius arquata. Classification (NCBI taxonomy): domain Eukaryota; kingdom Metazoa; phylum Chordata; class Aves; order Charadriiformes; family Scolopacidae; genus Numenius; species Numenius arquata. Next base: position 51,097,509 of record NC_133580.1, read on the forward strand.
CAGCAGGCATTTGAGATGACTGGTCCAGCCTCTGCGATAAAACGCTGTAGTTGTCCTTGTACTCGGATACCCAGTTCCTGCAAAGAACATGGAGAAGGGATTAAGAAGAGGACCTCCATCCTCTGTTTTGTGCATCAGGACAGGGGACCTGCCTCCCCTTCCTCAGCAGTTGACCACCCAGCCAAGAAATAGCACAGAGCTAACGAAAGCACATGCCATTGGCATGGAGGAGACAGGGAACAGCCTGTATCCATCAGGAACAGCACAGATGCTGCGACACACATGGCTGTCATTGGGACCAGTCTCCCACCTAGATCAACCATTACACAGGCTCGGTCTCCAGCCTACACATAACTCCAGGATCATAGATCAAAATCGAGACTTCAACGCAGAGCTGAAATACATGTGTGTGTTAGCGGGAGGTGGGGGGGGATGAGGCAGCGGGGAGGAATTGCCTTTCCGGTGAGAAATGAGAGCTCAGGAGCAGTTCATGCCTGTTTATTCATAGTGTGGGATGAGTCACGTTGCAAACAGCTCCTGCCCTGTCTGATTTGAGAGAGCCCTTTCCCAGGGGAAGCCTGGGCATGGAAATGTTGAGACGTGCCTCCCGTCCACAGCCCCACAGGGACCTCAGCATCTTCTTTCCACAGGGACAAGGCTGTCCCAGGAGAAGTTTCCCCAATCCTATCAATCCCACTGCAAAACTTTTCAAGAAAAGGCTGCGCAGGTTTTGAGAAAGGATTTGGCCCCAAGGGAATTCATTTGAGCTCATTGCATAACATGGACACAGAGAAATATGCTTGAGAAACACCTTCCAATCCCAACCAGCTCTTCAAAACCTCCCCACCCTACTCTTACCCTGTGCCCACTCCCACCAGCCACCCTCACCCCCCAGCCCACCTTTCCCTTACTGGTTTAAGTTCTCATCTTCCAGGAAAATGTGAGAAATGCTCTTATTTGCTTTACAGTGTCCACCATGGGCTCCTGGCCAGCGCTGGAAATCTGTGTCATAGGTACTTCTCCAGTCAAGGTCAAAGTACTCTAGTGAAAGAGAGTCCAAATAGTTGAAAGAGTATTTTGGGTCTCTATCTCCTGTATCCCACAGTCTGAGTGTTCCCCCTTCTCCTGAGATCCATCAGCTGTTCACACTTTCAGTGCTCCTATTGGAGCTACCATGATCGAAGGGTTAGCCAAGGGAAAATGCAAGAAGTGCTTCCCTCGTGTAGATAAGGTCTTTTAGATGAGATTATTCAGCCTTTGTTTTCTATAGTCTTTTATGCATGATGGAAGTCACGCAAGGCAGATCTGGAAATGATATCTTGTGCTATTCCCTCTGGACGTTGACTTGTCAGCTGGTATATATTTTCCCCTACTGTCTAGATTTTCTCTTTCATCACACCAGAGCAATGTGTCTCTGCTTTATTTAATCAGGGACTAAACCAGTGAAGAGATCCAGGGCCCTCTTAACCCCCAAGTGGGGACTGTCACATCTGTTGAATTATCTTCCCCCAAAATCCCTGTAGGAGCTGGTTTGAAGGGGTGCCATCTCCTGTCCTGCTCTCCAGAGAGCCGCTATCTGTATGTTAGTAGCCTGCGTGTGTGTCCCTCTGACTGAGCAGATCTGTCTGTGGAGAAATGTGCTGCCACCTCTTGTAACAAAGCAGGGAGGACACGCAAAGAGCTGCTGGTTGTAGACGTATCAGATTTTCTGCGTATTTTAAAAATGACACGTTCCTGTAATGAGTCATTAGTGAAGTATTTTGGTTGTTTTCACTGAGGCTGAGGTTACAGATATTTCACACGTGCATGACGGTGTCAGGCTGTTTAACACAACCCGAGCGGTTGCAGCAGCAGCAGCAGCAGCAGTTCCCATGCTGCGACATTATTTCCAGGCAGGCCACACCGAGCAGGGCTGCGCTACATGGGGTGGCCCATATGGAAACTGGGATGAAAGAAACGTTATTTACAACACTCCAACCTCTTCTGGAAGATAATTGTTTTTGTCTGCCCTGCTTCTCCCCACTGATAGGCAGATATAGGGACTGTGCAGACCTTTCCCATGCCATTCACCTTCCCTTCACCTTCCTTAGTCTCTTCCTGAATTACATTAAAAAACCTAAAGTCAGGCCACAAGTCACCCACATGGAGCAGCTGCCACAACCTCCATCCACTGACCTTCCAACAAAGCAGACGAGCTCAGGCTCATGCTCTTGTTTCGCTGAGCATCATGCTGCCTTGCCCGGGATGTCTCCATGGTGAATTGCCAGTAGGTGGCCCAGGCTGGGGTCAGCTTCTGCCTGCGCAGCAACATCCCTGAGAGATGGGAGAAGAAAACAGCACATTACTTGGGAAGCACCATCAATTACCTAAATCCTACCCTTGAGTGGGAGCAAGCAAACAAAAATGGCAAGTTGGAGCCTCAGCTGGCATAAATCAGAGCAGACCCATTCACTTCAGCAGAGCTTTGCTGAGGTGCATCAATTTTGCATCGATTTGGTTCATGAAGCCAATAGGGGAAGGATTTACGGTGATGCAAAGCAAGTGGAAGGAGCTATGCTGTCTCCATGTTGCCCAGGAGTGCTAAAAGGAGCTGAGACCCTCTGGAGAAGGTTCAGGTATGAAAGGGAAAGACTTTGCAGGAAATACTGCATGGCTGGGCTACACAGTGGCAGAGCAGGACAGGAAAAGCCCACAGTAGTTTTGTCATTAGCACAAGACAGCTTCAGATGGGCTTGGTAAGAAGACGCTTGAAGCCCTCAGATGTTAAGTGTCTAAATGAATTCTCCAAATGGACATCTGTCCAAATTGAGACATGTCCGTCTGAGCTGCTTGTCCAGAATCTCCTTCTAGTGAGTAGAGAGAGAGAAAACCTGCCAGGGCTTACTTCACCTCATCCTCAAGGTGGCATTTAAGCTACAGGAGATAGCTGTGTCTGTTCTCTCCACTGATCATGAAAGGATCCAGACACAGATATCCCATGCTGGGAAAGGCGAGCTCAGGGAACAGAGAGGACATCCCTGCTCATGTCCTCCTGTTTGACCCTGCAGCATTGCGGAGCAACGCTGCACTCTTCTCCCTCACACAGGAGCTCAGAGGAAGATCTCCACTACTTTGGGAAGGTCGGCCATGGCTGAGTGATGGTGACCACTAACTTTGTTTTCCTGACTTTCATCAGCATTTTAATCCATGCAAGCAGTTAAATGGTGCGGCTGAGAGCCAGCTACCAGTCCCTTTGCTGCATTTGCTGCCAGACAGTTATCCCTAGCAGAAGGGCACTACGGGCTTCTGGTGTGAAACACCCAACTCCCTCGTGCTCAACCACAGAGTTCTTTTGCCTCTCTGTGCTTCTATCTGCTACCTGCAACATGGGATTAACTGCATGTCCCTCTATCCCGAAGGGGCTGCGAAGATAAATCTCCTTGAGACACTGCAGTGCCGATACCCTGCTAGTAGGGGCTCTTCATGCATCAAACACTGTTCTGCAGATGTTTCTAAGACTACAGCTCACTACGCCTGCACCTTGAGCTGGTCTGGGAGCTGCGTATTCATGGTAACGGGGTGCTGTGCCCTCCCTGCCAATCCTCCCTGGGCTCAGCCCAGTGCTGACGCTTTGTGGGGATGCTGCCATCCACGCATGTCCAGCCAGCGTGGACCACGGGCAGGGGGAGCTCAGCTGGCAAAGGCCCAGGCAGACAGCCCCTTGGGTAGCTGGATATGGCCAGTCAGCTGTTTGCCGGCGCCAGCGCGGGGGGTTACCTGCTGTTCCAGCAGTCTGAGCAGCAGCTGGAAGACGCTGGCAACAAGACAGCTCGTTCTCCGGCTCAGTGAGAGCCTGCGGCCTCTCCGATGTCTCTGCCTGGATTGCCGCCAGTTCGGCGGCAGGGTAGTACTTTGGCAGGTAGCCTTCTGCAATGGGAAGGACTGGAGTAAAGTACTTTCTCTGCCGCAAGGTTTTGGGGCTGGAGGTGGTACCTTCTGGTTTTATACCTCCTACGTCATCAGCACAACTGCTGGCTTTGATGCTCGGTATTGGGATGCCTTCTCTCCGCTGCCAGACAACGCTGTCACTGAAGGTCATTGCCTGCTCCTCCTGGGGTACAGCAAACTCCTTGGCTTTTAGCTGGGCGTCTGCAATCTGCAGCTTCTGCAGGAAGAACTCCCATGTGAATGGGGATGCAGCGATGGGGAAGGACAGTTGCTAAAGCATCAACAAGCTTGGGTGGACTCAATCTTACGGTTAGACTCGATGATCTTACAGTTGGACTCGATGATCTTAAAGGTCTTTTCCAACCTAAATGATTCTGTGATTCTGTAAGCAATGCTACATGCCCATTGAAAAACCCAGGCTTTAGTGGGGTCAGCACCCCTGGGGACCCAATGGCCACAAAGCAGCTACATATCTGTCGTTAGAAACGCACATCACGGCTTCCTCTTTCTGCCCATCTTATGGCTTGAAACCCTGGTGGACAGTAGGAGGAGGGAGCAAGCCCCAGCACAAGCAGTGGTTTGCTGGTGGGAGAGGGAATGGATCCAGGGTTCGTATTGGGGAAAGGCTAATGTGGCTGCCGGTGTGGCTGTTCTGGGTGGGTCTTCTGGCTCCAGACTCTTTAGCTGGCTGCACACTACGGCTGTATCGTGAGCCAGTTTCTCCCTTCTAGGGGCTCAGTAAGAGACTCTTCTGCTATGACTAATCGTGGCAATCTGGCAAAGTTCCCGCTGACTGGAAAAAGGGAAACATAACCCCAATATTCAAAAAAGGAAAAAAGGAAGACTCAGGGAACTATAGGCCAGTCAGCCTCACCCCTGTGCCCGGCAAGATCATGGAGCAGATCCTCCTGGAATCTCTGCTAAGGCACATAGAAAATAAAGAGGTGATTGGAGACAGCCAGCATGGCTTCACCAAGGGCAAATCATGCCTGACAAATTTGGTGGCCTTTTACAATACTGCCACAGGCTTGGTGGACAAGAGCAGAGCAACAGACGTCATCTACCTGGACTTATGCAAGGTGTTTGACACTGTCCCGCAAGACATCCTGGTCTCAAAATTGGAAAGTCATGGATTCGATGGATGGACCACTCGGTAGATAAGGAACTGGCTGAATGGCCGCACTCAAAGGGTTGTGGTCAATGGTTCAATGTCCAATTGGCGGCCAGTGATGAGTGGAGTTCCTCAGGGGTCAGTACTGGGACCAGTACTGTTCAACATCTTTGTCGGAGACAGGGACAGTGGGATAGAGTGCACCCTCAGCAAGTTTGCCGACGACACCAAGCTCGGTGGCGCGGTCGACACGCTGGAGGGAAGGGATGCCATCCAGAGGGACCTGGACAGGCTTGAGAGGTGGGCTTGTGCAAACTGCATGAAGTTCAACCAGGCCAAATGCAGGGTCCTGCACCTGGGACATGGCAATCCCAGGCACAAATACAGGTTGGGAGGAGAATGGCTAGAGAGCAGCCCTGAGGAGAAGGACTTGGGGGTGTTGGTGGATGAGAAACTCAACATGAGCCGGCAGTACGCACTGGCAGCCCAGAGAGCCAACCGCATCCTGGGCTGCATCAAGAGAAGTGTGGCCAGCAGAGCGCGGGAGGTGATTCTACCCCTCTGCTCTGCGCTCGTGAGACCCCACCTGGAGTACTGTGTCCAGCTTTGGAGTCCTCAACACAGGAAGGACATGGACCTGTTGGAACGGGTCCAGCGGAGGGCCACGAAGATGATCAGAGGGATGGAGCACCTCCCCTATGAAGACAGGCTGAGAGAGCTGGGGTTGTTCAGCCTGGAGAAGAGAAGGCTCCAGGGAGGCCTCATAGCAGCCTTCCAATATCTGAAGGGAGCCTACAGGAGAGCCAGAGAGGGACTCTTTGTCAGGAGATGTAGTGACAGGACAAGGGGTAATGGTTTTAAATTGGAAGAGGGGAGATTTAGATTAGATATTAGGATAGTGAAGCACTGGAACAGGTTGCCCAGGGAAGTTCTGGATGCCCCATGCCTGGAAGTGTTTAAGGCCAGGCTGGATGGGGCTTTGATCAACCTGCTCTAGTGGAGGTGTTCCTGCCCGTGGCAGTGGGGTTGGAACTTGATGATCTTTAAGGTCCCTTCCAACTCTAACCATTCTATGATTCTATGATTCTATGACTTCTGCCAGGCTGCTAGGGCCAGCAAAGACCATCCTCACAGGGTTTGTCCATCATTGGTTTGGATCTCCATGGGTTTTTGTCCCTCAACCTCCAAGCTCCCCAGGGCTCTCCCTAAGGTGGCTTTTCTTTCACCATGCTGACAGTAGGGCTGGATGGAGTCTGTAGAGCTACAGGAACTACCTGTATATGGGGGCTTCTTCCACCGAGGATGGCCAGAGCTTCTCATGAGGCATCAACAGAGAGATAAGAGTCTCCAGGAGCCCATGGTGTTTATGGCTCACCAGCCAGAGCTTTCTGCCTTAACTCAAGGAGCTCCCCACCTTTCCCTTAGGAACAGGCTACTGTCCGAAATTTCACAGAGAAAAAAAAACACCACAGTGGTTTTATCCTCATAAAAAACCCCCACCAACCTTAGAAGCACTAAGAGGGAAACCTAGGCCTCCTGAGTACCTCATCATCACACTACCCAGAGGGACGGCTTTCCTCTGCAGGCCTTGGGTGTCAATAAAGAGTCAAAGGGAGCTGTAATCTGAGGAAAGCATACATATCTCAGGTGTTCCCTCCTTTCTTATCTCCCAGACTACATCAGGACCTCCACAGGAAGTGTGCAGCCTTCCAAAAAAAAGAAAAACCAACCAAAAAAACAAAATAAAACAAACAAACAAACAAACAAAAAAAAAAAAAAACAGAAAATAAAAAGCAGTTGAGATGCACAGCTTGGAAACTGTGGTCCGGCAGGCAGGGGTTAAACCCTGCCCTCCCAGCCAGGATCTCGGCTGCTGGAAGCAAAGCAGCCACCTAAGGCTGGGGCTGCCCAGGAAGAGCTCACCAGCCCTGGAGAACAGCGGGAGCCGGAGTGGGACCGTTAATGAAGGCTGCTGGCAGCAGGAGTGCTCCCCCCGGGGCAGGAGGAGGGTAGAGGGGAGGAGAGAGGGCTCCCTAGGCTGCTGCCCAAGCAAGGATGGCAGTAGTGGGCACAGACAGCCCCGCTGCCCCAGCGGGCACCTTCACACAATGATTTCTCTGTTGTCCGCCCCTTTTTGCTCCCCAGCCTGAACCTTCTTTTCTTTTTTTTCTCTCTTGTGAACATACGAGCCCAAAGCACTTAAGCAACCGAACATGCCCCCCGCCACTTCTCCGCAGTGGCCCAGTGCAAACCGCAGCTGTCCCCACCGGGCTGCCACAAGCAATTAAGCCAGGGCAGGCGGAGCGAGGCAAATCAGATTAAATAGCTCAGGGGGTTGCACTGCAAGGAGATTAGAAAAAAAACAACCTCAGCTTCCCCACGGAAGTCTTCTCAGGCCCATGTCAGGGCAAGGAGATATCTCCATCCCAAATGCAATCCCCCTCCTCGAGGCGCTACTGGGATGGGTCTAATCCTGACGTACTCCATCAGCCCCACAGGGAGCAATAGGAGTCCAAGGCTTAGGCAGGGGTTCAGCAAGCAGTGCTAGTTCCCTGACTTAATGAGTGTAATTAGCATCACCCGCCCCAAACAGCTTTACTGGAGGGCTTGAGGGGGATTTCCCGCAAAAGGGATGGGGACACAAGCCAAGGGCATTTGGGCGTGATGTAACCTGCTGGTAGGTCACAGTGGTGGGGACCAAAGCAGACCCTGCTGGTGTAAATGGCACCCACATCTCCTGCCCCCTCGGCACCGACCCCATCCCTGGCTGTTCTGGAGCCATGATAGAGGAGCTGGCACCATGGGCTAAAGATCCAAGCAAGGGAAGGCCCACAGTACCTGAATGTCCTCCTCTCTGGGTGGCAGGTATTCCTCACACCACTGGTAGTCTCTCTTGTATGAACTCCTGTACATGCCTGGTGACACATGCAGCTGAAATGAGAGAAGGCAAATAGAAGGAGCTGCTAGGACTTGAGGGAAGCCTTCAAAAGTGATACAAACCCAAAATGCTCCCTCACATCTCAGGAGAGGATAAGCTGCTCTTCTGAGCACAGCTTCTGTCCCAGCATCTGGGCCACCTGGGGCCAGTACAACAGAGGCAACCCCTCGATCAGTTGAGCCCTGAGCCGGGTGGCCAGGAAGGTATCTTTTGGCAATGGTTCTCTGGGGCTCTTCTTGTCTCAGAGCATCCCTTGCAACAAACACCTTCCTCCTGCCTTTCTCAAGCCCCCTCTGACTGCTCAGATGCCTCCAGGCAGAGCACTAATATAAAGCCATTGAAACACTTTGATCAGTTGCTGAGGTCCAGTGTCACTCAGGTTAAATCAGCATGTGCTTCCATCTCGTATTTCAATAATATTTCCCATGTGCTTATCACATATTTAAAGTTAAGTGCTGGCTAATGTCAATACTCATTCTGCAAAGTGACTGGAGAAATTATAGAGAAAAACTCTTCCAAGGGATATTAAGCCAGTGACACCTGTCCTAATACCGAAAATCATCGCAGTGCAAACTGATGGAGATAGGGAGAGGATTTTAGGGAAGAAGGACTATGTGCATGTCTTGTTTCCTGTGCTCCTCTCTCGGCATCCACCATGGGCAATGCTGGAGCCAGGAAACTGGGTGAGACAAGCCTTCAGGCTGACCCAAGAGATCTGTTGTTATGCCAAAGTATTAAATGTGCTAGCTTGTCAATTCATGTCAGAGGACTGGGGGAGATGAGACCTTGTGCAGTAACTGAAGGTGTTACTCTGATCTCCACTGCTGCACGAACACGGTCACCACACAGAGGTGGCTTGGCTGGCCAAGGTACAGGTCTGCACTCCCGTGTCTCATGTGATAAAAAGGGACCAGTAACTGCACTAGCACACAGCACCTTAGGGAGGACTCCTTGTGCCTTGACAACAATGTCATCCATTATGGGAAAGCATATATTTTATACTCTCATTCCTTTTTTCTAACAGTTCACTCTTCTCATCCTCTGGGCTTCCCAGACCAGTAACAGTCTTTGGTCAGAAGCTCATTGTCACCAGCTCCTATTATCCTCCCAGCCTGGCAGACCTTGCAAACGCGTTACTCAAACACCAGTGAGGATGAGAGTCTCATGTGTACTTCACCTTCGAGTGAACTGTTTTCCTCATTGTGTCCCCCTTGGTGAGCCAAGAACCTCAGTGAGCCAAGAACAGTCATTCAGTTAACAACCAGCAAACCAGATCCTCTCCTCCACACTGCCCCAGGGAAGAGATGGCAGCACCCCACCACCAGAGCCAGCCAGGGGGCGAACATGAGTGTCCGCTCCTGGGGTAGACTACATGTGCACTGGGATCCACCAGAACCTGTGTGGCCACAGTGTTCCAGGGACAAGGCAAACTTCTGTCCCTTTGTGAGACACTCACACTCCAGAACCCTGGAGGCCTTGGTGGGAGGGGGTTCCTCATGAAGGTGTGGGGTGAAGGCTTCTTGGAGGAGAAGTCACCCCACAGTCATAGCTGAGGAGCTATGCTCCTTGCTGTTTCAGCTGCAGGCAGGCATGCTGGGGACATCCGGCCAGGAGAGGGAGAAAGTCTGCCCTTTGTGAGCTCTCTATCTGCTTTGGATAAAGATAGGAGCAAAAGATGGGGAAAAGCGAGGAAAGGCCCCTCTTTGTGGGTGCATTGTGGGGAGTGAAGAAAACAGCATCCTCACCTGACTGCACTGAAGGGTGGGAAACATTGCAGAAGTAAGGCAGGCAGGGATCTCTGCTTTGCCCCATCCCTGGAAGTGTTCAAGGCCAGGCTGGATGGGGCTTTGAGCAACCTGCTCTAGTGAAAAGTGTCCTTGCCCATGGCAGGGGGCTGGAACACTATGATCTTTAAGGTCCCTTCCAACCCGAACCATTCTATGATTCTATGATTCTATGATTGGTCTTGGAGGGTGGCTGAGTATACCTGAACTGTCCCATCCAGATGTTGCAGCCACCTTCCTCTGATGACCTGCAACATTAGACAGCAGGAGATGCTCAGATTTAGTCTTCTGTCCCAGGAATGGACAGGAACAGCAAACCGGTAAAGAGTATTTATTCTTTAAAAAATGTCAAGCATTAACCAGGTTTGGATCCACCTCATCCAAGACTAATCTCACCTAATTTTAGGTGTTCACAAAGAGGATGTCTCCCTCCAAGCTGATCCTTCCTGGTTCGTTTAGCCCAATTCATGTGACCAATGTAGATATATACCTGGGGATGAAATAAACTGCTTTCTCAGAAAGCCTGGGTTTGGTCAGCTGAATCTCACCCAAGAGTCCAGTTTCTGTAGCTACACGAGCCTGGATATCTGTTCAGAAATGAGATTCTCTGGCACTGCAGTAGTGCCAATAGTAGCAAATGCCCGTGACGATGGACAAGTCAGAAAGATGACACTCTCCTCTCCACAGAGGAGAACCAGTCACAGACCTGGGTTCACAGGCACTGTTGGAATGACCTGAATTTTCAGAGTTACTTCTCTTTGCACCCTGTTATGCACCAGCCTATAACCGGAGCTCTGGCAAGGGTCGTGTGCTGCTATCACCTCAGCACTGGAGTCAGGCAGGAAGAGAAGCCCTTCATCCCCATGGTATTTTATGCAAATTAATATTAGAATAAATGATGCAACACGGAGAGAAATTATTTCCAGAAATGTGAAACTCTCGTGTTCTCCTGTGCTTGTATTAAAGGGATTACACTCCATTTCCTTCTTAATACAGCTAATGCTCTATGGGAAGCCCTCAGGCCAGGGATTAAAGCACTTATTCAATTAATTAGGAACAAACTTCTGCCTTAAAGTCAAACACACAAATATCAGTAACCCCTTGAGAGTGTCTTCCTTCCAGGGGAGAGAAAAAGGATCCTATTTCTGGTGTAAATGAAACCAAGCCTGCACTCTAAAATTATTAGGAATAACATTAATTAAGAATATTCATTTTTAAAATATCGGTGTTCTGTAAAGCAGCACAGACAAGAAGGGACAGTGCCATCATCTTGAACTCAGCATCAGAACTCACATCAGCTACAGGAGGAGCAGAATCAGGTCGTACAAGACTAATCTAAATGAGATACAATTTTAGGATGTAACATTAGTAAATAGCTCCAAGCTTCATGCACAGCAGTGTTTGGATATATTTGAAGTTAGAGGTGAAATCCTGGCCCTGCTAAACTCAAAAAACAAAATGCTTATTCAGTAGGATCCGAATTTTACCTAAGGTGTCTGATTCATAACTGAGATAGGAGAAAATTTCCAAAACCTGGCTCCAAATCCTAATCTTCCTTGATGATGGCTTGATCCTCCTGTCTTCTCGCAGGCACAGCTCACATGAAATTAAAAGGCATTTTGCCAGGATAGTTCATGCAGGAGCAGCCCATTATCGCTGTTCAGCTTCCCATTTCTTCTTCCCAAATACCAAATGATAGGGCTGATAATTACCAACATAATCTGAATTAGAAGTGGGTAGGAACCAAACTCCCACCCCTCATCTTCCTCTACCTCTGAGAGAGCTTATCTATCTCCTCGTTGCTAATTCAGATACGGAGAAAAAATAAACCCGCCACATGCCCTTTTTTTTAAGTGGTTTTATACGTAAAGACTGTTTTTTTAACTTCCTTCACAGACACTTGTGGGCTGCAGTGCCATTACCTTTCTCACAATACCAATTCCCTGCAATGGTCCCAGATTTCTCTGAGCCCCCTGATACAAGGAAACTCAGCAGAAGGATGTTTCTGCACGTCAGATCCCTCCCCTGGCATCCCTGCACACGGTGCTCAGTGCAGGCTGCTCATGAGAAGCACCAGGAGGGAGACATACAACTGGAGTGAATGGAAATACTGTGTTGACTTCAAATAAGCTGGAATCACCCCTCCCCTATGGCATTAACTACCGTGAGATCACTCAAACTCTGCTGGGCTACACAAAGCAGCACCGAGCACTTCAATGTTACCTGTGAATCACAGCCACGGGGTTGCTTTGTCATTTTTTTTGACCAGGTAAAAAACTGTGCCTTTTCCTCCCCACCTTTCCCCAACTAAATACTTCCTGTATGTTTTTCTAAAGCTTCCTTGCCCTAGGAGTTCATTTAAGAGGGCTCACTGTACCCTGCATGGGTCCTGTCTGTGCAGCTGACTGCACACCTCAACGAAAAAAGCTAATGATGAAGACCAGCACTGCATTATAAACATCTCCAGGACAAAATTGCTCTTAAATAATTGGTTTATTTTCACAATTCTCCAGAAAGGTGATGGCTGAGATTTCCAGGGTCAGGAGCCTAAACCAGGTACCTAAATGCAAGTGCTCGTGTTTCTCAAGGCAATGCTCAGCCCAAACATTCAGGGAGATTTTCAGAGGGTGCCAGTGCTTTTGACCCCTCCACATCATGCTACGTGCGTGGATATAAGGGAATTACAACAAGCCAGCCAGGACCGGGTTGTCAAAGGCAGGCAATTATGTGTTTTAACAGCACTTTGGCAGAATTTTCTAATGGGCCCAAATGTGTGATAGCTGAGTTCAGGTCCCTTAAAATCAGACAGGAAGAGTTTAAATTAAAGTCAAGGACTTTATTTATAACGTAAAAAATGAAATTTGTGTACCTGATCTGTACAGCTCCTTTCTGACATCCTGCTGGACATTTCCCTGTGCTTAGAGGTACCTACATGCCTCTGGAAAGTCAGTCTCAAAGCCTCAGTAAGACTGCAGTGGTATATGGGACGTGACACAGAGATGAATTTTACCTCAATTTGGCCCTAACTTCCCCTATTTGCTATTTTTTTCTACTTGTAAAATGGCAACGGTGCTATCTAAACCTGTATTGCTCTTTTGCAAGGTACTGCGCGCTGGGTACCAGCAGGGTTCAGGTGAACCATCTCAGCTATTAACAATTCAATGCAAGAAAACATGGCCAAGGAGGACATACCTCCCTGTCAACCCAGCTCTTGACAAGCACTCTTTGGGCTAGGAATAAGATTCATTGCCCCCATGAGGATGTTGAAAGAGGGAAGTGATTGGTAAGCAGGACCCCCATCGTGTGAAAGAGGCAGGGCGTAATCTGTGAATCTCCATTCACTTTATCACCACGAGGAGACAAAGCGCAAAGGGGAGACTCTTCTTCAAGGGATGAGTGTTGACAGCCCGTTCTGTCAGCGTGAGGTCAGTCATCCATTTGGGTCTAAAAACATGAACTTTAGTGGCAGTGCAGCAGTCCGGCATGGGGAGATTTCCCATGGAGTTATTTATTTCATGCTTCTCTCCAATTTTCTTGATAAATTGGTGCAGGCATTTATGGCACCTTGTGGTCAGAAATAAGCAGCATCCTTCAGTCTAAATCTGAGGCACTTGTAGCTCTCTTGCAGCCACCTAAACTGGTTACAGGACTGAGCCCTCAAAGTCAAAACTGCTTGTTGCACAGACACTCCTCTCCACAGAAGACAAAGGAAGCTGGTGAACTCAGGGGTGGTGTCCCAAATCTTCAGGCAGTTCTTCTGTAGCCTCCTAAAATAATCAGCTGTTTGCTCACAGTTCCCCCCAAAAAAACATCCATCAGCAGAGGGTGGCTGAAATCTCACCACTGTCTATGTGACATGTGCTGTGATACAAATCAATGCATATTTATGCACCTGTGTAAGGCAAATACATGTATGTACTGTTGGAGAACCTAAATCTGCTCACTAATGCTGTTGTTTAAATAGCCCTTTAACCACATCACTTTTCTCCTCGTTAGGTTAAGTTGCTAGAGGTGAAAAAGCCCTTCCAAAATGGTTTTCACTCACTCACTCTGTCCAAAGTAAACATGCCTCTGGGACCATTATGTGTATCAGATATCCGAGACTTTGTTAAGAGCTTGCCTGTTAGGTAAATTCTGCTTCTCTTTCTCCTTGGAAGGAGACGGTTAAAATTAGAGATGGGCTCACATGAGTAAGGCAGAACAGCCCCATGCACTACAGACACCTTGGAATAACAGGAGAAATTCAGAGCACTGCACACAAGTGACCCAGGTCTCAGGGAGGCTCTTGATCTAACATAATTCTGTCTAAAATATGACATTGGCTTGACTTCTGCCTGTCACAATCGCATTTGTCACAGATCTCACAGTGGCCAAGAGCCTGACATTTTCATCAGCAGTCAGCGAAGCCACCGTACAAAGCCCACAATAATAAGCACAAGTCCTTGCTAGCAATAAATACAGGAGAATTGTATTTATATGTATCTATACATATATATATGCTAGAATTACAGCATGTCATGGAAAATCCTCAAGCCATATCCTCACATCTGGACGAGCTCAAGCTTTCAGCCAGCTGGACTTTCCTTGAGTCTCACCTCACAATACAATCACATCTACTGCTCAAAGGCAAGTTTTGCAGGATAACGACCACTCCAAATCAGCTTGTCTAGATGTCATCCACAACTGACTACAGTGAAGAGGAGCCTGTCCATCGACTGCACCAAGGTTTGGACTGGGTCTACAACCGGGACATTTTCCCACTGCAGCCATTAGCTGTTCAGCTGATCTAAACTTGTCAGGGAGAATAAAGCAACCACCTGCACCCAGTGACAGGAAAAGTAAAGTGAGATCAAACGCTAGCAGGAGCAGAGAATTTAAGCAATGTGAGAGGTGGTTGCATGTCATTTCAGAAGTCACCTTTTGTCTTTGATCTGTGCTTAGGAAGTGGGCATCTCCTGGATCAGATGGTCATTAGAGAAGTGTGCCACCGAAGTCATCCCACCTTGAAGTCTCAAGTGTTTGCTTTCCCCGGGGATCCTCCTCCTATTTCCGCTGCCATGTAAATCATCTGCCCTGAGATTCCCTGCAGAAAAGCCAATTAATACAGGTTAGGGAGCACCGACCAGGACTCGTGTCCTCCTCTAATGCCAGGATCGCTCACTGTGATGAAGCTGAGGCTGCTCTTTTATAACTGTATTATACACGCACAGGTAGGTCCTCTAAAGATCAGAGGAGAGTTATTATAAAAGCTGTTATGCCAACAAAAAAAGCCCTGGCCCTGAAGAGCTTACAGTCTAAACACACAAGACAGATAAAGGACTTTGACTTGAGGGACTTTAAAGACGAAGCACTCTGAGACAAAGCAAGCTGCAGATCACACGGAAAATCTGTGGCAAACCTGTGGATAAATCCCACTTTGCTGAACCTTCACTGCTGCTCTTAACAGCTCCCTGGAGCGCTGCCTGGTTATTCCTAACAAAGTATTTGTTTTAGCAGCACACTCTGGGGAAATAAAATACTGTGCAGTTTTAATGTGGTGAGCACATGCAGCTACCCTCTAAAAGCAGATTTACAGCAGGTGTGCAGGCAGATATTTGCCAACCCTGGGCATGCAATAAAATAAACCCTTTGCATTTAGTTTGTTGATACCGTTGGTGACTGTTAACAAGAGGCAAAATCATGGGGAAGCGAGAGCCTGGTCTCAGGTTACTCCATAAATTGGTTAAGGCTGCAGAGAGGATTACAGTCCCAGAGCCACCCTAAGTACTGAGATGTCATTACGGCAAAATCAAAGGTAACCACGGGGCTTGGCAGGTAACTGTCAACAGCTACGGGAAAGAGCCAGCCCGGGAAGGAGCTTCACGTCAGGATGAAATTCAGTCACCTTTATTTTCATTTCAGGTGAGGGGTCAAGCAGAAAAGCTATCCCCAGCGGCCTTTATTTACAGTTTTCAAGGGAGCGGCTGATGAAGCATTTAGAGGAAGAAGGATGAACCCGCTCGTCCCTCACTCAAGGAGACCAGCCCGATGACAGACGGAGGATGCTGTAATGGCATGAGAGCTGGGAAGACGCCTTTTATGAATGAAACGCAAGAGGCGGCAGTGGCCCTAATGAAGTCGTTAACAAAACTCCCAGTGACTTGAATGGGGCCAGGAATTAACCTATAATATCTGCAGGGAGACCAAGGAAAAGATCTTCCCATCAGGACGCTTGCTTTCTGCAGTGTAGGAGCTCACTCCCAGCAGTGATAATAACAGCAATATCCCATAAGCAGATTTCAAGGCATTTCAACCTGAGTTTTCTTTCACATTTCTCCTCTCCATCCAACCTAGGCAACCAATCTGAATTTCTAGAAAACCACAGTATGTTCTTTTTTTTTTTCCTCCTTGTTAGGTTTTTGTATTTCTCTCGATCTCCTGTTGATGAATGAATATGAAAGCTATAAATGGTTTTGTGTTGTTGAGTCAGAATAGGTACATCCATGCTGGAAAAAATACCAGGAATTGTTCTTTGGCCCTGAGCTCACATCCCCATAGGGCAGCCAGCACTCCACACAGCAGACCGGTCCCATGGAAACCGCCCACTGAGAAGTTTATAGCCTCTCAGCCATGCCTGGGCATGGAATAGTACTGTTAACCACAAAACACGCCTGGACCATGCTAATAATTTAACTTTACGGACTACAGCAGGTCACTGGCTAGGCCCATGACCTGGTCCTGTTTAATGCAGCAGTGGAAATATCGCCAGAGTGTATGTACTGGGCATCCAGTAATTTCTATGTCACTATCAAGTAAATGGTAGATCGTAAATACAAGGGAGTTTTAAGACCTTGCAGCTTCAAGCTGACCATTACAGGGAGGTAGAGGGTGATGGCACCCCACAAGGACACTGCAAGGCACAGCCCTGGCTCCTCCACAGACCATGGGCTGTAGCAATGCAAGGAGCTGAGAGCCTCCTGCCATGCCCAGAAATCTCCACCCAGAGCAAGAAACAGAAAACAAAAGGCAAAATTTCTCCTTTTCCACTAAGACATAGGAAACCTTCCTTTACCCTCCCTCCTCTTTAAAGACCTAAATCCTACCAGCAGCCAGTTTTGCAAGGGTTAACCAGCATGAAATGAATGTGGGGAGACAGTCCGGGTCCGTAATCACTTATTATTTTCAGGTAATATGCTTTATCTCTGACTAATCTCCTCATCTGGAGAAACACTCACTACAGACAAGAGTCACCGAGGTTATCTCTGATGATGGGTCTCTACGGACTACTGGCTGCGAGGGACTGAGGAGAGGCCAAGGAGAGGACTTCAATTATGGCCTGAATTATGCTCCGGTAGCTGAAAGGCCATTGTTTAATCTACTAGAAATCATCTATTTTAGCAGATAAAGGGATTACTTGGAGTTTCTTTTTCCCAAGAACAGCATGTTATTCCAACTACTAATGGAACATTTGGTATTTAATTAAAGAAAAAGCACAGGGAGAAGCAACACAGGCATCAACATCACTTCTGGGGAAATTCAACTGATTGTCACCCTTTGATGCTGCTCAATCACCTCTATCTCACTCACCCTTCCTACAGCCCAGATTAAATCATCCAGTTCTCTCCATCCTGCACATTTGATGACTGGGGTTTTTTTAGGGATCTCATCCGAAACTTTGGGACTACACAATGTGAATTCACCGCTCCGCAGAAACCTCTGGACTTGTAAAAAGCCACATTACCCTTCAAGAGGAGAGTGTGGAAATTTGAGTTGGATTTTCTTCTTCTTCTGCATGCTTGGTGCTGGTTGCTGTCTGGCAGGGCTCTGTCTGCCTGGCCCATTAGAGTGATCTGGTGTCATAGGTCCAGTGTTTGGAAACTCAAAATGGCTCCATTGCTCAAGGATGAACCTGAAAGTGCTGCATGCATAAATCTTCTGTTTCCTCCTTTTCCCTCTCAGTTCCCTTGTCTTTGCCATCTCCATTTTTAGAGAGGTTTGCCCTTTTTTTTTTTTTGTCCCACAGACCATAAAGGATAGTTACAAGTCATTCTCAAGTGCTCCACTGTGTTTAGCAAATATAGACTCATTTTCTCATGTCATCCACTCCTTCAGTTCCACAGACCACAGACTCAAAGGGTCTATGAAGGAAAATTAGGAAGTAGCAGCTTACAGAGGTAGGTGTAAATTCAGTACAGAGGGGTACACGCCTCTGTCAAGAAAATCGTAAAGCAAAAGAAAAACAAATCAAAATTAAAACCAAAAGTCTAGTTTCTCCTACCATCAACATCTTAATTCTCTTCCCTTTACCAAAACGAAGAACAGGGTACCTTGAAAGTGACTATCCAGTCAGCCAGCAGCCAGAGTTTCCTCAAACAGATGACCATCCCTTTTGTAAAATCCTACTGCTGACTGTCCCATTTCTGACATGGTCTCACAATCTGTAACATTTCGTTGTAAATATCAGCTGTCTTTTTTTTTTGCCTTCCTGATCGTCCATTTCTTCGCACATAGATCAAGGACAAGGACCTACTGAGTAGCCTGATTTTTGCTTTCATGATTTCTCTGTGCCTTTTCATGACTCTTTCAGATGACCTATGCCTCTGTAGAAGGATCTTTTGCTGTCCTGTGTGGTGAAATTTCTCAGATAAATGGGGCGGTCCATCTTGTCCACCCTGCTGCTACCTGACTGTGTAGTTCTCATCCTTTCTCCCTTTCCTCCTGGTCCTCATCTGGCCTACGCCAATGTTTGATCTGCATCATTCATCATCAGACACAGAAACCTGACTTGGCACATCTGATGAACCGGCACCACCACTGAAGATGTGGTCATCCTCAAGCTCTTGATCTCCTTGTCTGACTTTGCCTAAAGTCTTTGGTGACTGTAACTCCATACTTCACTTCCTACAGGCAGCCCCAGAAGTTGCTGCAAACTATCAAGTCACCCTGTCTGCTGCCAGTCGTTGTGTTGAACCAGTTGTTCAGCTTGCTCTTGACCAGGACTGCTGATCTCACCTCTTCATAATGTTCTTCAGCAGCTTCTTACACATATCATATAGCCCTAGGACACTCCACGCACCTATTGCAACACACTAGGTCAAATGACTTTTAGAAATTGTGCAACTGAAGTTCTTGGTATCTCTGAACTTGCCAGTGACCAGCCTCTTGCACTGGTTTTGCTGTAGTGTCCCTCTTGCTTTGAAGAAACTGATTCCACCTTCTGAATCCTCCAGCAGGGAACACAGTGAGGAATTTGCTTAGGTATCAGGAAATGCACAGAATTTGAAAGGTCACCATTGTGGGAATTTGCTTACTTGGATCCTTTTACCTTGTTCAGGGTATTTTTTCTTCCCTGATAACATACAGTTGCCTGGCTGGGTCAATGACCCATGCTGCAGCTCCATCAATCCATTCTCAGCCCCTCTGATTTCTTCAGTCTCCTGACCCTTCTTTGCAACCTCTGCCATCAAGATTCTTCTTCTCATCCTGCCCCTGAAGCGTTATAATCTCCCAAACACTGAGAATCTCTTCATCTCTTGATCGGTCATCTGTAAAGACTCTGGTAATATTTCACCCATCTCTTTAGCCTGTTCTTTCCTGAAAGGAGGGAGTTATCCTCAAATTTAATGTTGTAGAGATGTCGTATGCTTGTTGTATGCATAGAGATGTTGTATGCTTGTTCTTCTTCCTTAGCATCTATTATAAAGGACCATCTTGATTTGGACTTTCACAAGAATGTTTTAATTCTGCCTTGCTTTTTAAACCAATTCTCCTTGACTGCCCTTGCTATTTGACTTCTGCGCAGCTCTGGGTATGCCTGCTGAGGGTATGTCTTGTCACCTATACATTCTGCTTATCCCTGGCCAGGTGGAGAATGCCTTCCAACACCCAGGCTCAGTAGCTGCCTGCTTTCTTTCTCACCAAGCCATTTTAAGTAAATGTTGTTGAGACAGATGATGAGGTTATGACTGCAGAAGACCATTGCTCCAGGGGATACCCAGTATTTGTTCTTCCTCTAATTGCTAATTTTGGTCTTCCTAAATGCCAATCATAGCTTTTCAGCTCTGTTGCCTATTTAGTTTGCACTTGCACTTCTTTTTGCATATGTAGAATCTGTAGAACCTCATGAAAGCCTGTAGGCACTTGCCATATTTGCTCCTGGTTAGTATTGTCTTTGCCAATCTTTGGCATGTGCCAATCAGTCATGAACATCAGTCACTAGGTACATGAATGGTTCACTCCCAAGGTACGGCTTAGACATGCCTTGACTGGTTGCCTGAAATTGCCTGAAATTCTTCAAAGAAATCAAGGGAATTCTTCCTCAGTATCTGTCACAGGAGCCCATATGTCTATAAGCGCTATAGAACCTGTCCAACAGACTGAAACTGAAAAGCTGATTTTTGAAACGTGACAAATCTTGGGTTGACCAGGGTTTTCTTTCTACTGCTGTGATTCCTGCTGATCCCTCTCTTGTGTTTTGCACCATTGCCTTAAAACAAGGTTTTCCCATATGGCATCGCTACCTTGTCTTTCCACCTTATTTTTGAAAGGTGCACACTATTATGCTGGTACATCTCTAACTGGCTCACTAGGAGTGAAATTTTACCCAAACTAATCTCTGATTCCTGTTTCTGCTGGCCAAAGCTTCCATTAACAGCAATCCTTTCACTGGACCACTTCCCCTCATCAGGCACTGACCTAGTTACAGATATCAAACAGCATCTACATGTCCATGAAGACTGAATAGAGCTCAAAACTCTTTCTGTCAGTAGACTTCATGGCAGACATGGCCCTGTGGGCTTTAGCACACATTGCTCTGCATCATATGAGTGGGTTTTTGGCCTAGATGAACAACACAGTGCTTAGCCCTTCTCATAAAAGCCATACTTCCAAGAGAGGGCAATTCTTATTTAAGCATCACAGCAGTATCTAAATTACCCAAATCACCTGCCTGGCTGGGCACTAAAACCTGGACAGAAATATCACTGTATCAAGCAAAATTAAGCACAGTTCAAAGACAGCAAACCAACTGAGGGAAGCTGTGAGTCTGGAGCTGGAGTATAGTGCAATGTCCAAGGGAGGGCTGATGGAATGGGAATGGAGGAAAATGGGAATGTGGGAGATCACTGTGAACAGCCCGCATGCATGCAGAAGGATCCAAGCTAAAGCTTCTCTTAGTAGCTGTCTTCTTTCAAGGATGTATTAGAAAAAAATCTCACACCTTAGTTTTCAAATTGGTGGAGAACCCACAGTAAGTTCTGATAAGCTGTTCTAACAATTATGCATGATAGTAAAAATTGATACTTTGCACTTAATTCAGTTGCACGTGAAGCTGTTTAGAGCTGTCTGAGGTTCCCTACAGTATCTGAGACATCTGCGATGTCTGACATATTTGAAACAGTGCCAGTGGGAGACCACCAGAGAATGCAAAGCACCTCAAATAGTCCCAGCTATCCCTGTGTGAGCCGATGAATCGAGCCCCTTCTACCTGTTCCGCATCAGTTCTGGCCACTGGTTCTTGCTACAGCTTTATCCTTTATCTTCATGCTTCTGCTCTTGCATATAAACTGCAAATATGTCACACATAATATCCCCTTCCTCTAAGTAATTAAAGTGAGTTCCTTGAGAAGCTTCAAGGCTCAGCTGCATGTTGTGTGCAGTGGTATCTTCTCAGGAACATGGTTCCTACCAGTTCTATTTTATGACCCCTAGCTCTTGTATTCGACTAGAGAGTGAACAACTTCATCCCTGTTACTTTACCCCGCTACTCATGATTTTATAAGTGCTGTCACAATTTGATGCACTACCAATATGAAATAATCATAATTCATAGAATCATTTAGGTTGGAAAAAAACCTTAAGATCATTATTTATTCCTGTGGCTCATTCATACCAAGATCACAACAAGGAACAGATGGTTATTCACAAAAACCCCAAACAACTTTAAAAAAAAAAAAAAATTAATTTCCAGGACAGACTCCATCAGTCATAAATCTCAGATTTTGTTCCTAAATGTGTCCTTTTGCTTCTCCTTATCAAAATACACTCTACCCATTTTCTCCCAGTTGCCGTGCAGAGATCAAGGTACCTCTGCGTCAGTGAACTGTCTTCTTCATTACTTAACACTCCGTAGCCCCAGTTTTTGACTTTTGCACATTTGGTCTA
Organism: Numenius arquata; assembly: GCF_964106895.1. Lineage (NCBI taxonomy): Eukaryota > Metazoa > Chordata > Aves > Charadriiformes > Scolopacidae > Numenius > Numenius arquata. The sequence goes on from NC_133580.1 coordinate 51,119,410, forward strand.
CAATGATTCTTTATTTTCCCCCCGGATCAATGACAGAAACAGAGTAATGAGCCAGTTGCCGCAGGATTTCCCTGCAAAGAGACTCAAGGATTCATTTTTCACAGTGACATTCGGAAATCTCTGTTTAACCAGTTAGACCCACTGAATTTGCACCATGTTGATTTTATACCCTTTTTAAAAATTCCACCTCCAACATGGTATTAACCAAACACTTTCATACATCAGTTACATCAAGAGTTGCTCACTCTTACTGGAGAACAAAAGCGAATAGATTTGACAAGGCTATTTTCTATATATGCTCACTCATTCACATCGATTTCATTGCCTTCCTTTAAGAATTCATTAATCAAGTGATGTGCCCGCTATTTCTTGCCTTTAACAGTGACAGGCTGACAGTCCTAGAATTACCTGAGTCGTTTGGCCAATCCTTTTAAATAATGAGCCAATATCAGCTTTCTTAGTCCTCTAAACTCTTTCTAGTGTCCCAAAATGAAAAGTCAGCATTAATGGCCCACATGATATATTCCTGGTTCCAACAGTTCTGAAACTCTTGGCTGTGAATTCCTGGGACTGGTTAATCACAAAATATTTAATTTATGTGGTTGCTATTTAACATAATCCCTAGTTATTAATGGAGGCCAAAATGCTGTTTCACCAGCTCCTGATATTAATACATTGTCTGATTTTCTCCCCCAGACAAACATGGAAAAGAAATATTAATTTAATACTCCTCCGTTTCCTTGTGGTGGTGGTGAAGGCAGCAACTGCATTTATCTACTAACAGTTTCGATTATTTTTACCTTAGCTGACCATAAATTTGTCTTTATGTTTTTCTACTTAAATTACTCACTCCAGGGCAGAGGTGGCCTATTCAGATGAATTAAAACCAAAAGATACCAGCCTTTACCTTACTCTATAGGAGTGATTACTCTGGGGCAACCAGCCCAGAGCACTAAGCTCCATTTCAAATATCCCATTACACATCAAAAACATGTAAGAACTACAAGGATGTTGCTTTATTTCAGCCCAGGTCAGCTTCTACCTTTAAGCAGGAGGGATGAAGCTCCCTGCTTAACACTCCTCCTGGAAAAGACACTATCCAATACTACCAAGTTAGTCACACCTCATTGTCAGGTGGATTTTTTTATTGTTGCAAAAATAAAACGAGGAAGGATTAAATTCATGGGACTGGAGTGGGGATTTTAAAATGCTTTTTTATGAATCTTAAGAGGAAAAGCAGGAGGAATGCAGGGCGCTGAGAGCTTCTGCAAACATGCTTTCAAACACCTGGAGCGTGTGCTTAATCCACCTGCAAACAGCTGACTTCCTCCTGTCTCCCACCTGGCTCCTCTTCCCCCCAAAACCCAAAAGTCAGGTTTCTTTCTCAGTTTTGGTGAACTCACCTCTGGCACGCAGAGCTACTGAAGCCTGGCCATATCCCTTTGTCCCTTTACACTCCGAAATTCCCAATTGCAACTGTCTCACTCCCAAGGTGTCTATTTAATCCCACTCTTATTAGGAGCACAGCGCTGGGTAAATTACAGAGGTTACAAACAATGAAGCTTTTATCAAAACTTTGGCTAATCAGTGACTAACAAGCTCTCATTCAGAAAGGCAGGCCCAGGCTAAAACTATCCTGGGGGTGGCGGGGGGGGGAAGAGGACTGGGGAGAGGGTGTTCCTTTAGAACTGCATCAGTGCCCCAGTCCACAGCCACAGAAATATCTGTGTGAGCACAGGAGACAGAAAAAGCATCCGGGAGTGGACACAGAGCAGAACAGCTTCTTTCAGCAACGGTGTATGCTCTCGACAGCCTAAAGTGCTGGAGTAACTACAGCTTGCGATAAACTGTGATTTATTCCTTGCTTTGTGGTGGAGTAGAAGGACTGCATCATGCTCAGCACCATATAAAAGCACTGGGAAAATATTTGCTATTCCAAAATGCTAACCCTTGGTCTGCAGCCTGCAGTGCTTTTATGGAGACCATGAACTAGAAACAAAACCAAACCAAGCCTGTTGTTGGTAGCCTGAAAAATTGTGGAATGAGGACATCTCCCCAGGAAATGTTGTAGGGTCTGAAAAATCAAGAAAAATTTGAAAACCACTGATCTTATCATAAAGTAAGCTGGCAGAATTTGATCACCAGAACTTCAGTCCAATAGATGACTAGATACAGGGAGAGAAGTATATACATTATTCTCATTAGGTAAGGGATAAAAATTACTTCAACCTGTATACACATACACAGAACACCCTTCCCAAACTCATGGCAGCAACACATATATTGCACAGCACCAGACATTCTCTCTCTGTTACCCATTTGCAGGACAAATCAGAGGGTGAGAGAAAAAAAAGAGACTTTCTTAGAGCAGATTAATAGGTGTAAAGCACCCAGGCTAGGAAGCAATAGGCTTAGCTGTAAATAAGGGAGTGGTACTACTCCCTTTAAAAATTTAGTTTAAATTTAGTTTGAGCTGTTCTTAATCAATTCCTTGATATACTTGAGAGTGGAGCGATGGTCCTGGACCACTCCAATAAAAAAGATTAATTCTCCTGTCTTGTCCCAGAGGATGAAGAATTCATTCACAATTTCATTGATGACTCTGGAGAAAGATACAATCCAGAAATGGAGAATTCTCTTACATGTGGGCCATCAAGTTACTGCCTTGCCTCTTGCCAGCCCTAGGGAGAAAGTGAGACTTATATTGCAAATGCAGCCAGAACAAACCAAACCTGTGATTCCTGCTTCACTGCAGCAATTCAGAGCCATTGAAGGGATCCTGGTCTCTCTCCTACAGATAAACTCAATAGCGGCCAATATGGGTTATTATGTCCCGATCCTCCAACACATTCCCTGTGCCCAGACCTCAGCGTCCTCGAGAAACAGAGAGAGACCCGGGTGGGTGCAGGTATCGGCTCCTGCTGCGAGGCTGGGTGCGCAGGTCTGAAGCATTTTCAGGTTTCCGTGTTCAGCTGTACACACCTGAGATTCACAACAGGAAAGTTAAGCCTGTGCCTACATGTTCAGAGGAGCAGGGCCTTAGAGGCAAAGAGAGTGTCTTCCTAGCAGGGGGGAAATTGCTTGCCGCATGCACGACAGGGACAAGCACACCACCAGAGCGAATGGTGTGGCTACCACAAGGCGAGGTCGGGGAGGACTTTGCTCTCCTGCAGCCTTTTTCCTCGGGAAGTCTTGAAACACTTTCCCGGGCAGCTGGCTGGAGAGGTTCTCAGGCAATCACAGCTGGCTGGGGATACAGCTCAGCCCCGACTCCCAGGTGCCATGGGCCCCTCTACCCGGCAGACCTCACTGCCACACTCCTAATGCCAGTGCTAACGAATGTCCCAGCAACTCAGTAATAACAGAGTAGTTTCACAGCATTGCTCAAGCCCAAATCTGCTCGCAGTGGTGGACAGTAGCCTCAGACTCTTACCTTGGAACTGATTGCAGTTTCACGTTTCAGCACCTCGCTTGCCAGTTTCAGGTGTGTTTCGGAAACGCAAACATCTCCCAGACCTCTCCGGAAAAAAGCCGCATTTAAAAAGCAGAGAGGCAGAGAGCTGGATCTCTTCATGCTGCTCTCCTCGTGCCTTGGCAGAAGGGAACAGCAACAGGTTTGTACTGAGAGCTGACGATGTTTTGAGGCAACACTGCATCCTACTTGCAGGATAAACGCATTAAAGAAAATTAAACCTTTTTACAGCCGTCATACCATCAAAGCTTCATTCTCTCCACTCTTTAAATTAAGTGTTGGTTTGCATATCCGTGCCATTCTGGCTATGTAGTAACCTCTCTAAAGCTATTTTTGTTTCACATTCACTATTTGGTAAAGCAAGCTGGAGTTTTCTGAGGACACGTATTTTTATTAGAGCTAATTCAGCATTATTTTCTCACCCATTTCCTTTGTTGGAAGCAGAGAAATCAACTACAGAAAACTCGAAGGCAGCATACCATGCCTCTGAGGGAAACCGCCTTCCCCGCCTCGTCATAGCCGGGCTGTTCCTCTAGATGGCTCTGCCTTTGCCCAAATACATCAAATCCCTGAAGCAAAAATCGCAATTTCGAGCGATACGGCGATATCACTGACTGCTCTTCTCCCTCCTGCAATGATCATGGGGTTTTTGAGCAAACGGATAAACACTGATTTGTTGCAATTTTAGAGAATAACATTTTCGGTTTAGCTCTTCAAACACCTAGGGAAGTTGCTTTTTAAAAATCTACCTGCTTCTTGTCATTTAGATGCCCTTTTTAGCCGTGATTTCCCCATAAACTGCTTGTTTTAGATGCCTGTTGTCCGGTCAGACTTCAAATCAGCATTTTCCAGTGTAACTCTTCTGCAAAGAAATGTGGAGCTGTTATAAATAATAAGGCAAGGAAACTGAGAAGGAAAAAGACACCTTGCAGAGCATAATGTAAAATTTTGTCCTGCTGCTCTGGCTATCCAAATACACACAATATCCAAATTAAGCTCTTTCCCCAAAAGATGCACAATAAAATCAGCAACAGAGACAGAAAGACACAAAATAACAACACGAAAAAATCCCCCAAAACCAAAAAAACAAACACGTCCCCTTATCAGTAAAGGAGGAAACTCAAAATCATAATTCTTCACCACACTTTTAAGCAATTCTGTGTCCCGAAAGTGTCTGTCCACTCGTTCTAAAATGAAATACAATGGTGAAAGTTCTCCAATTATCACATCCCTGCTTAGATCACACGAGGGATGAAAATTTGGAATTGGATCTAGCCCGGGAAAGCTGCCTCGATCCGGCTTCACTGATTTAGATGTGCGTTTATAACTATTTTATCGAAGACATAAAACACAAAGACTTTTCCCAAACGCTCCCCTGTCCTCAAAATCCTGTTGTCAAATCAAGACACCAGGCACTTGCAACCTTGGGGAGACTGCTTCGCATCCGTACCTGGAAAGTGGATTTTTATGCATTTTTACCAGCAGAGAACGGAGTAACAATCCCGTTTAAGACTCAGGGATTTACAATTTCTAAGCGACTGACAAAGACTAAATTCTCCTGCACCGTTGGCCGTGTTTTACTTGTTGTACGTGTGGGTCAGACCGTGTGCTTTGCCCTGGACGAGAAGGATTTTCTGGAGCGGGTCCTCATATAAACCCCGGGGTGTCGGGATAGGTATGAACACCCGGGGGTTTTTCCTCTGCGAAAGGATGCGCTTTCCCTCCAGCTCCCCCGAAGCACGAAGGCGAAAATCAACTTTTATTCATTAAATCGCGCCCCGCGCCCGCCCGCCCTTTCCTCCCGCAGAACGAGCGACCACGCCGATGTTGTTTAATTTCGGGCAGTTCCTTACCCAGAGCTAATTAACTGCGATCTCAGCCCCGGCTGTTACGAGACGGGCGGCAAAATTACACATAAATAGCACAGTTTAGGCGAATTTCAGCCTTCGTGTTCCCGTCGGGGCAACCGCAGCGATACTAATCTCCCCCGGACCTCAATTTCGGGGCCGAAGGGATCAGGGACGATCGCGTCCGTGGGAAAAGCGGGGAGGGGGAACCGTCGCTAAGCGCTAGGGCAGCGCGGAGAGCCCCGGGGCGGGGGGGGGGAACGATGGGGGGACGGGACGGGACGCGGACGGGACAACGGTGGGGCGAGGGGGGGGGGTGACCAGTCTCAGGGTTGCCGCCCCCGCGCTGCCGGGGCAGCATCCAGCCGGCAGCCAAATCCCTGGCGCCTCCCGCCGGTCCCCCCGCCGGTCCCTCCCCCATGGCCGCTTTTGGGGCTCGGCCTTGCCCCCCTCCGCCTCCCTCCCCGCCGCCGAGCCGCGCTACTGGCTGCTCCCGGCCCGCCGCCGCCGCCCGCCCAGCCCCGGCCGCGGGCGGGGAGGCCGGGCGCACGGCAGCGCCTATAAGGGCGCCGAGCCGCAGCCCCCCGGGATTTTTGGTCTGGGGCCACCGAGGCCGCCGTGGGGGGGGTGGGTGTCGGCGGTAGAGGACGGGAGCGGCGGGGGGGGGAGAGCGCCGGCCGCCCTGCATGGCCAGGGATTATGAGCGCCGGTGAGTTGCAGCAAGCGCAGCCCAGAGCCTCGGCGCCGGCGGCCGCCCCTGCGCCCCCGCAGCCCCGCAGCGCCCAGGAAGCCCCCGACATGGCGGTGTACTGCAGCGAGAACTTCAGCGTCTACCCCCAGCCCAGCCTCCACCCGCCCGGCGCTGCCGCCGCCGCCGCCGCGGCCGCCGCCGCCGCCGCCGCCGCCGCCGCCTCCTCGGGGCAGCGGGCGGGCGGGTACGCGCTGGGGGACTACGGGGCGCCCGCCAACGCCGGCTACCTGTGGGGCATGAACAGCCCCGCGCCCTACCTGCAGGGCCCGCCCGGCTCCGCCGCCGCCGCCGCCGCCCCCTTCCTGCCGCCGGCCTCGTACGGCTGCTCGCGGGGCGGGCAGCTGGTGGGCTCCCCCCCGGCCCCCGGCTCGCCCTCGGCGGGCGGCGCGGAGCTGAGCTGGCTGAGCCTGGCCAGCCAGGAGGAGCTGCTGAAGCTGGTGCGGCCGCCCTACTCCTACTCGGCGCTGATCGCCATGGCCATCCAGAGCGCCCCCGAGAGGAAGCTCACCCTCAGCCACATCTACCAGTACGTGGCCGAGAACTTCCCCTTCTACAAGCGCAGCAAGGCGGGATGGCAGAACAGCATCCGCCACAACCTCAGCCTCAACGACTGCTTCCGCAAGGTGCCCCGCGACGAGGACGACCCCGGTGAGGCCGCCGCGCCGGGCGGGAGGCTGGGCTGGGCTGGGCGGCGGGGGGATGCGGCGGGCGCAGAGCCCGCGGCGCCGCCGGCACCCCGGTCAGGAGAGCGGGCGGCAGCCGAACCCTTGTCCGACGGGTCCCTTGTCCCCTCGAGCCGGGCGTTGTGAGGAGACCGGGCTCCCGTGTCCCCTCAAGCAAGTCGCTGTGAGGGGACCGGGCTCCCTTATACCTCGGGGCTGGTGACATGAGGGGACCGGGCTCCCTTGTCCCCTCGGGGCCGGCGCTGTGGAGGTCGTCCTCCCTTGTCCCCCCGGAGCCGGTGACATGAGGAGACCGGGCTCACTTGTCCCCTCGGGGCCGGTGACATGAGGAGACCGAGCTCCCTTGTCCCCTCGGGGCCGGTGACATGAGGAGACCGAGCTCCGTTGTCCCCTCGGGGCCGGTGACATGAGGAGACCGAGCTCCCTTGTCCCCTCGGGGCCGGTGACATGAGGAGACCGGGCTCACTTGTGCTCTCGGGGCCGGGCGCTGTGAGACCGTCCCCCTTGGCCCCCCTCGGGCCCGGCGCTGGCACCCGCGGGAGGTTCGCTGGCCCCAGCCCGCACTCCCCGGGCTGTCCGGGTGGGCTGAGGCCGGGAGTGCCGGTTGTGCAAGGCTCGGCTTCTTCGGCCGTGATTCACGGCGCGTCTCGCCTCCCCTCCCCTCCCTTCCCTGCCCGCCGCTCGCCGGGCCGGCCCCGGGGCACAGCCGGTGCCCGGCAGTGGGCGGCGAGCGTGCCCGGGACGGTGCTAGGGCGGCCCGGCAAGGAGGGGACGTGCCGGTCTGGGGCCTTTTGGGGGACGTTGTGGGGTCACTGCTCCTGTCAGGCCTGGGCATGGGCAAGAGGTGTGTGGGGACGGCTAATGCCACCACAGCCCCCTCACACTAAGTGGCCCAGCTTGCTGTCAGGCAGCCAGAGCAGGGAGAGCCCCACTTCGTGTCCCCTTTGGCCAAGTCTGAGGTAGAGGTGCGGATCTTCCAGGGAGGTCTATGCTCAGTCTTCCAGACTTTCCAGTCAGGTTCGCTTGGGCATTGGAGGAGTGGATGTGATGATGTCCTGGAGCCAGGTTTTGGGTCCTTGTACTGGATGACAGACAGAGGAGGAACAGGTGTAGGAGAGGTGTGGGTGCTGTGCTGATCGGACAAGACATGGATATTGCTTATCTGTCTGCAGCAGTGCTCGCTGTCACACAATTTGACTTTCTCTCATTTCTCCTGTTTTCCACCAGGGAAGGGAAACTACTGGACCTTAGATCCCAACTGTGAGAAGATGTTTGACAATGGGAACTTCCGTCGCAAACGTAAGCGGCGCTCTGAGCCCAACGCCCCGGCGACCGCATCTGCAGCCTCCTCTCTGGGGGGCCTGAAGGCCGAGGAAGAGAGACCCATCCCAGCTGCAGGCAAACCGTGTGGCAACAGCCCACCCCCAGAGCTGGACCCCTCGCCTTCTGCCAGGGACCATCCAAAAAGTTCCTCTCCCTCCAGTATCATTTCATCCACCCCCAGCTGCCTCAGCACCTTCTTCAGCGGCATGAGCTCCCTGAGCAGCGGAGGCAGCCGGCTGACAGGGAGTCTCGGCAGTGACCTGCATCACAGGAACTTCTCTGCCGGACAGCTGAGCAGTGGCACTTTCACCCCTTCCAGCAGCTCTTCTCAGGAGGTGCCTTCACCAGACCAGCTGCAGCGGGTTGCGGGACCTTCCCCCGCCTACTACAGCTCCTTCCATCCCAGCAGCAGCAGCCAGGGAGCCCAGTACAACCACTACTACAACTTCACAGTTAACAGCCTCATCTACACCCGGGATGGAACAGAGGTGTAGGATGCTGGGGCAGTCGACCGGCAAGCGCTGCAAAGGGAATGGGAGTTGCAGGTGTATTTGGCAGCACGAGGGACCATATGCTTTTGTAAACAGCATTTCAATGTGGACACTTCCCAGGAGTTCTTCCAGGAAGACAGATCTTCCCACCTTTCAAAATAAGAACACCCCTTAAACACCAGCAGAAGGCAGATACAAAGTCTTTTCCCCCATTCTGGAAAATGCTAGGTGGTTTAGATGGCTTGCCATCTAAATTCTGCAGACAGAAGTGAACTGAGTTATTATTTTCAGAGGTTTCTAATCCTGAATGTAGAGTAAGAAGTTTAAAAACTATAACCGTAAAGCGATATCAGCGAGAGCCACATGTAGGCATCCAGTGAGTCTTAGAAGAGAACAGGAAAAAAAAATGAAGAGATTTCTTATGAAGTGCCTTGTACAATGTATTAAAAAACTCTTCTGCCAGCAATTGCCTCTGTAAGCCCTTGCTTTCTGTCCTGATCTCGCAATATGCAATGCACGGGGTGGGGAATTCTCTGGGTAAACACCCACCCAAAACGTCCTCAAAACCCCCGGAGGTTCGCTCTGGTCTCCCTGTGTATGGCATATTGTACAGCCAGGGCCGTGTGTTGTAAAGCAATCTTTTTTCCCTGAGCTTAGTACCAAAGATAACTCTAGCCATGCAGCTTTAGCACGAGAATAAACACTGGGGTATTTTTATACATATTTGTACGTAATGTAACTCTTCTGTACATATGTTTCTATGTGGTTTTATATTTGTAAATTATGCTCTGGAGCTGTACTTATTTATAATGTGTTTTAAACTTTGTTAAAGTTTATTTTACTTGGTTTCCCCTCCTTTTTTTTTTGTTGTTTTATTTGTTTTTAATTTTTTGTTGGTTTTGGTTTTGTTCATTAGTGTATTAATGAAACTTTTCAGGCTGAACAGCTGTTGGGAATAAAATGTTAACAATTGTTAGATTTTTGTCTGGTTGTTCCTCAGTATGTTTGAAGTATTTTAAAACTCCGTGGGAGACAGGTTTTGCTTTCACGTGGTTTGGGATAAAAGGTGCAAAGATTTATGAACAATTTCATCTGCGCAGTAAGATGGAAAAAAAGTGTTCTGGGCTCAAAGTAGACGCATCTGAGCTGATTTGCGGCATCTCATAATCTCATTGTGCAGAGTGGGCACTCTGGGCTTCTTTGTTTGTTTGTTTGTTTATTTTTGTCAACAGTCTGAATTAGGACTGTCCTTTTTCAGCCTGGTTTAGTAAAAATAAATAAATAAAAGCTTGCAAAAGAAGTGGGGCTGGTTCCAGTGTGGTGCTAGCTAGCAGGAGGTACGAAGCCTGAGCTTGGCTGTTGGCTCGAGCGTTTTGCAAATCCGTTTTTCCGATAGGTTTGCACCTGCTCAAAGCAGCAGGCTGGTCCAGAAGTGGGACCTTCTCAGCTAGTGGGGCAGGCGGAGCGTCTGCTGGGAACAGGCACTCCTGAAGATCCATCCTGATTCCCGCTGCTGGGAAAGGAGACTCCCATCCTCCAGCAGCCGTTATGCAAAACGATCGACTCCCAATTCTTGCCTTTTGCATAAGCTGCTTGTTGGGTGCCGCGTGCGGGTACAGCGTAAATATAAATGTCTTCATGAGGAGTGTAGCATCAATAATGAAGTTAAGCATGAAATTGCAGCTATTTAACATATGTGCATCTGCCGTGATGTAAGGCCATCCCTGCAGGCTATTCATAAAACCAAATTGTTTTATGATGCGATGCAAGCGCCTCTGCACTGGCTGCCTGCATAACGTACAGGGGAGTGATGCAAGGCAAACCACTGGCCTGATCCAAAATATAATGAAGCCATGACGAAACGTCAGGTGACTTCCATGTGCTTGGGATCAGGACCAAGTACTTTCCCCAGCACTGGCCAACCACCATTTGTGCAATAGCAGAGACCAGTGGGCGGGTGGCAACTCCTGCCTCATCCCCCTCTCGCTCACCCCTTCCCAGCACAGATACCATCTTCTTGGCTTTAGGGGTAATTCCTCTGTGTTTAGATTTTTAATTGCATCTCAGGTGATGCAGTGGTAGCCATAATGGGAGGGAGAGGGCAGACTGCCACTAGCAAAAAGACAAGGTGGTCAGTCTTGTCCTACTCGGGTTCAATCGCACCAGGTGTAGAACAGTTTTATTTGGGGTTTACACTGCTCAGTTTCTTCTAGAAGTGGCAGAGGGATTCCCAACACGTTCAAAAGATTTAGGGCCAGTCCCTAAGTAAGCCAGGAACCACTTACATATCTAAGTGACCATTGCACCCTTTCTCTACTCCACCAGACTGTTGTCAGACCTTAGCAAGCAGTGGGCCAATGTGGACACTTGCATGTGCCCAGCTCGTGTTCTTCTACACAGAAGATTTGTTTCAGGTTTTACCCTCTGCTACTTCCATCAGCTGTATGTTTCTGCAGACAGTACCCATAAATGCTTGCTCCTGAGGATCCTGAATCGGTGGCAAATTTGTGTTGCTGTGTGGTCTGCCTCTGGCTATGTGTCCTCAGCAAATGTCCCAGGGCTCAAGACACCTTTTCGTACCACATCGGTTGAGTGTTGGCATAGCCAGAGCCTGCCAGAGCAGAGCCAGGAAAGGATTCACCCACCACAGTGCTCCAGCCCCGCTCCTGAGGGATGGTGGTGGGCTCTAGGGAGGTTCTGGCAGGTCTAACTGTCCCCAGTGCACCTTTCCTGCCATTAGCACCAAATTCTGCTCCCTCCAGGGAAAGTGAGCCCTTAGCTGGAACCAGGGGCTGTGGCCCCTCCTGCAGACACCCCAAAGGCTGGTGTGCTCATGATAAAGCAACCTGCCCAAGGGACGCTTGAGAGTAGATTTCAGCAAATAGACACCTAGTCTGCAGAGAGGAGCCAAGTGAATGAGGTAATGGCAGCCTTTTAGCTTTTCTTTTGTCATTAAAAGAGACTCTTAGCAAATCTTGGGAGAGGGAGGGCAGGAGGATTGAGTTTAATGAAAGGCACTTAAAAGCAGCAGGGCTATTGTCATGGGCTTTGGGGATTTACTGATTCCCCCATTGAAGGAGGGGGAAGAAAAAGGCAATTAGCCTGCTGGTCCCACCCTGAGAGTCCCCACTCTCCTCTAAATGCCAAGGCCATGCTTGGGATGGGCAGTTCTCCATGACAATGAGCCTCTTCCCAGCCCGGGTCAGGTGACAGCACAGCAGCCCAGGGAAGTCAGCGGAGAAAAGTCCTTCCCTTGGAGAGAGGCTCAGACTTCAGGCCTCTGTCCTCTCTGCTCTGGCAGCCACAGGAATCGCCCTGTAAAATGACTTCTTCTGGCATGGAGGGAGCAGTGCTCTCATGGTGAGTATTTGGGAGCCCACTGATCCTGACTGCTGGACGCTAAAGCTAAGCGTCACAAGAAGTCTCATCTTTGCTTGGTTTCTCCACAATTTCTAGGCATCTGGAAAGATGCCACCTCAACTGGGCAAGACAGATGCAGAGCAGCCATACTCAATGTGAAACCATGGTCATACTGATGACTGGAAACACAACCGCCTGGTACCTCTGCCTGTACCCTCCGACTCTCCCACTCAGGGACTGTGGCTCTTCCAGCTGAGGTTTGCACACACAACTACCGAAAAAGGCAGTCCCTGCTTGAAAAGAGGTTTAGTCCAAAGGCCTTTCAAGAGACGCGTTGGATCAGTAACACAGATGCTTGCTGGCTCCTACGTGTGGCGCTTCTCCAGCACGGGGTCGTTTAACTTTGCTCAGCACTGGCCTTATCGACATGCCAGCAAAGGTTCAGGCAGGCACCCACTGCAGGTCTGCACTTGAGCTCCTCCACAGTCCAAAGGCTTTGCCAGTACAGCTGGATCAGCCCAGTCCCCTAGAGGAGACCCAGCTCCCATCAACAAAGGAAACTCTTGTGCCAGTAGAGTTAAACCCCCCACCCCCAACAACACTGAGTATATTGCGGGGTGGTGGGAGGGGATTCAAGAGGCAGAACACAGCCATCCGCACTGGGTTTCATCGCCCGCCAAATCTTTTGGAAATAGGGCTTCAATTACTGCCACTGGCCATGGACTGTGGTTTGCATCTCTTCTGAAGGAGGAGGCTTTTGATTTGCGCTGTCACTCAAAAAGTCCATGAAAGTTGGCCATGGAATGTTGTGCCTGCACAGAAGGTTTTATTGCCTTTTTTACGCTGAACGAAGATGATTTTTCCCTGAAATCTTTAGGAATAGTTCAAAAGAAGTAGTAGTGTTCAAGGAAACTACAGATATCCTGCGCTTGCCCTCACTGTATTTCTAGCAATGGAAAATCTTCATCAGACTTCTTTAGGTAGAGCCACAAGCCATGCAGATCTCACCCGGCTTTGAATGCAACGTACCTGATTCCTGTTCTGCTCTTCATGGGAGGTGGTCCTGTCGGTCTCGTTCTGATAGTACATAAGATAAGAGAGCCCAAGTCTCATTTTGCAGGTTGACCCAAGAGAGGCGAGATGAGAATCAGACCTGGCTGATGGTACATGGATGGCTGATGCCTCAGCTAGAAATAGCTGAGCCAGATGGAAACGGCAATTGTTGGGAAATTGTTGTTTCTCCTTAGGCTTTGGCAAAAAAAAAGACTCGCTTTATTGTCCTGTTAGAAAATCCCTCCAACACAGATTTTTGCTCCCAATTATTTTTTTCTCTGATTGTTAAAAGAAGAAAAACATGGGCTTACCTTTCCTTTTTCCTTATTTTTTGCAGAAATCTCCATCAAGATGAGTTCCCCCCCCAACATTTTCTATTAAAAAGAAGGTTGATGGAATGTTTTTGACCAAATTACCAAGCGCAATATTCACCTGGGTAAGGTGACGAGAATTTGGCCCTCAAGGAATAACTGAAGTGTAATGTAAAACATCAAAGGTGGTTTTTTTTTTTTTTTTACCTTATACCTGAGCTATCTCTGAATCATATCAAATAATCTTCTCATTTCATAACACCATACAATGCAGGCTAAAAGTGTATGTGATCTGCTTTGTGTACTGCTGAATGGATGATTAAACTGTCTAACCTGAGGGATATTCATCCAGGGCCTGCCCCAAACACAGTGAAGTCAGGGGAAAGACTCCCACTGACTTCAGAGGGCTTTGGAGCAGACCCATAATCAGCCAGGCTCTAATATACTTCAGGTGGTGTCTATGAGACTGCCCGGGGACACGTAAAAGGAGCTAAAGATTGCAAACGTTGTAGGTCTGATCCAGGCAATTGGCTGCCGTAGGAGAGCAGAAGCCGTCACCTCCATCCGCCCGGGCTCCTCGGATCATTTTCCCTTTCCTGCAGTCCATTGTGTCTGGGATCTATTGACAAAGCAAAGCTCTCACCGTGCAGCCAGTCCACGTTTGCAATAAACAGTGGCAAATCAGTTCAGGACCGATGGTTAATCTGCCCTTGGACCCTTCAAGTGGTGCTGATTTTATATCTGATTAAAGTAAATAGCAGAGCTGGGCTGCACCATTTCCCTCCCAAGCAGGTTCAGAGGTTGGCAGAACTCACACCTCAACCTGCTGCTTCAGGGCCACCAGAAATAGTGATCCTGAAACACGCATGGGTAGTGCCTTAACTCCAAGAAAGCAGATGGAGCCAAAGCTGATATACAAAAGAAACAAGCTTGGACTTCCTTCAGCAAAGTGAATGATACTCAAATGGGGCCAAATTATATTGTGTGTGTGGGGAAATGACATTTACACTCATGTAAGTGTTCTTCTAGTCTAGACAATGGACATCTAGTGAAGCTGACAGGCCACAGGTCCAAAGCAGACCAGAGGAAGTGGAGATGCCTTAGTGGTGGTGGAGATGCCCTGGGGATCTCCTCGCTATAGAAGGATGGAAGCTTGTAGGGAGGCAGGATGAGTTCATAGAAAGGGGCTGGAAAATGCAAAGACCCTCATCTTTAGGTAGAAAGATCCTGAACTGCAAAATGTTGGAGCATGTACCACTGTATGAGACAGGCTTCCCTAGGCAACTGCCTTTTGGTACTGTGAGGCAGGACAGTGAGTTCGACAGTCTGATCCGACAGACCCATTTTATGGTCCTATAGTTATAGTAGTGTAGTTGAAAGCATCATTTCAAGTTTCGATCTTAGTATGGGCTGATGCAGAGCTCTGGCCAATCCTATTGGTTTGCATGAGCACTGAAGACACACAGCTTGCTGCAGCAGTTCTCACTCAAAAAAAAGTTGGCTAAGTTCGGGCAGACAAGTTGCTCTCTGCAGGTGCCTATTTCTCTCCATCCAATGCCGAGGAAGCCTAGAGAGCTAATTTAGCCCAAGCTTTTAGACCTCCCCAGGGCAGGAATGCATGGATATTTGCAGATATGGGGCAACTGTCACGTGTGGTCTTATATCTGATTACAAATAGTACTGTGGCTACCAGAGGTGGAGGAGTTGAAGGAGCTTTCAAAGCAAGACACAAGCCTAATCCATAGGTGAGTCTCCTTAGTCATGGGAGAAGAAATCTTCTACATAACGTTTCCTTCTCCCACACGGAAGCATCTCAGCCTTGCTTTGGTTTATTCAGTTCTGGGGAGAGCCAGGGAATTTCTTTGAGGTGGGACAGGAAGGTTTGATGAGCTCTTTTACTCATTGTATTGTTGTTCACGTACTACCCTAATCAGTGTAGGCACCTTCCAGCAGTGCAACATGATCCGTGATTCAGTGCATCCATGATTCTGTGATTCCGTGATCAATATGTCACATGTACTCTCTCTTTCCTGCTGCAGGCACTGCTCATGAAGTGTAAAGCTTTTGGTTTTGCAGGGAACTTTTGTTTCCTACTCGTCTGGGCTGCCCTGCATTTCTCGTAGAAAAAGCCATTTGTGAAGGGCAGCCTGGCTGGAGATGGCAGGTGAGATTTGTGGTGCACTGAGATTTGCAGCTCCACTGCACCCTAAGCTGTCCCCAGCACCTGTGGCAGCAGTTTTGAAATCACAAACCCAAATCATTATTTGATAAGTAGCATCAAAACCATTGGATGTCTCAGTGGCAGAAGGCTGGACAAGCTTTGCTGGGCAACATGAGACCAGCGCTCATGAGAGAACTGTGGTAAAATGCCCTGGCCTTGCACTGATGAAGCTTCATTAGGGCCCTTCATTAGACCAGAGCTTATCTTCAAATTCAGGGTAATGGATTTACATCCCAGTGAAGACAACAGGAGTTTGTGGCTTTCCCACAGGTTATCAAGTGAAAATAAACCACAGTCTATTCAGACAGAGCTCTCGGCTCAAAGGAAAGGTAGGATCCACTTTGTCCCTGCTTGCATGTAAAGCCATGTGAGCTAATGGAGAGCAGCTGGGTTCGGTAGCCAAGGCAGTGTGTGCCTAGATGTGGATATCTGTTCTCAAAAGATAATAAGACCTGTCATACTTTGGTGGAGAAAAAAATTACTGTCTTCATCCTCTCCAGCATTTGCAGCTTGTCCTTGGCAGCACGGCAGGGAAGCAGACCTGACGAGAAACCAAGGAGACCCTTCGAAGAATCAGGGAATGCACTTATTATAATTGAACAAGGGACTGTATTTATTTTCACTGTCCCTGGCAGGGAATGTGTGAGCAGTGGGAAGACTAGAGCAATGAGCATGTCATGAATGTTAAGGTCATTTATCATAACTCTGAATGCTGTTTCTTTCTAGGCGGCAGCTGCTTGTCACAGTGTGAAATTTCATTCCCTACCCTGGAAAGGTGACAATCCAAAGAGACAAGTATGACCAAGGAAGTGTTACTGGCCCAATTTTACTGCAAGGGGTCAAGGAACATCATGGGAAAGTGATTTGCTGAAGGTCACACAGTCCTATAGCAGAGTTAGGTGTCAAATCTGTACTTCCCAATGCCTCCATCACTGCTGAGTCAGCCTGAGACACTGTGGCAAGGCTCCAAACTCATCCTTCCTTGGTGCTGATACAGGAAAACACAACTGATCACAACACTTCTTGCCTAAATCTTACCTCTAGGTGCTCTACACAGGAGCATACATGCTGCTGGAGGAACTTTGGTCTTGCATAGGGAATCTAGTAGCATTTAATCTTCCTCCTTCCAAACCCCACAAGTCACCTGCACAGACAGGGACTGGTTCTCTCCCAAGGGATTTTCACAGTAAGAACTGTTCTTAACCACAGGACAACTGGAAATGTGCTAAACCTGCCAGAAATAATACCAGCACCCGGGAGCTGCAGTGACCAGAAACTTGAGACCCGTTTCCATGCATTACAAATCTGCTCAGGTTTTATAGTAGCAATGTTTAGTCTGCACACCATGATCTTAGAAGAAAGGGTTAAAATGTATTATGAGCCGAATCCTGCTCTGGAGATCTGATAATCTAATTACAGCAGTTCAGGTCCCATCTCTACCCCCAGTGCAATGATGTTTGCATCCAGGAGTGATACTGATCTGATTCCACCCAGTTTGAGCTCTCTCCAAGCAGCAGCCTTGCTCCCTGGATAACATGTGCTGCTTGCACTTGTGCACCCCCTCATAGCTGCTGCAATGCAGTGAGAGCATCTGCTCTCCCTCTTCCCAGGGGGAGGGGGAGATTTTTCCCTAGTTTTTGGTGGACAGAGGAGCTCCTGACCTCTGGTTTGGTGAAATGCTTCGGATGCAGGAATGATGCTTTTCCCCTTGCCACTGGCAATTTGTTTCCACTAGGAGAAAGTGATGCTCAGTGCCTCTGCAGGGAGGGTGCTGGAAGCAGGAGGAGGGATGACTTCTGAAATGACCTCAGAAGTGGCCTTTGCCTGGCCAAGCCACCGCGACTAGATCCTCGGCTATTAGGAGGTGTTGGTTCAATAAGTCTAGAAAAACATGTCAATTTGCAGCAGCAGAATTGCCCCAGCTCACTTCACGTCAGATATTTCACTGTGTGACTCACTCTCTGGACTCCCCTGACTGTACACAGCGTATTTCCCCTGCTTCTTGCAGGACTTGGACACCTTTCTTACTTATAGACACCCACCTGCAGACACGAACGATTCAGTGTCTTACCTGCAAGCTGCGTCCTGCCCTCCCTGCCCACCTACATGTCTGGCTGTCAGATCCTCACCAAAACTCCTCAACTCTCTAAGAGTGGGATTGGTTTCACCAACTTCAGGTGTTTCCAGTACAGATGTTTACATCTGAGCTAATCATCCTTGTCTCCCTTTTGAGCTGAAGTAGAGAATCTGGGGTGATGCACCTGCTTTTTTCTTGTTTATTTGTTTTGAGGTCTTCTTCAGGAATGGATGAATCGGTCCCTGATGTCTACTGCAAATGTAGAGGGGCAGATCTTCTTTAGTAAGATCAATTCCCTCCCCATAGTACTGCAAATATCATGAAAGCCATCAAGGGCATGGAGGGCAGAGACCAAAACTAGTACCTGCCCCAGGAAAACAGTTATAATTCATCAGCCCTGGCCTTCAGACCGTGCTACTGCGAGGTGGGAAAAACTCATCAGGAACCATTCATTCATTTCACTGCCCATGGAAGAGGTCTTCTTTTCTTTTGCTCTAACACCTAGAGAAACAACTGTGTTTCTCTAATTGTTGAAGGAATGAAGCCAAGTCCCTCTTCTGATGTAAATCCCCCTGGATGCATCCTGCTATTCACAGTACGGACAACTTCATTTGCTCTGAAAGCAGCACAGGGAGCCACGCTGGGCCCAGGTTGACTGACTGACACCAAGAAACAGAATTGAATAGCTCTGATTGTTAAATGCCACTCAAGCCGTGAAAAGAAACAGCCTGTATGGCCTCTCCTAACCAGCAAGTCACTCCAGTTGTGTTTCACTGGAAGGACACAGGCAGGTTTGTCTTCTGACCCATGCAGGAGTTCCAGCAGCATTGCTGCTTGGAGTCCACCACCACCAGTCCTAGGAGGTAAAGAGAAAATCTCCCTTTGCCTTTTCCAGGGGCCAGTAGGGACCTCTGTGTTTTCCTCCCCTCTCCTCAAGGTTTTCAACAGAGGGGAAGAAGAACCCGAACCATCCTTTCACATGGTGTTTCCTGATTGTCTGGTCTAGAAAAATCAGGACTGGGCACACCAAATTGCATTCAGACTTAAAACCCTTCCAGGTTCATAAAGATTTTCCAAAGCTTAACTGCATTTCTAATTGTCCCGCCACCTGTATTAAAAGGTACTGTATGTGTTAATCTCAAATTCTTTTCTCTTTCCATAATCTTTTCAAGTTTTCCTGCACTCAGGCAGTAAATCCAATTATGTCCATGGATGTTAGTAGAGAGCCAAATTTACTTTTTAGCTCCAGACATTCTTTTTCTTTTTCTTTTTCTTTTTCTTTTTCTTTTTCTTTTTCTTTTTCTTTTTCTTTTTCTTTTTCTTTTTCTTTTTCTTTTTCTTTTTCTTTTTCTTTTTCTTTTTCTTTTTCTTTTTCTTTTTCTTTTTCTTTTTTTCTTTCTTTTCCTTTTCCATGCCATTCCCTCCTCTTCTCTTTCCTCTCTAAACCTTTCCAGAAGTTGTACCATTACCAGCACTCTGCTCCTCTGCACGTTCCCCTTTCTTGTGTAGGCTGAAACTGCTGGAGGTAGAGGTGTGGCAGTGATGTTTGATCTTATTTCACATTAACACTCTTCTACCAAGGGCTGATCCCCCCACGCACTCCTTCATCTTAAAGAGCATCCTACCGTATCAGTGCTCTGCGGGAATGAACAGGCAGAGTAAGGTAATACCTGTTGTAAGCAGGGCTGGAGGGATCGGTCCTTGAGCAAGCTGCCATCCCCGCAGGGTATAAAATCTGTAGCCTCCTCCAAAATAAAGGTGAACGTGATGGCACTGCTTTTAAACAGTTTGTGCTGTTCGTGCCTCAAAGCATATTCTGGTTCCAGCTGAGTATAAAACCTCACCAGGGCCAGGATTTTACCTGTGTCTCCCTCCAATGAATATCTCAGAGCTGCCTGTGTTGTCGCTACTTTATTCCTATGAGGGCAGAATTAGGCATTTAAGAGCATCCTAGTTCGTAGCCTTTTGACTTCCCAAATACAAATGAGTGGGGATTATGCAGTGACTGGTTATATAAAATAGAGAGGTACTTGGAGAAGGTGTGCGCATTAGGGACTAATAAAGATGAATCAGGTGTGAAGAGCATGCACTCCCTGAGCTGGCAGGTAGGCTGCAGGGTTGTTTCTGATGCACTTACTGAGGTTTAAACAAGTCCTTCCTTTGTGTCACTGTAAAGCTTTTGTGTTACAAACACTGAATAGTTTCCTCCCAAAATTTTGAACATCACTACATGGAAGCAGCATTTCAGACCTGTTTTCTGCTGCCCACCTCCATGCCCTGGGAAACACCTAGTCATTTTAATACCCTCAGTTCTCAACTTCAGGAGCTCACATGGGCAACCCAGCCCACCCAGGCAAGGTGTCCCATTGCAGACATCTCCAGGGAAAGCACAACTCTCTTACAGGTGGGTCACGCACAGGACTCCTGGGCAACAGCCCCATCATGAGGGAAGAGAGCAGCTCAGAGGAGGGCAGGCTGGCAGCATTAAGCAGCAAAGCTTGGGATACTCTCTGCATGGCACACCATGCTGGGGACAGATTTTAAGTTAAGAGCAGAGAAGTAGAAGCCACTGCCTGTGCTAGCTCACTTTAGATTGAGCATAGCAGGGAAGGCAGGAAAGGTCATGTCTGTTCCCAAGGCATGGGGGGCTCACCCAGCCCCATCTGAGCACAGATGTGGGTGCTGGAGCAACCAGTCCTGGCTCTGGTTCCTATAGTGCCATCAAGGTTTTTCTTGAGAAGATGCACAGTGGAGGCCTCCTCCATGGTATTTCATGGGCTGTGCACGAGCCAGTGGAGGAGCCATACCTTGGCTCCTGTGGCCACAGGTACCATCACCACCATTGGTGAAAACCCAGACATTGCTGATGCTTCTTCAGGCCCTCCTTCCACAGCAGGTTGGACTGGAATACTTGGACATGGAAAAGACATGGACAGCTGTGAAAAAATTCAGAGAAGACCAACAAAATATCCAAGAGAGTGAGTGAGAGACAGAGAGAGTAATTCAGTGTCATTAGAATGGCAGACAAGCCAGAGGCATAAAGAGTCAAAGAACCTGGGCCTGGCATAGGTGGCTGCCGACCCAGCAAGATTGTACAGATGCCAAATAGCCAGAGGAAGGACTCTAAGCATCCCGAGATTCCCACAGGTAGGATGGATTAGGAACATAGTCATTGCCTTGCTGGGATCAGACCAAGGTCCAGCTCCTGCTTAGTACATGCTTCTTTATGAGAAGAAGAACTTCAGTCCTCCTTCTTGTCCCCAGCCTATTTTAATTTGGGGTATTCTTGCGAGCATAGAAATAGCCAAAACCTTTTAAAATCCTCTAAGATCTGGGCAAGAGTGACATCTAATAGAGTAGGGTCTGACAGCCCAGCTGCATCTCTGTGGAAAGACCTCTCCTTCCCTTGGGTTCAAATGTCTTCCCTTTTAATTGTGATAACAGTCCTCTGTTTCTGCATTATAAGAGTTGGTGAGATACCAACCTACCCAGATTTGCCCACTTGCATGGCTGCTTTTATGAAAGCCATTCCATTTAACAGCACGAGAATATAAACTCTATGCCTATGGTTCACTTGAGAATAGGAACCAGAGCCATTTCAAGATGTTTTGTTTGTTCCTATAGCATGATGTAGTGAGGAAAGGATGCCTGGTGGTCTGCAGAGCACCTTGCCCAGGACAATGTGGATGGCTTCACCAGCACTGTCTTTCAGTGAGCCGGTGATTAACTTGTTTTAAACAGCTCCTGGGGGGACACTGCTCTCACTGCTCTACCAGTGCATGACACCTCCACGCTGCACTCATGGTTACTCATAGTGGTTAGTCATAGAGGCTCCTGGTTTCGTTCACTTTTTACCGAAATGGCTGCCTTTCTGCAACCACAAGAGGAGATGGTTGATTAGAGGAGCCACTGCTACCTCAAAACCCTATCTGAATTTAACTGAGATTAATCTTGGACATTTCTTTTTGGTGGGTTACCTCATGGGTGATTCTGTCCTATTCGTATTAGGTGTAGTCCTCACTGTGGTATATAGGAATTAGCTTTGGCTCTGAGGTCATGACAAGGTGGCAGTGCAGTGCCATCAGTATCCAAAATGTCCTATGGTTGGATAATGTCTGGCCACTGTCAATTCACACAAGGACATGGGATATAACCTGGACATAACCTGAGCATGCGCTGTGACTGCTGGGTACCCACATATTCCCCTGCTCCCATGTCCTGCCACTGTAAACACAGATAATCCCCAGCTCATGCTCAATCGGTCCTTCTGAAACCACTTCATGGTCTTGAATTTAAGCTCTGCTTTATGACCAAGGGAGCACAATCCTTGCAAAGCCCCAGTAATCATAATACGTGGAGGCAGAATTGATACATGTGGGCTTTTTCTATCACTCAATTAAATGGTTAGTTTATGCAACATGCCGTCTTTTTGAATCAAAGCTGGGTCACTGTTAGGCTGAGGTAACATTAATTATTTTTCCGCTTGTCGGATCCCATGAAAAGGATGTGAAAATGGCCTGTTTATGAAAGAGTGCGGGCAAAGGCTGTGAGCTGATTATGTCAAACATATTCAAAGCTTCCTCTGCAAAAGGGATTGTGATCAACAAAGCATAGCCCACACCTGCACCCATTTCACAATGAAAGCTGTTAGGGCCATGAAGCTATTGGGGGAAAAGAGAGGTTGCATTAACCCTTTTGGGGAAGAAGGTCCTCCAGTCCTCCACTGTAAGATTTACAAAAGCACAAAGTTGCTTTTCTCATTCCTTCAAGTGGATCCCAAGAACATTACCCCAGGAGCAAAACCAGTCTTTTCTGTCTAACTTTTTTGCATGCATGGGCTTTTCTAAGCTGGATGAAAACATCACACTGACACATTTCCTCCTGCTTTTTGCTGATCTCTAAGGGAAGGTGCAGAGAGCAGGAAAGCAGTGCAAGGTCAGACCTCTGTCCCAAAAGAAGTTCTGTTCAGGGCGATCCCGGCACCCTCAGGGTAAGTGCCTATCACATGGAGGACACTGCTGGAGCCAGGTCATCTCCTTAATAAAAAAATGTAGCTCCTTGGAAGGCAGGAAGAAGAGGTGTGCTCTCAGAGAAAGTTGAACTGGATCCTAACTGCTGGGTACACATCCCATTCTCTTGCATCCCTGTTGGTTATACTGCAACTGGATAAATGGTCTGAATTCAGTATTGAGCCTGGTTGGAGCAGGAGGTTGCACCAGAGGTGTCCTGCAGTCCCTTCCAACCCAGGTGATACTGTGGTACACAGAGCCGTGTCCTCATAGAATCCTCGTCAGATTCATGAGGCTGAGAGCAAGCTTGCATCTGCTGCTCTACAAGGGAATCTGGGATACAGCAATGTGCCATCATACCTCCCTGCAGTGTTAGTATTTCTTCTTTCTCTGATTTGGGTCGCAACACTAAGGGAAACGGAGTGTGTACAGCAAGTGTGACCTCCTTTGCCAGTCTGTGGTGAACCCCGGACAGGTCTCAGTACAAGCTCAAAAAGCAAAGCAGGAGTATTCACCTGGCATTTTCCTGCAGCACCCCAGGAATTGTGCCAGGGGAGAGCTGAATGCTCAACTTCTGCACACAGAACCCCAATATCTGCCCAGAAATCTTTCTCTTTGGAGCTTCTAGAAGGTCGCAATCCTGCCTGTGCGGGAATTTTCAATTCACACTGTTAGCTAATACAGATGAGCTCTCCGTAAGCAGATGAGCCCTGTGACAAACTCCCTTGAAGTCAACTGAAGGCAAGGAACGTAAGATCCACCACACGACTGCAGGAAATTCTCTTATTTCAATTATTTATTTTAAAACCGGAATTAAAAGCCAAAACCCCATCTTTTTCCTGGAAATAACACCCTGCAAAATGTTCGTAGATTGAAACTGTCAACATGTAGACATATTTTCAATATATTTTTCCAAAATCTTGGTATTTTAATGCTCTAAATAGCAATTCAAGCCAAAATATTTTATTTTGATTTTGATTTTTTTGTCTTAGGAGAAAACAAAAAAAAAATGCTTTTTAAACAGATAATTCATCATGGCAATTTTGAGGGGCAAACATGGAGAGATAGGACCAAACCAGCTTCAAAAGGCACTTAGAAATGATTGTGGAAAAATGTAAAAACGAACTCTGAAGAAAAGTTTCTGTTTTCAGGATCTGTCATTTAAAAGTAAACCCCTCCTCTGGCTGAGAGCAGATGCTAATGCCAATGGCCCTGTTGGTCCCTAGCAGCTGCTGCAGCTTCTTTGCCTCCAGTCTCTCCTGCAGGTTGGACTTCACCAGCTCCAGGCACTGTGAGATTGCGCTGGTGCTGCATTGGCTGGTTCGGACACTATTACAACATTGCTAGCAAGACTTCTTGAGCAGTCCCCTGCAACACCTGGAGACTCACTTTTTTTCTGAAGAATATTTCTGTTGCTTGGAGTACCTACTGAGGTGCAGCATGCTTAGGGGCCACATAGGTGAGGCTCATCATGAGGATCAGAGGTAGGTGTCTGCCCCGGCTGTTCCTCCATCTAAGCCAGCCCCTGGGGTTCTCTTCTCATCAGAAGAGAGAAACTGGATTTCTCAGAGCTTGACTCCATCACTCTTTAATTCAACATCTGCATCTGACTGATGAAACATGCCCTACTTTGTTTTGTTGCGTATGGAGGTGTAAAGGTGGTGTGGAGAGCTCAGAAGTAGACACCTGCAATACAGACATCTGCAATTAGGCAAGATAAGCCCTGACTGTCTATCCTCAATTGATTTGGCTATCCCTCTTCCTTTTCCTTGGAAACTTCAACATCCCAGCACAATTGTGGAGCAGGAATAGAGCATCATGGTCATCTGCAGATTGCTTGGCTGCTAAGATAGTACAAACATCTCAGAGGGAAGGAGAGAACGGACAACTATCTGTAAACTCTTCCTCCTGGACATCACCCCTTTCCTCCTCACTGATGGTGTTTTTTCATGCGTGGCTTGGTGTTTTTTTGGAGTTGAGTCCCAAACAGATCGGGAATGGAGTCAAAAAGTAACTGCTTGCTTATCTTTGGTTGTGAACCTGGAGGTGTAGCTGCTCCGCCTCATTTGTATTTCTCTTTTTTCCAGAGCTTTCTCCAACATCTCAAGTGGCAAATGTAGTTACTGTTCAGAGGAAATGCCAGCAGGACATTTAATGACTTTCCCTCTCCTCCAAGGACTTGAGTCTTAATTATACATGGAAAGATACCCAAGAGATTATAGCAACAGGAATAGCAGGCAGCCAAAACTAAACTGATTTATGTATAGTGTGTGACATATGGCAACATAAGACAAGATCTCTGGCTTATGGGCATTTTGGCAAGACACAAGATGGGTCCTCTGGCAATGCCTTGTGTTTGCACAGCTCCTGTTTCTGCTGCTCTGTCCTGGTTTTCCTTTCATGTCTCATCTGTAGGCCTTCAATGAGAGGGGCCCAGTCTTCCTTGACCAGTTGTGACTTAGACACTGCTTAGACACATGTCCACGGCTGAGAACAACACTGCTTCAAGCTGTTCAAGGGATAAAGAATCTCAGATAACATTTTTGTCCCATTTTCCCGGACTGTAAATGAAGATAGTGAATCTTACCTCTTTTATTCACCTCAAAGGGTAGTGTGAGGGCCAGATAGTGTTTTAAAGTACCATCTAGTTGTTGAGTATTTTTCTTATCACCAGGAAAATGAAGAACCTAAGAGCAGCCAGTCTGGCTCAGATCAACTCTCTGGCCAGACCAGTTATCTGTCTCCACCAGGGCCAAGAGCAGGAGCTCAGGGAAGGGGTATCAGGATAAAGAAATATCCTTGACTTTACGTTGATGCAGCCTTCACTTGTTTCCCACTAAGCTGAAATAATAATAAAGGTTTGATTATTCTCATAACTACCATTATCTCCCTTTCTTCATCCCTACCTCGCGGGAAATGAGTCACTGTGCAAGACAGGAAGGCAGGAGGTGTTTGCTATCAATGGGAAGAGTAGCTCTCAATCAAAGGCAGTGGGGCAAACCTGCTTCCTACAACCAGGAAGGGAGTGGAAATTTCCATGGGGCTGGTGCTCATGAGTCCCACCAGTCTTATCTGTGAATCCTCTACCTTTGATTCCAGGGTCTCCACACAATGAACTTTTTATGCATCGTTCCATCTTTGATGACTACTGCCAGGTTATTTTTCTTATCTGACTTAGGAAAGATCTAACAGCATCAGTTAGCTAGCTCCAGGGTAGGTTCTTTGAAAAGCAATGATTTAACAGGGCTTTCTTTTACCTGCTCTTGGGGTTCACCAAACTTTCTGGTTTATCCAGCTCTCTGAGACACAGTGCTGCCCTCAGCGATGCCCGGATGGGCTTGGGTGAGGTGTTGGCACAGCCTGACCCATGGCTGTAATTCCTCCCTCAGCAAGGCCACACGGCTGCTGATCCTCGCTTCAGAGAGCATCTCCAAACACAGCCCCAAGACAAGGGAAAGCCTCTTTGGGGAGCATGAAGGTCCAGGGTACTTGGAAGTAGCAGTGGGGTAAGCACTGAGTTAATTTGCCCTAAAGGCGGCTGCTAGAGAGCTCTGGTTTTATGCATCTCTCCCTTTGGCCTCCACACAGCCCTCTGTGATGGTGGAAGGACAAATGATCTCAGCTCAGCCAGATAAACACTCAAATGTTCGGCTGGCTTAAGCTGGTCCTGAAGTTGCATGGTTTACTGGGATGGAGAGGAGATCAGCAGACACCTGAGGGTGATTATGAACCAGGCCCACACATTGAGAAGGACTGCTGGGACCCTCCTAGGAGAATCAGAAGGACGCAAGCCCATATGCACTCAGCAAACGTCAGGCACCTGGGTCTCCTCCATGGGAAACACAGCCACATGTGGCATGCTGACCGGCAAGAGGTCTTGCTGGAGAAGCTGTGATGTGAAACCGGTGGTTTGTGGCACTGTCAAAAACAGAGTGGCTCACGGAGGGGTTGCATGCTTGAGCAGATCCAAGCAATTCACAGTCAGAGCTATCAAAGCAATGACCCAGCTCCTTTAACATGCTGTCTGAAATCATGTTCAGAAACTTTAACACAAAATTTTAATGCTCCATTCTATTGTTACAGACAGGCCAACAATGATGTTTTACGTTTACACGTCGCCTTCCACACCAGAGACTCCCATTGGGAAGATCTGAAGTGAGTTCAGGAGACTTTAGGGACTTAAGGCATTATGTAAAATGTACATACACGCAAACAGCAGCTCAATGAAATAAAATCCTCATCTCCTTCCAAAGCTAGAAAAGTTTTAATGGGGAAGGATATGATTTCACCCACTATGGACACCTGGGGGGCTTTGGATTCACCAAATTTATTGTCTGTGCCTAAGCTACTGCTCTCCATGTAACCACATTGAGTAAGGGGGAGGCAGAGGCATCCCATCCACCCCAGTGAGACCTCACACCTTCCTCGGGCTCCCGCTCTTCTCCTTCATCCTCAGAAGAGACCAGAGAAACTAGTCCAGACCTTGGTCAGATCCTTGACCTTCAGATGGATGAAGGGAGGAAAGGTAAATCCTGCTCACATGTGCCTGTATGCAGGCAGCACCACAAAAACACAACTTCATGTGTTTGTAGGGACTTCTAGCTAGGCTATTCAAGATCTTCACCGGCTTTTTGTTCTTCACCATCCACTGAGAGGCAGAGAGTCAGATATTAACATCTTTGAAAATATGTCAATACCTCAATTCTATTCAAGCACCTAACTCCCTTTACAATCAATTTCTATTGGGGTTTAAGTGCCTAAATGCCTATTCCTGACATGCTCAAGGTGATGTTAAGAGGCCTATGACAGAACAGAAAAAGGGTTCATAAGGCTGTCCTTCCTCACAGCTCTGGTGTGGCATTGGACAAGATCAGACAAGAGGTGGAAGAGCTGCAAAGTTCAACACAAGCCCAGTCCCTCATGTCCTGGCTTCATTGCTATGAGGAGACAGGACGAGGGTTTTTTAAGTTTTCCAGTATGCCAAGCTGTCTGGAATAGAGGTCCTTACAGATGGCACTGGTAGGTGGAAAATGGAAATTCAGTGAAAGAAGTGGATTTTAGGGCATGGACTGGGAAACCAATAGGGAGTCAGTTATGTAAGCAGAACTGCTCATTGAAAAACTCCACTTACCCTGAGAATTGCAGATGTACGTTTCAAGACAGACCCGTAGCTGGTGTAAGTTGTTACAACCACCCTGGGCCATGGGGAGTAGCTGAGGATCCCTGCAGTGCTGGGGGCAAGGGAGCAACCTCTGCCACTCAAGAAGATACCATGGTGGTAGGTCCTTGTGAAACAGACAGGTGGCTTTTTGTGTCCTCAGGCTGCTTCCAGAGCTTGACCCAATCTCGTCCATCCATCTTCCTGAAGGACTCCTGCTTAGTGATTACTTCTCCTTGCTCTCGCAGTGCCCTGCATTGCTCATAGCTCCAAAGGGCTGGAAATCTATTACCTACTGTGCCTCTAGACCTCTGCTCAGTAAATCCCCTACATTGGCTTCACTTAACATCAGAGACCTGTCTACAGTCTTACTGATGACAGCCAGGGAGCCTTGAACATGCCCAGAGAGGTCACCATCCAAACCAGGGGAAGGCGAAGTACAAGACCATTGTTCAGCTGCAAGAAGTTGGAGAAGAGCTCCAGTGCCAGGGTGGCTGGAAAGCCCTTTATGACACAAAGGGCGTCCAGGCAGAAGAGAGGAAAGGAAGGTGTCGGGGGAGAGACGGGGCTGTGGGAACAGCATAGGGCTTGTAGCAATGGGGCTGCCTGTCTGCTGCTCACTGGGATGCCTGCCATTTTTCCAGATTAGAGCTGGTGATACAGCAAAGCTCTTTCTCTCTTTATTTTTTGTTGTTCAGACAGATAGAGTATTTCTTTGGTTGCCATATACAATTCATTTCAGATCTGATGCCAGAGGATATTCGATATGAGATCTAAACAACGCTGTGTGTAAATTCATAATGCTGTCTGTGCTGGAACATGTTACATGACTTTGAATCTTACTGTATGTTAGTGCCATCAGATATACCTTAGTACAATCAAATGTTACACGTCCAGCTAAAGAAAAGATGTGACACCTTTGCTGTAAAGCTAACAGAAAACCAGCCAAAAGGGAACACAAGCTGATTTGGCAAAGCTTCAATCAGCTCAGAGGAAAATCAGTGTTCGTAGTGTGTAGGTACTCACAGTACCCAACGCAGAAGGCAAGGAGCGACTTCTCTGAGCAGAAAGGGAAAGGAGGCTTTGGCAGCAAGGTACTTTAGATAACACTGCTCCTGATCTTGCCTGAGATTCACACTCTGCTCCAAGGCTGGGAACATCTCTCCTGGATTCACCTGTCAGGATAAAGAGCCTCCAGCTCTGCATTGCCTCCCTTCCTGCCCAGGGACTTGCATTGTAATTACCACTCCTTAAAACTTTTCCTTAGCAGGATTTATATGGGGAAGCTTGCAGATAATGTACTTATAGTCAGGGAGAACTGCTGTCTGTCAGACAGGAGAGTCAGCGTGCCTCCATGCTTGCATGCCTCTAATATGGGTTGTGTGCAGTCATGACAGCTGGTGCGCGCATAGGTGAGCTGGACTCCGCATCTATGGCAATGAGTAAGTTCTCTGCCATTGTTTCAGATGTTTCAAAATACCTGTAGCCATCCTAGTTTCCTCTCACAGGGATTTCTGCCTTCCCCATGTGTGTTTGGCAGTTGGTGAAGGGGAAAGCTTCTGTAGATTAAATGTGAAAATCTGCTTATGCAGAAATTAGAGTATTCAAAATTCCCTACAGTTTCCAGACCACTTCAGTTTCCTTCCTCTTCTTTTCCAAGCATACTTTCATTTGGCTGGCCATCCCTGAATGGGATGTAGCACATCCCCTGCAAAGGCCTTGTGGTGTGTGATGGAGCAGGGAGCCTTCAAGTGGGCTCTTGATTAGACAGCAAGATGGGGGTCATGTATTAAAAGATAATTGTTTCTGCATGGTTTCATGTACATTTTAAGCATGCACAAAATGGACTAGATGGCCTTAGTATATTTTTCTGCTCATGTTCAGTATCTTCCAAATGATTAGTGCACAGAACATAGAAATATAGAGGCGAGACTCCAAAACATGTCCAGTGAATGTGAGCACACAGCCATCATTCTGCAATAGTTTTGTGTCTCCTTCATACATTTCCAGCACTGCCTGTCATTCACTCACTTGAGGAAGCCCATGGTCATTTTTCTTACCTGGCCCTATAAAATTAATTCAATTGGTTGTGGTCATGTCACACCTGTATAGCCTGCAACATGCAACATTATTTTGAGATGAACTACAGAATCCATCCATCATGCGGGAGAATGGGATTTCTGGCACCCAGTTTCACTTTTAGAGGCTCAAGAAATTTGTCTTGCCATCAGTATGGATTTCTCCATTATGGCTGAGCATCAGCCTTGTCACAGTATCCCTTAACCTTTGTACAGGAGTGATCTCGCAAAATGACAACTGTCACTGAAGCTAGTGTAGAGAGGGATTGTCATAGGAAGGATGGGCAATGTGTGATGAAAAATGTGTGTGTCGCTATAAATGACCAGATAGTTTGACATCTTTTCCTGCAGAAGTACCTCTCTAAGTTCCATAGCTACCTTCCCAACTTGCAGCCATTTTTTTTTTTTAATCAGGTAAATGAGAGTTTGACTCTCTTTCTCTGCTGCTTCATCATTATGGGAACTTTCACACCCAGAGCAATTTTGTGGCCAGAATACTGGGCTAGTAAGCAGAAAATTAGGTTAAGTTGTGGCTTTGGAATAGATACGTACATGCCTGTGAGCCAGCTCCCCACCTAGAAGATGAAGACATCGATACTTTCTTATTCCTGTTGATTGTCTTCCATGCTTATCCCTGAAGATCTCTGTCAGGATGACCTCTGCTTAAAGAGTTGTTGCAAGGAGGACTCTGACTTTGGTCAGCCCCCATGGCCACTGCTGTGCCCCTTCCCTCCCTCCGCACCAGCTTTCGCAGCACAGAAGGTGGGTTCCTCTACAATGTGACGATAAGAATTGTGCGATCCTTAAGACATGGTCCGAAGAGCCTGAGCCAGCATTTCATTAGTGGGAGGTGACTGACTTCAATGGATGCTTCTGCTGTGAGACCGAGCTTCTGACCAGCTCAGAAATATACTTCAGTTTCATTTGTCAATTGTTAAAATATGCTGGATTGCTAAAAATGGAAAGATTTGTTCAGTTCTGGGCACAAGGCAGGGACAAGGGGCCAACCGTGGTGATGACCAGATGTCAAGAGTGTGAAAGCCCCTAAGCATAGAAATGGAGGATTTTTTTCTTTACCAGGCAGGATCTCATGTATGTTCAACATACATGAGAGAGAGTCGATACCTCACCTTGAGAAAGAAATAGCTTTCCTTCCCCAAAACTTCTCTGCCTATAATTTTAATAAACTCTATAGATATTATTTCACATGCAACTTGACCTATGCTGAAAGAGTTACACTGCCCATCCTGTTCTTCACAATTTTGTTAACGATTCAGTACAAAATGTACATGCAGGATACAATGAAAACCAACAGGAAGAGCAAAGTAGGATCCAAATTAACTGTCAATAAGGAGCCACTATGGTCACTGTCTGATGACTTGCAGAGACCACACTTTATTAAATAACTGCTTATTTCCCTCTTAAATTGATCCCACTTCAGGTCCCCTGATGCTTTTTGCAGCTTTTACAAGTAACAGAGTAGTAAATCTCAACTCTAAGAGATACTCACCACCATGTCTTTCCTGTGTTTTTTATCTGCTGGAGGAAACTCTAATCACAAGTTTGAGTTTAGGCACAGAGGAACGAGCGAGGGCATTTCAGAGCTCAGCCCTGGATTTTGGAGGTTGGAAGATCTTTAGGCAAAGTCAGGACTTCCTTCAAAAATAAATATACTCTTGGGGGAGAGGTTACATGGCTCAGATCAAGTAGCAGAAACATGCTAGGAAGGATTCAGTACAGCGGACCATTCTGCAAGCAAAGCAGCTGGCTTCAGGAGTACCTTCCTGGATCATAGGGACAGCAGGTTGCAGAAACGACTGCTATTAGCTCACCAAGAGAGTGACTTCTAGTTCACTCCTAGGTTTTGAGAACCCTTCAACAAAGGGGATGATGTGTCAAACAATAGTCATGGAGACCCACCACTGAGGATCAGCTGTGAGGGACCACCAGCACATTGAAGGAAAGGGATTCAGAATGAGCTTGCCAAATCACAGATTCAGGCTGGAGAACACAAAATGTTGTTACTTCAATTGCACAGATGTATGGTGCCTGGCTGGGTTGTACTCTTCATGACAGGACCTGGGGATTAGGCTGGCTGAAGAGTTGAGTGGAAGTCAGAACATTGTGAAAGCAGCAAACACCACCCTGGATGTGTGAACACCAACCCCTTGAAGCAATCCTTCAGACCCTTCAACACCAGTGGGGGTTTGCTGGAATAGGATTTCAGTTTCTCAGAATAACCATCTAAAGAAGTTGTGGGCCACTGGAGAGAGGCTAGATGTTGTTAACAAAAAAATGTCTATATCAATCATAACCTGCACAGAAAGACTGAACAAACTGGGATTGCTTAGTGTAAGAAGGAGAAGAGAGAGTGGGAATAGGCTTTGAATATGTAAAAGGCTGCTGTGGAGAAGAAGGAAATGGTCTGTTCTCCATGTCCATAGAGCAGCACAAGCAGTCATGGACTCTGAATTCATTTTAAGCCATAGGAAAGCTTTCCAGCAGTAAGGTCAGCAAGCAGTCGGGTAGTTTTGCTGAGTACGCTGGGATTCCTGCATCACTGGACACCTTCAGAAAATGTACCCAACTTGTGAAACAGCCTTGGGGTGTGGAGATAGGCTTTTCGAGGTCCCTTCGAGTCCAATGATGATGCCAAAAACTGAGACATTGGTTAGAGAATTGAATTTCTAATGTCTCTGCACTTTTTTTCCCCTATAATTTTTAAGTGGGAGAGAGTAGAATTTGTGCCCCTGGGCTGACAATTTTAATGAGGAGAAGCAAAATAACAGCGTTAGGATTACCTGTGCATCACAGTTAACCAGATAAGGATATAAAAGGCATAATTTATAAAATCACAATATAAACACAAAAGTTCCTGAATCTGAAGAGAAGCTGAAGGCTTGGTAAGTCCTTGTCTTATCAAAATGGTGAACAGGAGTATAACCCTGCAGTTAAGTAAGCATTCAGCACGTGTGTCTACTTAGTCCTCTACTATGAATGTATGTGTGTTTGTATACTCTCTCAATTTCAGACTCTTTTTTTACTGGTGGTAATGGTGTAGTACTGAGTGTATAATGGAATCTCTGTTTTCCAACAGATATTTGATCTCATTCAAAGGCGAATGTTTATTTAGACATCCTCAGGATGATGCAGGCCCCATTCAAAACAGATACGTAAACACATTTTAGTAGCATAACTCATCACTGAACTTTTAACTATACACATTTTTAATGTGACTGTGTTAAGATTAGAGACAAATTATATGCTATTTTTTCTTGGTTTTGAGACACTGGCAAATTTAATAATAGTTTACATATCTATATTCACTACATTTCTGCTTACACAAAGTTAAAACTGCATGACCTAGACAGGTGTGATGAGGCATATATGGTGAAATACGTATTTTTAAAACCTTCCACAGACAGGGAGAACGGAGATCAATGGTTGCTAGCTACAAAAAATTTGCATGTCTTTTGAAGTTGTAAATGTTAAAATTTTACAGGCTGTTGAGTGATAGCACATGAACATTACAACCACAACAAGGACAGCTTGATGACAACAATTCTTATTAAAATATCATGGTTTGGTATTGCTCTCTGTGAATTTCTTATTTTTCATCTGCACGGGTGCATTTGAGAAGTCCAAATATTATTACATCATTAAGAAGATGACATTACTGTACTGCTACTACTTATATTACCACCAATGCTGCTTAAGAACATGTGGGCCAACCAAGAATGAGTTTCTGTGGTCCTTAACGAAGGACATTTATTCAGCAATCATTTTTTTTTACTTTTTACATTTACTGCTCCATGTCAAAAATTGTTATATATTAGAAGACAGCGGAGGGAGTAACCGCTTGTGATCACATCCACTGAGTAGGTAGCAATAAATTGTGTTTTGTGCAGTTAACTTCTAAACATCCCTCAGGAGGGGGATTCCTCTTAGGAGTCAATTTTGTAATGGAGAAGATTGCTAACCTTCTCTCCATTGGGAGTTTTTACCATTTCCATTTCTCTCTTTCTGCAGTTTCCATGGCAAAGTACGAGTGTTTTCTACTGAAATAATTCAATCTATGATTTGCATTCGCTTGTACCTACACAAGAAATTCCTGAGCATCCTTCAAATATCAGCTGACAGCATTCCTACCCTCCACTCATGGACTTACTTCATCAGCACCTGGCAAGCTGGACACATTCACCTCTTTCCATCTTTTCCCCTAACACAGCCTTTCCAAGGACTGTATACACACAAACTGTTCTCAGCACTGGGTGTCTGATGTCCCAAATCCACTGAAGTCTCCTGGTCCCAGGGAGTTATATTAATTTCGACATGCTTAAAAATCAGCCTTGTGATTTAAGAGCTTGAACCCTGATTCTAGACTTCTAAGCTTGAAAATTGTGCCTTGAATGGTCATCTCTTCTTTTTTACAAGGTGTTGGCCAGATGAAACCCTGCCAACACAGCGGACTTACACCAGTGCCTATTTGCAGAGCAAGGAGTAAGCACCACAGTACATTAATGCACTTGGATGTGACTTTTGCGTGACGATGACATACCGCGTGCCCGGGCTGTTCTATTATCCTGAGAAGCAGAGCCTAGATTCCAGGTGTTGGCCCAAGTTCAGGTGCACACAGGCCTGCAGAGCCCAGGTCACTACCAGCACTGCAACCACAGTCATGGGAGCCACGGGGGTTGCTATCAGAGGTCTCTGTTATATAGGGAAACATAGAGCTTGAAGGGAAAGGAGCTCACCAGAAAGCTGAAAGGAAGGACAAATGTAAGGACTGTCTGAATCCTGCGATTACTGTTCTTTTGCTAAAGTGCTCTGCACTGTTCTCTTTATAAATTACTGAATTATCCTTAGGAACAAAAGGTATTAGGGTCCTGCAAGCTTCTCTCAGTTTGTGGTAGGACTAATTCATTAATGTGGCTCCAACAGGAATGTGTGCAATGTTCTTTCTAATTGGACATGACTGGTCAAGAATGACTCGGCCTCCATCCAGATCACACTGTCACTTATGCTGTATAATAAGCTACTACTACTGGCCCATGAATCAATTTTTAAACAATCTCCAGTAATGAACTTGGACGGCCCATTGTTGTTGACAAAGAAATGCACAGTCCTGCTATTGTCAAGGGGCTCAATTATGGGTTCTTGCTGCTAAAATAGAGGAGGGGGGATAAGGTGGGGGGCGGTCTATGGACAGTAGTGACAGACTGAAAGAAGTGTTTCATCTCTGGGGTCCTTACAGAGACTGACAAGCCAAAAGGTCAGTTTCATAGAGGT
Source organism: Numenius arquata (assembly GCF_964106895.1). Classification (NCBI taxonomy): domain Eukaryota; kingdom Metazoa; phylum Chordata; class Aves; order Charadriiformes; family Scolopacidae; genus Numenius; species Numenius arquata. Next base: position 51,154,533 of record NC_133580.1, read on the forward strand.
TTAACTTGAAATGTCTGAGGACAAAAAAGGCATCTGGAATCATTAGGAAATGTGAAGTTTGACTTGCACCATTGGAAATCCTTAATATATTATTTTAACTGTAGATCTGACAAACTCCTTGCCCACTGGGTGGGAAAGAGAGGTTAAGGGAAGTAAAAGCTTTGTATTTCTCCAGTGGGGAGAATAAAAAGGTTAATTTTAGTAACTCTGGGAAGAGTTTGTGGGGAAACTGTCAATGTTTCAACCCATTTGCCATTGTCCTGAGTCAGTGGAGTCAACACGGGTAGCGGGAGAGGCTGCTGCCGGCACTGGCTGCTGGACGCCAAGCTCCCAACACTTTCCCCTCAAATAACCTCACCAGTCACCAAAATGTCAGGGCTCTGCCCAGTTCCTCTTGCCTGAACCAGCCTCATCAGCACGGCGATGCTGCCTCTGTGCTTCACACTTTATTCAGGATTACTCGCACGTTACCGGGACTCCCTGAGCCCACCAGCATGAAGAAAATAAATATATGTAGTATAAGTAGTTATAGCAAGCTGGGTCTGGCGTGGAAGATCATGTGTTTGCAATACTCTTCCCATTGACCAATGCCTAACAAAGTGAGCTCTTTATCATACCCATGTGGGGCCACAGTTGCCAACTCTTATTTTAAAGCTTTAAAAATACCATGCAAAGTCAGGGAATTGGTTCCGGGTTTTGTCCAGCAGTAGAGTACACTGCTGTGAACGCACGGAAGAATGTACACACAAATTAAAACAAACAGGCAGGGTGTAAATTTGCAAATGAACATGTCCTCTGTGCCCATGGGCAAAAACCTTCTCCCTTTCCCGGCGATTTCACCACAGAGACAGAGGAGAAGGGCAGAGGGCAGCCTGTACTGGATGACTCCACTGCATGTTTCCCAGGAGGATGAGTCACCTCTCCATCTGGACAAGACATCTCATCTCCATTCCCCAGCCACAAAGCAGGACAACCTTGCTGCATTTGGAAGGCCAGCCTTGAGCAAGAACAGTGGGTGGGATGTAATGAGGACGGGTCCAGCAGGGAAGTGGGGAATCAAGAGCACCCTGAGACTTTGATGGACCAGGAGTGAGTCTGGATGTGCACAGCTAAAGCATGTTCGAAGGTGGAGTCTGAGCCACACCTGGTGTTGCGAAGGCTGCTGGGGCTTGTCTAGCAGATCGGCTCATCTCACAGGGTAGTCCTTCCAAAGACCTTTCAGAAGAAAGGGGAGGGAAGGTACTAGGACACCATGCTCAGCACACCCCAACATCAGCTTGAGTCAGGGGTAGAGGACCACACATGGTAGCACACAGAGACCTAGTGGAGCACGTTGTGCAGGTGCTTCATGACTCAGCAGAGAAAAAGCCCACATGGAAGTGTGTAGCTTGGCATTGTTGGCTTTCTGTTAGTGCCCAGACCCACAGCATGCAGGGAAAAGCCTCCTGGGGAGCACTGGGACAAGGCTGGGGAGACCCTCAGCAGAGGAAGGTGCTGGGTGGTGGGCTGTAAGTTCTTTGTAAACACAAGCTGTCACTGTTGGGATATGTCCTTTGGAAAAGGTTGAGTCTGGTGGAACTCCCTCACTGAACTCCCAAAATGGCCAGCTTGCAGGTGACTCCCAGGTTTCTCAAGGAAAAAAAAAAGGAAAGCTTCCCCTCCCCATTCTCCCAACTGGCAAGAAATCCTTTTTTTCCTCCCTAGAATGTGCCCTCCTGTGAATATACCTGGAGCTGTAGTGCTAATGGTTTGTGATTCACCAGGCAGGAATGCATCTCTACGTCCAAGCACTGGGCTCTGGTTTTTCCACTGCTCCCTGGGATGGAGGATCAAGAAAAAGGAAGGGATTAGAGCCCAGTCAGAGAGAGAAGGTCTGAAGAGCAGCAGGCATGGTGAGCAAGGGCTGGCTTTCTACCCGGCACACGAACTCACTGTTCATTTTGGTCATCAGAGAGCTGAAGACAGCCCTTGTGCCTGCCAGCAGCATTTTGAGACCCCTCATGCCATGATCAAGTCGTACCGCAGCAATCCTGGACCATGGGACAGAGCCAGATGTTGTAGTGGAGGTGATTCCCATGTCAGCCAAGGTCTCCATAGGGGCTGAGTGGAGGAGAAAGGTCTTGGGAGCTGGATCTATTTGGGCACTGGCTGAAAACCCTCTACTTACACAGCCAGAGACTGCAAGGGCCGTATTTGGTGCCTGTCTCAAGTCTGGGTGACCCCGTCTGTTCCCATTAGGAGGCCCAGGCGGTAAATTGGGCCCTGAATATATAATTAAGCAAAGGGCACCATCCTGAAGCCAAGGTTCACACTGATTTGTTGTGGCTAGGGTGGGAACAGCCCTTTGCAAATCAGTCGCAGGATGTTGCTCCTAGTCAGCTGGAAACTTGGTAGCTCAACTCCATAAAAGCTGGATCTAACGCTTCAGCTCCCCAGCTGGTTTCGGCATCCTGACCAGCACGCAATCCTGTGGCTTGCTTTTCTGCACGACAGTCTGGAAACCTTCCTTGAGAGCCTCTTGTTTGCTGGCTGCCAGGATTTGCCATGCAGATTCTTGCCAAAGGGATAATATAAACAAAGCATAATGTCAAGTTTCCCACACAAGTAAGATGATCTATTAGCACTGCACTTTGTACTAATTATTGCACAGTGGGTGGGGGCTTGTGAAAGGAGATTTATGCATTCAGCTAGCCTCAATTTTATTATTTGTAAGTACTTTTTGGCAAGGAATGAGCGAGATATGTATTTTATTGTTACGCTGTTGCAAACATCCTAATCTTCCGCACTCATTAAAACCTCATAACAAATAGTAAGAATGATATATTGCAGCCACAGCGAGCGTCTCATTCATCCCCAGGTGGGGGGAGGGGGCTGAGACATAGGGGAGAGGGAGGACAGGGGAAATGGGGATGTGGGTTTTCTGGGCCATGGTCATATTTGCAGCACACGGAGGGCCCAGGTACCCAAAGAGTGGAAATAAGGCAATGGATGGGGAAAGGCTGCTGGGGTGCCAGGGTGGATAGGGAGCTTTGTGGTCATGTTTTGGTTTGGAAGGAGGAGGATGCTGCCCCAAAGCATGAGTCAGTGCTCCCAGAAAGTGAGAGCCCATCTATGTCTTTCCTGGCATGAAGCAGTTAATCTGTGCATCTGCTCTGGGGGATCACGTTCACATTACTACCCTTAGAGCAGCCCAGCTTGCAAGGCTTGTGCCCTTGTGTCAGGACCTGGTGTGAGGAAGAGCCCAGGGCACCCTGGGAAGGTGTCTCAGAGTATTTCTGCACTGCCTGGACAAGCAGAAAAGGCCTCAGAGGTTGCCCACTGGGTCAGTTTGTCCTTGGGTAATACACTGCTGCATGACAAAGGCTAGATGTCCCACTGATGCAGTTGGGCCAGAGTGATCTGATTGTCATGATCATCGCTTTAATAATCCCTGGTCATGACTTAACTTTCCCAGTGCAGTGCTTGGCTGGTGACAGTCCAGAAGAGGTGCAGTTGACCACCAGCAGGGACAATTCTGCTGCCATGGCTCCCTTTGCAATGCTCTGCCTTCGCTGCCACACCAACAGCCTCCAAACAGCCCTAGTAATGCACAGAGGTGAGGTGGACATGTCCCAAATATCTGCCTTGCGTGAACAGCTCAGGACAAGGGCAGGAGCAGGTGGAGCAGGCTCACCCGTGTGGTACTCACTCAAAGCCTCATTTTCCAAACCAAAGCTCATGAAACCCTGCTCCCTGCTTTCCTCACGATGACAGCAAGGTAAATTCAAAGTGCAGCCTTTGGGTGTTGCACCTGTTGGGGACATGCCAGGTAAAAGCCAATACATGACAACTTTGGCTGCCTGTTGTTTTGGAGAACAAAGTTCAGTGGAAAACCTTGTCACAGGTTGAAGGGCTGTGATGGTACTTCCAAGGCATCACAACAGTAGTAGGGCATTTTTTTAATAGGAATTCCCAGGTAAAGTTCAGAAAAGATAACCTGGACTTGTGCATACTCTCTTGAGACATTGGAAAAGATTGCAGGAAGAGTTGGTTGGAGAGGTGGTAGTAATCCCAATAAGACACGGTCCCACATGCTCACACCCTGGCCTGCACACTACAGCTCTTGGAGCTGTCCCCATCCCTGGCTCATACTTACTGGAGATGGCATGACAGCTGGGGTGCACTTCTTCATAGCTGGTGAGGTTTCTCAGCATTTTCCACCTAATGAGAACCCTTCTTGCTCCACGATTGAGTCATCTGGAGGGGCTAGGGTAAGAGAAGGACTTTCATCCTCTTCTTCTGTTATTCTTCCCACGCCAAAAATAGTATTTCAATTATTGAAGGCAGGACTTGCCCTGACCTCCAGGCTGCTGCCAGCCCAGGACTTTTCCCCTGGTCAGACCATGTTTGGATGTCCTTTTTTCTCTTCACCTGCTTCTTCCAAAATATCAGTTTTGTTCTCTCTCTTTCTAGCCTCCAATAAGTAACATCGCTCAATTCACCTCTGGATGCATAGGAGGAGAGTGTGACCCAGAGGTTACTTTTGACTGTCAGCACTAGCCTGGGGCAGAGTTAGTGTGGAGCAGACTAGGCAGAAAGTCTCAGACACCCTGTTTCCAGCACAGCTTTGGAGTGTCCATATGTGTCAGGAAGCCAACTCGACCCTTCACTAGGTACCTCCAGGAAGCGACTGAAAAATGGTACTGACTTTTCATCCCTCCAAGCTCAAAAGTCTTGGCATCATCTTTCTTCTTCAGTTTCAGGCAAATAATGTCTTGGGACTGGTTAAAAATGACAACCCAAAAGTTTTGAAACATTTAAGGAATACCTCCTTTATGAGTTTTCCAGTTGGTGTTGAGTTACCCCTGGATATTATAGATATTAGAATCATAGAATCATAGAATGGTTCAGGTTGGAAGGGTCCTTCAGCCCACGGCAAATGTAGGAGAAAGAACATTTCACAGAGATCCTTTTGGGGATTAGTTTTTGTTTGAGATGCCATGTTTAATTCTAAATGTTTCATCCTCCCTTCTTCTGGCTGAGCCCTGTTTCTGCAATGGCACTATGGTCCTGGAAGACCGAGGAGAGCATGTCCCCATGTGGGAACAGAATAACCCCATGCCCTTCACCCCATGCACTCACTCAAATATAGGAGGTGGAACAGGGTGCTAACCTGCTCCACCATTTGGAGCATCTCCAGCATCTGGGAGGGACAGATCATTTATTACCACAAAGTCACAGTGTGGTTAATATAAATGCAGAGGTTTAGGTCAGATCCCCCGCCCGTGTCAGATGCTTAGCTGGAAAAGCAGCACCAGGTGGAGACGTTGGTTCCCAGTCCTGTTGTCAACACGTCCAGCATGAGACATTGAGAAGATGGTTTCTGGAGAAAGCCTGGCTCCTCTTAGAGGTGAGGAAGCAGAGGTGTAAGAGGGAGAAACCTGGCATCTGAGATGGGAAAAATGAGGATTAGGAAGGTTGCCGGCATGAGGTAATGCGTCTCTCAGGCTTAAGAAAGTGTCAAGTTGCCAAAACAGAGATCACAGGAATACACCCAGCAAGGAAGAGTTTGATACTGTCTTGGGAACCACTGGTGTGAACTCAAAATTGCTCCATTAAGGTCCTAAATTGCAGGCCTACGCTACTGGAGGCAGGATTGCGAGGCTGCTATTGCTGTTGGTGGCAGTGGGCCATCAGCAAGTCTGCTTCACCACCCCACTGCGGTGTGAAACCCCAGCTGAACAACCTCACTTCACTCCTTCCCATCATCAACAGCCCCTCCTGCTGTTGATGCTGCCTGCCACATGCCTGTCCAGCCATTTGCCCATCCTTATTTGATTTTTTCATCCTTTCAAACCTTACCCAGGTTGTAAACTTCAGCCAGAACTGAGAAAGTCCCTCCTTCAGCCAGTGTCTGTTATAGTCTGGTATTATTTTTGTTCCCATCTTCTTTCCCAGCCATCTCCATTGCAAGGCAGACCATCGTCCTATCCCTTCTCCTGTCTCCCCCCACCCGCCATACTCATGCTCCCTTTGCACAGGATCACCCTGAACAAACCTCTTTTGTCAGGCCACCCCACACAACAAGAAAATTAGCATCATTCAGGCATGTTGAGGCCACCACAGCAGCTACAAGCCATGATTATGGTGCATGTGGTTAGCACAGCCTGCAACATCAAACAGCGTGTTTACAACAGATGTAATCCGTAATGATATAACAGGTGTATAACAGTCAATACGAGCATTGTAGCGATCAAATAACTTTGTGGCACATTCACATTGATCCGGTATTAATCCAACTGCCTCGGGGTTTTGGTCTGTGATTTATATGACTCACTGGGAGGTTTCGGCACCTATTTGGCACAGCACCAAACTCCAGGAAGGGATCAGTATATAATTTACCTTTGCAGCAAGAGCTTTTTAAATCCACGCTCTTAGCAAGCCAGGTTTGTCAATAGCACTTTGAAAAGAAGGGCTTGTCGGAGCACGCACAGACACGTTTCTTTCAAAGGGTGATTCATGCACTGTAGCTTTGGCGACTGTCCTGGTTTTACATGCTCGAATGCTGATGAATTTAAAGCAGCAACAGGAGTGTAGCCCGTGTCAGCTCTCACAGGCTCCTGCCCACGCTATGAATTTCCTCTGCATCCCTTTATATGTTATCCCAAATCATTTACCTTAGTGAGGAGGCATACAGGAGAGGATGGGATAAAAGCATACCGAGGGAAGGAGGATGGGGAGCTTCTGAATGAGAATCAAAGCAAAATCCCAAGGTGGCACATCCAAAACCAATGGGGAAAACATTTTTCCACCCAGGCTCTGGTTAAATTGTTAAATTGTTAAATTGTTTAATTGTTAAATTTGAGACCAAAAAAATGGATGGGTTTCAAGAAGGCCACAACCATTCAGAGAGATAACAAGATTGTCTGCAGCCACCTAAGACACGGGATGCTCACCCAGGGCAGGCATTGGAGCCTGGCACGTGGGTCTGCTCCCACCTACAAGGAGTCAGCCCACCTCTGGTTAGTCAAGCGTCCTCATTTAGAATCTCATCACACACCTAATTTTAGTTTGCACCTCTACAGGCAATTTGCAGGCAAAACACCAGCGATCATACATGTGTGGCAAATTAGGAGCTGCCTTTTAATAACGAGGGTGAAATGCATTGCTGAAGGAGCATGGAAAGGAAGCTGGTGTTGTGCGTGCTGCAATCCAACAAATGAGCTTCGCTTGCAGTGGCAGCAAGCTGGTAACTTTCCTGAGTATTAAATGCAATTAAAAAACAAACACTCTCCATCATTCCCCAGAGTGAGAGATATTATCAGTTGTGGCTTTGTATTTTTACATAATCACAGTTTAAAGGAACATTTTTCCATATGTGGAAATTCCCTGTTTTCTCCTCCAAACGCTAACAAAATCCTTGCCGCTGGCTGGCTCCTCTCTCTTCACGGCTCCCTGTTGTGGCACTCCTGCTTGCCCCAAGGCCCCAGGGAGAAGAGATGAGCCCAAAATAAATGCCAGAGGTGAACGTGCTGGAGATCCAGTCCTACACCCAAACAGCACACGTTCCCTCTGCTCGGGGTGTTTTTTGAAAATTCCCCTCTCCCAATGTTGAAAAGGCTTTTGTGATCTCAGCTCTTTCAGGCTTCCCGCCCTCGCGACGTGATCAAGAGGCACGTCCCACCCATCGCTGCATTCCCGTCACCCCCAAACTTCCTACAGGTTTAAGTAGTATGAAGGGCACAGCAACCCCGGGGAGCTCCACGGGGTTTAGCCTAATTGAGTCAAACCAGCCTGTACCACTGGGTGGACACCTTGGGATCTGGCTAATGATAACGGCTTCCTTCTCCTGTGCAACTAAAGCCATTGAGCACAGCCTTGCTCCAAGATGAAACAGGTCACACATGGGGCTTTGACTCAGAGCTCAGTTGCTCTGCAGTAGCTTTGTGTTCTTCAGTCTGAAACCCAACAGCCAAATTATTTGCCCCCCTTCATGGGGAGTAGGGCCAGATACAGCAGGCTTGGAGGGAGGCTTGTGCCAAGGACGCACTGCTCAGGAGACCCGTAGCTTTCATGAACATGCTTGCACACCCAAGCTGTCTCTCACACTCATCTAGAAGTGTCCACACATGGTTGTCCATGAGTCTATCTACACCCTGTTTCAGTCCAGCCACAATTGCAGAAGGGAGATGTGCTTCTCCCACGTCTTCAAACCATTGGCCCAAGCACCCTTTGCACCAAGCGGTGATTTCTGGCTGGCTTGCACGGCCTTTCCTCAGCTTGTTTGTTTGTTTGCCACACATGCTGTTTGTGCGCAGCTTGCCTGCTGAGCTTTTCTCTGCCTGCATTCAGTACGTGGCCTGGCCTGCTCTGCTCTTGGATATCAACTCACTTGGTTGCAATTCTGCAGAAGCTGCCCAACTCTCCTGCCTCCACCACTCAGCCCATGAGCAAGCCCCCAGCATGACCAGGCCTACTGCGGGGGGTGAAGGTGACGGCGTTGGAGCATCCTGAGCTCTCCCACCACCTCAGCACAGTTCCCAGAGAGCTTCTCTACAAGCTGTAAACCTGGTTACCAAACCTTGAAAAAACAAAGGTCTGCTTTTCTGGTGGCAGCAGGAGATCTAATGGCATGAGCACACAGTGAGTAGGGGACACTTCATTATGCTTAACTTCTCATGGATGTTGCCTAAGGAGACCTAAATCACCATAGAAATCATCCAGAAAAGTCTATTCATACAAGATCCATCTCAGGAGACACTTAACTCAGGGCTAAACTTTGAAACCTACATTCATTGGATGATCCAGATAGGTCATCTCAAGACCTGGGATACTAGCCATGTGTCCAGGATCACTTAATAAAATAGGGAAAGAGTGAGGAACCATCTCTCTGCCAAGCCACACTGTGCTATTCATGAAATTTGTCAGCAAGGGACCGAGCTCCATGGTATACTGACCCATACGGTGTTTTCACACTCTCCCATATGTACATTCCCAATTTGACATGAGGCAAACAAGAAGACACCAAGCCTTTGAAGTTTTTCTCAGACCAAGGCAGTTATTGCTGTTATTTTCCATCTGGCGAGACTTTGAGGACCTATAATTGTTTCCAAATATGTTTTCTGGGAATGTTACCATATTAGAAAATATTTAGATATAAAACATCACCACTTATGGGAAAATCTTGTTAACACAGAGCCACAGGCGGGAGCTCTCATTAAAAATTCCTTTCTGCTTGATAAAGGCTTTCCTTATCTAAACAGTGGTTTGGTGTCCTCCCCCCAGTAGGCTGGTGTTGTGTCATGGAGTCTGGGAAGGCTTTCCTCACAGGCAGAATAGGAAAGTCTAGATAAGTCACCTTTTTGCTGTTGCTTAGGTGGCTGGAGACCATAGTGTTCACATCTGTTATCACTGCCAGGAGAACCGCCTGGACCTCGCCACACGGTGCAGTGCTGCAGGTGATGAGAACTGGTCACCTTCATAAAAACAAGGACAGACACATATCACAGGCAGATTGCAGGTTCTGTTTGCAATTGTTGTTGTCTATCACATTGCAGAGTCACAGACAGACAAGTGTACCAGGGATACCAGCCTTTGGACGGCATGAATCCCTCCAGGGATATGTGCAGGCAGAAACTCTGTCTAATCTAAGGAGCTGCTCTGGTCCTGCACCCACTGGCTGTGCACGGACTGATGTCCTGGAAGCAGAATCAGCCCCTCCATGGACAACCTGATAACCAAACTCAGGAACATCTCTACCCCTGTCTCCTTCCTGTTTCCCTCCTCTTCTTCCTCTGCTAAAATCAAACCATCCTGGATACTGATCATCTCTGATGCCCACGCTCATTCAGCCACAAAGGGCTACACGTAGCTGCCATTATTTGGTTTTTTTTCTAATCTGCTGTCATTTTTTTACCAAATCCCTTTAAGCCCCTTTTAAATAGCTCAGGGACCATGAAGAGCTATTTCCCAGCTTTGCTCCTCCTTGTGCTCAGTCTCTTTCAAGCACCTTTAAATCCTTGGCCATTTTTACCCTTTCTGTTCCTGTCAAGTAATGAGCATATTGCCTAGAGTGAAAGGTCAGCTCCTCTCAATTCTGATGGGCAACTCTGCAGACCAAGGACTTCCCTAGTGGCTACTACATGAATTTGCTGCTCCACCACCTTTAGCTGCAGGATCTTTAGCAAGGTTGACCATTTTCTTGAGCAGCTGCCAGCTTTCCATATGGACTGGAGATTTCAGGGCTTGTAGGCTGTGAGGTGAGCTGGTTCCCTCCTAGGGAAGCTGAGGAGTTGATGCAAGCCTGAGGAGAGTCCAGGTGTCCAAGGTTCCCCAAACCCACGTCTGCTTATGCAGGACCCTAAGAGCCCATCACTGGATGTCTGACTCTCGGATCCAAGCCTGGAGCTAGTGGCCTGGTGGCTTCCCAGGGAAGTAACTTTGGGGGTAGGAGAAGAGGGTCCCAGGGCTTTTTGGCTTTTGGCTTGCAACAGGGAGGTTGAAATCCTATAGGTAGGTTTACCTCTCCACCCTCAACCTACATGCCGAGGCCTCTGCTTCTGGTCCATGAAAGCTTGCTGAAGCCCAGATCTTCCTCGCAGAGGGAATGAGGATGAGCAATTTGGCATGTTTCTACAGTGCTCCACTTGCAGTGTCCTGTGGCTGCAGCCATTGTGATCCTGAGCTGGAGGCTGGAGGCTGGAGGGGCCAAATTAACCTGGATTCCCTATGTGCACCTATATAGTGTCCACCCTGGCAGGGACCTCCAGGAGCTGAGTCCAAGACCCTCACCCAACCCACCCCATATGAACCATTGCTGTTTGGGAACCTCAGTGTACGAGCAGCTCCCACTGAATCTAGCTTGCCTGCACCTTGGGAATAGCCGCAGCCACACCCCGGTCCTGATCACTGCTGTATTTTCCAAGCCTTTCTTTCTTCTCCTCCTCTTCCTCAGTCTCACTGAGTTGCAAGGTGAGTCCTCAGTGATAGCTGAAGGATTCACTGGAGAGCATTGCTTGCATTTTTGATTATGCAGTTCAGAGCCCTCGAAAGAGCCCTGCAGCCACTTAGCTCATGATGACGACTGATACCAAACACCGTTTCCTCTTATTGCAAGCAAGTAAAAATAAACAACATCCTACTGTACCTGCCTCTATCCAGGAAAGCACAGTAACCAGTATTTATAGATAAACAGAGATACATTGCCTGCTGGGGTCTGCTGCAATGAATTTAGACCTGAAGATTGAAAATCCAATTGTGTTTATAAATCAGCTGTGACATGCCAGTGTCATGTCATCAGTGGAAGGCAAAGGGCATGTTTACTACAAGCAAAGGCACACGCTACAGTCATATGCATAAGCAAGTCTCTGCGCAGACAGGTTATTTTTTGTATAGTTGTTTTTTGATTTTTACATGACAAGGATAATGCTCTAGGAGCCTTCTTTTTTTCTTTGTGCATTTTTTTTTATAGTAACGTTGTTTTTTCCCCTTTTGTGATTGACTGGAGGTTTTGTTCGGTTTTGGTTTTTTTTAATGTTCTGAAGAGTGTTTGTGCTTTTTTTGGCATCTTATTGCATACCTCAAAAAACCTGACTAAAGCCCTGGCTGCTTCTAAAGCTGCTGCCAAAAGGAATTAATGCACCTCTAAATTTGCTGTTCGCATTTCTCATTCCAACTGATATTTTTAATAATAAATATGGTTACTAAGAATAGCTTTTTACCACCTCTGTCAGCTCTGGTCTTCTATTTAGACTCAGATCTCATCCTTGGGTTAACAGTTTGTCTTGAACAAAAGTCAGCACTGTGTAAAGACTCTGTGGGGACCCTTCCAGCAAGTTGTCTGGTGTCTTTAGGATGTGCTGCAAGGGGCCAGCCCTGGTGTTGGTGTGCTGCAGCCTCCTACATGCCTCGCATCTTGGAGGTGCCCTGCTTTACATGGCTCAGCTCAGGCTTTCCCAATCCCAAATCCCTCTCTGTGAATCCCTTTGTTTTCCTTGATGCCACCTATTGCCAGCTCCGCAGCCAGGTTTCCACATCCGTCTCCTTCCATCACGCTAACCATTTTTTTTAGCTGGGTTTCTTTGGGGTTTTTTTTTGTGGTTTTTTTTTTTATCCTCTAGACCAGGCCCTCTTATTAGATATGCCCTTTTCACTGACCCTGAATTATTGCTACCCATGGTCTTAGAAGAACAGTGCTGTTTGTTAGTCTAAGAGCACATGTGACAACCCTCTTCCTGGCCAACACCAGAGGTTGCACCAGAGGTTTCCAGGCCAAAAACCAGGCCTTTCAGCAAAAGCTACAGGCTCTGAATGTGATCTGTGGGGTCAGAAGAGGACAAGGGAATCATCGTCTATTTGGGGACCTGCTGGAAGACACTAATCAGAAAGACGTGCACAAATTTGGTCCAGAGCACGCAAGAGTTTCCCCAGGCTGAATCTAATCTCCGTCGGTGGCAAACATCCCATTCCCACTGCAATGGGGCTGCTGGCAGGAGCTGGTATTTTAATTCCCAGGAGTTTTACTGCAGCCCGTCTGGAGTGAGTGGTGCCTGACCGAGCCTGCCCGGCGGCAGCAAGGAGCAGGACATTAATGGGGAAGGGCATCCCGGTCCATAGGGGTCTGGGCTGGAGGAAGGTTCCCAGCTCCGCGGCTCTTTAGGGTTTGCAACAATTTGCAGATTAGTGTTGGCACTTCCAAGGCTGGGCTGGCAGCGAGACCTTTAACCAAGACAGACAGATTCCCTGCTGCGGCACTGTTTAGCGGGTTTAAATGGAATAACGACATCTCTCCAGCTTGGGTGATATTGGGTCAATCTTTTTCTGTTTTGTTGTGTTTCCATCCCCCCAACGTCCCCATCCTCCCCCCGCTGCAGGTCACCGCCGCAGCCTGGGCTGTCGGGAGGACTGCGTGCTGCCGCTCTCTGCCTTTGTGCTTTGGGAAGTGGGGGATCATTTTTATAACTCTTTGTAGCAACGCAAGCAGAGCTAATGGTAAAAGGCAATCAAATCTTCTGCTCCAAGGCATAAGCTGGTTGCCTGCAGGGTCAGGGAGGAATTTCACCCTCCCTTTCCTCCTGGGCTCGGAGGCTGCTTAGCATCAGCACAGTTTAAGCCTCATCCCAAAAAAACTTTCTTGTTCTTAAAACTCTTCTTTTTTTGCTGTGCTGCATAGCTGTGAAAAATTACAGAGGGAATGACAGGTGCTTATGGGGTTCCTGAGGAAAGTCCCCATTAGCACACGCAGTGAGTGGGGCTGTGGGAGCTGCTCATGGCTCTGCCGGACCTTGGGGGCAAAGCCCTGCACTGGCATGGGACTGCCTTTTCTCTCGGGGCTTTTGACTGTCTCCCTCTGATCTCCTGTTCTCCCTCCATGGCACGGCGGGAGTTTTCTGCCTTTAGGTCCTTCTCTTTCAACTTCAAATCCCTATGAGTGCTGGATTCACCCAGACTAAAACTTTAAAATGTGTCTGAAGAGTGGAAACCTTGGGGTGGGAGGTGCTCCCACCATCATCCAGATGTCCCAACCGAGCCCCTTCCCCAGGAATAGCTCGCCTTAGCTTGGTCAAGGTGTACCGGCAAGACACACAGCAAATATGCAAGCAGGCACAAGCAGAGAAACAACCGTTGGGAAGGCAGGAGTTCAGAGGTAAGCCGGCTGTCCTCGGGTAACAAACTCCGGGCCACCCACATCAGAGCACCAACCTCAGCTCCCTCCCAGCAGAAATGACCAGGGGCAAATCTCAAAGGCAGAGCCAACGCGCGAGACACACACACACCTATCGGCACAGTCTCGCGGGGGAAGAGCAGGCATCAAAGGCATCGCGGCCTCTTCTCCCGAATCCGGCTGTGCCACAGCCCCGGGACGCCATGTCGGGGAGGATGGAGGTGCAGGTCGGCTTCACATGGGCTTCCTCCTGGCTCTCGGCACCCCTCTTCTCCAGCCGGACCCTCAGAGAGGTGAACCCGCTGCGGCTGCCTCCCACGAGAAAGAAAACAGGCACACGTGAAAAGAACGGCTGGAATTTTTTTTTCTGTTGCATTCTGAAACCAATAATTAAATTTAAAAAAATAACCCAACACCAATTACAGCAAATTAAGTACGAAGTCTAAGCTACCGGCAGAAGTTTGATTCAAAAACAGCAAAGCAAGCACTTTTGGTTGGGAATGCTGATAGTTTGTCTCATACAGATGGTCAGAGAGCCAGAGAGAGAGAGGGAGGGAGGGAAAGTGGGTGAGAAACCGTGGCTGATGCAGGGTATGACCTGAAGATAGAATGGGACCCACTGGAGCTGGTGTGTGGGTTACGGCCATACTTTCTCCCTCTTGGTTTGCACCAAAGGAGCACTTGGGTGGCTGTGGCTGAACAGAACTGGCTCCATTTCACCATCTCCAGTACTCATGGGCTGCTCAAAATCTTGACCGAAATAAGGCAAGGGAAAACCAGAGAGCTCTCAGACCTAGAGGGGCAGGCAGAAATGCGCAGGAGGTGCTGTGTTCATGGGTGTGATTGTACCACCCATCCCCACTAAGCATCTTTCTGGGGCATCCTCTGCTCTGGGGAAAAATCCCTTTCCGTTCCTGCCCATCTTCGCTCCTCACCTCTTGGGGAAAGTTTGGTGCCTCTTTGGTCCCAGCCACTAAGCCCAAATCAAGGGTCTCACCAAAATAAGGCTGTGTCTTTCTGTGCTACAGCCACCAGCTCATCCCTTTGGCATGGGTGAATGCCCACATCACACAAGGCATGTGTCCCCCCTGAAGGGGTAGACAGAGGGGCTTGCTCTGCCAGTCCCCAAAATGCATCACTGGGGTCCAGACGTTCTCCCAGGGGATAAAACCCCACAGCCTGTCCCTGAGGACATCCTTGCTCGCCCACCACAGCCGTATCACCTGATGGTGTGCAAACTGTGCTCAACCTTTTCAAAAAAACATTAAATTGTTCCTTTTTTTTTTAAGTGGGTCTCTCTGTCCATCCCAAATCCCGGGCTGTCTGGGGAGGTGGAGGAGTGGAACGTGCCCTTTTTCCTCCTGGCTGACCCCCTTGGGCATCTCTTACCAGACACTCATAGGACCATGGTGCCCAGCAACCCAGCTTCTTGGGGTTTGAGCTCTTGGGGCTGACTCCTAAAGAGGGGACTGGGTATTTTGGGCCACCCTGCGGGACAGGAGCAGCAAACCCATGGGCTCAGGGGAAGGGCTGCAGGCTGCTTCCCCCCTCACCGCCTCTCCTGCCCTCCACAGCCCCCTCCCCGCGTCCCCCACCCAGGGCCCTTCCCGGGGGAGGCTCCACGCAGCACAGCCTGCCCAGGGCTGGCAGGTCTGCGCCTTGCGAGAGACATCAAAGTCTCGCCTGGAATGTGTGTGGCTCTGCCGGGCTGCGAGAGATACGGAGCCAGGGATCATGAAAGAGATACTGCGATGGTTATCGCCCCATCAAATCAAGGGGAAGCTGAGCGTCAGGCTTGCCAACAATACCTGTTATTGTTCCTCCCCTGCGCAGCGCTTTATTAAGTGCTATAATCATTTTAATATTCATGCATCTCCGCAGCCATTCCACCCCCCTCCCTTTCTCCTCCTCTTTGCTTTTCAACATATTCCACGTTGGAAAGTGCCTTTCTTGCATTTCCTGGGAACTCACTTTCCCTCCGGGCAGCAGGTGTTTCGGTCCGCAGCACCCAGGCAACGTCCCTCTCTGCACCAAGAAAGGAGGATTTTCTCTTGGTCTTTTTCTTCACTCCCCCCAACACCTCCTTCCATCTGCCCCTGCCTCCTTTACCTTCAAGTAAAAGCTAATTAACCACCACCCTGCTCAAATGATGGCATTGTTTCACTATCAATGCAAAGGAGAAGCTGGAAGCCCTTAGTCACACAGTGCTCCCAGTCTGGTAGCGTATGTGTTCCCAGGACATCCCCTCCATCCCCAGATAGATCAAGAGTGGTCTGAAGGTGTCCCCACACCAATGCTGTGAGGCAGATGCTTTCCAACAGTTGTTCATGGGGTTGTGGTTTGCACCAGCCAGGCTTGGGAAGAGCAATCAAGGCACAACAGTTTGCACCATTTTGCACCATTCATCCATCCATCCATCCATCCATGGTCCCATCCTTTGCAGGCTCTCCAGACTTAATTCCTCAACTCAAAGAATAAAACTATTTGCAGGTTGGGTCTTAGTGTGGGTAGCCCAGAAATCATGGCACCACTTCCCCAGTCTCCATAACCTGATGGCACCACTCCTCGGAACTGGGGCAGGCTCAGCTCCAGCCAAACCATTGGCCCTGAAACAGCCAAAAAGCCCTGCTCACCACCTCCATCCTCCTTCCCCATCCCTGCACCAGTGGCAGCTTGTCACGGCATCTTTGTTGGGAACAGGTGACCATGCAGTGTGCAACAGGTTCAAGTGGCAGGATGTTTATTCGGGGATTACAGCCCTAAGAAATACCTACGACATGGAGATTTATTTTGTGGCGTCTTATCCGCTCTGGGCTGGGCAGTGTTTTCCCTGGGATGGAGGTGTGCCTGTCACCAGACCCCTGGAAGCAGCAGTGTCATCTGGTGGCTGTAGTCATTGAGGAAACAGCAAATTTGGGAGTTGTTTTATGGGCAAATGCCACAAAAATCTCCTTCCAATGGCTGTTTACAGGATTAGCTGCAGATAAGGGAGGAGAATCGTTGCAGCTAGCAGGCACTTGCAGCAAAGGCTGCTTCTGAGGATATTGGGGGCAATTCGAAGAAGAGGCTCTAAGCCTGATGCTGTGCTGCTTCACACCTTGCCTGGATTCTCACAGCATTGCTTTCCTCCTTCTTGGCCCAGCTGTGATCCACTCCAAAAAATGGGGCCACAGTTTCATGCGCTTTCCCCAGATATCCGGCCAGCCTTGATGACAGGGTGAGGGACACTTCAGCCAAAAGCAAATCCCAGCAGCAGCACCTCCACCTGGCTTCCAGCTCCACCCAGAGCATGTTGCTCATCCTAAAGTTTACTTTCATTTTGAGTCAACTAAATCCCTGTTTAAACTCCTTCCTCAGTTCGGTAACAGAACATTTCACTTGGAAATGAGATGGGGAAAAGGTACTTCTGAAATCGTTAGAGTAAAATTAAAATTTTAAAAAAGGTACAGTGGGATAACTGCCCAAATTCCCCCAAGTAACTTGGGATCAGTTCCAAACCCTGGCTTTCTGGTTACCATATTTGAGTAAACCCTTCCCCTATTTGGTGTATTCAGAGCACCTGTGGCAAAGAGAACCAGGTGCATTCAGAGTCTGATGGAAACGATGGAGGAGCAGAGGGGGGACTGTGAGCTGCCAGGGGACAGGTGAGGGGACAGCAGACTACTATGCAGGCCAGGGAAAGATGTTGGCTATTCACCATGCTCTGGTGCCAGGCTCCCCCCCGCATCAGCAATGCTGACCCCAAAACAAGATGGGTCTTCAAAGGCAGGTCTGGGTTTGACTGAGGGAATGAGCCCTTCTCCTGCTTGTCCGGCGAAAACACCTTCTTTTCCAGCAGCAGGTCTGAAGCCTGGTGCTGGGCTCATCCCGGTGCGGTGCAGGGGTGCAGGATGCGGCCCCTGGCGCCTTCAGCTGTGGCTGAGGTATGCACAGCTGGGGCTTGCTGGCAGGGCTCTGCGCCGCCGTGGAGTTCCCCCGAGTTCAAAGCTCTGCTGCTGACTTTGTACCCCGCTGGAAGACACTTCCCCTCACCGCCTTCCGGGTGAGATTTCATAGCTGCAGGAGAGAGGGCTTTTCATCATTTGGCCTCAGCCTTTTTCTTCTTTTTTTCTTTTTTTTTTTTTCCCCCTCCCCTTCTTTTCTTTTTTTGGTAACAATATCCTATACAGAAAGAAAACAAACAAATTAACTGCTCGGTCTCCAGGCTGAGGCAGCCTCACCCACACACAGCAGCCGTCGCCCTTGATCCCGAAAACACTACATCCCCTGCACCATCCCACGGGCATGGCAGCAGCGGAGCTGATGGGGGCAGCGGGGGTTTTGCAGCTGCGTGGAGCCTCTCTCACCCCACGGCAGAGCTTGAGGTCGGGAGGGGGCTGCTTGGCTGGGGCAGCTGGGGTTCAACCCAGGGCTTGGCATCAAGGGTCAGGCATCCGCAAGGCTGCTGTGCAAATGTGGCTCTGCTTCAGTCTCCTTCTCCTGCAGAGTTTGTCCTGTAAGCATAGAAACTATTGGGTCTTTTTACCTAGAAGGGAACATAAGTGATGCTGGGGTACATCAGCGTAACTATTTCTGTAATATTCACACCTCACATCTAGTTGCAAAGCAGCATGGAGCCTTAAGGGAGACCAATGGGTGCCTGGTGCCCTGTGTCCTCCTGCCCAGCCTATGCATCAGCTTAATGGCAACCTGCAAGACAGAAGCCTCCACCAGTGCCACCTACATCATTGTGTCTCCCTAGGTCACAGGACCCTGGACCATGACCCCTGATCTTTTAAGGGGAAAAATGAAGCATGCCACTAGTGTTCTGAGCATCTAGCAAGGTAAAAAAACATTTGAGAACCAAGTCTCCTTGGAACACAGCTGTGTTGCCACCAAATAGTTCAAGACACAAGACCAAATGTTGGCAATTGCGTACTGGATGACCTAAATTCTGTTCCTAATTTTGAAGTGATGTAAACCTAATATATAACCAACAGAAAGAAATAGCCTAAGTTTATTATGGGGCACACGGTCATACTCATAGCTTAGAGTAAATAGGTAAGTCAGGCAGCTTAGCGGATAACAATCACATTCAGGGGTTAGGGTATTGTTAAGAGCTGTTTAGCTAAGATAAGATTTCTAACATCCATCATTGCTTCTGTCAAACCTATGAGGTTGTGAACGTGATAAGAAGTTGTCGTGGTTTCACTTTGTTAAAAGGCTTTCTAGAGTTTAGCAAAGAGATTTTAGCAAAGATTGATTTTGCAGTGGTGATAATTCCCTGCAAATTGGAAGCATTCCCTATAGCATCTTAAATAACTGTTTCATTACTGTTTTGGGAGACAATTCTGGGAGATACTTAACTATTTTTGTCTAGTATCTATCCATTTATCTTTTTATCTGTTTATCTATCTATTTTTATTTATTTTTACTAGAACCAGCTACCAGGCAGGTAGCTATTTCTGCTGCTGTTGTTCAGCTGAGCTTGGTGGGAGCCACGGCTTCCCATGAGCCACTTTAGGACTCGTGGTCAACAGCCTAATGGGGATTTATCAAATTACCACTCCTTAGCAGAGCTGCATCGGGTTACCATAAACAGAGTAATTCAGCCCAAACCTCCCTTGCTGAAGGCTTTACCCCTCACTGGGGCTCTGCATCGCTCTGGGCCTCCCCATCCTCTCTGGGATAGAGGCGAAGGAGCAAACCTCCCTCTCCAAAGAGTTCAGATCACGTGGGAAAACCGCACAGAGTGTGGAGGGATCCCGGTGAACAAATGTGCGGCACCTCTTCAAAGCTCCAGCACAGAAGCTGTTTACACTGTAAATAAACAGACACAAGTAGCGGGTGCAATCCTTTTCCTCACCCTCTGCTCCTCTGGGGAAGAAAGGCAGTTCCAGAAGTGCCATGCCTGAGCACAACGGCAGCAAAATCCTCCTTTTATTTGTTTCTGGGGCGGTGGTGGAGGGAGTCCTCGGAAATAAACTGAGCAACAATGGACTGAGGATGCTGGAAATGGTGGAATAGCAGGATCTCATTTTAAACAGCAGGTTTTCAGAGGAGGCATGGACGGGTGATAGTGGATTTGCTCTGGTTGTCCTGTGCCTGGGCACGTCCAGCTCCTCCGCCAGCACAGTCAGTGCTGAGGAGCGCTGGGAAACGGGGGCAATTCGGGGCCGGCTGGCACCGTCCATCCCTCCTAAAGCACTGTTTTTCAGGAGGTGAAAAACAAACTTCAGATGAGCAACAAGTGAATCATTTACTCCTGTCTGATTATTAAAAGAAAATCCGGACTGGGATGACAGGTTTAGTGAGTATGTGAGTTACTGCTGCAGGTACCAGGCTGCAGCTCCCTCTCACGGGTACAGTTTTTCCCCAGGCTGGGGAGGGGTCCTGCATGCAGGACCTCAAAAGCAGCCCTGAGTGAGCTGTGGTGGGGAGGGAGAAAAGGTTTTCCCCAGCTTGGGTAGGGAGAGGAATAAGGAAGGGAAGAAAAAGACCATGTCTTAGCAATGGGAATGTGGAGTGGGGCAGAGCAACATCTATCCCTGGAGAGGGCAAAAGGATGCCTATCCAGTGCCCTGAGCACCCGGTGGGTGACAAAGCAAGGACAAGAGCACCACAAGCTGCTGTCTGCGCAGCCGCTCAGCAAAGGTGTATAGACAATCTCCCATGGGTGACACTTTCAGGCCCAGGACAGGTCTGCAACATTTCTTGGGGCTTTCAGACCTAGTAGTCCCTTTGACTTGGCCACCCAGCATCCCGGTGTTGGGCCTTGGAGGATGGAAGCAGAGCATGCCTGACCATGAAAGCAGCATGAGACCTTCATATCATAAGGGATAAATGGCAGCCGTCAGAGCTGTGCGCCCAGAGCAAGGTGCAGAGCAACTCTGCAGGGTCCAGCAGCACCTGGTGAGTTGGGTGGCACTGGCTGGACCAGCAGCTTTGCAGGTTTGCTTGGCTTTCAGCCACCAAATGTACTTTCTCCTCCTGTCCAGCCCTGTGGGATTAAACTTTCCTCCGCCAGGTGCTCTGTGGTTGGGGCAGGGCTTGGAGAGGCTCAGTGGTGGTGGGCGAGAGAACTTTAAAATAATCCAGGGTGTGGACACTTCTCTGGCAGTCATGTTAAAAAAGGGCCTGACTTGCCCAAACAGGTATGTGCCATGTGTCCTTGGCCCTTGATGGTGGGTACCTCTGCAGCAGTGGAGTCAGCTGCAAGTGTGTTAATGGTGACCAAACCTCAGAGGCTTGTGAAGGACCAACAGTCTCCCTTGGTGCACAGCAAAGCCATCCTTTGCATGTCTACAAATAGCAAGGGTCTGGCTCAGGCTGCCCCAGGGCTTGCTGCCAAGCCTTGGAGAGCTGAGGCTGGACTAGACAACCTCCAGAGGTCACTTTCTACCTGAATTATCCCATGATTTGAAGAATTTCCCTATGACTGCAGGAGCAGCTAGATGCACATTATGTGCTGCTCTGTAATGAAGCCATATCCAAAACTCCTCCAGACAGGGCTTGGGTCATACTGTCTCTTGATATAATGACACTGCTATCCCAACCAGTGCAACAGGATCCTGTCATAAAACAAATGTTACACGATAGAAGTATGAGAGAGTTAATACCCATGTCCATGGACAGGCTTTCACCAGGAGTCAGGCACCGTTGTGTCTCCAGGCGTAAGAACCTGGTCCCACTACATCCTGAGGGTATACAGCCAAGCAAGGAAGACACCACACGGGTATCTCTGCAGCCTGCCCATGCACTACCTGTCCTCCAAACCAGGCTTCAGCCATGGCCACCTCCACCTTTGGGTGTTTATTTCCACCTTGCCTGGTATCACCTAATTCTCTTGCTCTTGCCCCAAATCATTTCTATCATGGGCCTCGTTCACAGCATCTCAGCTGGGAAACCAAAACTGGCCAGAGGATGAGGTGGGTTGAGGCTGTAGGTTCTTGCTATGGGAAGAGGTGAGACATGGCAGGATGATAGCAGTACAGCTGGGAGAGTGGAGGTGGCTACACCTGCTACTTCTGGATGGATGAGAGACATAAGGATGGGCAGAGCGGGCTACCAATGGAGGGGTCCACAACCCGTGGCTGCCACCTGCCATCAGCACAGCACCACGGACCCCACAGCTGCGGGCTGGGGACTTTTTGCCAACTGAACACCCAATTGCTCACAATGCTGAAGCCTCTGTGTCCCCCAGTGCCATCCTGAGTGCCGCCTTCCCCACGGACAAGGGAGCACTAGTGACGAGATCCCATGTGTTTTTATTTGTGCTAGCTTTGCCGAGATAATTGCCGGCAAACACTGTAGCTTGATAAGCAAAACATTGGCAAGCTGCAAATTCTAAAGCATCTTTAGCTAAATTTGTAGCGGTTGTCTCCAATTTGCAGTCCTGTTTGTGTCTGTGAAGAAGACACACACTTTCTCAGCTCCCTTCTCATGTTCTCACTTGCCTTGCACAGCCATGGAGGTAGAAGGAGGATTCCCCTCGCTTTATGCAGCTTGGCTTTGACTGAATAGCTTCCAGTTACCTTGAAACCTAATCTTCTTTTGAACTCTTTTTAAGTCAGTTGCATTCTTGGAAGGAGATGAGCCTGCGAACTTGTATCATCTGATGAGAGAGATAACAGCTCTGCAGAACCTACGCCCGGTGGCAGGCACAAGCCAGAAAACATCTGCACCTGCTCACATGGAAAAAGCACCCAGGTACTAGAGGAGGTGATTTGCCTTTCATGAGTTTTGGGTTGTTTATCCATCAGGGAGCTTCTCAGAGATGTCCTGGCTGCCTGCTTTGGGACAACTGCCCATGGGTCCTATGGGAGCTCTGGGACATGCTGCAAGACAAACAAGTACCTGAACTTCTCCAGATGAAGATGATCTTCATAATTTGCTTTTTGGGCTGGTTTGATACTGGTTCACAGCTGGTAAAATGGGTTTATGGACAGAAGCCGAAAGCCCTGCCCCTCCTTAGGTCCAGGATTCCCAAACTTTGCTATTTCTCTTGCCCTAAAATAGGGACTGAGCGATAAGATATAGAATAGAATCATAGAATGTTTTGGGTTGGAAGGGACCTTAAAGATCACTGAGTTCCAACCCCCCTGCCATGGACAGGGATGCCTCCCACCAGACCAGGTCGCTCAAAGACCCATCCAGCCTGCTCTTGAACACTTGCAGAGATAGGGCATCCACAGCTTCTCTGGGCAACCTGTTCCAGTGCCTCACCACTGTCACAGTAAAGAATTTCTTCCTGATATCTAATCTAAATCTCCCCTTTTTCAGTTTAAAACCGTTACCCTTCATCCTATCACTACACTTCCTGATAAAGAGTCCCTCACGATCTCTCCTGTAGGCCCCTTTATCTGTTCAAAACTAAGCTCTGTCTTCTTTGCCAGTCTAGTTCCCAGTGGCAGCAGCTACCCATGGCCACCGGTGACCATGGAGGGAGCCCAAGGATCACATAATATCTAAAAATCATGTGCAGGTGACCCTGCTTGTTAGGACGTCTGTAGAGCTGTTCCCATTGTTGGCCCCATATCCTAATAATTGGTATGACTTTCAGGTAGTCTGTCTAGTTTCCTGCATAGATGTACATCCCTATAGGGTCCAAGTGTCTCTGATGAGTGTTGGAGCTTCCACCTGCAGAAGCCAAGAGTTTGGTGTTTAGGTCTTCTCCTCCATGTGGAGCTAGACTGGGGTGGCCTCACTCTGCTGTTGGATTTGCATTAGTGAAGTTATTATTGTTAAAAAATTAACCTGAGGGAGTGAACAAGGAGAGGCACGGACTACGTGAGAGAAGGAAGCAGATCTGTTTGCACTCTCTCATTCCTCCACCCAAACTGGCCATGAGACAACATGGTGGCCACCGCCTTTGGTCTCCACTGTGGAGCAGAGGACCATCAAAAGAGAGGAGGGCTGGAGAAAGGGAAAAAAGCCGCTGCATGTAGCGTCGGGAGGCAGGGCTGGGTGCTGAGCATGAAGCAACGAACCTACCCGAGGGCAAAGATCTGGGCCCTCGGGTCTCCCGCGGGAAGCTGGGATGACGCCACTTTCTTTGTGTGCTTTCTGTGCTCTTCCATGGCTCCTTGGATCCTCAGCTTCAAACACAGCTGCTTATCTTCCTACATTACTCAGTGCTTCCCTACGTGTGCTCTAACGCATCTTCAAAGCCTAGCACTCACCACAGTGAACAGACCGGTTGATTAAATTAGAGTGACTTCTAATCGTCAATGGTAGTGACTGAGAGGGCTGAGGAGACATTTTGGGGTAGCTGGGAATAAAATTGCCCTAAAATTGCTCGTTGTCAGAGACATTCAAGGCGAGACCTGTAACAACTCAGGAGCCTTCTGTAAGGTCTCACCCTTGCAGGAGCAGAGGAGCCGCTGCAAGAGCAGACGTGTACTAATGGGTTTTCCTTTTTTAGTAGTGTTATTCCCACTGGGATATTAAAGAGCTACCCCAGAGCATCTGGGCAAACAGCTAATTCCCCCGAAACCCAGGGCGGTTCATCAGCCCAATCCATTCGTTCTGAGTTGTTCTCAACACTTTGAATGCCAGATGTGGGTTTCAAATTGTTACAGCGAGGGTGAGAGAGAGGAAACAATCGGCCCTTTTCCCCCTTGGAATTCCCTTTTTCATTAAAAAAAATGGCCCTAAAACAGTGAAAGTCTGAATTCTGGTTCCAGAGGGCATGTCGATGCTCCCAGCCAGAGCAAAATTTGGCCTTTGAGAAAAGCAAGCTCTTGGTCCCAGGCACCTCCTGGCCACTTGTTCTGGTTGTTGAGGAGGACTTTTTTTCAGTATGTATATTTTTCAAGCCATGGTATTGCTGTCTGTTTTCACCTTCCTCCAAGACAGCAGTGTCTGCCCTCTTAGCCGTAGTGGGATGGCATCAGGGTCCCCATGATGACTGGAGAGAAGCCTCTTTGTCAAGCAACCCAACTGGAGTCCTCCCAGTATGTGATGGTCACATGATGGTTGCGGGGCTATGGGAAAGGAGGTGAGTGGGAGTGGGACCGCCGGCTGCCAGAACAGTTCATACAGCCCACAGCGTGCTCCTGCCCACATCTGAGGAGCTGTCGGGAAGGCGAGCGAGAAGGAGGGAGCTGCGGACCAGATGCATTGCTCTGGTGGGCCGTCTCGAGCCTGCAGGCCATCGGGAAGGCACGCCTGCACCAACGCTCCCGGCGGTTGCTCTTTGATAGGCGCCGTGGAGCGAGATCGTGCATCGGAGAGAGAGCGGTGGGGTGATCCAGTCCGGGAAGTCGTGTCTATCTTTGTTCTCCTCCTACCTGATTGTGGGATGACTCATCCCCTTCAAACCAGCGAGGCTATTTCTGACACGAGGTGCTACTTGGCGTGAGTAAAGATGGAAAAGCCTGCCCCATAACTTGGATGATAAAAAGGATAATAATTATGCTTTATATAGCAGACTTACAAATAATGGCTTGCTTCTTTGGCTGTTCAAGACCACACACGCTTTTTTTTTTTTCAGGGGGAGAGGTGTGGGGGGTTAATTTGGGACTTTTTTAGCTGGAACAGGAGATCTGTGTGGTCCCGTAGGCTCCTGTATAATAATTCTTTTAGCTTAATATCTTTTGATCTCCTCTAAGTTATTCATCAGCCCTGAATAACACACTGCTTGACAGTCAGAACTTTTTATTGGTGAAACGGTGCTTCATTTCACCTTCAAACAAAAGCAGGCTCGATGCTGCACCTCCCCAGTTACTGCAGGAACCCATGGGCAGGTGTCGGGTACGTTAGGAGAAATGGGATACTAAGTGGAGACAGGAAGGAAGGGGAGGAAAAAAAAAAGAGAGAGATCAACAAAGAAAGGTACAACTTAAAGGAACAAAAAGAAATACACAGCCCAAGAAGACAAGGGGTACTAGGAAGGTAACAACCAGTAATAGTTTTGGGGCTTTTTTTACCCATTTAAATAAAAATAAAAGGGGAAAGAAGGGTTGAAGTGAGGGACAGGTAAGGGGGTGTTAGTTCAAGTCATCCTGAGGCATCCAGTGGCTCTCTGCTACAAGTCCCCACAGGGCACATGGGAAAAGGGAGTCTATAGGAGACAGCGGGTATAGCTGAGGAAGTGGGTTGAGGTGCTCAGGTCCAGGGAAGCAGGTTGTCTCATCCTGCAAAAGCTGTCAAGGTGGGGAAGGCACAAGTGAAGACCACCTCCTGTTGAAGAACAGCTCAGGCTCCCTATATTTGAGGAGGGAGAAAAGTGGTCTGTCCAGGTAAGCCCTCTAGCCTGAAATTAACAGCGTAACAAGTCCCAGAAATGATGAGGGATGGTACATTTTTACAGTGTAAGTGTTTTGGAGACATAAAAAAATGCTGGAAGACTTTGGAGTGGCACACAGGGCATAGCAAATTCCTCTGGAGGAGATGGGTACTGCCGTGAGCTAGAGGGGAGCAGGAACTCACCTGAGGGCACGCAAGCAGTGACCTGTGCAGGAAAAGATCAGCTGAAGGGAAGAGAGATCATTAACCGGGCTCCCTAAGGATCAGTATTGGAAATCATCTCACATCCTCCCTGGTTACTTCAGCGCAAAAAAGCAGCAGTGTGTTGATAAATCAGCTGATGTCAAAAAATGGGGGAAGAACGAAAAGCACAACCAGTCTGGAAAAGGGCAGTCCAGAAAAACTGTCTAACTCCAATGACAGGGACACCAAATGTGGGCTGGCACTGAAGAGCACAGAAGATAAGCTGGCACATTTAGGGTGGCATTCACCTGACCATGCATCAACTGTCTAAAAGTAGTCTAAACCCACTCTATAGCCAGTGTAGAGAGAAAAGCAGGTCCAGAAGGCAGTTTTCTCCACCTAAGATGTGTGTCTGGCTTTTCTATAGCTGAAATTCATGGTAGAAATGAAGCCCTCCAGTAGGAAGTAGCAACAATAACTGTTGCCGTACATACACCATGTATGAGAACATCTTGCAAGCCAGCGTAGAAGTGAAAAACTGATGCTTGCTCTAATATATGGTTTTGCTATGGAGAGGCACAGGCAATGCAGGACAGGGCAGGGTACAATCCCAAAGACATGCAGAACCGAGGACATCACCAGCGTCCCTGCAATATCCGCTTCAGGAAGAGATAGCAACACAACGGTGCTTAGCAGCACTGGGACATGGAAGTGCGGGAGACCACAGCAATACAGCAAGGAGCTGGCTACCCAAGGTGGTGGCAGAAGATGGCTAACCAGCTTGGGGTTAGCTTGCTGGCATGTCCCCAGCTCTCATCAGTAGGGATTTTGAGTTTCATCATCAAGTCTAGTTGGGACAGAGTGGTGATAATCCCTCCTCAGGCCTCCTACCAGTGCTGCTGTAATGTCTGAAGAGCATTTATTCCCTAGCAAATCTGGAAGAGGGAATGACTCTTCTAAGGTCTCTGCACCTCATGTAATACTGTAGCCCTTAATGCATCCATCCCAGCCAGGAAGGATTTAAACTCCATTAATAGCTGAAGGATGACATTTCCCTTCCTTTCTTCTAGGTGCCAAAGTTTACCCTGTGGGGTACAAAGAGACCAAAAGAAAGTGAAATGAAGGCCATCTCAAGGCATCTGTAACACAGTCACTTTGATCCTGACCTGAGGGACTTGCTGCTGCCAGGCTGGAGATGCCCTCTTGGGAGACCAGAGACGACGGGAAAGACCTCTACAGTTTTCTGTCAACTACATGTGTCTGTCCATCCTGAGACCTATCTCAAACAAGAGTCTTGGGCTAACAGCAGAAAACAGCAAGCAATTTCTTATGTCTGGGAAGCCAGGGAATAGATGCAGAGGTCAGAAATACGGTCCCAGTGAACTGCTGCCACCGTTGGCGAGCTACTCAAATCAGAGTTTCTCTCTCCGGGTTTTAACTCCATCCTTGCAGCACAGTAGACAGGTCAAAGCCTGCTTTGAAGCGAAACCCAGGCTGTAACCTATATGCCCAGGCAGGCACATAGCCAGGTTCACACCATGAATTAACCCTGGCTCTCAGGGCTGGTGTGTGGACAGTCTAGGTGAAAGCTTTAGTGGAAGAGTCAAAGCTGCGTGGGAAGCATGCTCCTCAGGAAAGGGGCCAGTGGTGCAAAGGCTGCGGTGTAGCCAGGTGGCAAACACTGGCAAGCGAACTGACGAGAGCAAAAGTGGTCCAGCACCAGCAAGCAGGGCTGGCAGGCAGGAACCAGGACCGAGATCCCGCACAGGCATGGCTGTGAGGAGATACACTCTAGCCAAGCCCCTGTGTTGGACCCCCTGGATGCAGTTCTTTGGCAATACCAACCCATGGCATTGAGACAAACCCAACAGTAGGCAGGACAGTCACAGCATCCAGATGCCAGCAAGAGCGGGGCTGTGCTCTGTCTGCTGTCCACATGGGGGTTTTGCAAACCAGCCTCACCCTGCACACGCTGCCCTTTCCAGAGCTACCCAGGAGCAAAGTCTTTATGAAAGTGCTGGGAGGGGGAAAGCATAAAGGCAAAGCTGCTAATGCACAGTCTGGATCTGAGAAATCTGCAAAGTTATTGGTATTAATATTTTGGTTTGGGCTGGAAAATTAAAGACAAAGACCAAAGCATGGTATTTAGGCACAGATTAGAAAGGAACAGTAAATAATGGGCAAGAATGTAGGCAGGAACTGGATAATTTATGACAAAGACAAAGGTGGCTGAAGGCAGGAGAAAGTCATAGGTCTAGGGCTGAGTGGCAGAGGAGGAATGGAAAATAAAGGCAGGGCTGAGCCAGCATGCTTGCAAATGTCTTTGTGCCCTTCAAATGCAACAAGCCACAGCTAGGACCCTGGTGCTGGTTTTCTATGGGGATCTTGGGGGTGGTGTGGGGGTGGGAGGGTATTGAACTGTGGTTTTCTGTGCTTGTAAGGACTGAAGATAAATCAAGCAACGGACTCAGTTTTGGGGACTGTCCTGGCTCAGCATCCCTGAGACTCTGCTCTGAAAGGGGTAGAAACACGCATGGGGAAAGTTGAAGCTGTGGCTAAAATCTGTCCCTCTCATCTTCAGCAGGGACTACAGGAAAGTCATTTTAGCCTCAGCTGAGAAGCAGAGTCTTTGGCTAAAAATCTGTTGCCTTAAGAGAGGTGCTGAGATGCACTCCAGTATCCCTCCTCACCCCTCAGCTGCCGCTCCAGAAGAACACTGTCCAGTCTCCAGTGGAAACATAAGCCAGCCCTCAAGAATGTCTCAGACACCCCAGTGCCACTGAAATGGCCTCAGGTGCCCACATGTAGTTGACAAAATTTGGCCCTCAGAGTCAGTAGAGATGCTGGAGAGAACTCACATGGCCCAGACAACTATAGAAACATCCCCAAATTTCTGGATTTATGCCTCAATTCTGAGTCCAAACAGGTTGAGAGTAACTCCACACTCCCAACTGGGGAATCTTTTTCCTGCTCGTTACCAAGCTGAAACTTTCTTGGCCATAACGGTGGGTGCTATCAACTAGCTCTTGCTCAAGCAAGATGTAAGGCTCTTTAAGCAAAGTAAAATTCATACATGCAACACTGATAAATCCTCATGAGAAAACAACGGAGTCGATGGGTCAGACAGGTCACATTTCCATATGGCAAAAATCAGCTTCACTACATTCAAATGAAGGCAGTCACATCAATTTACACCTGCTGGAGAAGTGGACCTGAGAAACTTGATAGGAGAGCTATTTCATCTGTCATGGCTTCACTCTGTGAAGCAGGTCGTAAGGCAGTTTATTGAGTGCCATGTTCAGATGCAATATGATAAGGCACTTCCATGCCTGGAAGAAACACCTGTCTAGAGAGATTTTAATAATGACTGCCTTGAAAAAGGGCCGTGCTGTTGGGCAGCAAATGTTCTCATTCGGTCTGTGAAGAAGATCTGCATTGAATCCTGGTGCACCAGTTTTCCTGTTAAACTAGACTCCTAGGAAAGACTAATGCGGAAGACGATGCAATCAAGGCAAGCCAGTGGAAAGATAACCCATCAATTACCCAGCGGCTTGGGATATTCCTTCAAAGGCCCATTCAATTAGACATCTGATTTGCATGTCTTTCCCATTTGCTGTAGGTACTCATTAGGAGCATTTAAATACAACCCTGACTGCAGCCCCACAAAGCCTTGGGTGGATGCTTTCGAGAACCTCATTTTAGTTTATCAGAGTTGTCAGAAGTTGCAATTACTGTAGAGCAAGAAACAAAGTGCTTTATCACCCCTTTGAATCTGCTGGGATTAACGTCCACCCCTTGCAAAAATAAGTGTCTTTAAAGATTCCAAAGATCAAGATCTCTTAAGTCCTGTCAGAAAGACAAGCACAGTGACCCCCAGACATGGCAGTGATATACGGCTCAGCTCAATGCCACCCTTTTCCCCCTCTTTTTAGTAAGTTTGTGCCCAAGTAATTGGTCACCGTCCTGGTCCGTGTAGACTTATACCATGGTTCAGACTAAGCCAGGGACAGCTGATTTCCCTTCAGCAAGAGACCAGGGCTCGGTCCTGTCTGTCCTCGGCTGCAGTATCTTGGTTTTTCAGCAGTGGAGAGGGGACCACCCTGCAATCCCTGCCCAACAAGTCTGTCCTGTCCTCCTGCCCTCCCTCCCTGACCTTTGCTGCTCTGTCCAAGCTTTGCACTCTCCCTCCCATCTTTTTAGGCTGAGCTTCTATTTCAACATCACCTGAGCTGAATTAGGACTGGAGTAACCTGTGGACCTCCATCCAGCTGTGGTCAGATGTTTGGTTGAGAGTTTGGATTCTGCAGCACAATACTACCAAGTTTAGTACATGGTTGGGACATTCATGCTATCTCTCTCCCACGTGAGTGCTGATCTCTACGGGGTCAAATTTACCTGGAAACTGCCCAGAGGTCTATTTTCGTATAAGATGTAGGAGCTGAATCTCCTTAAGTCTGCCTACACCCCTGAAAATTTGTCAAAAGCTTCAAAGATAGCTGTAGAAGGACAGGGTTCAGAGCTGATAGATCCCTGAGGAAAATAGCTAAAAAAATCACCCCTCCCTTTCTCCTTTCCCCCTTTGGCAGAGCAACACAAGCAGACGTGGTGTAGACACAGCTGTACCCGCACGCAAGGGCTTTGGTCAGCGTAGCATGTGTTATCGTGGGAGGCAGTGCAGCGAAACACGCTCCAGCAGGAGAAATCCTTGCAGCATTGGCCCAGCCTAGGTCAATATTTGTCCTGAGTTTTCACAGAGACAGCTCTGAAGTCAGTGAGGATGACTTTATGTCCCTACACGTGCCAGGCCAGGAGACTTGGGCAGGCAGAAGGGCTGTGTGTCTCTTCAAATAGCAGCAGTACCACATTCCCAGCAGGGCAGGATGGGTGCTGGAGGAAGCCTGAGAGAGAAACCAGGGGTGGCCCCAAAACCCCATCCAGCCTGGCCCCACCAAACCCTTTGTGTCTCTCTTGTGCACCAGCACTCCAAGCAGAAACAAGAAAGCAGATGGTGTTTTAAAAGAAGAAAACCATGTTAGCCTTATCCCAGCCTTTGATTCCTGCTTGGATGTTCTTATACAAGGTATAAAGGTAGTGTCTCTAATGAGATTACATATTATAGTCAGTCGGGAGCTGTTAAAGGGCTGTTTCTAATGGGATTAAAATGTATAGCACCCAGTTATAGCCGTAATTGCATTACACCCCTAAGGAGAGCCTGTAGTGTAAACTGAAGGCAGGTCAGGGATTCGGCGCACACTGCTTCGCTTTAGTATCTCCTGAGCTGCTTCCCTGTTTTTCCTTTTTTCCCCTGTCTTGGATGAAGAACAAAGAGGGAGAAGATTTAGCAGAGTGTCAGGAAGTGACTGGAGGCTAATCCCTCTGCTGACACTCCCCAGCACCAGGGGGAAGTAACTGAGATCAGCCAAATTGGCATATCAAAAGCCTTCTAATTATGTCACTGGTGGCTTGAGCCAATTCCTAACATTCTTATTCATGGAGTTTCCAGCACAAGAAAACCCTTCTTAATCCGAGCTGCTGTTGTGCAGAACTGAATGTCATGGATGGGTTTCTCTTTGTTAGCACAGGGGGCACAGGGACAGCTCCCTGCCCGTGGGCTGCAGCCCCATGTGATGGTAGGACATGGCGGGACATCTCCCAGTTGCTTTTGCATGGCAGTGTTTTGTCAGCATAGATGTATCATCCAAAAAATAAAATCAAATCCCTCCTCCCCATGCACTTGCACTTTGCTCATGGAGAGCTGTGGTAAGCTTGGCCCTGCTTTTTCAAAAAAAATGATGGTGTGACAGGAGAGATCCTGGCTCTCTGCATGTCGCCCCAGGGTTGTGCTGCTCAACATCAACCACCATGCCATCAAACTCCACTTGCACACTGTGCAGTGACCTGCTGGTGTTAAACCCACTAGGGCCAGCATTGAAGTAGCTCACTTGGCTCCAGCTTGTGTTCTAGCTCTTAAAAAGATGCTTTTCAGCAGCTCCCCATCCCAGGTTTGCATTCCTTGCTGAGACCCCAATGCTAGCAACGGCAAGGGTCTGTGCAGGATAGCAAGCAGGATGTGCCCATGGCCATCGAGCAGTCAGCGGCAAGGATGAGCCAAGGACCCAGGGCATCCTGGCAGCTGGTGTCTGTCCTACCTGTTTGACCACACGCCTCTCTTTAAACAGGGACAGCCAGCTGGCTCAAAGGGTGTGAGTTTAAAGCAGTAATAATACTCGGTCCGTAGGTAGCACTTTTCATCTGCAGCCTTAAATCTCTTGACAAATATTGCTCGCAGTAGCAGAGATCTGAAAAGAACAAAGGAATTGGGTTCGTGCCCATCTTGCTCCTTTGTAATATGCAAAGAGGGCCAGAAATCACTTTGTTCATGTTAGATTTTATTTATTTATTTATTTTACTAAGGTATTAGAAATGCAGATCTTCATTGCTCAAGAGAAAACAGTACATTCATATCATGGAGTAGATACTGAGCAGATGACACTCAAGCAAACAGGGAAGTGATTTGTTCTCAAGCTGCTTAAATCACTGCCTTTTGTACCTTTCTGTTGGTATTGTTGTTACAACTCAAGAGCCTGCAAAACTCTTTGGGAGCAAAGAGATGTCTGGTAAGACCTCAGCATGGCACCGTCACCGCTCAGGGGAGCTGAGATGCTCTGGCCCTGGCTGAGATGTTGGAGCTGCTGTGCCTAGCAGTGCCCAAGCCACACACGGGCTGTGTGGGGTATCCAGCCAGGGCATGGGGTTTTGAAAAGCTTTCAGTGCCCTATATCTTTGGCACCTCTGTGAGGCTGGGTGAGGCACCTCTTTGAGACCGTATTTGAAAGTAGCACACAGAGGCTTCAAGTTTATTGTTCTGGAAAGCACCTTTTACCTTTTTTCACTCTATTTTAACGATGCAGCAAAGCATCAGCCCATGAAAGACCAGCACCCAGCTCTCCCAGCTCCTTGAATGGTATCTGCCCTCATCAGTAGGCAAAGCTGCCTCCAAAGCCACCCTCCTCTAAGCCTCCTGAGCCACATCCCTGGCAAACACCTCTCCCTGGCTCTGGCATTCCCAGCACCACACGAGACCACCAGTACAGCCAGGGAAGGGGTGCTGATTCACACTCTGAGAGCTTATTGGACCTGCAGCTGGATAGCTGGGCTGCTCAGCAGACCTGGAGATGCAGGTGGCATCTCCAGGCTCTCACTGCTCTCCCTGGGCCCCAAACAGGAAGGCAAAGCTCTCCCAACCTACACAAGGCAGGGCAAAAATCTGGCACCCGCTTACTGCCCCACAGCGCTCGATCAAAGGGGCTCGGTCCAGGGAAACGTGCTGAGCGGAGTGTAGTCCTGAGGTGACTCCTGGGGAGTGTGGGAGTGAACTTGGGGATGCTGGCCATCAGCGGAGCATTTGGGCTGAGATGGTCCCTGCTAATACTAGGCAGGGATGAGCTCTGTCTTCCTTGGTGGTGGGAAGTGATTGATTGCAATGGTCCTGGGGAGATAGTAGTGGGAACAGAGATCTCCTGAAACCATTAGGGAGGTGGCCAGACCAGGGACCTGGCACAGGTTTTTAGCAGAAGACAGATGGACCATGGCTCAGCCACATTCCAATTTTTTTCCAATTAATGTTGGCTGTTTTTCTAGCCCAGGTGCTTGGGATGAAAACAGGGTAAATGAATAACAACCCCTCTTGCATTACACAGCTGGCAAAAGGAGAGCACGTAAGTTCCTGCCTGCCCCAAACCCCATCAGTGCTTCACTGCAGGGACATTTCAGCCAGGAACAGGGCTGGTGACACAGGGGACAGGTGAAGCCCTTTCCTCAAGTGCCTCCTGGCTAGCAGGGCTAGATGGGCATGGGAGAGGAAAACAGTTTTCAGAAGCAGGAGGCAAAGACACCTGGACACTGAGCACTGAGCTGCACTGTTGGCCCCATCACTCTGTCTTTCTGGCCTCCCAACAGTGGCTACCATCCTGGGGTGAACTGGCAGGGGGGCACCCCTCTTCAGAGCCCAAAGTCCCAGCACAAGCCCTTCCTCCTGAACCAGTGCCCTACACCAGAGCCGAAGCTGGAGATGTTCAAGGCAGGGGGACCCATTTCCACCCTTTCCCCCTTCGTAAGCTGGAGCAGAAAGGAGCCACCCTGACTCCCTAGAGCTGGATCTCTTGAGATGCTGATGGGCAGAGCCAGGAGTCTGGCCATGGGCTGCCTGCGCCAGATGCACGCTCCATCTCCTACCCCAGGTTCTGTGTCCGACTCGCCTCCCCCAGCTACGGCATCACCTGCCTGTTTATACGGGAGATTTGAAAGCTGTTACCTCCAACTCTTTTTATACCTTGGTCTAATCTAGATACTGTTAATGATATTTACTTTCAAGACGCTCACCTTAGATTGGCTTTTCAACATCTAAATTAAGCGTTCCATCCCAGTCTTTGATATCATGACGGCACTTCAGCTACCTTTGATCATATCTACTAAGTATTCTCATTAGTAATCAACATTACTTACTTAAAATAAACACATGTTTTCTTGAAGCTTTGTGGTTACACTTAATCAGCCGCAAAAATTCCCCTTAAGACGATTTGTATCATTCAAGGGCATTTGCGTCCATAACCTTGTAAATAGTTGTTGTTTTCCGTGCACTCCCCAAAATGCCATCTGCCGAGATCTGACTTTCCATTAACAGGATTTGATGTCTGTAGCATCTCCCCTCTCCCCCTTCCCGCCCCCCCAACTAAACTGCTGTTCAACACTGCTGTGTAAACTGAATCATGGTGAGAATCGCTCTCGGCAAACTCCATCGTTCTCATCCCGGACCGTCAGCTTCAGCAGAGGGCAGAAAACGGCTCCCGTGGTGCTGAGCCTGACCCCTGACTTCCCAGAAGTGGCAAAACCACCCGAGTCATCACAGCACTTGTAAGAGAGATAACTGGTGGTGCTTTGAATGGGAGGCAGGTGCTGCCAAGTTTGTACAGCCCCGTGCCCTCAGACTGCGCCGTATGATTTAGGCAATACAGGTTCTTACAAGAAAGGTCACTCTGACACGCAGGAAATGGTGAGAAACTTTACGTTCTGGGTAAGATGTGTGCAAATCAGCTGCTATTTCTGCACCCTTGGCAAATAAACCCTACCTGGCTCAGGGTCCTGTATCTGACACACTTCACATTGTTAATGAGCAGCTTGGTGCATGAGCAGCCCTGACTCACCCCTGCCTCCATCCGAGGAAGCCCTCAGGGGAGGCAAATAGCTGCCTCCTTTCTTCCCCGAGCTCTGAATGTGTCCCCATGTCCCCTTCCACCTCCTGCCTCTGCTACTGCTCTTCTTCCCTGCTGTTCCTCACCTCCGCCCTTGGGAACCCCACCCTGGTGTCCGCGACTTGGGGTGCCCCCAGAACCCCCAAATCCATCAGCAGCCACTCACCGTGGGGGGTGGCAGAGGAGGTGGACCCCAGGAGACAGTGATGGTGATGCTGGGCTCCCACCAGGACTTTTCCAACCAGCCTGTCTCCAGTGGGAGAGGACCACACTGCCTCCCTGCCTGCTGGGCTCAGAGGGATTAGGGACACAAACCCCCCTGCCAGGGGGGGATTTTGCAGGGTCTAAATCTTTCCTGCTGTTGATAACGTTTCCTCCGGCTTCACCCCATCCCCTGCGCCCTTTGATGTCAACTGGAGGCACCAGGTCTAAAACATCCACTGCTGTTGATTAGACCTAATTAGTCCCTAATGCCCTCTTAAATCCCATTTTAAAAGGGAGTCATTCAGCACATCCAGGGCTGAGGCAGCCCTGGCTGAAAGCAACGTTAAGGGGTCTTCGACCAAAAGGAGGGAGAGCGCTCACCAGGTAATTCAAAACGGCCAGGGTGCTGGGCAGGTACCGGCTCCCACAACATCTGCTCACACAGGCTGAGTAGGAGGGCAGATAGCATCCCCCCACAGCTGGGGGCAGCCAAAACCCATGGCTTCTTCTCCACAGAGGAATCACTGATGTTAGGGATGGCTCGTTTCTCCACTGAAAGGAGATGCTCATTTCTGATGGGGACAGGAGCCATCAGCAAGGTGAGGAGGAGGAAAGGGGATGAAGGCTCCGGCAATCCAGGAATAGTGCATCTGATTTGACTATCAATTGTAATGTTTTTCTAACCAGATTTATTTTTAGACATTTGTTGAATCAATACCCCTTCCAGGCCATCCCTTGGCTGGGGAGAGGAGAGCATCGCCAACTTTACTCACTCATCTCCCACTAGTGCAAGAGTATGTACACAGCCAGGCCTGAGCAGTTAGGGCTTTGGTTTAGGAAGACAAAACAGGGATGAAGTCCCATTTATCACATGCTCCAGTGCCACTAACCTCCACAGCTCCTTGCCTCTCCATCCTCACCCCACCTTCTCCATGAGGCTCAAGAACTGGGAATGAGATGTTCTCCAGCCTGGGCCTTTGCCTCAGCCACACGACCAACCTCCCGCCTTTAGGTCCAACTTTCTCTAGAAACCAGGCCCACGTCCAAATTAATTTTCTGTATGTGTTGTTGGAGCGATTAGATCTGCAAATCAACATAGCCACAAACTGAATAATGCACCAGTGCCTAGTGCTGTCGGGGCAAAGCCCCAAGTTCCTTGTCAAGTTCAGTCCTGCAGAGCCTGTAACTAATGATTTTTCTCACTTGGCTGGGAGTCAGCGCTCTGTCTCTCACATGCACACACAAACATTGTACGTGTGCCTCGTTAGCATAGCCTGATCTGCAGATAAAGGAAGGGAGAGCTGCGTACCAGCACTGGGACCCTCGCGTGACACCTCACTCTCAGTGCCTGCTGGGAGATGCTGAGATCGGGAGAGATGGCAGGATGTTGGGAGAAGCATCCCACCAGCTGGCTCCAGTCATGTTGTGCC
The DNA here is from genome assembly GCF_964106895.1 of Numenius arquata. Lineage (NCBI taxonomy): Eukaryota > Metazoa > Chordata > Aves > Charadriiformes > Scolopacidae > Numenius > Numenius arquata. Next base: position 51,191,471 of record NC_133580.1, read on the forward strand.
ACTTGCCCTTTTCCCTTGCTGGGACATTCTGCAGGTCTCTTTTTTGTCCTGTTATTGAGGGCTGGCTCAAATCCCAGAGATGTCAATGAAAGTCAAGGACGAGCTCAGTGGTCTGCCAGGTCCCAGGCCTGGACACCACCTCCCTGGCCACACTGGCATGGAAATAGAAGGTGATGGTACCTCCCAGAAACTCCCCAAGTGTCACCTGATTTGATCTAGGGAGAAGAAACATGAGGAAGAACCAGGTATGAGATGCTGCCTTCTACAACCTTGTAAAGGATTTCTTTATTGGAGATGTTGGACCCTGACAGGGTAATCTCCCAACAAGTTAGGGTCTCCATGTCAGCTCACACTTTTCTCCGAGCCACAAGCTTCATCTCTGGAGGTGGATCTCCCATGGCCCACAGGCTTTCAGGCCAGAGATGTAGCCCCATTTGAGACGCAACAGGCATGCTGGTGGGGTACAGGAATGCCCTGCAGTGGTGAAGTCAGCACACAGCTCTGGGCTGGTCTGCCCTGCAGTCATCCTTTTTTCAGCCATAGTAGTGGGCCCACACCCACAAACTCTCCAGTAGCCTGGTGGGAGGCAGACAGTTTAGACTAAAGGAAGAGAGGATGCTCATCTCCTAACTTACCTCCTAGAAGCTACCTGTGGCACATCTACAGCCCACAGCAAGAGACAGGATGCACAGAGGATGATCCTGCTCCATCTTCTGAAACACGTCTAGGGCACGTAGGCTGAGCTGTCTATGGACATAAGTATTTTGCTCTACTCTCTACTGAAGGAGCCCAGGCAGCCAAGAGGGACCGGGGTGGCATTCACATCATTTCACTAGTCAGTCTCTGCAACATTGGTGTCTGGAGCTGAGCGGGTACCTCAGCACCCTTTGTAGTCACCAAAGGCCCTCTGGAGGTGCAATTCACCCATCCTGATTGCAACTACTTTAAGACAAGATGAACTGCACCCTAAATTCCCCTGGCTGTTCAGATTAGATCTCCATCAACTATGAAGGGAGCATAGTGAGACCTCCAGGCCTTTTACCTGTCTGCATTTAGTCATATAATTCCCACCCTTGGTGACTGAAGCTGGGTGAGATAAAGGCTTGCATCAATGTAGGAGAAACCAGGGTAGGTGGGGCCCCAAGGCTGGAACACAGAAAAAGATTAGCAAAATGGGCTTGGGCGTGAAAAAATTGATCTGCCCCACAGAGATGTCCTTGCTTGGATGGGATCTGTGCAGATGACTGCTCAGGGCAGAGAGGACCTCAGCAGTGGATGCTGGTTTCCATGATAGAGTGGGTATTTAGTCCCAGCTCCTCACCCCACCTAAAACTGGCCTATGGGTTGAGTGCCATGTCCCTGGGCTGTCAGCACTGCCATGCAGTGACACAGTGAGACAGATCAGCTCATGGCTTTATCTTGACCTAGCTAACCTACCATTGCACCAGCCCAATCCACCACACTGGTGCCAACTCAAGGGAGACATCATTTTTCGTGACATTTGCTGGAGAAACATCTTTGAGTGGCTTGATCTCCCAGCCTGACATCTCTGTGTTGCAGATACATGATGTTTAATCCAAAGCAGAACAACAAACCTTCCCTTCCAGTGCTGAACAGGATGCTCTTGTGCTCAGCTATAGCTTTTGCTGTGATCATCAGTTGTATTATCCCCTCCATTATCTTGTTCATTCAATTTCCTTGTGATAAAATTATCATTTATGCTTGGTTGTGAGTCAGGTGTGATAACTGTAGAGGAGGTTATTCTTTAGATTACACCTCCTAAACAGGCTGAGACCTCCTAATATGACAGCAGCAGGAACAGATCTATCTCCATCAGTCCCGTTTTCCCCATCCTATGAGTTGGCTGTCACTGAAAAGGAGCCCCTCAGTACTACTGTTTCTACTACTACAGTTCCAAACACGCTCCTTTAAGGTCCTTTCAAAGGATATCACATTAACATGAACCTTGAGAAGGTGGTTGTGTGCTCAACCCAAGTCCCTCTGTTCCCCGCCCTACCCATATATCCCCTGTCCCCTTCCTTGTGACCATGCAATGGCTCATCTAGCTGAACACTAACCTGTTAGTGTTAGCTTGGTCCCAACTGAGTTGAAACAGGTTGTTTCTACAAGTTTGGGATCTTGGGGGGTTGCAAATATAACCCCTGAGCCCATACAACATGCTACCTGTGCCAGATGATGGGAAAGGAGCAGTGTTACCCTGGTGTTCCCCCATCATCCCCTTTGTGCCAGCACTGATCTCCTGAGGTAGACCTAGCTCATACCAGCAGGAAGGGAAGTCCTGCAGGTGTAGCTTGTACCAGCTTGCCAGGCAAAAGATCAGTGCAAAAGAATGTACCTACAAGTATAACTTTACAGATTTACCTTGGGGCTTCTGTCATTGCAGAACTATTGCCCCAGCTCACACCCCGACCAAATGTTGCCACACAGCAAAGGTTTCAGATGAAGTCACCCTTGGGAGAGGAGAAGCCAAGAGAACTTCTGTTGTGGCCTGGCTGTACGTGGTGCACACGGCCACAGGAGGGACAACTTGTGCTCCCCAGCTAACCACCCAGCTGTCCACCCCTCCCCTGGGCATCCATCAGACACTGTTCTGCTGCGAGAACCTGCCAGGGACCTTTTCCTCTTTCCATGTTTTTCCTCTGGGAAGCAAAGCTGAAGAGCTGGCCAGAGAGAAGCAAGATATCCAGGAGCCTGGGAAGGGCACAGCTTGCACCCGCTGCTTAGTTTAGGTGCCTTCAGGGAGGATAGGTCCAAATTGTCCTGCCAGCAGCAAATCTTGCTCAGACGTCCCCTTTCTGCAGGAGACAGAGAGGGACAGTCACCCCTGGCGGTCCCCATCTCTTCTTGTGTGGCATCTAAGCAGTGTCAGGAACATGCCTATGAAGCCCCAGTGTGCACCAGGACATGACAAGAGGGCAATGGTCCCTGGCCAGATCCTGACACAAGGTGCTCAATGTGGAAGACACAGCCCCAGGCTGGTCTCAGCCGCCCACTCACACAGCATCTCCCTGAATCCCACCACACAGCTTCTCCTCACAACGCCTTCAGTCTGCAGCAAGATCAAAAGGCATCCAACCCACTGATCACTCGGTTTTGTGTCGAAAGGCTCCCTGATTACCTCACCATTAGCTGCACCCATTAAACAAAATCCTAAAGGTTTTAGACAAAGCTGAGGTTTCAGATGAGAGGGCGAAGGAATGACTCAGTGCCTTTAAACGCCAAAGTCTTCTCCTCCGTCCTGTTTGTACAGCACCTAGCACGAGGGGTCCAGGTGCATGCCTAGGGCTCTGAAACACCACCACAATTAAATAATAAGTGTAATAGCAGCTGTACTCCCACCAGCAGGGCTTCATTTTATTATTTAAATATTCAGTTAAACTCGGTACCACCTCTCGGAGATGCAGTTTACTTCAGCGAAGTGGAGAATGACCCCCTGGCTGGCCACTGGCAGCCACCATTGCAGCACGGGTACGGCCAGGAGCCCATTGGCACTGCCTGTGGGAGCAGCCCTGGAGCTGCTGAAAGCAAGGAGGAGGCAGGAGGCAGCGGCCTCAGGGTTCTGCAGTTCCCCGAGGGCTGGGGCAGGGCTGGGCAAGGGGGTTTTCAGCTGATATTAGAAGCTTATAGGACCTATAAGGGTGGTAAGCCCTACCCTGGGACTTGTCAGAATGAGACTCGGGCTCAGGTAACTCTCCAGTGGAAAGCATCCAGGGACAGTGTTGTCACCTGGAGCTGGGTGCAGGTGAAGGGGAGCTGGGAGAGGCACAGAAGTTGTCTTCTCCTCCCTTTCCACCCGGAGAATCAGCAACAAACAACGAATTTCAACCCTAAAAAAAGAACCGATACAAAACAAGCAGTGCGGTGGTTTGGCAACACTGTCTGAGGTTTGGGCTGATGATCATTGACTCGCCGTTGGGCAATGAACCCAATGGGAAGGCAACATCCAGGAGGACAGGTCTCCACAGGGACCTTGGAGACTCTCTACCTGGCTCACAGCATTGCCGAGGTTCATCCCCCCATGTAGTCCACTGCTGGGCCTCAGGGCTCCTGGGAAGCAGCTTGCCCTCAGCCTGGTGCTTCTTCTGCCTGGTCCAGCTCATGGTTCAGAGCAGTGGTGGGAACCACCAGCATTTATCGCAGAAGAAATAGTGCCATCTACTGACATAAATAACTCTATTCCTAGAAAGCGAGGGGCAGATGTTTATCTCCCTTATGCTGACAGGCGTTCAGGGTAATGCCAGCCCAAGAAACGTTCACACAGGGCCATGCTGGTGGGGCAACCCCACGAGTGGCCCATGCACAGGGCTGGGACGTGAAGGCAGCCTGAGACACCCATGGACATTGAGGGTGGCCCCATGGTCGGGACAGCCTTGGTACAGGGATGAAGCACCCTGAGCACCCCCAGGAGAAGAGCTAGAGGGGAAAGTCCTGGTCACTGACACCCAAAAGGGTTTAATTAACCACTTATCCCTTTCATTGTAGTTAATGAACAAAGCTAAACCTCTCCAACAGGCTGCTCTTCAAGGGTCATCCCCCATTCTGTACAATTCGTTAGTGTATCTTTTTCCTTCCTGATCTGTGGTCCTACCTCCTCTAATCCTGTGGGGTACTGGAGTTACTGGGCCTCCTGGAGGAGTTACTGGAGAAAGTCCCTTGTTTGGTATGGCAGAGGCTGAAATTTTTTTTTAACGGTCCTTCCCAGACTCGTGAAAGCCTCAGCTCCCATACAAGTCCCTGGGAGGTAATTGCATTCAGCACATGATCCCTAGATATAAGGGATATACTAGATATAAGGAATAAATTTTTTACAATGAAGGTGGTGAAACACTAGGACATGCTGCCCAGAGAGGTTGTAGATGCCCCGTCACTGGAAACATTCACGTTCAGGTTGGACAGGGCTCTGAACAACCTGATCTAGTTGAAGATGTCCCTGCTCATTGCAGGGAAGTTTGGACTAAATGATCTTTAAAGGTCCCTTCCAACTCTAACCATTCTATGATTCTTTGATACATATATCTATATATAAGTACAATCTATATACACACTATATAGATTGTTTATATGTTGTGCAAGGACCATGACAAGTGACACCACTGGTCTCAGACATTGGCAAAACAAAAGTCAGTGCTCACGTCCAAAAATCCTTGGAGAAACTCTTCCCTGGGAGCATACTTTCCCATGCAGGGAGGCATCAGGACTCTAGATGGGGAGAGCCCCACAACAGGGAGATGATACCACTACACCACCTCCCCAGAGACACATGAGTTGCAGGAGACCGGGTTGAAATTAGACAGCATGAGCTGCAGCAAGTCACCAAAACCTGGTGGAGCTTGGCCTGGGAATGGCGCATGGAAAGTGAAGTTGCTCATTTTCTGATTTTCCGAGCTGACCTACCAATAGCAAAACCATCAAAGCAGCAAGTGCATTCCTGAGGTCTGACCCAGCACAGCAAAGTCAAGGAAAGGTTCCCACTGAACTCAATGGACACTGGACCGCAGCCGCAACACTTACATATAGCCAAGATTTATTTATTATTTTTCCCCTCGGTTTTATCAAAGATTTCATCCCGCCAGGGCTCTGTTTCACCCTGCAACAAGGAAGTCAAATTTATCCTACAGAGTCATTTTAACACAATAGATAACCAAATATATATAGTTACAAACATTACCATGTATATACATATAAAACACATATATATTATATATACATACAAATAACTTCTTAAATAAGAGGCCAGCATAAAAAACAGAGTAAACACTGTAATAATTCTAATTATGCAACATATTCTGCCTAACATATTTATTTTTAATGATAGTCATTTTAATAGCTCTAAGGCTCTGAATTAGTCCAATATGTTCTTAACTACGTTAACTTTAAATACAAATGTTAATGACTTTTCCAGAGGGTCCAGCACCCTGGATGAGCCTGCTGCACACCAGTATATTACCCTTAACATGTTTACTTTTAATAACAGGTTTAATGATGCACTCGGGGCCTAATAACCACATTTAGTCACAAAGAGAAAAACCAGCTACAAAATACTTTCTCTAAAAACTAGGCTACAGGGGATTGCCGTGCCGTTTCAAAGCCACACCGGCCATCCTTTAATGTGCCTCTATGTATTTCGGCTCTGCCTGCATTCGGGCTGGGGACCCCAGCCACAGATGAGCAGCCCCGATGGATTTTTGCAAACAGTTTTGGGGTGACCCTGCGACCCCGCGCAGTGGCCGAGCCATTGAGGGTGAAGGACCACCACTGAATGTGGCCTCACCCCCTCCTACCAGCGATGCTCGGTGGTTGGATTTGGGGAGACACACGGGGCGGGTTTCAAAGGAAGGTGTTTCGGAGGCATCCTGGGGCTCTCGCTGACGTCGCTGGCAGAGACGTGCCAAAGGAGAGTGCGTTTGAAAAATCACACCCACCATCCATTAAAAAAAAAAAAAGAAAACCACCAAAAAAAACCCAACAACAACAACAACAAAACCCCAACTCCTACCTTTAGCTTTAAGCAGCTCACCAAGAGCTAGAAATACAACTAAATTAAGAGACAGGCAGCAGCTGCTCTCTGCTTTCATGCCCAGATCAACCCATTCCTGCGAGCCCGCAGCCCGGCCAGCCCTGCTCATGTCTCAGTTTCCCAGCTGTGGCTGGGGGCAGGCGGGACCCCCTGGGCACATCCACCACAGCAGAGATGTGTCTTCAGCTCCCTCAGAAGAGAGATTCAGCCAACAGCATGGCTGGCAGGGTTTTGCTCTCCCTGGCTGTGTCTAGACCTGTCCAAGCCTGGACCTGTGTCCAGACCTGTGAAATCTCACATGCCATGGAGATGCTCGGAGCCGCCTCCGTGACCTGTGAGCATAGGACCAGCCTGACCCGTCCCTTTTCAACCACAGTTTGAAAGGTCACCCCATGGGACGACACAGCTGTCCCCAATGTGTGGTGGGTCCATGGCAGCATGTGCTGGCAGGACTGGAGCTACCCCAGGGGTAAAGCACTTCTACCCCTGCATGGGACATCCCAAGGCATGCATCTTGGATGGTGATCTTGGATCTTATGGATGGTCCTAAATGTAACCATGGCAGACCTCACTAGACTTCAGCTCCGCTTGCATAAAAAACACTTGCAAGGTTTGAACCAGCTCTAATTTGTATACTTTCTGCCCCAGGGCCTGAGCAAAACGGGAGGGTGGAATCCAATAGCATGTTGTGCACAAAAAGATTATGCCAAAGATAACCTTATTGCTAATAATAACCCAGGAATCCGATCCTGTGAATAGGCCCTATTGAGTGTTTGAACACAGGCATTCCTCGGTTAGGTTTTTCTGTCTACAAATATTTCACTTGAGTCTTTAAATACTAATCACAGAATTCAGACGAAGGCTTTTTATCTTCAAAGTGCTGCAGAAAAAAAAAATAAAATTAATTCATTAATCAAAGATAATTAAAGGGCACAAAATATGCCTTTCTCAAGCACGGGGAGCCAACCAACGCAGCGTGAAGCCATCGCGGGGACTCTGAGCATCTCTCCTGCCGCGAACGTGATTTCCCCGGAGCGGCGCCCAGGCAGTAGCCTTGCTTGTTCCCAGCAGCTCCGCTCAAGCTGTCTTCCTGACATGTGTTAGGCTGTATGTCTGCCACGCAGGAAATAGGGTTTGAAGCTCACAGCCAGGAGCAAAAACTGAGATTGAGGCTTTAATGAAGCTGGGATTGAGTGGCTAGGGTGGTTCAGTGAAGCAGTAAATGCAAACACATTATCACCTGAGAACTTGCTCCAATTTCACACCAATTAACTAGGAATGAGAGAGGAGGGCTGGGGCTGGCTGCAGAGATGGCTGATAATCCCGTGAATGGGCAGAAATGGCTCATACGAGGAGGCGCTTGTGCCAAAACGAGTTTGTTAGATAACACCAGTCCCAGCGATTTTGTCTTGGGGAGTGAGCATGTCACTACTGGAGCTGCTTTTATTAGCAAATATTAAAAACATTTGCAGAAATACAGATGCCCGTGAGGGAAGTACGGGTGGAAAGTAATAAAGCAATAGCTGATTATTTTATTTCTCTGCCAACGCATCACATCACAGGGGGAGGGAAGGGGTAAGGGGAGAGGAAGAAGAGGGCTGGAATGTGAAGGACTGCTGGTGCAAAGCCGGCAGCTCATGGAGGGGAATAACCCACCCTCGAGGAGCCTCTCGGGATGCCCAGCTCTGGATTTGGAGTGGGTTTAACATCTAACCCATCTAATGCCTGCAGAGTAGGTCTGAACCCCAGAAGGAGGGCAGAGTGGGTCCCCAAAACTCACCTTGGCAGCAGTGATGGGATCCATCCCCATCCCCTCCACCTGCACCCAGGAGCCAGCTCATCTTCACTGCATTTTAATATTTGAGTTATTTCCCTTTTTTCCTGCCGGGACTGTTTCCAGGTTAGGAGTTGAGGTGGAAAAAGAGTAGCAATTTAGGGGAAGTGCTATTAAATGGATTTCTATGGATTAAATACTGAAAGAAATTGCATCCTCAGTGTGCTGGGCCCCACATTACCCCTTCATTAACTGCTGGTTTTGAGGTCTGCAGGCGGCCAGCCTGATCCTCCAAACTGCTCCAGCTAGGAGACATCCTGCAGTCAGCAGGTTAAACTAGAGCAATTTTTTGTATTTAGATGAAATCTTGTCTTCATTTTAAAATGCATCGGTGATAAAGAGGCTAGTATACATGCAAGGGCAAGAACCCCTTGCTGGGTTTCATGCTGACACACTGGGCTGGAGAAGATCTCAGAAAAAATGAGTTTGGGTTGTTTTTCTCCTTTGGACAGGAAATATTTGAGAGGTGGGGAGTTTCCCCTCTCCTGAGTAAGGTGCCAGGACAAGGCAGGGAGAGCTTCTCATCCTCTTCAGTGCAAAGTCAGATGGATGAGAGGCCCCCAGGCTCAGCACTGCTGCTGCTCAGCCACCAGGCTGGTCCCATCCACCACAGGGATCTGAACAAACCACTCATGAGCAGCAGCACCTTAAACCATGGCAAAGCAACAGCCTGGCTAGCAAAACACACTGGTCCCCTTGGGCACGTGAGTCTAGGTGGATTAAATTTGATGCTCTGAGGTTGGATGCTAAAGATGCACTTCATTAGGGGATTGAAAGAGGCTGCAGCATTTTTAGAAGAGAAACCCTGTGTGCATGGTTAGCCCTGGGGAAGGTCTGTGTGAGGGGTCCTCTGTGCTGCCCCAGCTCCTCTGTGGAAGGCAGCACCTGGGAAGTCCTGTTATCCTGAGAGCTGGTCTGTCCTGCCCCTCAGTAGGGAGATCCAACAAAATAATTGCAAGAAATGTGTAAACAGGGGAAAAGCAGTTGCCGCACTCCTCTCACTCAATATTGAATTACTCCAGGCTATGGGAGGGATTGAGATATCTTTAACATCAGGGAGATGTTTTCTCTGGCCATGGAGGATAGATAGCCAGAGAGGGACCAGGACAAATTGTAATATCCTAAAAAAACCCAAATATGGGCCACCTCACTAAGAGCCAAGGAGAGTGCCAGGGCTGGGTTAAGGTGATGCCTCATCTCTGGGCAAGGGGGACCCTACGTGCTGTCCTCCCTGCTGTGAATCTGATTTTCAGCGTCCTATTCATGTCAGGTGTGCCTTCTCTTCTGAATGGGCTTGGGAAGAAGGAAAAAGCTGTGGCTGAAATGCTGTGGCAAGAGCCAGCGCCTCCTGAGCCCGGTGCTGGGAGATGCTCTCCCCTAGGGTGAGTGGAGTGAGGTCCGGGGTGTACCTCTTGCTCCAGCTGTTCCAGCCATGGGGAGCAGGGACCTGCAGTCCTTTCCTCCTTGTGGCATGCAAACCGCCGTTCCAAGCAGGAAAAACACTGCTAAGTGGCAAATCTCCTGTACCATACACAATGGTGTGCCCAAGCTCCGGTGCAAATCCACAGGGCTCTTCCCGTTCCCTCTCTCCAGCCTGTAATTATCTTAAAGGCAACAATTAAAACTATTGAAACGCATGTGATGGGTTTAGGGAGCATAGCCCAGCTAATCCCCACAAGCATCCCAGAGGAGTGGAGGTGAGGAGCTCCCAGGGACTGGATGCCCGTGCTTTGCCAGGGTGGGGCTGCAGAGGACTAAGCTCAGGGAGAGAAGGTGGCAGCAGCCCAGTTTCAAGCCAGCAGGGAACCCAAGTTACCCATGTGACAGCAGCCAGGCTGGTGCCAAAGGCTGGGTGTGCTGCCCCCCTGATCCCCATCCTTGGCTTGAATCTCCCCAAGGTCATACAGATAGCCAGCAGCAGCAAAGAACCCTGCCCCAAAAGCTACTTTTTTGCTTAAAGCTCTGATTGTAAGCTTTAATGGCAAAAATGTCATCTTCTTTTTCTGTGTCAGCCCAAACAGTGGACACAGTGAGTCCTGAGGCATTCTGTATGTCAGGTACCAAACTAATGCTGTGTCCATACGCAGCCTCTTCTGCCTTCCCTATCTTTTACCACAGCATCCCACTGCTCTTTTTGTATTCATATGCAAAAGATGCTCTCTGCTCTAGGAGTCCCAAAGCAAGAGCAAGGAGATGGATAGTGAAGAATTGCACAAAACATCACTGTCTTCCTGTGCTCACTGCTTCTTAATTACTTTTTTTAAAATGAACGATTATTTTTGCTGTTTTTCTGAACTTATCACCTACCCGGAACAAAGTTATATGTGATTCTCTGCTGCTTTCTTTAAGAAGTGTTTTCTAATCTTCCCTAAAAACATTGAACGGCTTTGAGAGCCCCAAAAGGCAGGGAACTAGAGAGAAAAAAAGAGAACACAAACTCTTTGTTCTCAGTATCTCGTGATCTTAAAGCGCTCAGGGTGATTTCAGGGGTGTCAGAGCAAGGACAGAGCCTCACAGGGCATCCGCTGGCTCCTCTCTTCTCCAGCCCTCTTGCTCCAACACAGCAACACTTTTTGTCCCCCCAATATGACCCTTTTTTGTGATATGGTACTTTAAAGATTACTAAAATTTCTAAATTTCTAAATTTGTTTCCTTTCCCAAAAGTTAAATGAATTTTAAACAGTTGTACTAAAAATGAGTCATTTTGGCTTCAAAAGATCTTTATTTTAGCTCAGAATATTTTTTAAAATTTCTGCTCAAAATCAGATCATTTTTACTGGAACAAAGTTTTTTGTTACAATCCAAACAAGTCCAAATTTCTTTTCAATTAAACATTTAATTTCTGAATGCAAATTAGCTTTACTTTCTACTTTTTTTTTTCTTTTCCCTTCTCTTCCGTTCTCTCCCTTTCGGATTTCTAAAATGCAAATAATTGGGGAAAAAAACTCTTTTGAGCAACTTCTACTGCCACTAACACCAAAAGCCCTGAGGATGCTTCCAGCCCTGTGCTCCCCTTGCTGGGGAAGGAGCCTGCAGAGTGTCCCAGACCCTCTCTTCAACACCCTTCATGGATACCCGTCTGGTTACACCAAAACCGCAGGACAGACCCAGCTGTAGGACTGGTGGGACAGAAAAGGCCACAGTAAATCCAGTCTTGGGCTGATAAGACCCCAAAAGGGCTTTGGCTGTTTTCTGGAAAGGATGGGGAGCCATCAGTGCAGTGGAGCATCATCTGGGGGGCCCAAAGGGCTGCGCTACCCCAAATGGGAGACCCCTTCAGAAGCAGGCAACGCGGCTGTCTATATATTCTCTGTATATTTATCACGCATACTCTACAGAGCTCAGCTTATAAATTACACAAATGCATTCTTAAATGTTTCCATTCAAAAAAATATATACATGCAGCTGTTGAACACACTTCCCACTGTCTTCACCACAGTGAAGCTCTTCACTGTCACTGTCTGTCAAGGAGCAGGTCCAGATGACGTGTGGATTTGAGGCGACAAGCAGGAGCTGGGTCCGTTCCTCTCGCGCCTCCTCTCCTCCCTCCCACTGTCCCTGCAGCATCTGCGGGAGAGAAACCTGTTTCTCATGGCCCAGCTCTGATCAGGACATCCTCCAAGTGAGCTGCATCTTCCCTCACCACTCTTATTAAGTGATACAGCAGATGAACAGTGTATTATGTATTTATTGATTAACAGCAGTATCTTAGATAAGTGAAACCCAGTTGCCTTTGATGGCAAGAATAACATTGGGTGTAAGTGCCGTTCGGCATATGGAAAAATTTATTTGGGAGTTGCCTTCCGTCATGTGAGTTTTTTATTTGCATTTCTAGAGGGCTTTAGTGCTGAGTTTCTATTTGAAGCCAGGGAGGCGAGAGGGCAGTAGGATGGTGGGAGCTCAGGTTTTCCCAGGGAGAGTTCTCTGTGTTGGGAGATTAATATTGACCATGGGAGAAGCACAAGGACAGAGATTTACAGCAGTGCCTGGTTTTTCACAGTAAGGGTGAAAAAACCTGGGAAAACTAAGAAGCAAGTGAGAGGGACAGACTCCTATCTCTAGATCTTCAGATCAAGATGTTAATAAGCCAACAAGTTGATGGGCTTGATGAACGCAGCACAGTGATGTTCAACAGCCTGTCTTGCGCTGGAGATCAAACAAAGTGATCTCCTCTGACTGTAAAATGTATGAAGCTGCAAAATCTTAAGGGCATATGAACTTACTTTGATTGCAGGGCTTGGATCTTGGAAGTCGCATTCCTTTAATTTCCTTGAGCTGGTTGCTTTCCCCGTGAAGGACATGTACAGGGCGGTGAGTTTTCAACGGAAACTGGTTTTGCCTCATTTTCCACTTCTCTCCTGCTACAAGGAAAGAAGTGCAGAGCTCCGGAGGCCTGCCTGCCTCTTTCTATGCAGACAGAAAGGGCTGGGTGTCTGTGTTTAATTACAGCCTGAAAGAACTGCATTTAAAAGACAACAGCAAGCTATTTAATTAATACTTATCATTAGCACACATAGGAATGCCTAGCAGCAAATTGCAACAACAAAGCAACTCTTTTTTTTCCCCTTGCACTTGGGATAAATTAATTTTAAAAAAGAGTAAACAAACCATTTGCACCAGATTTGAGATGACTTTATATGGAGTGGGAGTACTGGGATAGTAGGTATTACCCTAGGACAGCAAAGATCTATAAGAGCGGGCTTTTCAATCTCCAGCTCTCCTGGCCAAGAAGCATATCTTCATCTATCCATCTATCTATCTTTCTATCTTGGCATTTACACTGGGCTCATCCCCACGTCTGAGCGCCTACTTGTCTTCATACCTGTCCATAAATTACATGGCACCCCCAAGGCATTATAAATAATAATTCAACTACCAAACCTTCAGAACACTGTTTTAAAGAATTGGCTCATAATTCACCACACTGTGGACTGCTCCTCCCAGCCCATAAAGTAATACTGGAGCAGAAGGATGTGACGCTCTGATCAGCGGAGGAAACACTGCAAAATCAGTTCCTTGGGTGGGAGGGATGGGGTGGGCAGCCATGAGCTGGAAGATGGGAATGGACATAGTGGCAAAGCACAAGGGAAGGTTGGACTGCTCTGCTTGCGGGAAATAGCATCCTCATCCTCAGCTCATTGAGGATTTGTATATTTGTATATTCCCGCCAATTTTTCCTTGGCCAGCACTGTAGGCAACCAGTCATCCCATGTCCCCCTTTAATTAATAGCACTCTTAATGGCACTGTTAATGGTTGGAGCAATGAATCACAGTGTGGCTTTGCTGCTGATGTCCTCCATAAGGTGCAATGCCAGGCAACGACTGCTAGCTCAGAGGGAGATGGCTTAAAGGGTAGACCCCATGTGTAGCCAGACAGATCCCAAGTCAAGCATGGGACAAATGACGCAATCCCGTGTTGAACACACCAACAAATGGCTACAGGACAGCAGGATGCTTTGGTACCTGTAGGCTACTGGGTAGAAACCTCCAACTGAACCATGGGGGACCCTATTTCTCTATCCCAACACATTGCATCTTCATCCCAATACAATACTTCCTACTTGAGGTACTTAGGGGTTAGGAGCACATCCCAGACATGTCTCTCAGTGTAAAGGGTGTTCAACCTCCAGGGGAACATCCCTGGTAAGGCATGGGGTCCATGCGGAGGATGGCCACTGGCTCGTGGGCAATGCTGTCTCCTAAGATGTGTGGGTTGGGTACGTTCAGGGTGAAGAGCCTGAAACTGGAATTTTTGCTGAGGAAAAGTGTGAGCAGTTGATGTACAAGATGAGTTATTTCACAAGTCTGGCCTGAACAGCTCTGGAAAGTGCAGAAGTAATATATCAATAACCCCAGGAACACATCAAGCTGCCAGACCTTGCAGCTGCCCATTAAAGTGTTGGGCAAGGAGGTACCGCCTTCCTGCACAACTTTCCTCCCTGTGTTTTCCATTTTTCTGTCAAACAAAGCTGACCCTCCCTCTCAGACGGAGACCTGAGGAGGAACGAAGAGAGCACCCATTTTGGAGACAAAGTGGGAGCAAAAATCCATGGTGTGAGGGCAGCCAGGGCTGCCACAGTCCCTGATCAGGCGGTGGGACTCAGCATACACACAGGCCGGGTTCATCCCTGCGTTAGAGGGCTGCCATGGGCGGCTGTACATTGCCCTCTCTGAGAGCATGGCCGCCTTGCAAGCCGAGCGTGTCTGTGCACCCTCCACCTCAGCTCCGGGCATGAAACAGGCTTTTCCTGCTGCACTTCTGCCCCGGAAATCCCAGGGAGAGGTTTCATAGTGTCCTGCCCAAAAAACATCTCATTTGGACTGGGGGAGAAGAAACACCTTCACCCCATAGGGTGATAGCCCCCCATAGGAATATTGTCCAGGATGTTTGAGAATTAAACACCTTTCCACCCTGCATGGACATCGTCTGCTGCCTTCCCACAGTGAAGCTGGACCCTTTACCCATCTGACTGCTTCGGGGCACTGGGATGGTAACGTTGGGATGTGTTCACCACACTTTCTGCTTGCAAAACGCACCAGGGCTTTGGTGGACTGCAAACTCCCATCCTTCCCGGTGCTCCCCGGCCAGGGGTCGGGGTCCAGCCCCTTGCCCTCCCACCTCCACCTTCTGCTCCAGTCCTGGCAGCAAGCTGGAATTGCAACCTCTCCCTTGGATGCGGAGCTGGATGCAATTTCAGGCCTCTCCCCCCTCACAGGGTGTCTTAAGCTATGATTAAGAGCTAAATTACAACTGGGCAGCTGTCTGGGGCCAAGAACCGCAAGATTTGGGGAGGCACTTATTAAAGGTGGTGGAGTCCAACAAGTGCAACGTGCATCAACAAAAGGGACAGCCCATCACAGGGGTCAAATAGTATCAGAGGAGTTTCTCATCGATACCACCAGTAATTTGTTGGCCCACCCCCCAGTGCAAAGCCATCCGTTGGGGCAAGGTTATTCCTGAGGATGAGGATTCCTTAAATAAGACATTTTGCTGACCAGTTTGGCTCTTAAAGAGGGGTGAATGATGGCTTCATGAAGCATCAGACCTTTCCTGGAGCCCTCCACCACTTTCTTCTCAAATGGTTGATCCACCCAGCTAGTAGAGCCGTCAGCATTAAAAACATCCAGCATCCAAGCACTGTGGTTTTTTGCATAATTTTCAACTGAGCTGTTTCCCTCACCCCGTTAATTGGGATGGGGCAGCCTCAGCCACTGCCTCGGAGGAGGCGCAGGTCCCTCCTCTCCTGCAGGGTTTTGGTGGGATGGAAGGAGGTGGCATGGGGTGGGCTGTGCTGGGGGGAGCCGAGGAAAAGGTTGCCCAGGTGCCAGCAAGGCGGCTTGCTGCCCAGGCAAAGCTTCCCACTCTTCCCGCACATTCTGCAACATCCCATGCTGATTCACTTCACAGAATTTTCTTTTACCCTGCTAAATGCCACTAAACCTTCAAATTAATCCTCCCATTACAGGACTTCCTTTGATGTCAAAGGGGGAATTTTTTTTTGATGGCAAAGGGGGATTTTTCCCCCCTGGTGTAATTATTCTTTTTTTTTTTTTTTTTTCCCCTTTTTAGGCACAAGAGATTCCTGCCAGATGCATGACTTGTGGAGGCAGCTCCCACACGAGGTATTTATATATTTATATGTATATGATGGGAACGTAGTATTGAAAGACCTGAAGTTTCAGGCTAAAGATAAGGGGAATTTCCCATTTCCTATTTGCTTCAGGAAGTTGCTTGAGAAGAGTCTGCAGCAGTACTGGGACCAAAAGCTGCAAGATATGGCACTGGAAAGTAGCTCTCTAAAATGAACATGTCCAAGGAAAACATCCGCTATTTAACACTATCACTGAGCAATTTTCGATGCCTGGGAATGATCCCCAGCACTGCTTAAATTATGGGGATGGGTAAAGCAGATCCACTCCAGCCCTGCATGCATTTCTCAATCAGTGTCTCGGGTGCTTACTGGGATCACTGGGCTGAACATCCCAGCACAGGGCCAGAATCACTGGATAACCCTCAGGAAGCTGGTGACTGTGGGTAGTGCTAAGGGAGCTTTCTGTAACAGCATGTAATGATGGACCAGTCAGGTTTACTTAGAGTTTCAATCAGTTTTTATGGATTTCTAGGAAAAAGGGGATACAATTGCAGAGCTCTTTACTGAAAATGTTATGAAACAGTCTGTATCATTCAACGGCGAAGTCTGTTCCTGCTAATAATTCATTGTATGAGGACTGTAGGCTCCTCTCCCAGCGTAACATGGGGCTTTCTTAGGAATGAAAAATGGGTCCTGGGAGGCATCAGCCAGCCATGTCCCAGTAGTTCAGGTCTGCGTGACTCCCTGCCTGGTGATCCCCTGATGTCCCAGGGGGGCCAACCAGTTCCCTGATGCCTCTCGCCGCTGTGTCGTGGCTTCAATCTGCTCCCGGAGCACCTGTGCCCAGTCCTGTCCCCGCTCCAGGGAAGTGGATCTGGTCTCCATCCCTGTTAAGGCAGTGATTTCGGGGGGGAGCTGAGGAACCAGGCCAGCTTGGAGCACAGCATCCTGAAACTTGGCCGCAGAGGCTGGAGCTAAACAACACCGGGGAGTGCTGAAAAGGAGATAAAAGCAAGAAAACTTTTGATGTAAGCAACCCCTGAGGTGGAAATGCTGCAGGAGCAAGGGGGAAGTGATGCTCTGGTCCCCAACACTCCTAACCATGGCTGTCCTTACCTGTCTGGCTGTGAGTAGTGGTAGTGAGCAGCCACGGCGGAGTGGGGGCACAGCAGGTAGTGGTTTTCCTTCCAGCAGCGCTGCATGGCTCGCACGATGTCCTCGTCAGAGGCCGAGCACGAGCGCAGGGTCTCAGAGAGCTGCAGCCCCAAGGGAAACGGGGAGGTTTGCCCAGGGCATCACCACCCCACAGACTCCCAACCGGGCTTGCGCACCCAGCAAAGTAGTTGGAAACAGGGAGGCTGGAGGATGGAGTTCCCCAGGGAGTGCAGGAAGAGGGGTTTCTGGTGCAGATGGGGCATGATGCCCTGTTGGAAATGGCCACAGGGCTGGGGTGTGAGTGAGGGGTCTGTATCCCCAGGTGTTGGAAGTGTGGGTAGAAAGGAGCCGAGACTCAGCTCTTCAGCTCCGCGCTGCTATTTGTATGATCCAAGGCAGTTTCTGAGGGCTTTCTGGGTGGAAAACCCACCTCAGTGTAATAGCTCTTTTTTCTTTTAATAATGCAATTTTTTAATATTTATTTTGCTACTGCGCAAGCAGGAGTGGATGCCAGGCAAAGGATGCTCAGTGGGGGACAGCGTGTGTTGGATGGGAAGAGGCAGGACTTTGCATCTGGCCAAAGAGCCTCGCAATTTAAATATTTGGTTTTATTTTGTATTTCTCTCTGCTTTGTGTTTGTGCTCCCATGTGCCACAACACCGAGGCTGAATTGCAGCCCCGAGCCCAGTAGAGGCACTCCCAAGAGCCGTGCTCAGTTTGTGCTGGCACCCACTGAACGATGCCTCGGTGCAAGGCCAATGCCGGCACTTGAGTGGCCAAGGTAAGAGGGGACTGCATATTCTACTTAGATAACTGTAGGTAGTTTTTAAGCAGTTTTTCAAAGACAAAAGACGTTTCTTTAAAAAAAAATTCAAAAGGTTTTTAACATCTCTATGAGCACACACTGATATAAAACTCCATTGGCCTCATGCTTAAATTTTTGGTTGGAAACCTTCCACCAGGATTTTTTTTCTGAAAATGAGTTGAAAACAATTGGTAGTGGTGAATTTCCTTACACACACACACAGACACAGATACAGTGCCGCATGCGGGAGGAACTGACCTTTTTGTGCAAATCCTTCGGCAGCTTAAGGCTTTTCGACAAGCTGAATCGCTCCATCAGAGTTTTCATCAGGCTGCTGTCGGAGCCTGAGAGCAGCCAGAGGATCCTCTCCACATTGTAAGGCTCCTGGGATAACAAGACAATAGGTAAGCAGAGGAAATTCAAGTGTCTGTCTTGGGGAGAGAGGACCTGTGTGGATTCTCTAATGTCTAATTAGGGTTGAGGTCCTACTGCTATGTTTTTCTTGGTGGAAGCTGAGGTGGGCTTTGTGTCTTCCCCCTGCATACCTACATCCTAAGACAAGTCTTTGGGAACACGATGTCCTTCAGACCTCTGACCTGTCAGAGCAGTCTAGCAGTGACCATCAGATTAAAAAAAACCTAATGAAGGGATGACTGATAAATCGACGGTGTGACCATGACTGTACAGTCACCTTGAGGAACCCAGGCTAATAACATGCTATGTATTTGAGAACCAGAAATATCCAGCTGTTTACTCAGTGTTGCAGATGCTGCTGTGAGTCACTCAGCTCCCGCGTGAGTTAATGAGACACCCAGCTCCCTGCAGGGCTGACCGATAATCTTTATGAACATTTAAGGCACATATAGGGCCTGACTGACCTGTATGGCTATGTAGCAATCAGTGTTGCAACACTGCAGCAAAACTCGGTGCAAGACCATACGGGAGGGTTCCAAACCAATTTCACTGCTCACTGTCTCATTCCCGCACACTAACAAGTACCAAGAAACATTCATCCAGGTGGTTTGGCCAAGATACCTTGTAGAGACAGACAGGACAAGGGGCACTGACTACCGAGTCCTCATCACATCTTCTGGGTTCAAGTGCGGGTTTTGGATGAGCTCTATGTACCTTTTAGCAGCTGACAGTGCCTGTGACCTTTTGTCTCTCCATCCTGTCCTACCTTGGCAAGTCATCAGGACTTACTCAGCCTTTCGTGTCCTTATCTGGGTGGCTTATGGCTGCAGTCCTGTTCTTCATCTTCCCACCATCATTTCCCAGAGCCTCCAGCCTGTAATCTTGAGTCTCGTCTGGGCGTAGCCTGCCCTTGGCTTTAGGCTGTCCCCTGTTTCAGGCTGTCCTCTGCTTCCCAGCTTGGCTGTCCTGAGAAGTTTCGTGTCAGCATGTCTGGACTACGATGACCTGCTACTGGAGGTGCCTCCAGCACCCTCCCCCTGACACCCCTTCTCCTGTCTTTCCTTCTCCTGCTCCCACGTCTAGACTTTTTCCCCTTCACCCTCCATTTGTACCAGCCTTATGGTTTCCACTACGGATCACTACATTGATACCAGTAACTCAAACTAGGCCAGGACACTGGTGCAAGCACTGGCCTTGCCATTTAAGTTAGCCAGCTCTCTGGTGTGGTTTTGTTCCATGTCACTAGAGTTGTCCAGGAGAACGTTTGGGCCCAGTTTGGAGGACAGGTCACGATGGGGACTGTTCCCAGGAAAAGTTTTGGCATGTGGGCATGAGCTGCATGGTGCTTCCTGACCTAGACTTTCTGCTTCACCTTCAACTCTTCAGTTACTGTCTAACTGGACGGTTTTCTCTGCTTTAGCATAGTCTTCAGAAGAGGCAATCTGAAGAGGTTGTACACCCGCTTTCCAACGCCTGACTGGACGAAGCCCTGAGCAACCCGGTCTGACCTCAGGACTGACCCTGCTTTGAGCAGGTCCTAACTAGAGACTTCCTGAACTATGCTCCCGCATGAATGGTCTGTTGAGCTATGGAAATATTTGCATGGATGCTTCAGATGTGAGCTGAACAATGACGCCCTATGCAGCTGTGGAGAGGGATGTGCAGAGGGATACACCCATCCAGCTCCTTGGGATTCTCTGGACATGACCTTGCCTGGCTGCCTTTCCTCATGGTCCCAAAGTCTGGCACATGCTTAGTTGCCTCAGCTGACCAATGCTACTGAAGGGACATGGACCAAGAGAGGAACGCAGCTACCCTTTGAGCTCTGAGGAGGCCCACAAATTCATGCCTCGGGAGGAAAGTCAAGCTGCAGACCACAGCAGCCTGGTGATAGGCATAATGTCCCCCCAATGCGTTTGAACAGCTTTTGGAAAATCCATGTAGCTTCAGGCCACAGTGATACAACACCAAGGGTTTCAGACTTATGGTCACTTGTTTGGAAGCAGATCCGATCCCTGTGGATCACAGGGTAGGTATGAAATGGGAGGTATTTATTTCCAGGTGTTTGGTTTCTGTATCTCCATGACTTTTCATTTCTGAGGCCTTTGCCTGCCTGCTGAGACTTGTTTTGCTTTGAGCAAGTTGCAGATGGCCATGGAGGAGGCATTTCTCCTGGTCTTCCCTATCTTCTTCCTGGTCTCTTCTCTTGCTCTTGGTGAGCCTTTCAGAAGCATCAACAAAGTCCTTAAGACATGATGAGATTTATAATTTTCTAAGTGTCACATTTTGCGAAAATGTCCCTTTCTTGCTAACCTTGCACATAACGAAACCTCAGAAACCCATTTAACAATGGAAACTACAAAGTCAAGCCCTAAAAGGTGAGGAAGAAAGTGTTTGATCTCTCTCAGCTCAGCATAAATGCTCAATATGAGTCATGCCTCTTAATGCATCGCTGAGAGGCATTGCCAGTGGCAGAACTATACTCTCATAAACCAGGTAGAACAGAGTACAAGGAAAAAAAATATGTATAATATTTGTTATTTTCCCATTTTGGCCAATTCATTACATACCTGAATATCCATGGCTGATGCTAATGTAGCCTTCACACTCTGGGACAGTGAGAAATCTCCTTGTTGAACAGTTCTATGAATGATGTCATTGCTATTAACCACGGCAACAAGTCGAATTGGGAGACCCATTTTCTGGGCAATACAGCCAGCTAAAAAAAAGTGAAAAAATATATGCATGCTTGATGAAGAAACATTCAAAGGAGGCTTAGCAAAGGAGTCATTGTACAAATTGATTGAGTATGTAGTTCAGAAGCAGACACAAATGACATTCCCTGATGGACTCTGAGATATCTGTGTTTAATGTTTTGGTAGAGCACCAGATTATAAAATCCAGGGATGCCTTGCTCTACCTGCCATCCACACTGACCCTCAGGCATCTCCACATTTAAAGATGGATGGGTGAGGGACTGAGAGGTCAGGTTGCTGCCATTCAAGCAAGAGAGATGGAGCTTTTGGGCTCTTGCAGCTTGTTAATGATGCCTCAGATGGGCAGCCTGGAAATACAGTGAATGCAGTTGAATGTGTTGAATCCTTTATTGCTTTCATGAGACAGTTGTATGCCTATTTGGGGATGGAGGCAATCAAGAACTCACTTTTAGAAGTCCAGATTACACAGTTGAGAGTGGTTCTCTTGACTGCACACTACCATGCAAACAAGAATAGGACTAGGCAGCCCTCCACACCTCTGTTAATGTCTCCCTTAGGAAATCAGAGCCATGGTATTTTCCCTCTTTTCTGGATCAAACACATTGTGTCCTCTTCTAATGTGCCCATCCTCAAGATAGCTACAGTCATCATCAAGGAGTGGTTTGGGATTTTCTGCACCTTGAATCAGTGACACCTAAATGAGTAATAACCACACATGAGTAATAAAATTTAAGTGGTTCTGAAGAAATCCTACCAGAGAGTGGGTGTTTTAATAAATAGCAATACCCAGCATCTGCAAAGTGCTTTTAGTCCATAGGTCACAGCACTCTCTCTCTTTCATATCTAACCTATCTTTTTTCTCTTCACCTGTGATATTTCCTCCTCCTCCTGTTGGCACAACAATTTCCACCACTGGCAGCGGGGTGGTATCCAGGGACGGGGCACACTGAAAGTAAGCGTAGAAGTGGTGAGCAATCTGCACCATAATCCTAGACCAATTGACCGAATTCAAGCTCATCAGATTGTATTTTCTGGCAAAATCCACATCAGCGAACAGTTCCTTGATCGGCTCATCGATTTCATCACTGTTCCCATGAGCTGTTAAAAGGAGAAAGGAAAGATTAGATCTGCCAACACCAGCGCATCAGGCACAAGGTATTTCTGCTCAGAAATCGGGTCAGTCTCAAGCCCTGGGGTTTGCTGCAGCCAGGGGTGTCCTGAGCTGCCCATCTGCCTTGGGGGCTGTACGAGCCAGGGGCTGGGTAGCACCATGTGGATGCCAGCTGGTTTCTGCAGACATTGCACTCTGCGCTCTTGTTTACACCAGGTATATATTTACCAGGAAGGCAAATGCCTGCATCCCCTGTGAGATGCCAAGGTGAGACCTAGCTAAGCAGAGGAGTCCATGGGACAGCTCAAGGCACCCAGTGGTGATCCCCACCATGGGGACGGCACAGAGGTAGGGGATGGACCACCCATGAAGGTGAAGAGACAGAGGGAAGGGATCATTCTTGGCGCTTTCACTGCCAAGAAATAGTGCTGAATTCAGTGCAGATAAACACCAACCACCTGCATGGATGCAGCTCTGTTCTGTGGCCAGGTGAAAAGGGAGCCTTGAACCACCTTTCATCAAAGTGGGGACATCTGCTGTATGCTCCTGTTAGCCAGACACTTGGGCATGGTAGCCATGATGGCAAAGACCCAGCTGGCTGCAGCTGCTAAAGCAGCAGCGACCTGAGACTTGTGGGGTCATTGTTTTGACACAGCAGGGCCATACAGTCCGACAGTAATGCCAACCAGCAAAGACGTGGACGTTGTCTTCAATGATGGTGGTCATCTGAAGTTCCTGTATCTGGGTGCAGAACCCCTTGGGCAGCAGAACAAAGATATCCATGTTCTTCTGCCCTCTCACGCTCTCTATGGCCGAGCTCCCCGTGTCTCCTGAAGTCCCTGTTTCAAAGTAAGGAAGAACGGAGAAAAGCAAAAAATTGATGTGCCAGTCAAACCTGCATCACTGCACTTTAAGAAAAAGATACAGAAATTTTCCATGAGATATTTTTGGCTAGGGCAGCCACACTGGCATTGCCTAGAGATCACTCACCAGCCACCCATGAGGCAACACTACCCCAGGACATTTGTGGGGAGGGCCGTCGGATGGTGGCTCTCAAGGTAAAAACCTGCCCAGAAGTTTTATGTCCCACAAAGAGGCATACTCACCCACCAGAATAGTGACATGCTTCTGCTTTTTCTCCAAGAAGTACTGTAAAAACTGTCCCGTGCAAGACAAGGACAGATCCTTAAAGGCATAAGTAACCCCATGCCACAGCTCCAAAACATTCAGCCCCTCTTTCAGCCTGGACAGGTGGACGACGTCCTTGTGTCTGAACCTGCTGAAGGCCCTGTCAATCAGGTCTAGAGGGAAAATAGTTAAAGGGGCTGTTAGATTGGGTGAATGAGTATTTTTCTGCTCCATGACTTCCTGTATCTGTGCTCTTCGTGCTCCTAGAAAGCTTTCTGCACAACCAAAGACTCTCAGTTGCTGGAGAGGTGACAGATATCTAACAAGTTATTCTTAGTTATTTGGAACAAACCAGCCCACTTTATTGTCTTTGATAGCTCTATGGTGAGAGACCCCAGGGGGCACCTGACACTATCAGAGCAAAGTGTCTTAAAATACAAAATACAGGAAACTCAAATTTTATCATAACACACTGTTAAGATAGAGGTTGTAGCTGCCCTCTGGTGGAAGTGATAGCTGTTAAATGTTAAAAACATTAAAAATCAGATCTCAATGAGAGTGTGGAACAGCAGAAAGCCCTAGTGGAATGTCAGGTCTGGAGCAGTGAGCAGGACCACTGTAACAGCCGTCATTATTGCAGTCATCACAATCCTTATTTGCACACAGGGGACATCTTTTCCAGAAGGTAACAAGCCCCAGCAAGGTGACAGAGGAGAAGAGGGTACAGAAAGGAGAAGGCAATGGTGCGGCAGGCACTGTACTCTGGGGTCTGTGAAGAGGATGGGGTGAAGGCAGGTAGATGCATCTGGCCATCCCAAAATCCTGCACAGGTTGAGGCTCACCGTTGAGGGTGCTCCGTGGGACCAGCTCGGACGTGATGAAGAGGGAGCACAGCTCCTTCACCAGCTCCCGGTAGGAGAGGCAGCTCCACCTCCGCAGGGTGTCCCCATCCAGCGAGGGAACACGTTGGGGCATGAAGAGGCCCCCGTCGGGTGCGTAGCCGGAGAAGAGGGCTTCCTCAAAATCGACAGCCCCTGTGCCTCCCCGTGTGCTGACATACTCCATGGGTCCTGGGGAGGCACCGCAGTCACTGCCAGGGCCCCAGAGCATTCCTCCCCCCGGGAACAGCCCCTCATCTCAAGCTGACCCCCCCAAAAAATTCCCATGCGGACAGACAAAGCTCCTCAGGGAAGAAAATGCCTCTTCCCCTAAAAAAGTCTCACACGGTGGAGAGCTAGAGTGGACAGAGCCAGCAGAGGGCACACGGCATTTTGCAGGCAGTGGAAACTCTGCCCGAGATTTGCACGGAGGTGGCTGGAGCCTCCTCGTCCCGCTTTCCCTGTGCCTTTCCCACCCTGTCCCAGAGACACTTCCCAGCCTGAGCAAAAGCCCTGACAGCGCAGAAGTCACTGCATGAGCATGTTATGTCCCCTGCAGGACATTTGCAAAAGCTTGAGTTTTAAAATTTAAAAAAAAAAATAAATAGGAAAAGTAAATAACTATCATTTTAGAGCAGTCTGATTTTGTTCAAAGGGGTTAAAATAAGGGCAGGATTTAACTCGGCGCAGGAAGGGCTGAGCTAAATCCGCTGGATTCATGCAAATCCCACCGAGCAGCCGCGGGCGCTGCCGGGAGAGGCCCCCTCTTGCCCCGATCCCGTGAACCCCCGCAGCCCTTCCCACCTGGGGCGCTCTGGCCAGCGGTGCAGCCCCTCGGCACGGCTGGGCACGGCTGCAGGCCGCTTGACCCCACGAAGAGGCAGGAAAGTGGCCGGGCGACTCGTCGCCGCCGCCGCTCGCAACCCAGACACCCTTTGCACTTGTGCTCACGGAAAACTTCTCCCCGTTGCAACTCACCAAGGTTCCCCTCGCCGCAGCGCAGCCGGCCGACGTGGCTGCCCTGCACCGAGCCCGGGAATGGGAATATGTGGGAAAGATGGAGTCGAGCTGCTCCTGGTGATGCCGGGCAACAGGGCAAGGGGCAGCAGGCACGAGCTGCAGCTGGGAAGAAATCTAGTTAAATATTAGGAGATAGCTTTTGACCGTGAGGGTGATCAAGCATGGGGTATGGAGAGCTTATTGTCTCCAGTATAACCCCAGAGAAATTAAAAATTCAGGTGGGGACACACTGAGCCACCTGATTTAACTTTGAGGTTGGATTTAAATTTGAGATTGAACCTGCTTAAAGCAGGGTTTGGGTCAGAAACCTCCAGAGGTCCCTTCCAACCAAAATCAGTCTGTAATTCAGCTGTGCAAAGCCAAGTGTTCAGCCTGTGAGGCTGGGTCGTCATAACAGCCCCATCCCACCGGTGGGGAAACTGAGGCACAGGAGGAAGAGAGAACGTGTGCTGGGGTGTGCAAAAAACCTCAGTTCTCATCTGCAGGGAGAGGTTGTGCATCCCTTTTCTTACTTTTTAGTTTAATAAATAATAAGTGTTTTTTGAAGGGCAAGGTCAGCACAGGACTGGTGGCAGCGTGGACCCAGGGTGCAGCACAGTGTGTGCTGCTGGAGCATGCATGGGGACTTCAGCCCAGAAAGGCAAGGTGCAGAGGTACAAAGGATGGCTGATAACAGCCAGCCGTGAGTCAGGAGCCCGTGTCTGCAGTAAGGGACACATCACCTGCCAAAGCATCAGAGTCCGACCCAACACTCATTGCCTCTAACTGATGTGTAACTGGAGCCATCAGAAAAGTCTCCAGAAAAAGAGTGGTCCAGTCCTTACCTTGAGCACCGATGTGGGAACAGGCTTTTCTACACCCAGCATCCAAAAAGGACTGTTTCTGCAAGCTCCTCAGCAGGAGGCAGAAGCTAAATTTCAGGCTCTGGGCAAAGTTGCCCGTGATGGTGTTGCTCAGGGTCGAACAGGGCAGCTGTAGCAGAGCAGGAAGCAAACAGCAGCTTTTTAATAATATATCTGAGCTTACCCAATGGGCCAGAACAATGTTAATACTCTCCATTTTCTGACTATGTCTAGGAAATCAGCTGGATAGGGAGCTACTTATCTATAATTATTTAAATTATATCACCCAACCAGCCCACATCTTCCCACCACAGCGAGATCTCTGCGCCCAAAATTTCCCATCACGTTTGTAAAGATGAAGCCTGAGCCACCCAAATCTGCTGCGGCCCCAGGGTCCTCCCTGTACCTGCAGCCACTGGGTTCTCTTGGCACATTGATGTGTAGTGGGGTGCTGACCCCATAATGGGGGTCCATCCCCATCCCAAATGTGCATCCAGGTCCTTTCACAAGGAAAGGAAAAACCAGGCAGGAGGCAGGACCTAGCTCTTCAGGGATGGTTTGGGTTTAAATCGGTGACGAAACCTCCCCAAGGCCACCCCTGGAGTCACCAAAGGCCTCCAGGGTCACCTGGACAGCTGAGGCGAGTGTCCCCAAAATGGAGCCCTAGGTCCAGGACTTCAGCCACTCACCTCAGCCAGCCCCAACGTGCAGGGCACATCCTACCTTGGCAAAGTGGTGTAAAGATATGATGTTCTCAGACCCATATTATTTTTAATGCCCTGTGTATTTTTGGAAGGTAAATGGTCCTTTAATATCCTGTCGGGTTAGTTATTGGTCCCCTCCTCATTTACCACCTCTGAAAGGGTTTTTTTCCCATTGTGATCCAGTCATAGCTGACCCAAAAAACTTTAAGTAGCACCTCTACCCTAACCTCTCCCATGACAACATGCTGAAGTGGATTTTGGATTTTCCTTCTGTGCAGCAGAGGCCCAGCACACTGAGCCTAGCTCAGATTTAGACTAGAACGAGGAAAAGATAAAATCTCTAGGAAAAGCTGCACAAGCTGATCATTTTTATTACCAATATAATAACTTAATAACACCAACGTGCATCTGAGCGTCTCCGCAAAGGTCACCTGGCACACCCTGAGGAGACCTCACCTACTCCCACCACCATGGGACTCTATGCCTCTGGGCATTTACTCACTGTACATCTAATGCTTTTAATGTGTGCACTAACTGTGTGACAAAACTTCACTGATTCATCTCAATTTTTCGGGTTTTTCTCAAGTGAAGAGCTTACAATGGGATTGACGATTCCTTCAGCATTACGTCCCCTCAGGGTGCACGCAGGAACCCCCCCAAAAAAAAGGGTTATCCCAGGATACTTGCTGCTCTGTTCTCAGAGACAGAAATAGCATCAGGGCTGTTGCTACAGCTTTATCTGTGCCCTGGGCCTACCAGCACTGACAGCCTTCTCTAATGAGATCGTGGGTTAATGCTGAGGTGGCAGGGGTTGCTTATGTGGCAGCCACAGGTGAGTACACAGCACAGCACCTGGAACACACTCCAGGACAACGGTGGCATTTATTGGAGGGCTTGTTCCATGCTTGGCCCTGCAAGCTCCATGCGTTCATGTTTAAAGCGCCATTTCTTTAATAGCATTTTGAATTTTAAAAGAAAGGAGGAGAAGAGTGTGCCTGTGCTGCTGCACATCAGCCCGCTGGGGCTGATCCACTGCAGCAATAGACCAAGAGCTGGAAAATGTAACAGCTTTCAATGAACCTTGTCTTGCCCAGTGCCTCCATATTCCTGCTGGGATTTGCATTTCCACTTTGGACCTTGTCTGTTCGGAGCAGTTCATGCTCTTTGGACTCATCTGTCAGAAACAAGCTATGCTTGCAAACCCCAGCTAAGGCTGCTGTCAGACTTTTCCAACCTTTTTTCATACTGCATCAGATTTCACCCCTCCAGACAGAATTTCCTCAGCCTCTCCTCCCACCAAAGGCATCCCAAAGAATGGTGAGGACCAAGGAAGCAGAAAGGCACATACAGCAGCGAGAAGCCAACTTTTTTCCTATGCCAGTCCCCCAAAATTTTAGGTCTCGCCCCAGAGCATTGCAGCACCCAAAGGAAAGCACTGCAACGCTCTCAGCTTCATGTTTGCTGAGCAGCTTTCTATCGTCTCCACCAACAGGCCCCTCTATATGTCCCAAGCACAAACAAAGTGTTGGGTTTGGGTCCCCTTTCCATACCACCAGCAGAACATCCTCAGGCCCAGGAGCACCGGGGACCACAGCGTGTGCCAGAGCCACCAGTGAGTCCCCGTGTCACTAGATGGCGGCAATGCCTTGCATCCGCAGAGGAGATAAGTCAGCCTCGGGGGAGCTTTGCTCTGCTTGCACCCAGCCTTTCCCACCATCGCATGGGTCCCTTTGCCTTTCAGGCCACGGACACCCAGCCATCCCACTGGGATGTCAAGCAGCAGCCAGGAAACACCTCTCCAAAAAGTCCCATTTTGGAGCCGAGGAAGAGGAGGCAGAAGCAATGTCCTGCAGCAGGATGCCAGGCTACAAAGGTGGGTGGCCTGAGCGAATGCAAAGGCTCATTGAGGTAGGAAAGATGTTGTTCATGCTCACCCCATCTTCTCCCTGAGATCCACCCTGGGGTTTTATCACCCTCCTTCCAACCTGGTCCCATAGGGGTTTCTGCAGCCTATGTCCAGGGAGAGACTGGGAAGGGGGCACATGGAAAGACCCCAATTCACAACCAGGACCAGAACGCGCCAAATTTCATTTAAAAAAAAAAAAATCACATAAGCCTGGAAAGCACAAAAATCTTCCCTTTGTCTCCCAGTCCTGTCTCTGCCCATCAGCTCGGTGGTGTCTGCTAATCGTAGCCAAACAAAAGGAAGTGGGTGATAAAGATGTTTGGGGTTTTGCAATGCCACTTACTGCCCTGTACAGAATGCGTCGCAGTGGGAAGCATGTTATATTGTCTGAGAAAAAATATATGAGCTTGTCATTGAGGGTGTATGAAGGAGTTATGTGTCCCCCTCCCCTCTGACGCACAGGAGCATAAACTTTCACAGGAAAACAGGAAAGTTCCAGCTAAAAAAATGTAAAGATTTGGGCCAGAAATCAAACTATTTTAGTTCTGCCTTTCTCGGAGGCAGACCCATAGCAGGCTCAGAGATCCATAGCAGGAAGGGGGCTAGGAAGTTTTCAGAGAGTGTCTGCAGCTGCAGAGGCAGACACACACCATAATAATTTGTTTGAGACTCATGTCAAGGAGATATAAGGCAGATATATACAATTTTAAATGAATTAAAGTGTATGAAGCTGTCTCTTTGTTATGGCAAACATGGCTCTTCTTCCCTCTTTCTAAATCTGATATAAATTGCAGGTATCTCAGCTGACATGAGGTAGGACTTCCATGTGGGTCAACACTTCTTCTCACCTACAAATGTGCATACACATACTTTTCCACCTCTACCTCTGGTGATTTTGCAGAGCAAGGAGCTGCCAGCGTGTCGGCCCTTTCCCCACGGCTGGGTGCGATGCTCTTTCCTCACCACGAGGTGTTTCACAACAGGCTCAAGGACATCTGTGTTGTGGTTTGGGTCTTGTAGACCAAAGTGCAGGACCCACTCGTAAAATGCAGAGCAGAAAGGGAGCGCGAGGATGGGATTGTGCAATGCTGGCTCCTGCGGTGGGACATTGAAGACGCTGTCACCTGAAGCAGGTTGTGCAATCTGGTCCTACTACACCAAAGATTACATTAAACACCAGGGCCAAATTTTATCTCAAAATCTGCAGTCCCATAGGATATGGGCTCTATTGCCACCCACCAGGGACCTGAGAAGGAAGATGCTGTGGAGGCTGAGCAGTTACAGCATATTTGCATTATCGGCTTTTCCAGGTGACTTTGGGAAGGTCACTCAGTGCACAGTCTCCGTGTGCACTGCATCATGTATAAAATGGGGATACCTGTGCTCAGGGTGGTGCTTTGACTATAGCAAACATGGCAACAGCACCAAGCAGTACATGCACAGAGGCAGTCCTGGACTTTGTCCACAGCTCTGGCCTTGCTGGCACCATGGTCATTTCCCGTGGAGCATCTCCCTGGTCATGAACCTGATGAAAACTCAGGTGCTCTCAGACCTTATGCAACCTCTCAGTCTGTCCTCTTCATGGCAGGGTCATGCCTCAGCACCAAGCACCTGGTTTGTGCATCACTCTTGTGTCATTGCTTTCCCCAGCCAAGGAGTACCATCTGCTAAGGAAGGTCATCTTAGGGGCTTTTGTTTGGAATTTAATTTATTTTAAATATAAACTGTGGTTATACGTTTGGCTCAGAGAGAGAGATAGAAACACTGGTCTTTGGCACAGCACATCTGCACATTCATTCTGGAGTGGTAAAGATACCAGGGTGATGGTCACCCCAGAGCACGAGGCTCCATCAGATATTTGTGTGGGACATCAACTCTATTGTTTTGACAGTGTTATTACATTTATGAAAAGCTATTTCAGGGAACGGGACATTCATATAGTGCACATGTGTGGTAAGACGGGTTGTACATCAGGACTCACATGCAAATTGTAGGGCACGCAGATGCACAGGCTCCTCCTCATGCCTGTATGGGCCTGAGTACCTGTGAGCCACAGGTGAGCCACTGTGCTTGATAAATCAGGATCAAGGGGAGCATAGGCCAGCTGGAGAGATGAGCACAGGCCCAGAGGGACAGCCAGGTGTCCCTCCAGGACTGGAGCTCATCTGACCACCTGTAGACACTTGGAAGCTGCTGTTTTTTGCATCCCAGCGTACAAGTCTCCACTTGGTCAGACGAAGATTTGCTTATGCTCACTGTGTCTCAAGGGCTCTACATGTGCCTGAATCAGATGGAAACATCTGCACTGCAGACATGTGGTAAGGTGAGATGAAACACATTTGTATTGGTGAAATGTTCACTGGCTCTGCCTGGAGGGATTCTTCCACACCTTTCTCATGCGAGAACATTAACTGCTAATGGCTCCACTTCTTTCCCAGCATTTTCTTTCCCTGCCCTGGTACAAACTAGCTCCAGAAGTAACAAGCATCATTTTCAGCCCTTGTCCCCTGACTCCATAAGCTGGGCAGTGGGATGGATGATAGTCTCATCCCACCAAAGGCCATGCTGCAAGAGCAATACGTACTGTCTGAGGGAATGAGCAGGGGTCCATGTGCCTGGAAAGAGGCAATGGCACTGCACTGCAGATGTCTGAGGCAAGAGAGTGGGAGGTGAGTGGCACAGCCAACAGCTTTATTCCTGCAGTAAGGCAAGACCCCAACAGCAAAGGCCAGCTCTTCTGTAAGCTCTGCTCCTGGGGTGATCATTGGGCAAGCAAAGCTAAGGCAGTGGTAGGTCTTGTGCTGTCAGGGAAACTGCCACCTTGCCCTTAGAGAAGCAGTACTGAGCCTTTGCTCCCTTTGAGACCTTTGTAATAAGATGACAAGGGCTGAGGACTACCCTTCACTCAATTTCGGCTTTAATGTAAAGCTTTATCAAGTAGCAGTGCTCTGTACAAGCTGCCGCTTTGGGCAGTCTTATCAAGGCTCTGATAATGGTACATCTAATCTAAACCAATATGAAGTGGCGCTTGCATGTCTGAGGCTTGGAAGTTGCAGCTTGGAGGCAGCCAGCCTATAGGATACTGCCACAGAGGTTTTAAAAAGAGAAAAAGCTGAGAAAAGTGCCATATTTCATCTCAGTGCTGTCTTGGTAATTCAGCACAATGAAAGCTTGTTGAAAACCAAGATGGACCAAGAGTTCATGGCAGCAGCATGATCTTTTCCCATTCCATCCAACCTTTCAAAGCAATGCAGCCATGTGGCCTGCTGCAGAAACCTTTGTTCCTCAAGTCCGAAAATAATCAGACCAAAGATGTGAAAACTGGGGAGCAGACCAAGTTCCCAGCTACAAGCAAGGCAGGAATATGAATGACCCAAGCAAAAATATGGGCTGAGACAGAGGGAAGCCCAGCTGTGATTGGCAAGCTTGTGACCAAGCTCTTCAAAAAATGGCTAAGGGCTCTTGGGTTGTCCAGCTGGACTTGCATTGGAGAAATCCATGACTGAATCAACAAAAGCCCTGGCTTGTAGCCTTTCACATTTGGGGTAAGAAAGTCACAGTGTAGAGCCCAGTCTCAGTTCCCAAAGCACTGAGGTGAAACCAAAGGCTTCCCAAAGCCTGGGAAGTCACTGGTGGGATAGATAAGAAGAGCAAGAGAGGAGAGAGAGGCAAGGAACATGAAAACATTCAGAGACCTCCACAAGGCTGCCAGGTACCTTGTCCTGGGATGCATCAAAGTGCCTCTCCCCACACAGTGCTGTAACGTCCTTTTCAGAGTTCAATCAAAATTTTAGTTCAGGCTGGAGGATACAGAGAAGGATTTTTGCTGCAGGAGCCCTGCCACTCAAAATCTTGTTCCCTGCTATAAGACCCAAATCATCAAGAAGCAGGGCACATAGGAGGGTGGTTTCCCAGTGCCCTGGCAGGCACTCAGTGAAAGTGGGAGCTGGGACCAGGAATTCCAGGGAAGGGCTGAAGGAAAGTGATAACAGCCTGCAACTGCTCCGCACCCAGTTACAGAGATGACAGGACCAAACTCTTCTTGGTTATGGCAGATGTTATAACATGAGGCACCAGCCACAAACTGCACTTTGGGAGGTTTGGGTTGAGCACTTCTTCGAGAGGTGGGTGGTGCAGACCCAGGATGGGTATCCAGAGCGGCAGAGGGGGTGGTTTTCGAGATTTAGCCAAAGCCATGGCTGAGCTGTTCTGGTGCTGGTGATGGTATTACTTTGAGCAGGAGGTTGAACCGGAGACCTTCTGAGGTCCCTCCCAGCTGGCTTTTCTCCCACACATCACCTTGGGACATAGAGCATTTGGATACCTCCATGGCTAGGAGGAAGCTGAGAAGTTTTTCATGTCCATAGCTTTGATTCAGGTGCAAAAAGCAGAAATCAGACACTTGTGTCTTTTTTTTCTGACAAGCTTCTAAGATCCTATGCTTTATTTTCAAAGCAACTTAAACATGGAAGTACCTGCTGGCTTCCCAGAAGAAGTAGCCTCCTCAATAATTTTTTGAAATGATCCATGCCTCTTCTCTTTCTACAAACCAGGTCCAGGCTTTAGGGTATGTACTTAGTTTTAATCAAATGGTCAACTGACTTGGCCTTGTGTTAGTGGAAATTGGGCGTGTTTTCTTGCCATGAAAAGTTAAAGTATTGTCAAGTTTTAAAAGATCCTATATTCTGATGGGGAGATGTAAAAGCATTCTGAACTTTGCTATTGAGATTAAGTTTATCTCACCTGGCGTTTGCTCAGCAGACCTGGCTAGGTAATAATTACCCTGGCCAAATTTCATTCAGTAGGGGTTTATTCTTTTTTTTAATAAGAACTTCTGCATTTCTTTACTAGGGGAAATAAAAGAACATGAGTCCAGCAGAATACTCGCAGACAAAACAAAGAGGTTTTGTTTTTTATCATTGATCAAAATCAATTGGCTGCATTTCCAAACCTGCCAGCAGTGATCCGTAGTTCACATTTATCCAACGTACTGAAGCTGGGAGCATAGATATATTATACCTATCCACAGTAAGTGAGAAGAGCAGAGGATCCCTGCAGAAAAGAATTTGGGTCCCAAGTGGGGTGAATTCTCTTGTGAGATGCCCATTTCTGCCAACTACCAAGAGAGTCCTGAACAATTATATTCTCCTTTTAATATTTGGTGCGCAACAACCAGACCTTAGGAGCCTGGCCTGTCCAGGGAGAGTTCTTATCCAATTTCTAGTGGTTTTCTAAGTGGTTCAGCTGCTCAGATTAGGCATAATAATGATCTACTAGTTTGTGGAACCAAACCTGGTGGGCTTTTCCAAATCCTGTCTCATTACCTTGGTGGTCGTATTTCCTTTCAAGCGGGCATGGGTCTCCCATGGATATTGTGAGCCTAGGAATTCTGCAGTGGCTGAGATGGGGGCAGGGTCAGGGAAAACACCAGGCCCTCCTTCAAGGACCTAATATTGGATTCATCTTGGCTAATATGAAACACTTACAAATGTCATGTAGGCTGCTTTTGGAGAGGCTGGAGAGGGATAGGTAGCCCTGGGACACTACTCATGATGTGTTTCTCCTATTTCTTTCCTTGGTCATTGCACTGCGCATAGTGGTGGGTGGTCATTGCACTGCGCATAGCTGGGCTTACCTGAGAAACGTCTGTCCCTACTGACACAGTGGCCACCGCTTCTTCTTAGTCTGCATGTGGAAATGGATGACAACTGGGCATCTACCCCAGCAGTGGAATGTGGTCAGATGTGGCAAGTCCAGGAGTGCATCTCACGGAAAAATGAATGAAAAACACAACTCCAGGCTGCTCTAGTTGACAAAGGTGGGGGGAAAATGAGCTCTGCAGAGCCGGAGCTTTCCCATGGTGACCACCCCACAGTGCACTGAGAGTGCTGGGGTCTAAAATGAGTCAGATGACGGAAAAATATTCAGATGTTTTTCCAAGTCTGAATCTCTCTCCCCATTATGCAAAGAGAGTGGACACAAATTGCCTGGAGGAGCAGCCAGAGGTCCAGGGCATGAATGCGTGGGAGGCACATGTGTGCTTCCAAGTAGCCCATGGCTGGAGGACATTCCCTGGTGGGACACAGGGGTCTGCCAGCTGCGGCTGCTGCCAGAACCCGGCCAGAGAGGTCAGTCACCACTTTCCCCATGAAGAAGATACTGAAAAGGGACGTCTGGCAGCACAGCCCCATGTGATCCCAGGGTATTCACCTGGGGCAGGGGAAAAAATGAAATGCAATTCGTAAAGTGACATCATTCCTGTTGGGAAATGCGATAAAAGGGAAAAAAGCTGAAAAGCTGTTTGGAAAAATTGCTGAATCAACCCCTCCATGAGCGCTCTCTGAACTCTCCGGGCCCAGGCCACAGCACAGAGGGATGATCTCCCCCATGAATGCACCCTTCCCTCAGCCAACTTCACCCACCGCCCGCCCCGCAGGCAGACACCGCCTGTACTAATTAACCAGAAACTGAGGCTGAATCTCGCCCGGGCTGCGTCACTGCTCACCACTGCAGCGCAGAGAGTGCAGGTGGGCAGCTGCAGAAGGCTCTGGCAGCTTCTCCAAATTGGAAGGAGGCAGATTTTTTTCATGCTTATCTGTGATTTTGCTTTAAAAAAGGCCAAAGATGCTATGAGATGGCAGAATGGAAGAATTGCAAAGAGAAGAAGGCATGTGAGTGAAAAGGGGGAAAATCCCTCAGCTGGTGACTTTGCGAAGGAAGAGGAATTCACTGGAGCAGAGGATGATGTGGGAGCAAGAAGCTGAGTCTGGGAGTCCAGACGCAGAGGATGGATGCTCACACACCGTGCCAAAATCCAGGACGCTCAGCCAAGGAGATCACTGGGAGAGGAGCCCAGCCCCAAGTCCTGCCTTGGAGGGAGAAATCAGGCTCAGCTTGGAGACTGCTGCTGGCCCTACTTCTGGGATATCATTTGGGAGAACTGCAGCTCTGAGGGCTGGGATGCTCCTTCAGTACATGAGTGACTGTGGCTCCTCTGGGGAAAGGAGAGGAATGGGGGTTTTGGTGTGGCTCCTGGCAGCAGCCTTGGTTGATGACTAATGGCACCAGTCCATCTTTCCACACAACATCCCTTTCTGGAGGCAAGGCCATAGTGATGGATTCTGAATTAAACTGAAGTCTTCAGGACAGGCCAGTTCAAGTTCAGGATTTGATTGAGAGTTGTGCTTTTGCCCTAGGGGCAAAAGTCCCCTGTGACTCCAGGGGACAGCATAACTTTCACCATTTTCTCCTCTTCCAGATGTGCACTTCCAGACTGCAAGCTCACTAGATAAATTGGCCCATTCCTCTCATAATTAATCTCTCTGCACTATTTTTTTTTTATCAATTGTTTATGGATGCCACGTTGCTACCCCCATAAAATGGGCTTATGGGATTTTCCCTGCCCCCACATTGTAAATCGAGGTCCGTAAAATGTAGAGCAATTTATCACTGAACATTGCCCAGTTTTATGTTAATGTTTGAACATGGCCATAAAAGAATTACATCATCTTACCTCTGACCAACTTTTAGGGCAAAAGGACCTATAAAACCAAGCTCCGCTTACCAGCAAGGCACCTTCTCTTGTCTTGGGAGCACTGAGTGCCTTTCCATCATGAGCTTCACTGGAAAGTATGAGCTCCAGTCCCAGGAAAACTTTGAGCCTTTTATGAAAGCCCTTGGTAAGTGCCTGCATGTGCTGTGTGCTGCTTTTCCTCCACAGATCCCACCGATATTTGGGACTCCAACTGTGCTGATGTGCTGATGACATAGATTGAAAACATCTCTCAGACTTCCTATTTCTGTCTGCCATCTTGCAGTTGTATTTCTGTGTGTTTTTTAAATACTTGTGCATGGAGATGTGATCTCAAAATAGAAGAGAAAACATCTCTCAGGCTGGTGGCTGGAGGTCAAGAGATGCTGGGTGAAATTTTATGGCTTGCAGGAGAACGATCCCAGCAGTCTCTGCAGCCACAGGCCAGCGCGGCAGTGCTGCACACACGTGCTAAGCCAGCGAGACCTTGGTGGCTTAGGGTGACTGCAGGTCTGCCCCATCAGGCTGTGAGATTTAAGGGTGAGCAGGACATCACTCAGCCTACTGTGCTGCTTCTCAGTGATGCTGCAAAGCCCACCATTCATCAGAAAAATAGTTGTTGGGTTGTTTAAATGCTTAAAGATGAATGTGGCTAGGAAGATTTCCACCAGTGTCCATGCCAGGGAATGTGCTCCTGCAGAGATTTAGGGGACTTTGCACTACTTCTGCACAGTTATGTGCCCGAGGGGTTCTATCTGTCAGATCAGCTTCAGGCTTTGGGAGAAGACTTAAGTGAGCTAGTTCTGAAGGACCCTGAATCTCATTAAAAAACCCCTACTTGGTTCCCTCCTTCTGCCTCAATGTATTCCATTTTCTCTGCTTGCCTGTCAGTGAAAGAAGGAAAGCAGGGGTCTTTCTTTCCCTCTGATGCTTGGCCAGGGAAGTAGCTGTTCTGCTCACAGTCAAGTTGGTGGCACAAGGGAGAAGTCTAGTTCCCACACAAACCCAGGACGATAGCATTTGTTATACTTCCTCCCCAGCAGACTCAGGGCCATGTGGCCCTTGGGGAACCATCATCCCTGTGAGGCTTTTCCACACGAGATTAGAAATCCTCCCAGCTATGGGTCCCCAAATCCCACCGCATTTATACAGCAGCAGCAATCTACCCACTGATGGCTCCAAGGTCCATCTAACTCTCTTGTTCCTGGGCAGGGCTTCCTGATGACCAGATCCAGAAGGGCAAGGACATCAAGAGCATCTCAGAAATCGTGCAGGATGGGAAAAAGTTCAAGGTTACCGTGACCACTGGCTCCAAAGTGCTGCAAAATGAGTTCACCATCGGGGAGGAATGCGAGATAGAGATGCTGACAGGAGAGAAAGTCAAGGTGAGTGATCAGCTCCTCTTCTGCCAGGAATAGGGCTCAGGGACATTAAATTAAATTAGCCAACCCCCCCACTCTTGAGCCAAAGGGGACCAGACCACAGATGTTAAAGCTGACAAGGACAAAGACCTGGGTAATTCCCCAGCCTGGTTCTGTGTCTCACAGTTTGCATGCATGATTTAATATAATGGGAAGGGGCCAATTGCTGAAACCAAGTCTGTAGGTGTGACACCCACTGCCTTGCTCCCTGTAGGTCCTCACCAAATCTCTCAGGGACACATTTCCAAAAATGACAGTCCATTTCTGAGCCACGCTCCTAAGAAACTCAGAGCCCAAGACTGAAGTTCCCACCCCCCCTCTTCACTTTTACAAAACAAGATCCCCAACCCACACTTCTGCAGATGAAGCCTTGCATTTCTGAAGCTATTTTAATAGCTAGATTGGAAAACGCAGGAAGCCAGTGTTTAAATAGCCCATTTGGAAAAGGAGGATAGAGATGCTTTGATAAATTTTTCTGACAGCAAAAGGTCTGAAAGATTTGAGGTGGAAAAGGGTCAACTTTCTGTCATGTTGCAACACGAAACATACCCCCACCTTCGTTTTGTTGACTTAAAGGTATTGCAGGAAAGTCAGCCAATGAATCATAAACCAATAAATCTCTCCTTTTAAATCCCAGCGGCTGTTAGCTTTTCTGCTAGCCTTTTCCACTGCTTCTGTTTACACTGGGTGAGATAATTTGGCAAGGTGAGGATTTATCACCCTTGAAATTGGGTCAGCTCCTGTTCCTGGACATTAGTTTCCAATAGCTCATAAAATGTCAAGACAGCGCCACCAGCAAATATTGCCTCTCACCGTTACCTCGGGAGAAGATGATATTGCAGTGACTTTTGAAAGCAGGAGGGATGATCACCAAAGAAATGCCCCAGTGAATTGGGCTCTGAGAGCCGTACGGACTCTATTACGCTTTCCAGCACCACTGAAGTCACTCGCACATAAACTAGGAGGAAACAGCTATTAGAAGAGTCTTACTCTCTAGATCAGCAGCTCAAGGGCAGATGAACATGTCTTATAGCTGGACAGACAGATGAACAGAAATGGGTTTTGCTGGGCCATTTGTTTGAGTAATTTCAATGATCAGTGATAGCTGCCCTGGGGGTGCTGGTGGTTTCTGTAGCCTTTTTAGATGTGCATCTTCTGGGGTTCTCAGCAGACAGATGTGCCTGTCCCTTTGAGAGCTTTGCAGCCATGATTGAGTTTCTGGAAGCTCCTTAAACAGTTTCCCATCTTGACCAAGATTCCCCCCAGCCCCATATTGTTGCCCATCTCCCTGTCACCTGACCCCAAAGGAGGTTGCTGCAGCAATGTGCAATAGGAGAGTGGTGGAGAGGAGACAACATGACACACCCTGGCCCAGCTGAGATGGTTCTGCAGTCCTCTCCCTGGAGGTGTGCAGCTCCTCTTCTTCTGGGTGCTGCATGAGGAACTGCCCCAAGGAGCATCAGGGCTTCATGGAGGCAGCAGCATTGGCAGGGTGAAGAGCCTTCCTTCTTCTCCCCCAAAACTCCTCATCCCTGGAAATGTTCAAGGCTAGTTTGGATGGGACTTTAAGCAACCTGTTCTAGTGGAAAGTTGTCCCTGCTCAGGGAAGGGGAGTTGGAACTAGATGATCTTTAAGGTCACTTCCAACTCTAACCATTCTATGATTATTCTATGATTCTGTGAAAAGTCAAGGATGCCAAGGGGTGCCAGGGGAGCTCTGGCATCTAACAGTGCAAGGAGCTGTGATTGAGTCTCAGTTTGAAGGGGAGAGAATAGTCTCCAGCAATAACCTGAATGCCTCTGTCTCCTCCTACCAGGCTGTTGTTCAGATGGAGGGTAACAACAAACTGGTCACAAGCCTGAAAGGGCTGAAATCCGTCACTGAACTCAACGGAGACACCATCACCCATGTAAGTGTAGAAGAGAGGGGCAATGGCCACCATTACAGTGCCTAGTGAAGCCCTACAAAGCCTACAGAGATGCTGGGCACCTTACAGAGGTGCTGGAGATGAACACGTGCTTGCACTCAGGCTCTGTAGCCAAAGCCGGTCAGCTGGCCAGGCACTGAAGGCAGTTTTTCAGAATAGTCTGATTATAAAAGTACTCTTTGAGACTTTAATAGGTATTTTTGATCAAAGTTTCATGCAATGAGAGCATGTTCTCACCCACCCAGATGTATATATTTGTGGCACTTATAAAGAAGAGAGGCGCAGCAGACTGATGCCAGTTGAGGGATGCCAGATTATCCCTACCTGCTTTGGCATATTCATGAAGACATCCTAAGCTTTAATAATTCAGTTTATAGGAGATAGACTGGGGGCCAGTCCTGTTTTGATTTTCAATACAAGATCCTTTCCAAGTAGAGTTTGTGGCCAAGTGTCATGAAAAGCTAATGCTTTCCATTTGTATTTCAGACAATGACCATGGGAGACCTCACCTTCAAGAGAATCAGCAAGAGAATCTAGAGACCCTGCACATGCCAACCATTTTACTGTGTAAAATGTCTCCATTAAAGTAAAATTTGTATTAAAGGCCTCTTCATTATCATCAACCTCTTCACTGTTGCTATAAATAGATGCAAGCCTCCAAAATTCACGCAAGCCCTGGTAGAAATTGGGCAACAGGCTAAGCCAAGGCTATGCTGCTGTCAGTGAAGGGAGCCAGGCTAGGGAGCAGGCTCAGAGCCATTGAGTGACCCTCTGCGATGTGCTCCATGCTGATGAGTGCTCTTCCAGCCCCTTCCTGGGGACACATGCGCAGTTTGTCATGCATCCATGGCTGGCCTGGCTGGGTGGATGGAGGAGCATTGGGCAGGGAAAGGGCTCAGTTCCCTTTCCTTACAAATATAGCCAAAGTGACCACAAAGTGAGTCTGAGAGGACCACAAAGTGAGACTGAGAGGACCAAAGGATAGGGAGGCTTAGGTGGGCTCAAGCAAATATCAGTGATCCTGCCTAGGAAGCTGTCTTGGGGAAGCAACCAGCATGGGGACAGTTTGAGTGTCCCAGCAACTGTCCCCATTCTCACACTTCTGCAACAGAATCCAGTCCTATGCGCTCTGGCCACCCCAACCTCATCTCCTCCCCATCCCTTCCCACCAGCAGGAGGGTCCTGGACAGCCTGCAGGTGTTCAGTGTGTGTTTTGCCCCAAACTATGCCTGATAAATTAGGTTGAACTGGAACTGAACTCTCTTTCCAGGGTGAAATACAGGTTTTCTCTCCTGGTAGGAGATGCACACTGGTTGTTCACAGCGTAGACACAGAAGGAGCACCAAAGTCATCTCCTGTGCTCTCACTTGGCGCTGCAGGTTGAATGGAGATGTGGTTTTCTGATGCACACAGGCAAGAAAACTCTTGCTTCTGAGCTGCCTTTCCCAAGCTCTGCGCTTGGATGATGATTGGGAATCATCACTGGGAAACGGATATATGGCTGTTGTGATCTACCTAGGTGGGATGATCTTCTTACAACTGCTCAAAGCTGATCAGGATGCTAGGAAAACACCACAAGTGCTTCTCCACCTCCTCCCGCAACCCCAACATGTGCCCCTAAAGGACCAATTTGTCCTTGCGTGCATCTCTCCCATGACTCCCCTCTCCTCAGGGAAGGTTTTCATGTTACTGATCAACATTGATCCTCATGCTGAGAACTGAACCAATACGGATTGTTGCACAGGACATCAGATGGGCATCTCATGGACAAATGAAAGGACTTAGCTCAATGGCGCCCAAAGAGCAAATGTTGGTCTCCAGGGAACTCATCTTAGATCTGGAGAAACATCAGCAAAATCACTGAGAAATGTCAGAGAGGAAAAGCCATGGTTTGGTTTTCTCACTATTGTGCTGAAAAGCAGCCAGGGGATTCTTGAACAAACCATTCCTTTTCATCTCTTGGCTGCCACTGGAGGTCTGGAGTAAACCAGTTGCATTTTGAGATAGGTGGGCAGGCAGCAAAGACTTTTATCTATAAATCCAGCCATTGCCTTTAGACCTTTCCTTAGCTCCGTTGGCTGCCGACTGGCAGCTGATCCATGGACTATCCCTTTTTTTGCTTAGCGCAAAACTGATTAAGCACCTGTCTGAGCTGAAAGGCAAGTGCTGAAAGGCATCAGAGCCCCCAGCTCACCCTGAAGGTGAGCAAAGGTGGATCCGCTTGTTCAGTTAGAACAATCAAGACAGCCAGTGCACCACACCAGCGCAACTGCCTTCTGGCACGGACTCGTCTTATGTCCACCTGCTGCTGCCACTGCAGTCATTTTCTGATTTTTAACTAAAGAAACTAATTTACCCTAATTAATTTATCCTCATGTAGGAA
Organism: Numenius arquata; assembly: GCF_964106895.1. NCBI lineage: Eukaryota > Metazoa > Chordata > Aves > Charadriiformes > Scolopacidae > Numenius > Numenius arquata. Next base: position 51,233,378 of record NC_133580.1, read on the forward strand.
TTCCACTTAGTTTCGCTTGCAAAGTGCCTACAGTTTGATGTTGCACGTTTTCAGCTGCAGAATCATTTTTCAGCAGTTTTTCATCAGAAAAACACCACTTTACACAAAACACCCTCTGTGGGTCTTATTCAGTTTGCACTTAATGCCCACAGACATACATGACACGTTCTGGAACCAGCTTCCCACTTCTACCATCCCTTGGTCAACCACCCATGGACATCACTGGAAAGAAATTATGTCATTAGGAAGTAATGGGAAAGAAACGCTTAGGAAAGAATCAATTAAAAATTTAACCCAGGACTTCAAGATTAGGAGTTATGTAGAGAGAAACAGACTTCCAATAAGAATGTAAACAATTTTATAACAGGTTTTTTGCTTTGATTTTTAATGCTAGTGGTAGAAAAGTGATGTTGTTTCTGCCAAGATCTCTTCTGCTTTGAGTGCTCAGAAGATAATTTTCAGGACTCTCTCCTAGCAGGTCCATGCTCTCAGACTGGTGCCACTGGGAACAATCCTTATGGATATATCACATTCCTATATCACATGCCCCATGTTTGGAGGTGCCACAAGTGATGTTATCCAACAGGCATGAATTTGTCTCAAGCTCAGGGTTATTCCTTCTTGTGGAAGAGGCTTGGTGAGGTCTCATTGCTGGGTTCAGGCATGACTTGAATCTTTTGGTTTTTGAGGGCAGCTTCCCTCATTTTGTAATACATGAACTCATTCTGCTGGAACATGCGCAGCTCCATCTCCGTCTGGACACGCATGACCTGAGGGACACAACAGATTATAAAACCTGTGATGCAGGGGATCTCAAAGCAAGAGAATAAAAAAACATGGACTGTCCTTCAGGGATGTACTACACCATGTAATAACTCATACAACTTAATCTAGGTGTCCCACCAGCAGGACCAAAGCTGACTGGACACAGATATCCAGTTACTTTCTCAAACTTGGTTGCCTGTATACTGTGAAGGTAAAGAAGGCACCAGCCCTTCATGCACCAAGCTCTTCCACAGGCTGCTGGGAAGCCTCACACTCCCAAACATGATGCACGACCTAGAGGTGATGCTGTGCAGAGCCAGGGAGTGAACGCACTTCCCATCCACACCCTGGGCCTGCCCCTTGGTGTGACCCACCACCTCATATGGAAGGAGGTAGGAGAGAAGGAGATGCTCAGCCCCTCTTCACCCACGTCACAGTTGCACCCCCTGCATCCCAGGATTCACCATGAAGAGAGTCATTCCTAGAGCTGCATTATGGCAGAGGCTCAGAAGGGATTTTAGGAAATTTTTACAGCTGTCTGTGAGTTTATTCAACCCTTTCTTTAGGAGCACAGAGATAAGTATGTGCCATATATCCACTGTTTTCCTCCTAAAGTAAGTGGGAAAGGAAATGGAGGTGCTGAGATCTCACCCTCTGCTATATATAGGGAAACAGTCAACAGGCAGGTTGGCTTTAGGTACTAGATACTCATTTTTCTGATGATGTAAAATTCCACTAATAAAGGTTATAGCTCTGCTATAATGGGGACTGAGACATCAATAAGAGATTTCATTTGGTATCGTGCAATTTTTTTTGGCTAATACAGGAGAATGCTGTAAAGCCAACAGGTCACATCAGGTGAAATGATGGGTCCCGAGCTGCAATTGTAAATAATTCATCATATCTGAGCAGCTGTAATTCCCTGGGATCTGCAGCTCTTAACCCTAAGCTGGGAAACAGATCTATTAGTCATTTGAGGAAAAAATACACTGCAGCTTAGAAGGACTGGGGAGGGATAAATAAAGAAGAACGGACACCGATAAAGAAAATCAGTTGGTAAACTGGGAACATCCACCATACATAGTTTGATATAGTCAAATTGTAATGCCAACCATCCAAGAGCAGCGAAAGTGGGAGGCTCTGTCCTCAATCACAGCATTTTCAAAGAAGATTTAGCGGCTCAGTGACCATTTTTAGTATATGTCTCGGAGCAGGATAAAAGCTATTTCTCAGGGATGAAAATTTCCCATAAGAAGGGACATGCATTTCCCAGCAGACTATAATATAATCTAGAGAAAACCACAGCACTAGTAAGAAGCAGTCAGTACTTGATAGATCTCTCAGCTCTTATGGATGGATTGTTTCGAGAGCTTGAATGTAATTTTGCCCAGAAAGACAGCAGAGACAACACAGGAGACGATACCTACCTCCAGGTCTTTGGTAATTGGGTGGGAAGGTCCATGGGTTATCAGGAGAATGGCATAGGCTTTACAGATCAAGCCATGCCCGGCTTCAATGAGACCAGCATGCCAGTGAGTCACTCCTGCCCGCATCACGGCCATCCCTAGCTGTGCATTGTTGGGATGGTATATTTTCCTGGAAACATGTTGAGTAATTTTAGTTCAGGAAAGCCCTGGGTTCCCAAATGTTTGTTAGTGACATGATGTGTTTGCCAAACAGCAGACTGTTTACTCAAGTGAAGGGCCTATTGCATTCGGTGCCACTGACACGTGCAGCACTGCTTAGAAAGGGGCAGGCATGAGTTACACAAGGACATGAGTTGTTGTGAAAGAGGATGAACAACCTGCAAACGGGGACAGTTGGACACCTGGATTGGAAAATGCCAAGCTCTGTCATTCCACATTATTTTGTCACAAAACAAAACCCAGATCTGACCCTACAGCCTAGACAGCACTAACTTAACTTCAGAAGCTGAATGCAGTGCCTAAATTAAGAATGCAGCAATCACCAGCTTCTCATTCAAAGTGGGGAGAGAAGCAGGTGGTTCCAGAAATTCCAGAAATTTTCATCTCACACCCTGGAGATGCATCCCTGCCTCTAGGGACTGTCAGATCACGCCCCTACGGTCAGTACCCTAGGTGGGCAAGATGAATTCTGGCCGCTACATTCAACTTTAGAAGCACAGGCAGAGTTAGAGTCGCTTGGATTTACCTGAAAACCTGCCTTCAAGGGCTTATTTGGCATATTGAATTGGCAGATCTTAAAGCAAGGAAGGAAAATACTGCAGTCCCCACTCTGGACTGAAACAGGGAGGGGAAGCAATTTCATCTGTGTCATTCAATTAACTCAGTGCCACGGCTGGGACACAAAGTGCCTTGTCAAGTTTGCAAGCCAGGGAGGTTCACTCTAGACTCTGTCACCCTTTTGAAAAAGAACAAATTATCACAGGCCTTTTGGGATAGAACTGACCAAAAAGGCAAGAAATGGCAATGAGATGCTCTCAGCAGGAGGGTGCACAAGATGGCAAAATAGGTGTTTCTTTCTTCTGTGCTCTATGGTTTCCATTCTTGTTAATATTATTTTTTTGTTGATTAATACTCATCAGTCCTGTAGTAAAACCTCAGTAATAACAAAGTATATCATTCTTACTCAGAGGTTTGCCCTGGATCTACGGGAACTAAGCCTGAATTTCTTTATTCTCACTGAGCCTTTACCACAGGACTTGTGCATACTAATTAGTCAAGACAAAAATCCATGTATTATTCAAGAGCAAAGGGATATCCTGAATCACAGCCATTTGACACAGTTTCTCTTTTCTCTGCAGCTTTTCCTTCCTCCAGGGTGCAGGGGAACAGACCATCTCCTGCAGTGACAGCCTCTCTGTGTCTTGCTACCAGGGCAGCCCTGAGATGATTCTGAGACAAACTGAAGAGGTTAATGAAAGATGTACCCAAACCATTTGCCAGTTACAGATTAGCAGCTCTTGTGCATTTAGGAAGGGTCTGGTGATATAATCAGGTCCCAATCTGAATGCCAGCACTGCTACCCTGATGGGAGCAGGCTAAGGAAGTTATTCCTATAACAAACTGCCTAACATTGCATAATCAGAGAGAGCTGCCAAAAATAGGGCACAGACATACATGTAGCCATCCACCATCCTCTTGGCATAGTCAGCTGCTTCCTCAAACATCTGGAGGTAGGAAAGCACCTCAGAGGCAATGCTGAGGATCCTCAGGAGGTAGATGTTCGTGTCCCCCAGCACGGGCTCCTGTTTCTTCAGGCATTCACGGCACAGCTTCACAACCTGCGCTCGGGGGAAGCAGGGAGAGGAAGGGAAAGTCAGAGCACCTTTGGCCCTGAACCTGCCACACCAAAGCCTCTGGGTTGCATGGTCCATACCAGTCCTAGAGGCCAAGTCAGCCTCCATGAAAGTTGGGGAAGATAGGATATGCTTTGATTTGTTGAGAAAATCAGCCTACCAAAATTATTGCTGCTCAAAGCATTCTCTCCCACGGTTACATTCATAAAACTGCTTTTCCTGGCAGTGCATATACAGCAAGAGAGCAAATGCAGCAGGACTCACTTCGTGGTAAAGTCCCTCCATGCGGGCCTTGTTGATCTTCTCCAGCGTGTCCTTGGAGAACTGGATGACCTCCTTCACCGTCTCTGCAGATGGCTGGGGACAACGTCAGGAAAACCAGTGAGGAAAATGCACTGCCTCATGCACGCCAAAATACCCTGATTGAAGGGATGCTTGTTCCACAGTCTGGGAACACAAATCAGCTCAGCAAGATGCTTCCCACATCACTCACTACCTTCTTACCACTGGCTGTATATCCCAGCACGCCTCCTCAGACCTGCCTAAGACTCAGTGCCACTACCTAATGGAAAGGTGAAGCTCCTGATGGCTTCAGCGAGAGTTGCTCATCAGGGTTGCAGCCGTGTACATTTGGCATGCATAACTGGGTTCCTTGACTCTTCCCTCCGCTTCTCTCCTCTGGAAAAGGGACAGAACTGACCCTGCAACTGGGAGGTCTCACAAGATGGCAAAGAGCCTATGAAAGCCACTGGTTGGCATGTATCAGGTGCTCCTAGTGCAGCTGCTTGAGAGAATGAGGCTCTTGAATACCAGATGGGTGGAATAAGGGTAGGAAAGATCACTAAACTTCACCCATCCTGAGAAATGCTGAGAAATAGGTCCAACCATCATAAGGGTTGACCTCAGATTTCAGTTGCATCCAGAGTGAAATGTGTTTTCTCACACTCCTCAAAGAAGTTTGGATTTTATCATTTTGAAGGCACGATGCACATCTAGACATACCTGACAAAACACTACCCAGCTCCTAATCAGCTGCCTCCTTTCCCTTCATTCAATGCTGAAATACAGCATTATGATATCCAGTACCATCATTCATCTTCCATTTTTCTGAGCCTTTCAAATTTGCATTTACAAATTATTCCTTTCCATAAATGGGAAATCTGAAATCAGCCCATAATCGCCTGACTCCAGGAGCTTGCAGGAAGAGTCTGGTCTGGAGACGCACAATAGAGCCAGAGCACAGGCATGTGCCCAGTAGCCAGGAAGGACCTCTGAGTGTGAATCAAAAGCAGAGACCCAACGTTGCAACGAAGGATGCAAATATTTGGAGTCAGGACCGTGGGGCTGTCCTGTTGTCTTTTTCCCACACCTAGTCAAACAGATTTTTGAGGAATCTGTGAAACTCAGCTAGTCAGGAAAAGCTCTTGAAAGTTTTGTATGGAAGGAAAACCAGTAGCTTTTCAGAGCCATATACCCCCCATCTCTTTATGGATAAATATGTGTTACGATTTATTACTCTATATTATTAGATTGAAGTTATCACAGCTACTCAGATCCTGGCAGCTGTTTGAGCAGCATGCAGGGTGTCCTGATACACAGAGCACATTCAAAGGCAATGTTAACATCAGTGCAAATCACATCACTCTGCTGTCTGAGTAAAGACTCCCAGAATAGGTACTTCAACCAGCACTTCCACAGCAGCTTTGTCTAATAAAAATCCTCTCTTGCATTTACTAGACCCCTAAGCCTGTTGCCATTATAAACAATGGGAACAATGCTACTATTTGGAAGGGGTGAAGGACTGGAGGTCGGAGCAGCTGTTGAGGATGTAAGCTGTCAATCTTGCATATATTCATAGCGCTTTTTCCACACAGCTGTGAGTGTTGCCACTCTCAGGCAAGCGAGTCTGAATTCAGAAAATGTGATACAGCCTGTGGCCAGCAGTCATGCTCTGCGGGTGAGGTCAGTCTGGGTACGTATTGTCTGTGGATGAAGTGTATTTTTAATAGCTGAAATCATGCACCTTGCATAGTTACAGGTTTTTTCTATACAAGCACTTCACATTGCAGAGGACATTTACCTAAAAGTGCATGTCTTCCCGCTGCATGCTGCAGAGCACCTCTAATGCTCATGAAAAGGGGATGGTGCATCTCACTGCTTGGTCAAAGCTTGATAGCAGGTGTTGAATGAGAGCTGAGATTTTTTTACACTATCCACTGGAGGAGATGTTCAAAAATACTTCTACAGAAAGTCAGATGAAAATGCTTCTGCATCAGAGGACTCAGCTCTGGGACAGCTTTACATTAGAAGTGGGGAGTTTCAGTAGTCATGATTAGCTTAAAGATGGAGCTTGATAATTTAGTAATAAGATTATATAGCAGAGATTTTTCACTAGTGGGGAACCCAACAAACAAAAGGTTTCTTCTATTCCCGTGTCCTACTTCCCATGGGAGCTCCCTGATATCAGTTCTATCCCATTTCTCCAAACCTTGCTGAAGAAGAGACTTTTGTTCTGCAATACCCAGCCTTTTCTGACCGCCACCTACCTGAAAGAAGAGTCACAGGACTGAGCTTGGCTTTCTGGCAACTGTGCTAAGCTGGAGGCTGAGGGTTTTGGACTCATTTCCAGGAAGGTGCAGCTGCACGGGCCTTTCCCGGTGGCAGTGCTGGTTTAAGAGGTCATGGTTCCTCATCCCACCTTTGCTGTTTGGTCCTGCCCCACATCAGCCCCTGAGCTGTACTCTCTGGCTCATTAAGTGAGTGTTTGATAGTGCACATCCATAACTTGATAATACATTAAAATGCTCTTGTCCTGCCTTGCCCTCCTTTATACGCTTTGTAAAGCTTGCAGGAGTAGAAACTCCTAAGCTAACACTGCAACAGAGGACAAAAGATATGAGCAATTATATGCTTGGACAGAGGAACCAAAAAGAAACTCTTAGAGCTACCAGCATGCTCATAAACTGGAGCCACTGGCCAAGCAACACATCCCACTGCCGACAGCAAGACACAGCCTTACACCCTCCCACTCAATGACTTGTGAGACCTCCAAGGAAAACACAGATTACTTAAAAATGAACAGTCAAACACATTAATTCTTCACAGTCAGTCTGCCCACAGCAATGGTACAAACTCCCTGTGACAGGCTTTTGCAAGGAGGGACTGGAAGTTCAGGCTTCCCACCTTCCTGGAGCCAAGGTGATGGTACACATTTTTACAAACTGAACAGTGAGTCCTGTCACCACAAATCACCTGCAACACATTTTCCTTTCTGCTGTTCAAAACTTGGATTCCCTTTCAGTTCCTTCAGAAACCCCCACAATCTGAATGCCAGCAGTTTTTCTCAGCTCTGGACCTAATTTTCCAATATTTTAGTATTCTGTTTGTTGACGGACTTTTAGGTCAGAGTTAAAGACAACTTTTGTGGGTTTTTTTAAATTAAAAACTGGACTTATGTTGCATAATAGGGATTAAACTGGCCTTGCATGGTGGGCTTGAATTGGTGTTGTGCTCAATCAAGGTTCAGTTCTGTTCTTATTTTTTACATTGACACTAGTCAGGCTTCTGCCTAAATCTGACTCTGTTTCTATTGAGAGTGTCTGTGGGCTGAGAAACCACGATCACAGAGACACACAGATGCCTTAGTGGAGGAGATTCAGCTGCCTCTGGGTTTGGACACAGCAGGACAAACCATACCTTGCTTTCTCCCTCCTTCGCTGCCAGCATCAGGTCATCCTTAATCTGTTTCTTGCAGTGCTCGCAGGCACAGTCAAAGTAATACTGCTTCTTCAGCTGCTTCCGCCGCTCCTCACTCACATTGAGGAAATCCACGTAGGAAACTGTCAGCTCGTCACCAGGAGAAATCTTGCTCAGTGCCCGCAGCTCAATCCTGGGTGCAAAGGAGATGAGATGTCGACTTGGAGAAGCAGCAGAAGCAAAGGTGCAGCCATAGAGCCATCAGAGACAAATCCTGTGACCTGCTCCTGCCTTGCAGAGGTGAGCCCTTGCCCTAAAGTACTGTGTTAGCTTTTCAGGGAGGCAATGTAGAGATGGGCAGCAGTCTGGTTAGCTGAATACAGAGTAAAAACACGGTCACACCAGTTTCTCCTGCCCCTCTGCCCATCCCTGGCAAGGATACGTAAGGATCTGAGCTATAAACAGATAAAAGCCCCACTACTCTATGTGGGCAGGCGCTGAATCTAGGCATAAACTTTTATTGTGTTGCTGGAGATCTGTCTGGAAGAAAACCCTGAGATCAGAAATACAAAACGAGCCTAGCAAAATGCTGAGTTTGGACTTCAGGTCTTTTTTTAAGTACTCCTTTGCATGCTACCCGCACATCCCTGGCTAGACTCCCAGATCCTGAGCCATGCTGCTTTCGGTATCATTTTTGCTCTCAAAAGTTAAGACACATTCCCTTTGGGTTCTGGGAAAGAGATGCCCTCACCCTGTTCATGCATATCTACATAAAGGCTTACAAACAATTCTCTGGAAATTCTCTGGCTATATTTTTTATACAGCCCATTTGATCTGAAATTGCTAATATCAAACAAAAGGAAATCACTAGTCTCTGTTACTAAACCAAAATCCACAGCAAATCCTTAATGACAGGCTTTTGGAAAGTCAGATCTTTGCACCTGCCTTGCTCTCATGTCTTTCCCTGTAAAAGGTCTTAAATAACATGGACACTCAAAACTATTCCCTTACTGTTTCACTCTACACACTTAATCTCCTGATTACTCTGGGCCATCTCTCAGTCATGCAGTCTGGACAGACACAACTGGCTGAAGAATTTGGCCAGACTGAGAAAACCCTCTATCAAATGCCAATTTGCATGGTGGTTCTTCTGTACCCATCTACTCCCCCATCTGCTAGTGACACTACCCACAGTTAGAAATGATTCACTTGAGACCAGCAACCTTGGGCTCTCGGCTCAGACCAGTTAGTTGTTTAAATATATTTTTGCAGCTAGGCATACTAACAGGTTACCAAAATGAAGCCAGTCCCATGGTCTGAGCTCCCACCCTACTGTTACCCTACAGTGTGGTACATCAGTCCCAGGACTCCATCACCTCAGGCAGCATGTGCCTTGATCATCCTCCTGCTGAGCTCAACAGCATGTTTCATGAACACACCTGCTACAAGATGGACCTGGGGGGCACCTGCTGGCTCCCACCTGAACGTGAGGGGCTTTAGATGGGACCCCATGAAAGGTCTCACCAAAGATATAGGTGACATAGAACCCAAAGGTCTCACCAGGTACATTAAAAGTAAGTGTTTTGGGGAGGACATGACTTTTTCTGACATTATCTTTTCTGTGTGATCACATTTCTGCAAAGGGACTGTAATTCCCTTGTAATTCCCGTTACAAGCTCTCAGCACCAAAGGCATAGCTCTGAGCCTTTCAGCTGTGCTAAAGCTGCTATGAAAACTACTCCCTGAGGCTGGTCTTGACCTTCTCTGGCTGTTAGATCATATCAACAGTGTATTTCATACAAAATTTATCACTAAACGTGCCATCGTCACAAAGGGCAGCTATTAGTTAAGTTGCAACCATGGGAAAATTCCAGCCAGAGAAAGGTGCAACCTGGTACTCCAGGAGAAAGTGCATGAAAAAGAGCAATTCCCATCAGAAAAATTTACACATATAAACATTCCTGTTCACACTTAATGGGATCCTCATTAAAGGGAGTCATGCAACAAGAGAAGCAAAATCAAGCCTCTGACTTTTATGATGCCCCTGATAGCCTAAGCACCACAGGTATATTTTAAGCAGCCATCCCTTGTGCAGAGGGGATTGATAGCATTTGGGATAAGCCTGGAAACACATGGCATATTTTAAATGCTATAGTTAAAGAGACACTGTCAGCCGAGAGCAACCCACCGAGCTTGTCCTGTGCTCTTTCCCCAGTGTCTGCCCCAAGCACCAAGGACCTTCAAAGACACACACACAGGCACAGCGAGTGCCTGATAGCTCAAAACTCAAATTGCCCCAAACAGCAACTCTAATCAGAAGTTAAACTTATTTGCTTGTTTTTATGGTCCTATCTACAATGCATCAAGTAAGTGTCAATGGTGAAGAAGAGCACTTCAAAAGTATTTCACATCTTATTTGAGGAAATTGTATGTTTGCTTGAAATTAAAGTTTGAAGACAACAGTGTCCCTTTAACAGGACTGACTGTAATATACCAAGTGCAGTGAGCTAAGCAGACAACTTCTTTTTTTGCACATATTCTTGTGATTTCCTTAGTTTGGATCAGGTAACAGTGGCATCATTAAAAGGTAAAACATTAATCAGGTATTATGATAAAAAAGGATGAAACCTACATCTCATGGTATTGCTACTGTAGTCAACACATTCAACAGGCACCGTTTGTTGCAGAAGAAACGTGGACTATTTAGTATGTCAGTAATGCAATCATTTCTCATCTCCTAATACGCAAGGTTTTATTTTGGGCTGTACAAGATTAGCAAGACCTTGTTCTGACTTTCATGCTCTTGCCGTAGTCAGGGGAGGAGAAATGAGAAGTGGAGAGGGAAAATACTGACTGGGAGAAAGCCAAGGGAGAGAGTGGGAAGGCAGAGAGGGAATTTGCAGTGGGGGAGACAGTCACAGTATTACTATTATCATTTTAATTTACTACAAAATGCAGAGTTAAGTAAGGTTTAGGTTTAGTGGGGCTTTACACAGGGAGGAGCAGAAGTTCAGAAAATGGGGAAACTCAAATTTCTGCAAACAGAGGGAGACCCTTGGGCTGTTTGCAGTTTTTCCATTAAATACGGGGCATGAGGGGTACAGGGTAAGGGGGGAAGATGATGCTTTCAAGACCAACCCACCTCATCTGTGTGTGGAACATTGATCTTACAGCCTCATGACTGAAAGACAAAACAAACATCTGCAGTTTACACAGGTACAAGTACAACAAAAAAAATGGGTACACGGCATAGGGCATCAGGACATTCCTGATAGAGACAAGGGGGTTCCCTGTGCCTGGCTCATGTTTCACTGCGTGAGAGCTTTGCTTTTGCTATGCAGCTGCCATAACTAAATTGCCCATCACTGAGCCATGGAGGACTAGGTGGAGAACTGTCCTGGCACTGTGATTTTAGGAGTGGTCTCAGCCAGGGGGTGAGCAAAACCCACCTCTGATGTTTGGCAGGCACAAGAGGACTAGTTCTCCTGTACAGAAATGTCTCCACTGACATCAGTAGTCATGCTCTCTAAAACACAGCTTGATATGGAAATCAGACTGGGATATCAGCAACAACGACTGTGCTCTGTGTGATGAGTTTAGCGGGTCCTCAAGTCCGATATCGTGCCTTAAGTGCTGATAGAGAGCTCAGTGCCCACAACAGGGGCTTATCATTAGGCTATTAAGAAAACTTCATAATTTATCTAGCCAAAAAACAGATGTTCAAGTTTAAAGTCAGTTACAAGATACATGTGGGAGCTTTGACAAGCTGCCAGGCAAACAAAATGCCATTCCTCTACTTACTGCCCAGAAACTCAGACTTCAGGGTTGCTATCCCTGCTAGTTACCTCCTCTGCTTCCCTGGTGGGTTGGAGAGGGTCTCCTCATCCCACTATGAATCTGATCCAGGGCCATTGGATATCAGAGCACAGACTCCAATCTAACTTTGGATCAGACTTCATTTCCCACCAAGGTAATCATCCTAATGCAGTTTTGTTTTCCAGTTGCTCGTTTACCAGCTGCTTGATAAATACTGATATAGTTTTATCAGGTAAAACCAGCAGCGAGAACCAGAGGGCACAAGCAATGTGTTAGTTAAAGAAGGCAAAGTTGGATGGTTAACTTCAGCACTGAAGTTTGGTAAACACAGTATTTTGTAAAATCTTAAGACCTAGTGGAAAATTCGGATGAAATACTGCGGCTGTGCAGTTTTTGGCAAGCAGTTTCCTACAGTTAATGTCTTGCACACAATGCAACTTGCTGGATCAGCAGCAGTTTTACCTGTTCTGGTCTGGGAGGAGACTGGGAAGGGCAGAGCATCCTTCCTGCAGGCTGCCCTGAGCACTGAGAGCAGCAGCCTCCACTCCCAGCTCTGCTGAAACATCCCTGCATTTCCCACTTAATCGCTTTCCATCTCACATGTCCCACAGAAGTTTTCCTATAGGACTTGGGTGAGAATGGGGAATGCCCAGCAGCTTAGGGCATCCTGCACTTGCATGTGACTCGGTTTGCAGATAACAGTCACTAAGATCCCCTTGCTAAAGAGTTAATCGGTGACTAATAGAGATGGTACACTCTCACAAAGATGAGGGTTTGTGTTAGGGATGGTTATAAACACATCACAGATAGTGATACACAGCTGATTGCAAGCTTTGGTTACAAGAAACTCTTGGACTGTGGACTCAGTATAATCTTGAATTATTTGTTAATCATATCTGTTCCTTAACTATTTATAAATAAAGCCTGAAGATAAGGGGTGATCCAGGCAGCTACTTAGTACTTTATCTGCCTATTTTGAGTCCGGTTTCAAAACTCACAGAAACCAGGGAAAAATTATTTGCTGGTTCACTGGATTGGGGGTCAAACCTTATGTATATGTTTAGTGCATCAGACAGTAATTTTTAAAATGACAGTAATGAGAGAGAAAACAGTTCCCCTTCAGAAAAAAAAAAAATTTTTTTTTCTTCTGAGCTAGAAAAGGAAACAAGAATGAATAGATTTTCTGGGGTAGGGATCTGACACTGTGGGGCTAGCAAAGTCTGCTGAGTTGCCTGTTAGGATGCATCCCTACTGTGCCCAAATACAGAAATGCACTCACTTGCCGTTGTTGAAGATGACGGTACAGTTGGGCCAGCAGTCATGGTTGGCCTGGCAGAGGTTGGGGAAGATTCCCACACCAACAGCCTGCAGTCCTCTTTGGTCACTGAGGGTAAAGCCGTTGCAGCTGATCTAGTCCCAAAACACAGGGAGGAAGAAGCATTAGAGAAAAAGCTGAACTCAGCTACATCCAGGATTTCTCAATTCCTGCCAATGCTTTAGAAGAGGTATATCACCAGCACCCCATCTCCAAACTCTGAGAAAGGAGTGCCTACGAGATCACTGCAGAAAGTAGTTGTAGAAACAACATCTTGAGATAAAACAGCAGAAGAGATGCAATGCAGGACTCATGCAGATGGACCAGCCCAGAGCAGAGCTGAGTAAATGTTGCAGAATATCAGAAGTTAATATTCATTCGGGATGTCTAAGATAAATTTGGTTTGACCATGCATTGGTTTCCTTATGTTCGCTTCCTGCAAATAATTCAGAAAAAGGTCACAGGAAAATGAAGCTGAGGCAATTCAAGCAGAGCACTGGCAGAAAGCAAAGTTCACAGTTTTTAAAACGGGTATGTTAGAAATCAACCTCAAGAGCTGCATTCAACCTGGTCATGTTTGCCAGGTGGCCACAGAGTTTATAAAAAACAATTACTATTGTTTGTTATGAGTCCCAAACAATTTTCAGCATGACTACTTTTGCATGACATATATACCAAGAATGAATTATACTTTTCTATATGGTACATTATCATCACATATGAATGGAACAGTTTTTAGTCACAAACATAAACAAAGGAAGTATTTGCAAAGAGAAAATGCGACAGGATATACCAAAGGAAATAATAACTTGGCTGCTAATTATTTTACTCTGTTAAAAGTTTTATTTCCTTTCTTAACAGATTCTGTACTTCCTTACTTCTGCATGGGCAAGATAGGCTAGTCACTAGTACATAGGTCTCCCTACGCCCGGTGGACTGGATTTTTTGTTTTGGGTTGGGTACCAAAGGATGCTTCATGTCCTCCCTGTGCTAGGGCTGGCAAAGTTGACTTCTCCATCACACCAGCCATCAGCAGAGGTGTGAGCAGAGCGTGTGTCTCATCTCAGCTCACCCTGGCCCCTTTGGCAGTGCTGCTGGGTGAGGGGTTAGTGCAGCCCAGGATACACCGACTATTACCAGGGCTGGGGGCAGAGCAGCTCAGCCTGAACTGGCTTCTGGGAATTTCCCTCTCTGCTAGACTGAGAACAGAAATTTGTAGTTAACAAGTTAGTAATAGATATTATTATTATATTATTATCATTTACCTATTTTTATTTTATATATATACAAATATATATTTATAATATACACATAAAAATCTAATGCACACAATATATAAAAGACATGAATGTATCTATGAAAACAGATCTGCTGTATTCAAATATATTCTAAGTATATTTACTAAAACTGTATTTAAATAGATTTTCTCAGCTCTCCCAGGTGCAGAGAGATGCCCACTGGGACTTGTGATGACAGTGCAGCACCTATGGTTGAGTGAGCCACTTTTCTGAATGGTTTGACAGATAAAAGGTTTCAGACCTTGCCCTTTCCGTGCCTCAGTTTCCCAGTGTCAGTGCAGAAGTGATGCAGATGGGGAACGAGCAGTGTTCAAACCACCTGCAGCAAATATCAATCTCAGCTATCCCAGCCGCTATGGCCTCTTAAGGGCAAGAGAGGGATGAACTTGGGCATCCTCAACTCAGGCTGTTTGGAGACTTTCACTGTGAAGCTGGCATTAAAAGCAGCCCCCCCTCTGACATACCACTCCAAATATGTGGGAGATGAACTGCATGCCGAACTGCTGGCTCTGGGACGGCCAAAACTCAAGGAAGCTCTCCACATCGGCTCGGAGTTCCTTCTTCTCCTCCTCGCCGAAGCTGTCCACGTGGTTCTGCAGGTCATCAATAGAGACCAGGCAGCCTTCTGCCAGCCCGCTGCCTTCCCTCTCTATCTTCCACATGATGCGGGCAGCCAGCCTGGCCAGGAGAGAGCCCCAGGCATTAGCACCACCACCACCCAGAGCAAGGAGAGGGGCCAAAGGACCATCCAAATTCTTTTTAATGTGGGGAAAATAGTGTGCAGACAGCCTGAGACAGGCTCAGAATTGAATGGCTGACAGCTGGTCACCACCCATGGGCTTTTGAAAGAAAGGGAAACAGAAGCAGGGTTTTGCCCTGGCATCTATGTTCTTATCTGGAGAAGTGCTACAGACCCCCTGGTCCCCAGCCCTCCACAATGGCTCTCATTTCCTTGGGATTTCTCTCATTTTCTTGTAATGGAGCCAGGACGTGAATCCAAGTCAATGCATCCTGTAGACAAATTGGGGAAGAGCCCATCTCCTCTTCCACTTTTCCACCTACTCCCCATTTTCCCACACCTCCTAAACCACTACGGGTGAGTTTGCCTCATCACGTTTAGCTGAAGTAAAGTTTTTGGGGCCCAGCTCCAAAAAAAAACAGGAGCATGACCGCCTTGCACCCTGGATGCTCTTCCAAGTCCCCATCCCAGCTGCTCAGGGATGTTTCTGGCCTTTCCCAAACTGTCTCCCACCTCCATCCCATCCAAATCAGGCCACTCAGCTCTTCTTCATCACCCTCCAGAGGGATGCACTGCCCTCTCCCATCCTCCCCAAGCTGCTGGATCAGCCCCTGGGGACCAGCTCTCACCTGATGTTTTCGGTGGGTGCCTTGCCGTGCTTCTTGATGGCAGAGCACTCATTTTTGTGGTTCAGCCAAGCCGCTCTCTGGCAGGTCCGGTCGCAGTAGTAGGCAAACTTGCACTGGCCACAGCGGTGGAGCCTCTCCTGTCGTTTGAAGCAGGTGTGACAGATGACGTGCGTCAGGCTGGAAGGACAGAAGGACCTGTTGGCTTGTGCCTCAGTGACGGGCTAGCTCCACCCAGTGAGGGTCCTGCCAGCTTTGCATTCCTGAGTTCCCCACACCCACTAAGGATGGATCCTCTGAGATTTTTTGGGAGGATGGAGAAACCTCCAACCTAGCATAATGCTTGTGCACTTTCCTAATGCTGTTGCTTTTCTGTTTGGCTATGCCAAAGAGGCAAATATTTTGTTTAAAGGAGGACAGCAATAAAGCATTCCCCAGCTCTCAGCCCTCTTGTCTGCAGCTCATCTGCTCCTCCTCAGCACCGCCACCATTAACAGGATTTTCAGTTTGTTTTCATTTTCTGTCTGGCCCGTGCTGAAGCACCAGCCACCCATTTGCTGAGCAGAAAGCAGATGCCTAATGAGTCTGTGGCTCCGGCGAGCACAAAGAAGAACGTGAAGGCAAAGAGCCAGTCTGAGAGCTTCACCTGCCTGCAAAGCCTCTGAATTTGGCTGAAGGGAACCCCTGCTGAGCACTAAGGCTTTCCAGGGCTTCACACGGACCAGGTCACAAAATGGAGCAGCGGCCACCACCATGTCTGAGACTAAGGAAAACATTGGGTGAGGGGTACTACAGCTCTGAGCAGTCCTCACTACTCTCCTAAGCTTTTCTCAGGCACAGGCATGCTGTAGGGATAAAAATATACATCAGAAATGTGCTCTGTTAGTGAGCAGACCAGAGGTGTACCGCAATGAAGAAGACTGACAGATAGAAGTGGTTGCATAAAGAAACCCTGTGTTTGTGCTGCTTGAATTCAACATATGTTTCCATGGATTAAAAAGCAGCTTTGGTTGCCATTTCTTTTTGTCACCAGGCCAAAGGTGTAGTTGTACTTGAGGCATTGCACTTGGCAATTGTGGCATTGTGTTGGAAATGACAAGAGGAAACCAAAAGACCAGCCTCCTTCAGTGTAGATCTTCTCATAGACCACAGAGTAGATTATGTCTTCTCCTCCTTCCTTCAGTCATGGTACATGAAGGAGACCATCAGGAGACAGCAGTACAGAGCCCCAGGCTGGATGGGTTTCGGGTTTTCCTGGTCTCAGTGACTCCAGATAGACGCTCAGTGGGGATTAGTGAAGGTCTGAGGGACCAGGGCAGGCTCCCAGCCATTCAGCAGGCCCCCAAGCACAAATGCTGGGGCACTAATGGATTTTTAGCTGCCCAGGGATGGACAAGGAACACCAAACAGGTGAAGACGGAGGAAAGATGAACTCTAAAGAGCTCCCAGGAGCAGTGGCTGGGGTAGGACCTGGGGTGACCTAGTTGTAATGCCAAGTTTAGGGAGAAGTACTTCCATTTATGACCACCATAAGGTTTTATTAATAAATCCAGGGGATCTTTCATCTTCACAAGGCTGATATGTTGCTGAGCTGAGAGCATCAATGATTTAGTGCTTGTCAGCAACCCAGAATATGCCACCCATGGGGCTGTTGTTAAAGATAATGAGCACAGTGCCTGATGTGAGGCTGTGCTCTGCTCTGAGGGCATGAAGTCCTCCCTGTATAGTCCCGCGTCAGCATTAGCACTGTGCTCTTTAGGCCACTTAAAGTCTTCCTGCAGACGGGCTAGCGATGCAGATTGTTCCTCCAAGTCAAAAAGCCTGACGTGTCTTTCTCTGGTGCCAGCAGCAATAAGTGCTGCTCACCAGCTACTCCTGCTCCTGGCTCTGCAGTTTAACTAGTTGAGAGGTTACTGTGAGTTAGATGGTCATGGGATAACTGGGAAACACCTTTCAAAAGGAGCAGGTTTCTTCTTTGGGGAGTTCAAAGCAGGATTTCCAAGAAGCATCCTACAATTGTATGTACGTAACTATAACCAAGGGCTGGGGGGGCAGAATACATCAGAGGATACTGATGAAGAAGTCTAACCTGATATCCTCCTTCTGAGAGTATTCAGGGTCCTGGACAATGAGGAAACCTCCCCTATGTTCCCCTTTCACATGTCCAGCTGCTTGCTCCTTCATTCGGAAGGAAGGGGAGACACTTTGATCTCCTGCCCAAACAATTTCAGGACTTTCACCATGCTGCTAGAGAAGGCTTTTTACTGCCTGATTTGGTTCCCCCAGCTGTCTGCTTCTCCAGGCAACTGCCCACTTTACGTCTGTCTCCAGCCAGGCTCAACAGTGCAGGAAAATTTAAATTCCCATCACTCAGACACTGCCGGCCCCAGGAGGGAGGTTCTCATTGCAAAAAGCTCACTGACCACAAAGGCTTCATGACCAAGGGAACATTATCATCACCCACAGCCCATAGTGGGAAACTGAGGCACAAGGAAATAAAAAATGTATTGATGATCACATGAGAAGGCTGTGCCACAGGCAAGAATCAGACTCACTGCCCCAGAGTACCCAGCCCCAAGACTGTCCTGCCTCTCTACTATACAGATATATATATAAACATACATATGCATATTTGTATCTATCACAGGACACTTAAGATGCCCTTTCGTTCCTCTGGCACTATTGCATGAGCTGCTGACACAATCCACCCTGTGCCTTGGCTCTTGCGGGATGAAGAGGGCCATTGATTTAAAGCAGAAGGCCATTGATTTAAAGCAGGATGACTTGCAGCAGACAAAACCCACATGCAAAAATGAGGTTTGGAAAATGACAGTGACCAGTGCTGGCGCACGGGAGGGAGCCCAATGCAAGGTAAGCAGCTGGGATGGGGCAGGGGGGAGCACGTGTCTGGGAAGGGGGATGCAGCCAACTCCATTAAGTCAAATGAACGAGTCAGGAACTGGTGAGAAATGTGAGGCTGTGCTCTGTCAGCTGTCAAGTCAGAGGGGCAGAGAGGTGCAAGAGAGATTACGCTCCTTGTAAGGCAAAGGAGAGCCAGACAGCTGATAAAACCTGCATGGTTACATCGTGCCGGGAAGCATGGGGAGATATCTCACCCAGGGAATGGGGCTCCCTTCTGCTGCCTGCATGCTTGGAGAGCAGTCAGAAAGCGAAAAGGCAGTTAAGGAAGTTTCTCTGTAAAGAGGAGTGACAAGCTGGAGGGGAATATGGTGCAGTAAAACCCAAGTCCTCAAACAGAGGCTCGTCTTCCCCCAGCTCTCTCTCTGAGAACAGAAAAATACTAAAATGTTGGCTTTGCATTTTGATGGTTTTTGCATAAGGAGTCCAGAGATTCCAAAGCAAACACAACTGGTAGAACTTACCACCAGCCCTGGAGAGCCCTCGTTTCTAAGGAGATGCAGAAATGCACAAAAAAAAAAGTTACACAAGACTTCCCGAGGAGCCGAAGGAACAGTTCATATGGTATTGAAACTGCAGACACAATTACTCACAGGTAGTTTGACTGGAAGGTATAAGAAATACCACATCTCTCACAAAATCCTCGTGGGATCCTCCATGCTCAGAAATGGTTTAAAAGAAGACTGGATTTGTTGATAATGTGCGTTACCAGGACTCCAGAGGCCTGGGCTCAACTCTTGGCACAGTAATAAAACCAGGAGACACAGGTATTTGAAATCTATTGCCTATATCTTCAACAAGCATTGCTCTAGTACTGCCTGACCCTGGAAGCACGTAAATCCCCCAGGTGCCCCTAGGCAGTTGTGCAAGCTCTTGCTGCCTCAGAGGAGCTCAGCACCAGATGCCCTGAATAGGGATGGCAAACTGGGCCTCTTCCTTGGCCCCAGGGCTGGACCTTATGACAGGCTCTGATCCCATCTGTCTTGGAGGCAGACAACACCAAGGACACCAAAGGCTTGCAGTGGTTCACAGTGTCCCATCATCCCCTCTACAATGGTTAAGGTTCCCCAAGGACAGGGGGAGCAGCAGGTTAAACCCAAGTCATTCAGCCTGTGGAAATCACTGATCTATAAAGCCTTCTCTGTCTGGTCTAGAAAGTGTTTAACACAAGCCAAGATGGCTCCAGGTGGCCCAGATGGAGCTTCCTCTCTCTGTAAAGAGAGCAGCCCATGTTCATGTGGTCGGGATGCTGCATGGCCAGGCAGCACTGGAGGTTTCTGGAGATACATGTGGTACCTACACAGGAGCCCTGGAGGTTTGAACCCTTAGAAACTCAGTGCTCGGCTTCCCTTGCTTTAAAACGGGGACAATACAGCTGCTTTAACACGGGGACAATACAACTGCTTTCTGCTGCGTCTATGTACACCATGGCCTCTGGGGTGATCTCTGGCCATTCATTCACTGCCATCTTCCACACATAGTGAGAACTTCTTTTTTTCACCCTGCCCAAAAGAAGGAACTTTATTAGCACAGTGATTTCTCCAGCCTGTCCAAGCCTTGCCAGGTCAGGGATTTAGGACCGACTTGGAGGGCAGGTGCCACTGACCGACTCACTAAATTACTTTCTGGAGAGCCTCAGGTTTCCTTGGCCTCTCATCCAAGAGTTAATCAAGCTCAACTCCCAGGGGCTCATGAGCTCAGATGTTATGTAGATGAGACACACAACTGCTACTAATCCTGGACGTAGCTACAGTCACAAAAAGAATGATTCAATGTGCCAGCCAACAAATGCAAGAGGTGACAGAGCACTGTCAACTAAACCATAGCACCTGCAAGCATGGCTCTCAGTGAAAGCAGAAGAAACAAATAGCTCTTGTGACTGCCTGGATTGGATTCAGATGGATTAAGATCTGTTGGACCTGCCAGGACAGAGGGCTGAGCACTGCCACAGGAATAGATTAACCTCATCTCTGAGACATGCACAACCCAAACATCTGCCAATCATTTCCCATTCAGCACGAACAGCATCTCATTCACTGATCTGGAAAAGCAAGGTGAGATGGCTGTAGTGGAGAGGAATAAAAAGAGGATTTCATTGAATAGCTAATGGACATGGTGAGAAGCTCACAAACTATTTGAGTTTATGCTACTCTGTACATGACAGATGACACACACAGACAACCTAAGTCCACCTGCTTCATATTTATTATTGGCTGGCTAGACAACTCTCTCCTCAACGTCCTACAGAGGACAGCACAAGAATAACCTAAGATGTAGGTAAGTCCACTTGGCTTTCAAAGCAGAAGCTATAACACTTTATTAAACACATCAGCCTAAGGGAATGCACCTACTCTTTCAGCAGTGAAAGCAAAAGGGAGGTATTCAATAGCTGGTTTCTACTGAGGATACCTATCATGGTGAATTATTAGCACAAGAATAGTTTTGCTCCTTTAAAAAAGGGGATTGGAAATTAATGCTTTTATCTTTAAAATGTGAGAGATGACACATCCTAGTTTGTCCGATTTGAGTGGAGGATTTATTTCAGACTTTCAGGCTATTTTACTTTTAGTCTTTCATTACAAGCTTTCTCAGCCTCTTCTTAAAGAGATGTGAATGTGGTTTCCTTTTAAAAATCTAGAGTTTCTCCCAGGTTTTATTTAAACTTTTGAACAAATGAGATAATAATAAAAAATCAAACCCCATAAAATTTTAGACAATATGAATATGATCACATTAACTCTCAGTTTTTATTGGTATCAACTCAAAGAATTTGCTTCCATAATCTTTTCAGAGTCATACTGTTACGGAAAATTTTGCATTTCTTACATCCCTAGGTCATCCCAGCTACAATAATGCAGCTCCCCCCATTTCCTTGGAAAATGTTTAGGTCCTGCTTCATACATCAAAAAAGAGTGCAAAAATCCAATGATCTCAAGTTTATAGCAATTTGCAGATCACTCATCAAGCAGATTTTCAGGTGATCTTGGCTTTCTACCACATGACACTGTTTGCCTTGACTACTGTCTCTCAAACGTCACTGGTTAAAGAGCAAACCTTCTCTTGATGAGGTTGACAGAGATATATCAGGCATCCCCATGTCCATAGGAAATGCAAACTCTTACGGGCTTGAGAGCCAACTGACATGCCATAAGAGAAGGTCACATACTGTACACTGATCCCAGGCAATGGGAATGCCGTCATCCTGAAGGTGGCAGTGAGGAAAGGAGACCTGGGATCTTCAGAGAGAAAGTAAAGAGGAAAGAGGGAAGGATTAAAACCCAGCACGTAAGCAGAGCACTAGAGAAAGCTTCAGTGAGAAGTAATGTCAATGGGGAATGCACAGGGGCTTTGGAAATGGAAAAACGACCACAACAAATGCAAAAAATACCTTAAAAAAATATATTTCCAACCTTCTGCACTTATTCTAGGGCAAAGTAGGCCTGACACTGGTGTTTTCTAAGTGCTATATCAGCTGATAACAACAAGGCTGATTCAAACACAGATCAGAGAGTGTGTCTGCACTTTATCCAAACAGCAAAATACTAGAGATCACACTGAGCTCTGCACCCCATTTCAATCAGTATTCACTGTCTCTCTAAACAAGCTGCTCTAGTTCAGGTAGAAGTAACAGATTTGATGCAGGAGTCAATGCCAGGTAACCACTATGTTAAGCAAAATGTTATACAAAGCTTTGGGTTGGAAGGAATCTTTAAAGGTCATATAGTCCAACCCCCCTGCAATGTGCAGGGTTAGCCTTGTGGGTCATACCCTGGCCTTAAAATCTAAGAAACTAGGAGCTGGCTGATAACTGTAGGAACCTTCTTTAGCTTCACTTTGACTTTTATGTACTTCTGGACTAAAAGTCTCTGGCACCAGGTCAGAAACTGCCGCTCAGATGACCATCATCGGGTCTAACAGTACAAGCCTTAACGACTTCAGGGACCTTCAGGGTCCCTGTGACCTTCAGGGGCTTCCAGGATGGGATGCAGTCTGCAGATTTAGACACCAAGATATCTAAATCATCTGTACCTTCAGTTTTTAAGTAGAGATCACATCAAAATACTCAGTGGGGTCTGGAAAGCCATTCAGCTCAAGGGCAAGTGTCTGTGTTCAGTCCACACTATAGTGCTCCATTCATTATAAAGGGCACTTAGGGTCGGTTTCACTTGACTGGACACAGGAGCCTACTGTTATTTTAGGCCCTGCAGGGACACCCATCTGGCCTGAGAGGAGGGCTGATTCTCATAAATCCTGTTTTGTACCTGTCAGCCCTAAGAGGACGTCTCAGACACCCTGGAGCATCTCAAATGACACTAAACACCTATATCAACTGAATCCTGCCCTTAGCTCTATGCAGACACTTATAACAGACCTTAGTTTTGGGTGTCTTAAGTTGTAAGCTGAGTCCCAAAGCACATTGCTGGACAAGCCATTCAGTTAGGTTGGTCCAGTTAAACTGAGGGGTCTTACTGGCTCAGAATATGATGGCTGATTATAGAGTTTTGTCAAAGAAAACATTTCTCTTTTTCCTGGCATAATAAAATTCTCATCACCTCCACAAACTCATCTTCCTACTGAAAGACAGACATTCCTACAGTGCAGTTGGGTGACAACCTTAGGTCCAAATTACTTCCACAGTTCCTCACATCAATATATAGAGAAGGGCATTTGCATCATTTAAGCCCAAAATACAGCATACCCACACTTTCTGCTGTGAACACCTAACACTGGGTGTCAAGATCAGTTGTTCAGGCTCACTAGATCCCTGTACAGTCAGGGAAAAGAGGTTAGTTCTGATAATTTCTCACAGTATGAAAGATAGGTTTCTGCTCTGTGACAGCCCTATGGAGGGGTTTCTCACACACTTGAAGTTAAATGCTTATGGCAGATAATTTTTCATTTCATAATTATGTTCTTCACCAGGTCAAATGATGATCAGCTTTTATGGGACTCTCCCATTTCTGAACAGTAATGTCTCCCATCTCTTGACAGCTTCGTGCCTGGGCGCAAACACAAGCAGCTTTCCATCCTGTAGTACAGCCACACCAAGAAAACCATGTTGTATGTCTGAAGAGCTGCTCCTACTAATCTGAAATAGAGACCTTTGCTTCACCTGCTGTGTTCCCACATCACGTTTGGTCACACAGGAGACTGTAGTGTGGCCACAACAGTATGACGGACATCCATATAGAAGTTGGTTTAAACAGCAAAATCAGGGGCAGGATTTCAGGGGCTCAGCATTCACACTGGGACCAGACTCCCCAAAGAACTAAGCTCCTCAAAAGGCTGCAAAGTATGGACCAACTTTTCCAAGTACTCTGAACCCTTGTGTTTCCGTGGTGGCCTTTCTACACAAAGAAAGCACAGCTCTGAGGTTACCTATTTGGTAGGACCCGAGCTGAAAAATTAAGGCTACCCCTCATATTGGAATCCCCTTTCCATGGTACACATATACATTGCTTTCAGCAAGAGATGAAGATGCTGAGTGCCGTTAGGATGATGAGCTCTGGACTTTGGGTTTCTCAGTGCAGGGTGAGATCCGTGTGTGTGTGAAAAACATCAGAGCAGTTTTCACAAGAAAAATGGATGTTTCCATTATATCTCAGGCCCAGGATATTCCCTGCTGAGCACTAACCAACAAGCATTTAGTTGGCACTGCCTGCTTTGGAGATTTTGGGAATGCAGTTCACCACTGACATATATAAATTGCTTTGGGATGAAATGTGCCACAGGAGGGTAAGAGTCCGTTGTTTACCACACGGCAGCATGAAGAAGAAGCAGAGATAAGAATGACTGAAGCCATCTCCATCCTCTGCAGTCGCAGAGAAGGGATGTGGCTACCTCATCTTGCTGCTCAGTGTCTGGACCTGCCCTCTGGGAGCTCAACAAACACAGACTGGGGAAGGAGGGAGGGAGGGAGGGAGGGAGGGAGGGAGAGAGGGAGGGAGGGAGAGAGGGAAGCACATCTCTCCCCATCTGAGGTTTTCTGTTGGAAACCTAAGCCTAAGACACAGTCTGCAGTCTGAGGGTCGATGTGGTCAGAGTCCCTTCCCTTATCTCACATTACACAAGTGACATTTGAAAATGCAGTGAAGTTGTAGCTCTTCAACATGGGCAGCTCTACTCTGTGCATGATGCTCGCAACATTTCACATAGAAGAAAAAAGGTTCTCAACCAGCAATCAAATGGCAAAATGTTTTCAATGGTTTAAAAGATAATTAGTATTTTTAATGGGGCATATGGGAGAAATAATTGTCTGTAGGCATTTCCGAAGCAAACATAGTATCACAGCAAGATTCCAGCTAGTGACACAAGTGAAACTGAAGTACAAGAGCTAAAAGGACACGTCAAGGAGAGGTGGTTTTGTCACTAAGTACTGTAATTGAACTCAGAGTTAAGAATTCAAGAACTTAACATTTTAAAATTAAAAAATGACATTTTTAATGTGTGCTCTTGCAATGACATTAAAATAAAAACTAAAAAGTGTCATTGCTGCTGTTATGAAGATTCATAAACATGTTCACCCACTGACAGTATAAGGGGAAGGAAAAAGTGAATGAAAGACACAAAAAACCTTATTTCCTGCTCCGTCCATTTAATCTCCAATTCTCCGCTATTGCCAAATCACACAGTAGCACGAATCAGCTTCAGCTACAAAATGACCGGGATTAAAACAGCAGCATGAGCTCTGCTTGCGTCCCAGACTTCATTAGCAGAGTTTATTCAATCAGGGAAAGCTCAGCTAGGCAAAATCATTCACTGCCCTATTTAGTGTGCAGAACATTCACTAAAATTACTGGCAGTTTGGGGCAAAAATATCAGTCTCGGGACTCACCATGTCGCCCTTGAAGAATGCTCACAAATTTCCTAAGCCCAGAACGAAACCTTCATCTGACAGCTAGCTCCTCGGTTTAAAACTTCGGGCCAAATTCTGTTCTCAGTTAGCATATTATAAGGCTGCACAAATTCCATTCATGCTTGGGCTTTATTCTAGATTTATTTCATGGGAGATTAACATAGAAATTGGTTCTTTTTGCCTTTTGGCTTTCAGGGTATTTAAGCAAATCTTCCACTGATTTGAAGGGCAGAAGTGGGCACCTACCAGCCACACTGGCAGTACAGGTTGATTCAATGTTGTTCGTCCTCAAAACAAGCAGCAGAAAAGAAAAACACTTTGGGCCAGAATTCAGTTTCTGGCTACATCAGTGTGAACAAAAACTTAAAACCAGCCTCGTGCAAGAGTGAAAGCAGAAACTTGTCTCCAGTTAACTCAGCTAGCTACAAATATAAAATCACTTTAACAGAAACAATATCACTTGCAGATCTCCACTAGCTTTTAGTTTGAAGGCAGCGGGTAATGAAGTAGCGTGTACAGCTGGGAGGTGGTACACGTGAGCAGAGCACAACTTAACTCTTATCACGCATTACACATCAGAGGCTTCTGCAAAGTCAGTCTGAAATTGCTGTACCTAAATCACACCCTGAATGCACACAATTTTCACCGCATTTGGTAAAAGCTGAGAGCACCAAGCACCTTGAAGATCACATCCTAGAAACACATATTAAAAGTAAAAAAGCTGATCTGAGCCCTGGGAGACACATTCACTGTACACTGTGAATGTGTCCTTACAGAAGTGCTTCTGACTTCCCTTTGCACCCTTCTTTGATGCTGTCCAGATGCTTTAAAATTTTTACCCACCCGGCCAAATGAAATTTTGCATCAAGATAACTTTCAGTCTGTGTTTCACAAGTGCTTTTCTCTTACCTGTCAAAAACCACGGCAGCGTAGGCTGGCTCCGCAAAGATGACATCCCCGGGCAAGAATTCCTTCTGTGCTTTCAAGCCCCTGCCTTTGCCTTCAGATGTGAACACTTCAACTGACTCCATTCCCCCTTTGGTCATCCCAGGGACTCCAAGGCTTGGGAGGTGGGTATCTCAGAGCGAGCCAGGTCTCCTGTCACTCCTGTCAACTTCGACTTGCTGCAAGACCACACTTATAAAAGGGCTGGCCTTCCCCCCACCCCCGGCCACACCATTTTCCATAGGAGGGCGAGGGGGTGGGAGCAGGAGAGGCAGGAGGCGATGATCCTCTGCGCAATATCACCAACCTACGCAGGGAAGGCACAGGGCTGGGACTTCTGCTTCATTAGGAAACCCCCCTCTGAAAGCCACGTTTGGAATTGTTTCTCCCAGCCACAAGCAGTTGTATATGTTACAACTCTGATTAATTTATAGTCTCTCATTGGAAAGAGAATGTATTCTCTTTGCAGGGTATTTTTAGCAACCACATGCTTCTGTCTCTCAGGAAGCAACAGCTGAGACAGTGGGACAGGGAGGGCTGGCATGCATATTTCTGACCCCTTCCACTGTCATCTGGCTTTTTCCAGAAATTAAACAATGCTGCTTTATTTTTACCCTCTAGGAGATGGATGGCGTGTTTAGAGGCAGCCATAACAGCGAAATACACACTCCGAAATTCTCGGCATCTTCCATTGCCACCAGAGCCTGGAAAAGGGGTGTCACTTCCCAAACACTGGTGGCAGTGGGCGCACAGAGCAGCGTAGAAGGAGCTGGAAGGACAGCAGTGGTTTGGCATGGGCTGTGGAAGCAAGCAGGACAGCTTAGATATTCACACAATTTTGGATGCAGTAAACCTCTTTGAAACGGCACTGCATTTGAGAGCTTTCCCCACCTCCAATGCTTAGCCACGGAAGAGACAGGGGAATTTGAGCCACCTGAGTGGAAAAGGAGGGTAGACCCGACAGACCAAACCCATGAGAAGCCAGGCCCTTGCTTTGCTCTCTGCCCCCAGCAGCCAGTACAAGTTTGGGGTGATGCAAGGAAAGGCCTCCATGTATAAGAGTGAACCTCGCTGTGGAAATTGAACCCAGCCCATATCGTTCTTCAGCACTTTTTTATCATTTAATAGCATTTCACGGGGTTCCTGCTAATATTACCCTCCCACCCCTAGGAAATCTGATGCTATTTCCTCCTGGATCCCTAACGACGACATAGATACCAGTGTTTGCAAACCTATTCCTACACCTCCTTGCTGCACAGAAAAACCTGTCTGGTTTAACAGGGAAAAGTGAGGTGTAGAGAAGTAAAGAGGGTAATTCTTGTTCATCCCTAGACTGTAAAAGAAATGCTTTACCTTGCCAAGGCAGTGGGAAGTATCATTGTGCTCTTTAAGACAGCCACAGAACTGCTCAGCATCTTCTGCTAAAAGCTTCTGGCAATTTTCCTTGCCTGCAAATGAAGAATTGTAGCACGCTTCAGCAGAAATCTCCTGTGTTATAGTTTACCCGTGTGTGCCAAGCACAAACAATATCAATCCACAACTCCTTAAATTCAGGGTGATCTGGGCGTTCATGTGATTATGAGCAATCTTCTCAAAACAACCAGACTCCTCCACTCTTACTGAGGAGGGCCAGAGCCATCGCAGAGCTGTCAGCACAAACCTCCCAGCGTTTACGCTGAGCAGCATAGAAAAGTCACTACAGGCAACTAGCCACTACAAGTAATTACAATTTTAATTGCAATGCTCCACTTATGTGATATGTGATGTCAGGATGCTCTGGTCTCACCTGTTACCCATGTTTAATTCCCCTGCATGTAAATGCCTTTCAGATACATATATTTGCAAGCAGTGCTTTAGCACCTAAAAATTAGGTACTGAGTATTTTTTTTTTTTTCCCAAAAAACCCCCCTGATTTGGAGTGTGGCTATATTGAACTCAGTCATTAATCACACTAAACACTGTTTCTGATTCCCAGATAACAAAGAGTATGGAATAGAATAGAATAGAATAGAATAGAATAGAATAACAAAGAGTAAATTATAACAACGAATATAATTATATCTTTTCAAAGTAGACAACTAAAACCAACAGATCAAAGTCCTTCTAGGATGGAGTTACAACAGAGCAGGTCTCTGCACAGTAAGACATCCGTGGTGTACCCAGTACAATGCACCCCTCACCTGATCAGATCACAAAGGAAAAAAAAAACAGTTTGGCTGAGACAGAGTGTAACAAAAGTCTCATTTCTCCCCTTCCAGCCTGGTGAATGCCACAGTGGTTGGCCACAGCCGGGTTGTACAGGAGGAGATCACCCATCTGGCTGAGTATCACACCTTTGGTACCACCTGGGCATGGTTTCAGACCCAGCTGTGTGCAGAAATATGACGGTAAAACTGTCAATCTGAAGAGAAAGCATCGAGAAAGTTGGAAAGGGCCAAGAGAGGCAGGATAACAGGGATTCCCTCTTAAACATCTATTTGGAGAAACGACCCTACTTTCAACCCCTTGGAAACACATTGAATTTCAAAGCCAGCCAGACAGGCACGACAATTTTGGAGCGCTGAGCAAGGCTGACCCTTCAACAGCAGGTTATTCTGCGCTCTGAGTCTGTCTGGATATTGGGCTGGAGGGGTGAGTGGCCTCCTCCTGACAGGAGAACAAACAGCACCCTCTACTGCCCTCTAAAAAATTATCTAAAGCACTATGTTACCAAATTTAACCGCTGCTGCTCTGGACTGTGCTGAGCAGTACTCAGACAAACTGTGCATTAGAGAGGAAAAAAGAAAAAAAGAGGAAGAAAAAACCTGTCCTAGGCAGGTGCTCCTCAGACTCATCCTGTCATTATAATTCAGCATTAAACGTTAAATGTAATCACAATCCTGCAGGGCAAGGATCAGCCCTGCGTCCCAATGAAACCAGTTTTTGGGGTGACAGTGGGGAAAATTTGGGGGAAACTCGACTGCCTGTTCTCCTGGGGGTGAGTGCAACAGGGGCTGGGGGGAATTCAGCCCTGAAGAAGGACGGATCCACGGGGTGATGGAGGGGAGGGACAGCTGGTGGATGTGCAGCCATTTGGGGGACTTTGGGGGTGTTTTGGGTGCCAGGGGCAGAGAGGAGCCACCCAAGCTGAGGGGAGAGGCCTGCAGTTACTAGTTGTTGCTAGACAGATATTTGGTAGTAACTAGTAGATACTAGGCAGTTACTAGTAGTAACTAGGCAGACACTAAGCTGTTACTAGTAGTTATTGAGCAGTTATTAGGCTGTCACTAGGCTCTCACTAGTAGTTTCTGGGCTGTTTTTAGGTACCAGTATTTCTGAGGCAGTTACTAGTAGTTCCGAGGCAGATACCAGGCTGATACTGGTAGTTACTAGAAGCTATTGTGCAGTTACAAGGCAGTTACTAGCCGTTGCTAGGCCGTTATTAGTCCCTAGTCAGGCCGCAGGGCTGTGGGCCGCTGAGGGGGAGGCCCGGGGTTGGCCGCGCAGGGCTCGAGGGGCCGGTGAGGTGAAGGCGGCCCGCATAAGGAGCTCGTTACGGGAGAGGAGGCGGCGGCCGGGGCCCGTTAAGGTGTCTCGGCCCTGAAGGCCCCGCCGGCGGCGCCCTGCTCTCAAAGGGCTTCAGAGGGAGTAGCTCCTCCCCGCCGGCAGCGCTGGGGCCATGGCGGCGGAGCGGGGCGGGAAAGCGGCTCCTCCGCCCCCTCTCACCGCCCGCCGCCGCGAAGGTGAGTGGGGCCCCGCCCGGCCTCGGCGGAGCTGTGAGGGGAAAGGTGGTGACAGGGGCCTGTCAGAACACGGCAGAAACGTGGTAGAGCGGTTCCCTCTGTGAAATAAAGTACATTCTCATGGT
The DNA here is from genome assembly GCF_964106895.1 of Numenius arquata. NCBI lineage: Eukaryota > Metazoa > Chordata > Aves > Charadriiformes > Scolopacidae > Numenius > Numenius arquata. The sequence goes on from NC_133580.1 coordinate 51,263,480, forward strand.
GCTAGTACTGAAAAGTGATAGGCCTTTGATGGAAAAGGCAGAAATAACGAGAAGCGAAATGCAACGCGAGTCTTGTCTGTGTTTTGCGTGCAGAAGGAGTGGGCAGGGTATCTGCAATAGGTCCAAGCTGCTTGATACGCAGTTTGTAAAAGGTAGTCTTGTGTTTAATTCTTCAGTGCAAAGAGGTCTTGCTCTATCTTCATAAACTAATCTCATGCTTGTGGGACAGCAAGGTGACAAACAGGTTACTTTTACACACCAAACCTGTGATGTTCAGCCCTGGAATTGAATCTTAAGATTGTGGCTGAGAAGTGATGGGAGCTTCCCATGCCCTTGCCTTCCTGGGTAATCTCTCCTGAAATCTAGCAAATAGCACCCAGAAATAAAGTGTTGAGCTTCCAGCAATGCCAAGTTGTTCGTACAATGGGTATAAAATACTTGCATGTTGAAAGACTTTGGTCAGTGGTTTATAAGCGTTGACTGTATAATGAAAATCAAGCTAAAAAAAACAAAAATAGCCACAAACTTAGCAATGCATAAACATGGGCTTTCTTTAAATATGGAAAACATCCATTAACAGCAGATTTCTCCATTGTCAGTTAAATGTAGTAGTGCTCTTGAACAGAAATAACTGCTGGAATGAATCTCTAAAAAGCTGGCAGCTATTTTAAGGAAGAAAAAAAACCCAGATCTATGCTCTTCAAAGGAATATACTAGGGTAAAGTTAGGAATGCAGTCTTGCTATGTTTAGGTTTAAATTCCATTTTTCACGCTTATTTCTTGAACCGAGTTGTCATGTTCCTGAACTCCAAAATGTTCTTTGGTGCAACAAGGTCTTTAAAAGTACTTTGACCTCCTGGGAATCTCAAGGGAGTTTAAGGTCTGAAGGTTGTTTCTTAAATTCTCAGTGTTTAGAGGTAGCTCACACCCTTATTTTTAGCGCACAGCTGGTACAGGTTTTATCGTGACCCAGACACAGCAAGGATTGCTGGTTATGTTTGTCAGTTCATATCAGTGCCAAATAGAGCTGCAGCACGGGATATTATGGGTAATTTCTGGTTTGACAGCCTGTGGAGGAGGGAGGGTATACTTTTCTTAAATACAAAATTAGCAGTAACTTTTGGCTTTGGAAACTCCGTGGCAACAGTTCTTGCTAATTCCTTCACACACACATACACTTTGGATTTTTGGTTTGTTTGCTTTAGCCTAAGGGTTTCTTTTGTCTCAGTGTCAACAAAATAAAATCCCATGGTACCTGTAAGAGAGTAGTTAATCTGTAGTTACAACCATGCATCCTTTCTCAAGACTCAATGTATAGTGCTCTTATGTTATAAATGGCTGATTTTCCCCTCTCCCTCCTTTTCTATTCTACACATCTTCACTTACTGGAGAGGAAAAAAAAGCGTCGGGTACCAATTCACTGATTATATGCTTCTCACGCAGCATTCCACAAGCCCGTCTTAAATAGTGCTGGGAGTAGGCTGAAAAAATAACATTGCACAAATTACTATCATACAATTGCATGGGAGCATTTTTATGTCAAAGCGAGGCAGGCAGAAGGGTAAGTAACTTGCCTTAACCTGCCTCAGAGAGTGCAAAGTGGGGATTGGAAGGTGTATTTCTTATGTGTTTATAAGACCCAAGGAGGGTTAAACCATGACAGTTGGGTGCAGAGGTCAGTGTGATGTTCAGCAGAGACAGAAACTTGGACCAACAGGAAGAAAAATGAAGAGAATCGAGGAACTGTGTTGCAAGAAGCACACACCTTAATTTTATTAGTAGTGATTTGATACATTGTACTTCAGTCTTAATGCTTCAAAATATTTTCTGTGTCCTGGATGAGTTCAGAGCAGGCAAAGTGTCTTGCTGCTTGCTCACCCCGGGGCAAAAGGGGGAGCATTATGTTTCACATCAATTGCAAGCTGCTTCTGTTGTGTATCAAGGCAGATCACAGATCCAGCTGGCCATCAGGGCTTTTAGCACTGTTTTGGTTTAGCTTTGCATTTGAGAAGGTTTGGGCAGTGCTAGGTTTAACCCCTGTTTTGGTAGTGTAGGTGTACGTTTCAAAGGCCTTGTGCATGCATACAGGCCTAGCCATGTGTCTTAGTGAAATTTGTGATAATATGTAGCGTTCAAAGATGCATATAAACGCTTGTAAGTTAACTTGTTATAGTATTCTGTGGGGAAAAATCTTATAGCTTGCATGATGAAACTAGTTTATGGAAATACGTAAGCATTAACAGCATTCGTTTTCAAACAGCAGAGTCCAGTTTGGCATTTCATTTTTTTACAATGACCTGAGCTTTCAAAACAAAACAAAATCATTCAAAAGCATGCTCAGGGACTAAACTCGCTGAGAAAATGAAAATTTAGTGCTACTACAGTATTGTTTCCTTGGAGAAACACCTTTCACCTAACTGTAGAAATCGAACTCTGTCTGGTACGAGGAATCTGTCCTTTCCTCGTATAGGAATTCAGTGCTGTAATACTGCACTTCAGTGTGTTTGATAAGGGTTTTTAAGTTTGTTATCTTTGCCTGCCCTTTCTAAGTTGAGTATCTGTGGATATTTGAGTTTATTTCTAAGGTTGTTTTCTGTCTTCCACTGTACAGTGACCATGCTGTACCACAACCAAAAGTGACTCGATTTCAGTGATGATGTTTGCCCGCAGTTTCAGACAGCTGATACTCTAAGCAATCAGGCTTTTGGTCATCTTTGGTCTTGTTACAGAGTAGGAATATTGTGATTACAAGCAATAGAGTTTGGACATCATGTAAAGTTACAGCCAGTCAGCTGAGATGAGGTAACTCCTCATAAGCTCCTGCCTTTCTTGCTTGCAGAGTAAAGCAAGCTAATGTAGTGCACGTGATGTAAATTAACCTGTTTTACTTTGCAGTTGGGACAGGCTTTGGCATGCACACTCAGTTTCTGGGAGGCTGACAGGTGGTAGCCTGGTGAGATACGCTACCCCCATTGCCTGTGTGCCTTGGAGCCAGCCATGCGAAAATAAGAAAATATGTGGGTCAATATTTGCTCTTGACGACTTGCAGTTGTTGAACTTGATTCATGAATATTCGTCTATTTCTCATTAAAATGCTATGTTTGCTGCTGGCATTTGAGGGCAGAATTTGGCTGTGTCATTTTGTGGATTTAGTACCTTGAACTTGAAACTTTATACCTTTGCCTTAAGGGATTTGTCTAGCCTAGACTTTTTCTTTACTACATTATTCTGCTTTCTGTCTTCTCCAGCCTCAAGAATCAGGAAAGAAAAATTAGTAATAGACTAAAGCTGGGAGCATTTCCTTTTTAATCAAGTGGTAGAAAGTCCTGGGCTGAACAGGCATTTTTAAAATTACCTGGTCTCTGATATTCTAATTACCGTTAGTATTTTTCATACCACATTTATACTGCCCTGAGGAAAGCCTTTTTTCTCCTGCCTTTCCTACCTGGCTTGCCACAAAGATTCCTCTACAATTAACCTAGTAAAAGTAAGAAAAGAGATAGCAAAGGTTTAAAGTTGAAAAGACATTCTCGAACTCTCAAGCAGTAAAATATACAAGCACAATAATGTTAAAATGCCCCTGAGCCTTCTTACGTCAGTGCTTTAATGCCTTAACTGAATTGCTGTTTCATTGAAGAATATAAAAAAAAAATAAATGCTGGGTGTGCTTCTAGGATCGTAACTGAGAATTGAAAACAGTAAGCAAATCATTATCTTTCAATGTAGACGCTATAAGAGTCTGATTTATTAATTTAGGCAACCTGTTTTGTTCTAGATTTCCAAAATCCACCTCTGTTATTTTGATTTTTTTAAAAAAAATTATTTAAATTGCTTCAGTTCTCTTGTTAAGAGAGATGCCGAGCACCTGCAGTTTACACTGTCTTTTCAATGCCCATATTTCAGTGTTCTAACATTAAAACAATCAAGTTGATCTTGTTTTAAGAATGTGTCCCTCATTGCCTATTGATTGTGCTCCTCATTCTCTGGTGATTTAGGCTGGGTTTATTCTCTACATTAAAAAAAATAATTGTATAAAACACACCTCTGGAGAAGTATTTTTATAAATGCTAAATGAATGAGCAAGAATGTAAGTATATTGGATATCACCTGGATATTCAGGTGGTGCTTGATGTTCTCTCTCTTCACTCACCAATGTTATTCGCTATTACGTCAGACTGCTTTTAATTTGACTGCATATGAAATATTTACTTCTTTGTCTTCTAAAGGCTTTCAGAAGATGTCAGTCAGAAAATTATACCAATTAAATGTATGCTGGGGTTTAAGCATACATTTATTGTTCTGATCTACTTCTGCTTTAATAACAGACTTTTCTATTTACTCAGACATTTTTATAAGTTGCATTGGAGATAAGAATGAGAAGTCATTTTAGTGAAAGTGGATGTGTTTAGGAAACTTGTCTTGCACCAGTCTGTAAAGTTGGAGTGGTTTTTGGTAATCAATAAATCTTCATTGATTCATGACTTGTCTTAACGATGGAGGACTTGTAACAGTGAAACCAACTCATTAAAACATTAGATTTGAATCAAATTACTAGGTTACGTCTCAATCTCAAGTTTCGAAGGTGGCATCATAAAAAATAAAATCATGAAGCAGTACTCCGGCAACTGCGACTTAAATAGAGCATTGACTCAGAAGGCAGGGTAATGCGCTGACTGTATTTCTTTGAAGAAGAATAGAAGACATGATCTTTTTGCCCTGTGGTTTGCTTCTTTGCAAACATCTGAAAACGTACTCATTTTTTTTTCCTGTGGAACCGTATCATTTTCTTTAACTACCGACTATGAATTAAGATTACACAGCATTTTGTCCCTTCTGTATCAGGTATAGGTTTGCCATCTGGAGTGTGAAGATAATAACTCCTCCTAGGCTGGGCTGACCTCAAGCCAGGACAATCTGACTTTGCTACATGTGTTCAGGGCTGGCCGTATGTACCTGTCTACAACCGTAGCTCACCAGGCTCCATGTTCCAGTACACTCTGATCCCTGCGAAGTTGAGCTGGTGTTACTGACTTTGACCAGGACCCGATGGGACTTGCAGTCTCTTGAGGCTGCAGCACCATTAGAAAGAGGAACAATTCCCTCTCTTGCATGAGTGTGGAGCAACCACCATAGAATCATAGAATGGTTAGAGTTGGAAGGTACCTTAAAGATCATCTAGTTCCAACCCTGCTGCCACAGTGAGAAGTTAATAGTGGAGGTGTGTTTTATTGGCAGTAACTCACTAAGTGCTTTTCAAAAGGTAACTTGTAAAATGCAGCTCAGGTGGGTAGAAGGAATTGTGTCCTTCTCTGCTAATTTCTACTTATTTCATCCTTAAATAGCAAGAGGCTGGTATCTGCAGTCATTTACAAAAGCACTTGGTTTGAAACACTTGTTTTCTAAGAAAACCAAGGAATTTAAACCAAGATTGTTCGTACTCTAACTGAAAATAGTAATTTAAAGTGATGCTGCTTATGCCAATTCTGCTGCTTAGGATAATATCAAAAGGACCCATCAAAGTGAAGAACGGTTATGTTCATAAAAATTAGTTTTAACCCATCCCTTTGCAGTAGGTAACTAATTCCTCCCATGGTACTGTTGCAGGAATCGCAGGTGCACAGAAATGAAACCCAGAGTTTTCAAGCTTAAATGCCTAGAGGCCAAATGTACATGCATCTGAGAATGTAGGTTTACGGGTGTCGGCGAAGTTTAACAAGTAGGCAGCACAGCTGAGAGTAGACCCAGTCTCCCAGTCAGACCCTCACACTGAACAGTTTTGGGTTTGTTTTGCTTTAAGTCATTTTTGGATGCAACTAAAGGACATTAACAGTTAAGTCCTCCTTTCCATAGATTATCTGCATATTTGATATTCACTTCCTTGATCTCATCCTTAGGTTTTGAGTAAGCTGTTTTTATTGCAGTCCTGCAACGTAATTTTAACAGAGGCATCCACAATTATCAATAATTATATATGTTTATAAATCCACACTACTAAAACAGGGATTCGGGTGGCTGGGGAATTAATTTTTAGTGGGATAGCAAATAGTCTTAGCATTCATTTGAAACATGACCAGAGGTGGTGCATCCCTTTCACCTGAGATATGCATGACATGAGATATTTAACACCCAGATCATTTTGAATTTAGCATCAGTAAGGATCTTTAAGGTCCCTTCCAACCCAAACGATTTTATGATTCTAATTTTAAAAAAATCTTTTTGGCATCTATTCTGTGTCCTAGACTTTAAGCTCTTGAATCATAATAACAGCTCAAGTAATCACAAGAAATACTATAGTGATTGCTAAGAATTAGTACTCACAAGAATCAAAAATATTTTATTCCTATCTTTGAAAAGAAAATGGAAGCCTTCACCTGTTTTTTCGGTTTTCCGTTTGAGACTATGCTAATTCTAACAGGTCATCATTAAGGGTAGCAGTTGTCTCCCAGGTCCACTTTCTTTGGCCTTGAAAGTTCAACAACAATAATATTCTCTGTGTATGTGAATATCAGGTTTTTTAAGGACAGCTTGTAGGTAGTACATTCATGGAAGTCCAGACTGTCACGTTTTCTTTCTGGGCATACAACTGAAGCATGATGAAACAGGAAGACGTTACCTGGCTTATGAGATGGATTTTTCCCTTTATGCCTGGGTGGTACTTGCATGCTCATTTCTCATTCTATCTAATCAATCAGCTTTGACAGATACGTTTCTCAGCCCAGTTCCCTCTGAAAAGAAGTATTTGTTAAGAGGTTAGGAAGGGTAACGCAAAAGCAAATGGTACAGGTGAGGCAGATGGTGTGTTGGTGAGCTGATAATTATGTTTGCTTGAAATAAGTCTATAAATACACATGGTAACGTGCAGCCTAGTGTTTCTGTAATTGTCCCTTGTCATCCTGACTCTTTCTCGCTTCTGTGCATCCTTTTGCTGTGGTCAGTGCCACCTTAATTGGGAGCATTAGAAATGGGCTCTAATCCATCTTGGTGCTTCTAGACACTTAAAAATCAAGAACTGCACTCTTGTTTTTAGCCCTGTGTCTTCACGTAAACAAGTCACCTTCATGACTACTGAAGCCCCACAGCTAATCATTTTAATCTACCATACAAAACCCCATGTCTTTTAGTGACAGCCTTACTTGATGTTAACACCCATAAGCACCAACAAAGTGTGGATCACCTGTGCTTTCAGAAGCTATGCTCCCCAGGACCAGTCTTTGCAATCTTGTTGCTGTGAGGTGACAGTGAAAACAGGGCCATTACTGAACAGAGGTACCAATCTGGTCGGTGGGATTTCTGAGCCAAAAAGCCAGAGGGAATTGTTACAGTGCTCCATGCTTCCCATGAACATTGAGTTAAATCCTTGAGGAATCTTTGCACTTCCTTTCATGGGACCTTATGAGTATCTGAGGTTAATTGGCTGTGCTAAAGTCACTTGCAAAGCTCTTCTTAACATTTCAGTAGGATCAGATTCATCCTTTGATTGCCAGAAACTCCTATGTGTGCTGCTTCAATTTGTGTATCACTTTAGATACGTAAACTATTGTTAATAATTGTTGTTGCTATAGTATGTCTTTTCTTAGGGTGTCAGTGGATTTCACAAAACATGAGATCTCACAGCATGTCTGTGGCAGTACCAAGTATTGTAGGTTTCATAACATAGCTGAGAAAACTGTCGCAATGACAGACCATAAAACCTACTAAGAATCACAGGAGAAAATACTGCCATTGGGTCATTAGTAAATAGGAGGCGTGGGCTGGATTAATGTCTACAGTCCAGATAGTCTAAAGACCTATTTTTTTCCTCCAAAATATGGGCTGTTGACAAACATAAACAGTTTTTTGTGGAATAGCCTAAAAATAAAAGAAAAGCTTCACTGAAAATTACCAATTGACTTCATCCTGTGACATGAATGTGGGAAAAAAATAATCTCATGTTTTATGGATAAAAATGTTTTAAAAATACATCCTTTTATTAAGGAGCAGCCTCTTTGTGACAAACAGTAGGTGGTCTGTTCGTCAGTGAACCATTTCTTAATGACAGAAAGTTGATCCGAACAGTTGCTCCAAATTTACGATACCAGTACCTTTATTTAAACATTTTGGAGGCATAAAAATGACAGGGGCAATATGGCAGTTCTGCAAGGCTTTTGATTCATTCTCTGAAAAGTTTCTGAGGGTATGGTTGCAAACTATAAGGTAAGCTATTTTTTTAAAAATGTTTTTCTTGGTTGCCATGAAAGATGTCTTGTGAATCTGAAAGCTGAAGATCTCAAGTTCAGCTTAATATTTAGAGAACTGGTTGCACACAGGCAGTGGTAGCATAGATCTCCCCGTGCTCTGTCGTTTTTGTGTGTCGCAAATGGTCTTGAGGCATAGTTAAAAGGAGAAAGGGCAGACTTGTTCATGACACTTCTCTGGAAGTGAGCAGAGATGTGTCATTTAGCAAAGAGGGCTGTTGATGTGCGTAGTTGCCATTGGGAAGGAGTCTGCAGTTGCCCAGGCTGGACTGAAGACCATTTATGACTTACTGCCCAGTTGGGATTTGAGTGAGAGACCCATCAGCTTGTTCCTGAATTTGATTTTATGCAGTTCACCAGAAGACCACATAGAAGTAAGTTATCCAAGGCATATATATTTGCCTAAAAATCCAGTAACTATACAGAAAATAAAAAAAAGCTATGTTTATATGTACGGGTTTTCATGTGGTTTGAGGCTGAAATTATCAGATACGGGTTCTTAAAGGTGGCTACCCAGTGTTTTTAGAAGGTAGCTGTGCTTCTAACCGACTTGGGTAGCAGCTGCTGTATCCTTTCTGTGGATGAGGATGTTCTGTCCTTGTTTGGTCTAAGGAAAGCAGACAGGGTTATGCTGTGCTTTGCTGTATGGTACTGACAAAGCTGGAACTGAGCTCCCAGGCTATTGCTAATATAATAGCAGATGAATGCCAAGAGCTGCATTAGAACAGGTTATGTTACTCACGCTCATGGTTTGTATTCCCCAGCCAAGTTATTGTTTGGGTACCCTGCCTGTTTCATGTGAGATGTGTTAATAGTCATCTTGCGATCATGCAGAAAAACTGAGTAGAGCAGCTCTTCAGGTTCCAAAATCAAGGCAAATGTTGTGAACTCCATGTCTTTATTTTAGTAGATATCTCTCTCTTGGGGTAAACCAATTCTTGGGCTTACAGTGCTACAAGTGTTAGACTGAGGTAGCTCTGCACTCCTCACTGCTGACTCTGCTGTAGAAGCATAGCCTTATTTTGAGAAAAGATAGAGCCAAAACAGAGGGACAACAGTGTTAGGTGAAAAATTGAAAGACTTAAGGAGAAATAGAAAACAATAGTATAAATAGAAAAGAGATCTAAGATGTGGTAAGTTTACAAAGAAGAAAGAATCTGAGTAAGTCCTGTCAACTTCTATACGATACTGAAGAATGAAAACAACTCTTGAAACAATGAAGAGCAATATTTAAAATTGTCCCTAGAATATATATTAGTGCAATTCATCAGTTACTGCAAAATGCCATTGAGGACAAGGGCACAGCAGGGTTCAGGATGGCTTGAAGAGGCACAATAGGAGTTACTTGGACAACCAGACTTCTGGTACCTATAATCCAGTCTTTTCATTGCAGTGGTCCACCAAGAATGTGAATTTAAAACCCGATTTTAATTTCACGTGACAATGGTTTTTAGGTTTATTTTTTTGTAGCATGTACTTTGTTGGGGTTTATCTGTGAAGGATGCTGTGCAGTTCACTGTTAAATCAAGGAAAATATGCATAGAATACTGTCCTTAACTAATATAAAGAAGTCTGTCTTTGAAACCAAGATCTGTTTTGCAGTGAGAGGTTATGCAAATTGAAATATAGTGAATACTGCCTATGGCAGTAGTATTTCATAGATTTGTGCCTGGTTGCATTGCAATTTGCTTTTTGTTGTTTTTTAATAGAGAATATTGTTCCATTTATCTTTCTCTAGGTAGCTATGTTTTTACAGTTCCATACACTTGAGCAAACTGGTGTAATTTTCCTCTGTAAGTGGCTTTTTCTGCTACAAACATTGGCAATTCATGCATCTCAGGTGCAAGATGGGCTTTCAGCTAATGTCCAGAACCAAGTTATTGGATTTTCTTGTGTGGATTTACATTGTTTATTGTGGGGCAAAGCTATGTGAATCAGTAACTGTAGAATATTGAAGATTTCTATAGGACATACTACAGAATAACGAAGTTCTAAAGGACTAGTCATCTGGCCATTTACCTTATGGAAATGTAGTCTTTATTAGAAAATTAATTCTTCTATCAGGGACTGATGGTAAACCATGCCAGACAGCAGCATTTTGATACCCAATTGTTGTTGCAACCTCAGCCAAAACCCTCATTAGAGCCAGCTTTAATTAAGATCTGTATGTTAAACAGTTCAGGAGTGCTGCTTTGGGAATGCAAAGTGGGGTTAAACACGCACACAGTCTGAGAAGAATCTCTGCATCTGCCATTCCTCAGGTTTTGTCAGCACCCATAGAGCTGCTGATAGGTTTTCAGCTGGTTGCACGCATTAATGTTGCCTTGTCAAAGCAGTTTGGCATTCCTTGTTTCAGGCTTCCACTGGAGCCACATTCCTGGGGTGGTACTGGCTCAGTTAAAATATGTCATACAGCTTATACTGAAATTCATGCTCTGTTTTTAAGGGGCTTTTTACTTGTGCAAAGATGGCAGTCATATGTTGTCCAGGGCAAAAGCAGGGGACTCTAGTCCTTCCTTAATCGTTTGTGAACTGGTCATCCCACATCTTAGTGCTGTTATTTGCAGTTACAGGACACACTACACAGTATTTCATTCTGTTTTTTCATGTCTCTTTGGATTTGACTTTCCTTTGGTAAGGGGTCAAAAGAACAGTCCTTAGAAATAAGGGTAAAGGCTGATTGCTTTCATGGTTTCTAGATGCCTTTTGGCACTGAGCCTTAGGACCACAGGGAGTGATGCTTTCGCTGCCCACGATCTCTCCAGGCTGTGTGCAAAGCACAGAAAGCCACCTGCTCCACATGTGGCTTCCAGGATGGATTGACTGTTGGGTGAACTTACAGGGAGTAAGCTCAGTTAAGACATCACAATACTTTCCCCAATGTTTTCCCTTTAACCTCAGCTTCATTTGAAGAGGCACAGTTTAGTGTCACTGTGTAGTTATCACAGAATCATGGAATTGTCAGAGTTGGAAGGGACCTCTAGAGATCATCTAGTCCAACTCCCCTGCTGAAGCAGGATTGCCTAGAGCACATTACGTTATGTTGCCTTACATTAAGTTATGTTGCTTCTTTTATTTTTGCTTTAAACTGGTTTAACTTGGGCTTATATTTAAGAGCAGAGCATGCCAAAAAGTAAAATTCTAGCTTAATTGGAATTAAAGTGAGACCCACTGGGGATGAAAAAGAAACAGGTAGTCTTAGAGTTTGTCAGCACAGAAGGAGATTTGCTGGTAGAATAGCGTGGGTAAACCTGCTCCCTGAAAGTATAGCCTGTACCAGCGAACAATTTCAAGCAATATGAGTTAAACTGGTTTCCGTAATGAATTAAAGTGTATTAATAGGAGAAAGAACTGGGCTGATGATGTAGCTTTATCTTTGTGAGGTTTTGCCAACACAGCTATGCTTGATTGAAGAGTGTTTTTAACTCTCTTAGTTTACATGATGTTGGCACTACTTTTAAGTGCGTGTTAGAGTGTCCCCCCACTCAGATCCAACGTGCCTGTACATGCAATTATTTAGAAATAATTTCAAGCCTGGGCCAATTTTAATGTGAGTTGAAGTGTATACAGGCTGTGAGTTAGCTGGGAACAGGATAAAGAAAATCAAAACAAGCCATTGGAGCAGTTTTCCTCCATATGACTAAATCAGTTAAACTGGCATATGGGGCACAGGTACAAGTTCGTAGGCCAGGAGGTCTCAGAAGCTTTTCTGATCTACTGAGCTGTTTCCAGACTTTCTTTAAGCCTCTTCTTTAAGGAGTATTCCCCTATTTAACTAGCTGTATGACTTAGTCCAGTTAAAATCCTTCTTTTTAGGCTATTAATCAAGTTTTTTGGACATTGTGCCTTATTTGAAATGGACTGAAAACCCAATGAAGAGTCTCTGTCTTCTTTGTCTTTAAAGTTTAGGTACTATTATAGTAATACTTTTTAAGTCCATGAGAGCAATACTGCTGCAAGTAGGAAGGTTTAGGTGGCTTTTCAGCATTCCTTTGAAGCCACAATGAGGCATGGTGTGATTCAGTGGATGAACATTGGTTTCTTCATCTTGTGCTGTGTGTGAATATTCAAGTGGTTGATATTTTGTTTAAGCAAAGACATACAAATATATCTTGTCCTGACTACTGGCTGATTTTTGTCTTTTGCTCTTTCCGTTTAGACGACATTTTAGATGAGGCAACAAGGAAAGACCTGTTCACCGACACTTTCTGTAAGGTTTGCAAGGCAGTGCTGCAGTTTAAGACTCAAAGGGTGTCACACTATAAGGTAGGCTGGAAGGGAGGATTTCTCCTAGCAAGCACTGGGGCTTTGGTTTGTTTGTCTGGGATTTCTACATAGTGTTATAAAAGGCCACTTTTTATAGTGTGTTTCCCAAGGCCTATGCTAGGCTTAGTCATTAACCAGACTTGAATGTGAAAGCTGTGGATTTAGTATAGTAAGATGCAATCACCTGCATATTGCAGCATGATTTTAGAAGGAACTGAGCAGTGTCAGGCCATGCTGTATATGGGATTGAAGCAGATCTGTACCACGTGAGCTAGAACATACGTATGGCACAGGGCAGTGCTAGCTACAGCGGACCAAGGTCACGCCTTCTGATGCTTCACCCAGCGATACACACGCGCTGCTCTGTGCACCAGTGTCTGCTGGAGGCAGGTTGTATGAATCGTGCTGAAGGCATTTCTTGGAACAACTGTGTGCCTTGGAATATTGCTGTAGACATGGGAAAGTATGCTTTATTTTGAAACTTGATCTTGAGGGAGTGCAGGTTTGCAGGCACAGATGTTTCTGTCTTTTTCCTTCTTCTTGCAAAAGTTAAAGTGTCAGTTGCTGTCAGGAGTCTTTCTTGCTATTCACATTAAGACTTAGGCTTCACAAGGTGTTGTGTTTCCTTACTTTGATTTAACTTAGTTGTACTGTCAGAACTTAACAGAGTTCAGACCCTCAATTTGATTTCCTATTTCTCGGATCAAGATCCAGTTGAGGATAATAGATGCAATTGTTAAGTTACCCGACCTCACCATTACAAAATGAATTGATGGAAATAACCGACTCTCTCTTCTCAGTTGTCCCTGTATTGTCTAGCCAGGTACGGTAGGTCTTCTTTCTCTTTGATAATATTGTTATAATATCCTGCACTGCTCCTCAGAATCCTTAACAGACATCTGAAAAGCATCAGGTAAGAGAAGACAAATTACTTGTTTTGCTTTGTAGGTTACCACTGTATTGCGTGGTACTCACGTGTATAGTGTGGCACGTGAGTAAGTACATGGCAAGTCCATGGGTTTGAAGATCATGGGTTCAGAGAATTAAAAAATAATTGTATCTGAGGGAAGTATACGTTAACACCCAATTTTAGTCACCTCTACTATCGTATCATCAGTAGAAAGGTGTAGAAATTTCCATAGACTGGAGATACTTAAACTCACCTTCCAGAGAAACTTGTTTCTCTCCGCTGACTGTATGGGGAGACTAGGCTTCTTTTTTAGGAAGGTAAGTTAAGTTGTGCTGCCTGTCATTCTTTTGTGTCACGGCATGGGATGGCTGTCAAGTCCCCCAAGCACAGCAGACTTGTTCTGTGGCATGGCTGCATTCCTTTCCTTACCTATCTTAGCATCCCTGTTTATAAGGGAACATACCAGGATTTTTGATTCCCCAAAGAGTAGATGACTCTGAGGGGTGCTTGAGGCAAAATGTTATATTATTGATTAAAGTATAGTATTGTTACATGAGTTGGCATTTGTCTGCTTGTGGCTCTGCTTTATATAAAAACAATTTGGCAAGTGTTGAATGCAGTTTTTGATGAATGAAGTCCCGGTCACTGGATATATCACTGCTCGGATCACTGTTACTGAAACAGGAATAATTCTAGTCTCTTCCCAGGGCAAAAAACATGCTCAGAAAGTTCATCATTACATCCAAATGCATGGTGAGAAAGATGAGAGACAGGAGCATGGCAAACAGAAGAAAATGGATTGTGTGAATTTTCAGGTGACTATTCCTCATAAAATGTTTCCTTGTATACTTCAGTGAATGCTAATAATTGAGCCTGCCCTTGCTTGGTTTCAGATGGATGGGAGTGGAGTAGTAGACAAAAACAACTACTGCAATCTCTGCAATGTGAGTTTTACTTCCCCAGTTGTGGGTTTGTCTCACTGCTTGGGAAAGATCCATGCTAAAAAGCTGAAGCAGTTATCGAGAGACCAAGCCCACGTGCCAGCACAGAGCATGCAGCCTGTTTCTGGTAAGAACTAAATAGTTTGCTTTGCATGTGTTTCCTGTCACACTCTGAAACAAACATATAGAAGTATCTTCCTACACTTGCTATGTCTCTATGCCTTTCTATTCTACCAAAGTCATGGAGCTGTCATGTGGTGACTCTGTAGGCGGATAAACGAAAATATTACCCTGTGCAACTCTGAAGCCATGGAACCTTGCTTTCAGATTCCCTATCCTTTATTGACCAAAACTAAAGGCAAATATTTCTAGTTTTTTATTAATGAAAGGTGTTTATTGTTGTTCTGAGAATTCACTGCAGTTCCAACAAGATGTTCCTCTGCTAAATTAATATAAGAAATTAAAAAACAATTAGTCCACAAGCAACACTTAGCTGGTGTGTCCTGTACAAGTTGTAGAACTGTATTTAAAGATGGAGCATAGTGTATGTGCTCTGAATCACCCTCTGCAGAGTAAATCTCTCTTCTTAGACTGCATATGGACCTTAGAGTGACCAGCCATCACACACAGCTGTTTTGTAGGCATCTAATGTGGGTGGGGTTTCTGAATATTCCACGGCTGTCTTCCTTATCTGTACTTTCATATCCTTGCAAGGACTAAGATATTTTATAGTCTCTTGCAAGTAGTTCAGCACCCAGCAGCTCTGTAGTTCTGCAGTCACCTGTTTTGCTCCATGGACTTGGCCTTTCATTAGCTGTGCTGTCAGCAGATTTATCCTCTGCTTCCATGTTTCCAGCTTTACAAAAGCCAGTGGCTGAGAAACCCTTGCTGCCTTCAAAAGCTGAAGAGTCTTCATCAACCTCCAACATAAGGTTGAAGTTAAATGATGCAGACAAGTACTGTAAGCTCTGTTGTGCTCCCTTCAATAATCCACTTGTGGCCCAGGAGCATTATAATGGTAAGAAACACAGAAGAAATGAAGCACGGAGAAAGATTCTGGAGGAGCTGGGAGACAAGGTCATCCCTGGAGAATACAGCACAAATGGTAAGCAGAACATAAGCAAGTGTTACAGTCTCTGAGTGTAGCTCACGTACTCGGCTCTTATTTGTTCAAGGAACTGCCTGAAATGATAGTCTTTTCCTGTGTTACAGAACAAGTTCATTTCTTCCTTTCTGTTTGGTGAACTGCTAAAGTTCTATCTCTGGCAACTGTAGGTTGGAAAATTTTTCTTACTGACTTTGAGACTCAAATCCAGTCCTCACCAAGTTCTGCAATCGAATTCAAAGCATTATAGAAAATAGCCCAGTCCCCCAAATCCAAGGCCAGGTTCAGTTGTATCTGTGTCATTATTAAAATGTTCATCTCCGTTGTTCTTTAAAACCTTCTGTGCTGGAAACTCCACAACCTTCATAAGGAATATCTCCCAGGACTTCTTGATCTTTGCCTTCTCCATCTTAAAACCTTCTACTGACATTGAACTCAGCTCTCTGACCACAATGTATTTCTTCAATGTACACAGAACAAGAAGCAGAGGAGAGAATTGAATCATTTGTTTCTCTTTGGTTTTATTCTTTAAATAATTGAAAACTGGTGTTATGTCTTCCCTTAATCTTTTGATCATTAAACTGGTTGTTGTAATTTCAATCTTACCACAAAAGGAAATTTGTTTCCTAAACAGCCATTGTTCTCTAGCCTCCCATCAGGACTGTCTCCAGCTCAAGCACTACGTCCGAAGCCAAGACCCTGGTGCTTGAGGGGGCATCACCTGGTCCCATGCAACAAAACTGTCAATCCTTTCTTTAGTAAGAAATTCAAAATCCTACCTGATAGTCAAAAGTCATTGTTAGTTAAAACATCTCTCATTAAGTCATGCTATAATTTAAACAAAATAATACATTTTGATGCAAAGCAATAGCCCATTGGAATTAATGTTGCATTTTTCTAATGGATGAAGCTCTTGGGTTTGCATGGGGGAAGAGGTTACTCACTGGTTTCGGAACACGTGGGTCTATGGATGACGTAGCTTATAGGAGAGGAGAAAATGACAACCTAAAAAACACAAGGGCTTTCCTCATCTGACCTTACCTTATATTTCCCTGAGACTCTGTGTACCATATTTGTAATATACTGTATTGACAATTCCCTCAGCATCTTCACAGGCTTGAACCAACACTACATGAACGTTTGAGCGGTAATGTTTAAACTGATCTTACTTTAATTAAATTTGGGCTGACTAGATTGGTATCTGTTGGCGCTTACTTTGGGTCAGGTATTTAAAATAGTATTTAGTTTTTCAGTACAGTTCATTCTCATCAGCACTTGACAACAGTTTACTGGAACTATCTTGTATCACTTCAGTCATCAGAAATACTCTTTGTTAATGTTTAAACCATGGGTATGCTGCAACTGGACCAGCTCCCTTGATAAATATTATCCTACTGTAAAATTGCAGCAGAGACTTTGTATCTCTCTGAACATTGTTTATAGGAACATTATGGTAGGACCCTTGCATGGGATGGGATTGTGATGTGCTTTGAGTTTTGCCTTTCATTTGTAGCCTTTCTAACCTCTCTAACCTTCTTTTCAGCTCTTGGGGTTGGTTATTATGTGTGCTCCATATGTAATGTCATAGTTACATCTATAGAAACATACCAGGACCATGTGCAAGGAAATAAGCACCGGATTAAGTAAGTCAATAAGTCTTTTGTTACTGTTGCTCTGTAGTTTGTACTTTCACACTTTTTCATTAGCCCTGTTGTCTGCTGTTAAGTGACTTTGACTAGTTCATGGGGGTTTTGATTTTGGTTGGGGTTTTTTGTTGTTGTTTAGTTTACTGGTTTAAAAGGGTACTGTCCATTTAAACATTATATTTTGTGGCTGAAATTCAGTCTTAGAGTTCCCACAGTTGCATCTTCAGTGACAACCCACAGGGGAAACGTCCTGAAACCTGTATGGTTTTCCCATTTATTTTGCTGTCTGGGGATAGCAGCACCTATTTTGGTACAGGATCTCCAGTGCTCAGTGCTAGAAGGAAATGGTCTGAACTTAAAGATTCCTACTGACAGGGCAAAGAAGACCTTAATCCTGAAAAGTGCCAAGTCTCCATCAATTGTGTTGCTTTTGGGATTCATTAATGTGTATCTTAAATTTGGCATAAGATCATTTATGGGATAGATGATAGCTCTTGTACTTTCCCTTTTACCCAGAAGAGGGCTTGTAGACTGTGTTAATTGCAGAATTGATATTGTGGTGATTTAAGATGTAGTTTTTAGAGGTTGCTGTGCACATAGGCTAAATACTAAAATTGCTTACATGTTAGGCATTTTAGGCATTAGGCATTAGGCAACATGATACATGTTTTAAGTGAAGGTACAATAATAATATAACCACCAGAGCCTGATGTAAACTGATATGATTTTCAATGTCAACAGAATTAGAGTCCCCAAAAACAGGAGTGTAGGGAACTGCTACAGGCCTATCTATAGTTTAACAAAATGAATGTATAAAACTGGTGAATTAAGGTAGAACAAGATGCATTTGAGGGATAGATCTTCAGAGCTGCCCTTCCCATAGGGGATATCTTTGTCATCTAACCACTTTATCTTCCGTCCTGAGGAAAGGGAGAGTAGAAGATAAACTAATAGGTAGTTTTGCCTTGGGAGCACATTTATCTTGTGTGGGGTTTTTAGCAATCCATGTTGGTTGTTTCTGTTCAGTTTTGTTTCTGCTGTGGAGTCACAGTTTCCCAGTAATTTTCAGTTTGCCTGAAATTACTGTACTGCAACTGTTCAATAGAATGAATCTCATAAAGAAATTAGTAACTTTATTACTTGACAGTCAGTATATAATTTAGTTGCTTCCTATCTGCTGCTAATTGGAGATGTGTTAGTAAGAGAGAATCTTAAATTTTCTTTTTAAAAGTAGTTTTAAAAAAGTATGCAGTCATTTTAAATGCATCTTATTCTTCAATAAAACGCATTTATTCATCTAAAGAGCATCTAGGTCATAAGAAACTCATTTGGTCTTCGTGAAGTTATTCCAGATTTTCAGTTTTCACAAAGAGTAGAATCTGTTCCCTGTAACTTCAGCTTTACACATAATGATTGTGTGTAACAGGGTCCATGTAGTTATACAGAACAACACACTTGGAATATGTTCTTTTTGTAACTCTGGAAATAAGAGTTTTGGGGGGGTTTTTTAACTCAACAGATGCTAAGCAAATTGGTCAGTATTAATAACTAAGATTTTCTATCCAGTTTATGCAGAGAAACAGTGCTTGCTAATCTCATGAAGAAATCAAAGAAAACATATGGCTCCTTTCAAGATGAATTAACTGATCATGTTAAAGTTCGGAAAGCTAAAGGTCTAGAGCCAAGAAGGTATTTAGGAAAAGCAGAAGAGGAAGAGTTTCAAGATAAAAACATTGAAGGAGAAAGTGTCCTCAGTGAGGTTATATCTTCAAACTTTAAGCGTGAACAAGGCCAGCATTCCAGCCTTTTCTCAGAAACCCCGTCACCTACAAATACTGGGGAAAACAAAATGCCGAGCTGGCCATCAGCTTCTGAGCAAGCACTAGAAAAGACACCTAATTATGGCTATAACAAGGGCTACTGTAAAGAAGAGCAAGCATCTGAGGTAGAGATAGACACCATCAGAGAGAAAAGCTTCAGGCTATCAGCTGCAGAATCGAAAGACTGCTACATACCTGTGCTTGCTGACACTTCTACCAGCTCCTACAGAAAAGAACAGAAATTTCAGATAAAACATTTTGAAGTGGAAAAATACATCATTGAAGAGCTGAAGAATGAGAAAGAAGCCACAAAGCAGAAAAGAAAGAAAAATAGCGAAGGTGCAGTTTTTGGAAAAGAAAATGTGAAGCAGAAGAGAATTAAATTTGAGATAGACTTGGAAAATGAAAAGAAATCAAGACCTTATAAAGGCAAAAGACTTAAAGAAAATTCCACTGAGAAAGAGAGCAAAAAGCACAAAAAGGATAAAGAGAAGCCACAGATATATATCAAAAAAGAAGAGGAGCTACTTTGGGATGAATCTGTCTTGGGATATTGACAAAGCTTTTGCTTAGCTTTAAGAAGTTGATTCTGTTTGTAGCCTCACTTAACCATTTTGTATTATACTATCACTGTTGGTGTGGGGGTTTTTTTAGCTGTTTTTGTTCCAACCTGGAAGCGAGAAAAAGCCTGTTTTCTGAAATTTTTGAGCAGTAGATAGGCATCAATTTTTAATCACCTTACACATAGAGCAGCCATTGCAGTGATGCAAGTTTGAAAGTCTGTAATCTCTTATGGAATTTAACAGAAATAAGGGTCAGTAGCTCACCAAAGTGTATAGCTTCTTTCTAATGTTAATGGTGCCTGTTTATTCTTCTAGGAAGGTTTCTGTTATTCTTTTAGGAAAGTACATAAACTCTTAAAATAAATAAGGGCACTACAGTGTCCCCAGCCATGTATGTAACCGTTTCTCTCACGGATTTAAAAGGAGAATTTGCAAGTCTTTTGATTCTAGACCTTATTTGCTATTGGGGTTTTTTGGGAGTTGGTTTGGGTTTTTTTGTCACCCAGTTCTGAATTCAAAATGAGTCCATTAAAAATGCAAATGCTTGTCATATATACATTGTCTAGTAGATTTTTCTCATTGTAATCCTTATTTTTAGTCCAATTTAAGAAACACAGAAAAGGTGCAATATGCAAAAATAATTGCTACCATGAGGGTATTTTCTGCTTCATTCACTCAAGGTCATGTACAGAAGAATTGTTAGAGTGAAGCTAGATTTGTGATCCAAACAACACCCTGAAAAATCAGTAACAACTTTGTATTTCCATTTTAAATGCCATGTCACCAGACCTTCACTCACAACATGAATTTACATTATTGTGTCATGAGCACAGAATTCCTACATATGTGGAATTAACTGAGAAACTCAGATGATGGTGTTCAAGCTCTTGGGTTGCTCCCGGGACTTCCGTGAGCCATGAACACTGGAAATCTTCATCCTCTACAGGGCCTGGGACAAGGGAGGCTGCCAAAGAGGAAGAGGGGGGAGGGATTGCATTGTCCACCTGCACTGTGCAGAGTTGAGGTTGTGTAAAGGATTTGAAGCCTGTGTGATGTCTCACTGAAAGCCACTGGATTGAGTAAATACAGTTAAGCTCTAAAAAACGATCATTTAAAAGCAAAGTCATAAGACAACATTTAGCATCTCTCTTAATGCCTTCGGGTTGCAAGAAAGCTTTTTCTGAGCCTTGATGTGGGATCTGAAAGCCAGCACGCTGTTGGTTTGTACCACTTAGACTACGCTTTCCAGTGGGTTAATCTGTTTGTAGAGGCACCTGTGCTGAGCTGCTGCACTCTCAGTAAACCTGCCCAACTGAAATCTTCTGTTGTGGGTTGTTGTGGTGTGGGATGGAGTAGAGACCAGGGCCCTCAAGTCTTGAATTTTATCCAATTTGTCTTAGTTTTAGTTTTGCGGGTGTGAGTAGGTTGAAAAGCCCTGAAAATTATGTAGTCTGCTTTATTTTTAAAGGATTTGTGTTATGTGGTTGATTGCAATCTTGGATTTAGATGTTTGCTGCTGCTGCTGAAGTTATAAATCTGAGTAGTTAACATCTAAGCCATCAAGAAACTTAGTCCATCCTCTAATAGACAAGCTTTTGGGGAGTGAAGTCAGAGGTTCATGGGGATTCAGCTTGAAGTTCAAAGTGTACATAGGGTTGTTTTTCTCGTCGCCTTTTCTCATCTCCCCTGGTCTTTGTCTCAGGCTGATAATGCTCTGTTTTCTTCAGTGGCTCTTTTTCCTCGCTCAGGAGTTACATATCTTTCTGTGTCTTTCCAAGGACTCATTCGCTGCTTTTTCCTTAGCCCCTCCTCGTCTAATGAGTGCGTCTCAAGTCACTCATGATAACTACTTTTCTTATTTACTTGGGAAGAGAGCGGATTCAATCGTAACTTACTTACGCTAACTGTTGATGACAGTTGTGAGCTGTTGTAAGCTGCCAACTGCAGGCTGCTTGTATCTTCCTACAGTGTAACAGAGGAGGTGATTTCAAGCTCTCTCTCCTATATATACTCCTTGCTGCGAGAAAAACAGCAACACTGCAGCTTGTCTCCCATGTAAGACAAATAATGACTTTCTCTTCACCCACAACACCTAGTTTAGCAAATCTTGGGGCACTGTAAGGTCTCTTGGATATTTCTGCCACCCTGATAAATAGGACTGTACAAACATGGCCAATTATTAGTAAGGACCCCTTGTTCCAATATGGTCACGTACACCTCCTTTCCTTTGGAAGTCAGTCTAAGAAAACAATTAGAGCTCCACCAAATGGAAAGGCCACAGTGTAGTATGCTGCTTGTACACAGGGAACTGGGTAATTGAAGGGGAGTAAGCATCAGTTTACTTGCTTTTGAAATAAGAGTTGCACTTTTGGAAGTTGGGAGAAGGAGATTAACAGCTCTGAAATATGGTAGAAGCAAGAGTTGGCAGAACAGGGAGCTGGTTTTGGTTTTTTCAGTGATCATTCCCAAATCTGTACTTGAACTCCATACCCTCCTTGTCCACCCACTGGCAAGTGGTTTCACAAACTACATAGAATAGCTCTAAACAAAGTTTCTTGGTATCAAACATGAAAGATAAGATCCCAAAAGAAGTGTTCTTGCCACATTTTGATTAAAAAATGATTAATCTATGATGTAAATGCTGCGAATGAGACATGGCAGAGTCTCATCTAGCTCTAATTTAGGTAAGTGTTATCCAATTTTCTAAGGTCATAAATAATTGTTATTGTTCATGTGTTTCCTGATTGCCTTGTTCCTAGCCTTTCACATTTGAACCAATAGTTATCTACGTACTAGACATCTTAAAATACGAGGCACAGAAATTGATGATTTTACCCTTTTACTGTAAATATGTGTTTTTTCACTTTTTAGTAGCAAAGAAATCCACATTGTCTGTAATGAAAGCTAATTCTTCTCATCTGTTCCTCCCATTAAAACTACCAAAGCGTTACAATTCTGATTTGAGAACAAATTAAATCACAGCTCTTTCTGTCATATGTGAGGAGCTAGACTTGCAGAGCTGACTGGAGACCCCTTGGAGTCAGTGGTATTTTATGCAGGTACGAGGGTTCCTCTGTGAAGGCACAACAGCACTAAATTTGATCTGTCTCCTCTTTCAGTAAACCTGTGTGCTGCTTGCCTTCGTGAAAGAGCTGCTGTATATGAAAAAGGCAAATTAAAACTGTGTCCAAGTAGCTGAGCACAGAAACAAGGTTAAAACTGCTCTTTAAAGCTGGGTTTAAGTGAAGACTTCCAGACCTGAATCAAGTACTGAATTCTCCTGAGGCCTCTTTTATTCATCTACAAATGGTGCAGAAGGGGACTCTGGCAGATTTATCCTGCCCATGATAGGGATAGGCACTCTATCCCACTGTCTTTGTCGGCGACGTGGACAGTGGGATAGAGTGCACCCTCAGCAAGTTTGCTGACAACACCAAGCTCGGTGGCATGGTCGACACGCTGGAGGGAAGGGATGCCATCCAGAGGGACCTGGACAGGCTTGAGAGGTGGGCCCGTGCAAACTGCATGAAGTTCAACCAGGCCAAATGCAGGGTCCTGCACCTGGGACATGGCAATCCCAGGCACAAATACAGGTTGGGAGGAGAATGGCTAGAGAGCAGCCCTGAGGAGAAGGACTTGGGGGTGTTGGTGGATGAGAAGCTCAACGTGAGCCAGCAGTGTGCACTGGCAGCCCAGAAAGCCAACCGCATCCTGGGCTGCATCAAGAGAAGTGTGGCCAGCAGAGCGCGGGAGGTGATTCTACCCCTCTACTCTGCGCTCATGAGACCCCACCTGGAGTACTGTGTCCAGCTTTGGAGTCCTCAACACAGGAAGGACATGGACCTGTTGGAACCTGGAACAGGTTGCCCAGGGAAGTTGTGGATGCCCCATCCCTGGAAGTGTTCAAGGCCAGGCTGGATGGGGCTTTGAGCAACCTGGTCTAGTGGAGGTGTCCCTGCCCATGGCAGGGGGATTGGAACTCAATGATCTTTAAGGTCCCTTCCAACTCTAACCATTCTATGATTCTATGATGTGTCCCTGAAGCGGAGTGCTGCTGCCAGTTTCCCCTCCTTTCTCCAGAAGGTTACCATCCCTGTGACATCTTTGTGTCCCTGCATCTGCTGTTCTTATTCATAGGCAAACAGATCAGCTTGAACTCCCTGTAAGGGGAGCTGACTTTAGAGGGAGGCAAGGCCACCCTTCTGCTGGTGCAGGAATAACAAGAAATGCCTGAAAGCGTTGGAGTTGCTTGTTCAATGAACACGTAAGAGAGCCTAGATGGTCAGCTCTGAAAGCAACTGTGATTTCAGTGCACTATGAAGAGTGGCATGAATGTGCTGTTCTGCAAAATACTGACAGGTTTTTATAGTTTGTTTTCCTTTGTATGACTTTTTATACTTTGTTTTCATGACTGGCTACAGCGTGTGAAAAATTTGTAATGAGATCCCAGTGTGAGGTCTGTCTGAAAAAGGCCACAACTGACACAGGAGATATCTTTCTGTGTCCTGTGAAGTGAGCAAAAAGTTGTTTTTGCGGTGGAAGGGTCTTATTTGAAATCTTACGACAAAAGGAAGAACCACCGAAGTCGCCTTGCATGCCCTGAGCTCAGGCTGTGGTTTCAGCGAGGCACACTGGGATCACTAACGCCTGGCAAGTTAACCCTGCAGTTGGCCTAGGAGACATACCCTCCTCCTATCTAACCTGCTAACGTGCCGAGTATATTGCTCTAAAGCCTGAGAGGCACTCGACTGAAATCAGTGTAAATCACCTGAATGCAATGCCTTGAGCTGCAACTCGCATTTCCCATGTATCTATGGAATCATATTACAGGGTAAAACTGTTGCTTGAGTTAGAGGACTATTGTGGTTTAATTTAATTAAGGTATTTTTTTTCAGCGTAGAGCTGTTGGCCAGCACTTGCCATCCAACAACACGGAAGCTGATTCTTAATGGCTGTGTTTATCAGCCAGAACACCAAGATGAAAGCACCAGGGGGAGGACTGGGAGATTTGGATTCTCTTTCCAGCCTTTCCACAAGTTTTTCCTGTGATTTACAACTTGCCAGGAACATGGTACTAAATGAATTCTTCCAGCTGCAGCTTTTTTAACCTTAACATGTTATAGCTTCTGGCTCTTCTTCACATCCACTGATAGAAATGACCCAAAGGAGGACGTTACAGCCCTGTCAGATCTGCTGGTGTCATTCCAGCTGTACCCATTTCCTATCCTGCTTATATTTTCAGAGTGAGATGGTGAGCAGGTAGGCACAGTGTCTTTGTAACCCAGACCACCTATAGCAGTTGTTGACTATACCTTTAAACCGGTAACAAATGGAGGTATCACAGAAATGGGCCACCTGTCTCACAGTTGGGCTTTGTTGTAGGATGGATGCTCAACAACACCGGGCAAAAACACAGACCCTCAGGTCACAGACCTTTTCTTCTTGCACTGACAGGTTCGGGTCCTTGCTATTTCTCTACTTAAGATATGGAAGTTTGAGATAAAACCAGAATCTCGGGGCTGGGGGGGGGGCGAGGAGGGGGGGGCGGAATGTGAAAGAAGTGGTACATATTGTAATTTTTTTTTTCTCTGAGAGCTGTGGGGAAAACTGAAAATTGCTGTGTGGGGGAGGGAGGGGAGATTTGAAGGAAACCTTTAAAATGAAGTGGGATTTCTTAGAATTAACAATGAAACTGTTCACACCAGTGTTCTGAGCACTAATCTAACAAACAGTTGAAATAAAGTTGTTTTTCCCAAAGTGAAGTGTTAGGTGTTTCCAAACCACCTGTATTATAAATTCAAGCTCCACAGCCTGAATCACAGTTATCGATAACATCGTGCTGTACGAGAAATACGTTGACTGTGACTCTTGCTCATAGCTAAGCTTTTCCCCCTCAAAATGTTGCTTTTGGAACTGCGTTATATCAGTCTGTATTGATGGTGTTTCTGAGCCACAGTGGCAAAACCTTCCCTTTTGTAGTTAGTAGAAATCATGATTTCTAGTTCTCTTTGCTCCTCCCTGTCAGCGAGGGAACATTGAAGTTCCATGGTACGTACACAGGTTCTTCTCGGAGCGTTAATCAAAACTCTGAAGTCTGTAACCTTAGATTCATCTGACTTCGTGTGCAAATGAAGTCCGTGCCTCAAGATCACGAAGGGAGAAGCCTTTCTCAAATCCATCTCTTGTGCTTAAAAAGATGATAATAAAATATCGTTTTGCCTTGCTCAGCTTCACCCCAGTAATGCTGCCTCTCTTGCTCTCCACTCCCCATGTTTCTGCAGCACCAAGAGACCAGTTGCATTGCTGTCTGGGCAAATGACTCACCTGGGCAAGGCAGCGTGTGACCACTGAAATGTGAGACTTCTCAGCAGCTTGTGAGATTTCCCTCTTTTTCTCACTTCTTAGAGGCCAATAGAATTTTTCGTGCTGTAGCTTTATGCGAGTCCCGATCAAGAGCCTGTGCAGGATGCGCTCGGCTCACATGGGTCTCTCTCAGACAGCACCTGGGTTTCCCTTCACCAACAACATCTGCACATGGAGCGAGGTTCCTGAGCCAAATAGCTCATGTCAGCGGTGCCCATAGCGCAGGGGCCTCAGGGCCCCTTGGGGAGGCACCTTTTGCACCTCTGTTGCCTGTAGCCTTCAAATTTGAATGTGCATCAGCAGTTCCTTCACACGTGAGCTCCTTCCCTGCTCCGCGATGTCATGCTCAAGGTGGGAGAGGATACCTGGGAAGCCAATGTGAAACCAAGACCATGATAGCAGAGTTGCATCCTACTGAATGTCACTGAATTTCACTGAATTTTTAGAGTTGGAAGGGACCATAGAGATCATCTAGTCCAACTCCCCTGCTGAAGCAGGATTGCCCAGAGCATGTCAGAGCATGTTACTCAGGACTGCATCCAGGCAGGTCTTGAAAATCTCCAAAGAAGGGGACTCCACAACCTCCCTGGGCAGCCTGTTCCAGGGCTCTGTCACCCTCACCGTAAAGAAGTTTCTTCTCATATTTGAAAAATATTGTTGCTACAAAGCAACATCAGACATAAAGCCTTCCCCTTCGGTTTAAAAGAAAGCCTGGGGTTTGGGACCCTCTGCCAATGGTCAGCAGTTAGCGTTGCTGCCGTTTGTGTCTGTTTAAGCGCTTACACATCTGTGATATTTTTTGAAAACTCTTAGGATGAGTGTCTCTTCCCTGCTGAGTTATTTCATGTCACTGTGTAGGGGTATCTGCGCTCACAGCCTAAAGCAAGCAGGTGCTACGTACTTGTTTCCTTAGAATTGCCCTCAAAATGAGAGGACTGTATGAAAAGGGCTTTGTTTTAAGAAAAAGCCCTCTCAAACCTGAGGGAGATGGTGATGCCGGCTGCTTCGCTGCCTGCCTTCTGGTTTGTTTACGTCTCTTTTCATTCTTCTTTTTTCTAGCTCAGCAAGTGAAGGGCTCAGACCACAGGCAGCAGCCGTGCCGGTTCAGGAGTGCTGGCGTGCCGACCCCAGCGCTGCGCCTGCCTGCGGTGAAGGTGTTGTGCCGCCCAGCCCGAGCAGAGCCCGCTGCCTGCCGAGCAGCTGCAAACGGGGGGGCTCACGGGGTACGTGCGCCCCTGCACAGCTTGCCTTTTATCCTGCCGCTCCACGCTCGACACAGTTGGTGAAGGAAAGGAGGTTGAGACAACCGTTCCCGCAAGCTGGTGTCCATCTCGACCTCCGCTGTGTAGCCTTATCTGCTCTCCAACGCGCGTCTCAAAGCTACGTCATCTCTCGTTATGATTTTACTGCTCCGCATTAGCCCTGGCAACTAACTGAGTTAAGATTATCGGTCAGGTTTGTGAACAAGCATGAAGGAAGTGCAGACAGACATACCACCACTGGTGTGGCGGTACTTTCTTCTTCATTGGTGGATGTGCTGTTCAAGCAAATAAGTCTGGTTTTTTTGTTGTTTTAGCAATGGTTTATAGGGTATTCTGATGCCGTTTGTTTAGGCAAGCAGGCTTCTTTGCAACATTACTGCCACATTTGTCAGCAAGGAGCAAGGATAATGCAAGAGGAGACCCCCAGAAAAGTGGGTTTGTTGTCTTTATGCTTCAGAATGTGCTCGTGTGGCATTTGACAAATACAAGAGACTTCAGAGGAGATCAGCAAATGGAAGCCTAATCCAGGGTTGTCCAAGGAGTCTTGAAAAACGTTAACAAGTAAAGCACCTACATCCCCTTGTAAGCACCTCAGAAAGTGGTTTAGTTTTGAGAACAGCTGACTACCTGCTGCTTAGTAGCAGTAAAAATCAAAGACAGCCCAACACACTGTCTAAAAAGAGGTTTGGGTGCCTTGTGTTAGGCCTCCAGGTTTGAAACTTCTGATGTTTAATCAATTTAAGGGTGGCTGTGGAAATGCTGCAGCCATTAAACTATCTGACGGCACTTAACTATTTGTTTACTTCCTCAGGGAATCTGTAAAGGTCGGTGTCTGCCCTTTCTCCCTTGAGAGCGGTTGCTGCACAAGCTGTGGGGGCTTATCTCTCTCCCCGCTGAAGGACACTTGGATCTCACAGTGAGATGAGTCTGTCTTTGCTGCTTTCCTCTGTCCCCAGAAATGCCTGATCCTATCTGGGTTTCTGAAAATATTTGTGTCAGTCCTCTATACACAGGCAAAACACGTTTGTCTCACGGAAAATATACTAAGCGCAGAGAATATTGCCATGCCAGCCCGTGTCCTTTGAATGTGTTTGGAAGGATAATACTAGAATAATTTGCTGGAATTGCATGAAAAAGCTAAACAAAGGGTTATACTGAAATACTGATTGTGTATTGCCAACAATAGGAAATTTTTACTGCTCATTTTCTTTTCTCACTGTGCTGGTATCAACCAGGTTCTTTGTTGCTGGACAAGCCTTCATCTGTTAGGGGAATGGAAAGGGGGACATACACAGGTTGCAGGTGTCCCAGCACAGTTGGTGACCATGCGTGGATCAGTGCAGCACCTACAGGCGTGCAGGGGACAGAGCACATCTGGGCCAGGCCTGCAAATCTGTGTCCAGCTGCACAAGCAAGTTATCAGGAGACAAAATAGGGCATAGGTTTTCTGGCCAAATGTGTGCTTTTGTCCCAGGGCCAGTATGAATAATAATCCCTCCGTTTGATTGAGGGAGAAGTCACTGTACACCCTGCGGTACAAGCCTGGGGAGAGCAGTTTCCGTGAGTAGCCCACGTGCTGTAAATTCACACCACAACTCACCTCGTAGAGCTGTGCTCTACAGCTGCTTCCTGCTCTCAGATCAGGTCAAATGGTATATCCACCACCATTCGTGCAGATATCACTGACTTCCAGTGCCTCTCCATGGAGCAAAGCTTTGCATTACTTCTAGAGATGCTGAGAAAAAAGGAAAATGTAGTTGAAAGTTTAAGGGGGGCGTTTTTCCCCCATACCTTCTAGTCTGCACTATTCCAACTAACCTCATGTCTTTCTTTTCCCTTTCCAGGTACCTGTGACTCTCATCCATTGGTGAAACTACTGAGAGCAGCTGGGGAACAAGGGCATTTGATTGCCCCGTGCTGGAGAAGGCCTAATTCTTGTTTACATTGACTTGTGTTAGCTTTGCCAAACTCCACAGTCATGCTAATGATAGATCTCTCTCAAAATTGGAAATTGTTTCTATTGTGTTTTATTTTTGAAGAAAGTGAGTGAACCCATAAGAATTTCCTGCATTTCCCTCTGCGGGATATAACTTCAGTCATTTCACCACTCCTAAGAGTAAACTAACTCCCTACTGAGTTATTCATGACCCATTCTCAGCCAGGCTGATGTATATCTGATGGCTTCCTGAGGCTGCTGTGAGGAATAAATCAAGCATCTCCCTCCACGCTGAGTGCTGGCACATCACACGATTTCTCTGGGACTCTACAATGCAGAAAAAAGCCAACACAAGCCAGAATCCGTCCCACGACCCAGATGAGCTGCCCGGCTTTTTAGCTCTCAAACCAGCTCTCCTCGTTGTGCCTCTGAGCCCTGATGCTCTTCTTTATTCTGCTTCCTAAAAGTAATTTCTTCCATCCTGCCCATACGTCATAAACCATGATCAGCCAGGATACAGCACGCTGTGCTACATCGCCCTCTGATTGTATCATTCTGTCCCTGGGGCTTTCTCCCTCTTCCCTTCTTACTGCTCTGCTCTACAGCTTGGGTCTACACCAAATTTACAGATTGTAAATAGTTGGGGCTAGTACCCAGCTTCTCTGTGAATCACCTGGTGTGCTCTGGGGTGGAGTAAAACCCTTGGGAGGGAAAGGAGCTGGAGGGGGGGGGTAGCTTGCCCAGCCACCAAGCAGGGCTGGTAGGAATAAAAGGTTTGCTCTCAGCCCTAAAGGTATCTCATGGAGGGGTCACAACCGGAGCACTGCAGCATGCAGTCCAGTGCTGCGTCGAGATTGAATCCTCCAGGGTATCAATCCACCTGCTACTAGTTTTGCTTTTATAGGATTCCTTTGATGCACACTGGCTTACAAAATGCATGAGGTTTGAAGGACATCATCACCGGGAGGATCTAAGCCAGATGAATCCCCTCCCTGTGAATGCGCAGGCACCTTGTAGGTGCTGGGTGAAGGAAGAGAGTTTTGCAAGGTCCTGCTCAAAGCAGGGAGCCCTGAAGGACAATCATTCGTGCACAAGAAGCAAGAAAACTGGTGTTAAGGAAGGTGGAAAGCACCTGGTAGAGGAAGGGGAATAAAGTTAGTTAGAGGTGGGAGAGAGGGAAAATTCCGAGAGGGAGAGAGAATAGGAAAAGGAGAGCCATGGCCAAGCCTTGAGCCTGAAAGACAAAGGTCATGCAGGAGAGTGACATTGGTCAAAATGATGATGTTGGGTTTGGGGAGGCAACTCCAAGAGAGAGCTCTGACAGATGGACAGAAATCTGCCAGCATCTGCCTGGACCTGCCCGAGGAGGTACGAAATGAACTTCATCAGCCCTGATAGTCTTCAGGGCCTCAGAGGGAGAACAAAACAAAACAAACAAACCAAAAGTATTCCAAGCTCTTTTGAATGGTTTCATGAAAATACAATGGTGTTAATCTGTTTGAGGCTGTGAAATCAAAGTCTGAGCTTTTTCTGAGCAACACGCTCAAGTCCAAGCCTTGCCATGAGAAAGCTCAGGCTCAAATTCCTTCTGAGTTTGATTCAAGCCAGTGTGGGATGTACAGGTTCAGGGGAGGCGTTACCCCAGGACTGGGTCCGCAGGTGACCCCAGGATGCTGCAAGCCAGATCTCCCCATGTAGCCCCTCACCTTTACTTTGGAGGACGTGGAGACTCTCCATGCCCGCTCAGATGGAATGAGGACCTGTTGTGTCCTTTCCATGTGGCTGCAGGGCATGTCCCAAAACTGGCAGGATCCCCTGCAGCATCACGAAAGGCACAACACAGTAGCAAGCCAGGTACCCCAGAGAAAGAATAGAGTATCCCTGCAGTCCCACGAGACATATCCAGAGATAAGCAGATGGTCTACACGGAGAATCTCCTCAGGTTAAATTACACGTTTGGTACCTTCCTGTCCCTTGTGGGCTCTTTTTAGACTCTCAGGAGGACCCCAATATTTTTGCTGTCACCACCAAAGCTTATTTTTACGTCACTTGTTCCACTTGAATCAAAATTCCACATCTTAGGCCCTAGTTTTTCAAAAGTTAATCTGAGTTACTGCCACCAGGACTAGACCAGTGGGGTCACTGAGCTGCCCACGCGGATCTTCACAGCCCAAAGCAGAGACATTCAGGCTGGGCCAGCTCTGAGAACTGCCTCTTCAATCTTCCAAGTGGGAACCAAGGAAAGCTGGAGCACTGCAGATAGGTTGGGGGTTTCCACAGGCCAGAGCTTGCATGCTCTGCGCAGACAGGCTCCCTCCACTCCAGAGCGCAGAGGACAGGGGCAAAAACACCAGGGAATAAATATGATTGTGTTACCCGTTTGGCTTTAAAAAGCAGGCAAGTTTGTGTAATATCTTTTATGGGATGTACCGAAATCACTGGAAAAGGAGGAAAAACTTCTGTCTCAAGGTCCTGCCCCCAGCCTGCACCCGAAGTCTGTCGCAGCAGCAGCGATTTTGGTGCCACCATGAAAACTGCCCTCCTTGGTTTGTGGTGATAATACAAGTGACACTAAAAAGGGGTGGGGGGCAGGGGGGAACTTCATAGTTTTGCAAACTTTCCAAACCTACGTGCTCTGCAGAGGGCAGCAGCTCCTTGCAGCTCCAGGGGATGCTGCTGCCATGTGCAGGGGCCTGCATCCAGCTAAAACTGTCTTGGAGATGTAGGAACCCCTTTCCCTATGGCTATACCATCATCCCAGGGCTAACCCCTGCTGTGCCACACTCTCCCCGTGCAAGTTTGGAACTGAAGAGTGGATAATGTGAATTTTCTGTCGTTCCCTTGTGCTCCCAAAACAGGTTAGAGGGGTCAAGGCTTTGTACAAAAGGGTAAGTATTCACAGGGAAAATTAATTCTTATGAAACATGTAAGGTGTTAGCAAGTAAGAAGAGGGCTTTAACCAAAATAACCAGGTGTTTTCTGTGAGGCTTTGTTATGGGTAAAACGAAGGGATCAGCAGAGCGCAGAGGGGAGAGAGAGGGGTGGGTGGGAGAGCTCAGCCCCCCGTGCCAAGGGTGAAGGGGCTGCTTTCGTGGTGCTTGGAGGGGGAAAAAGGATTCCTGTCTCTTGAGACAGTGATTTGTTTATCCACGTTCTCATGAGCTCGGTTATGATGCGTGCTTCTTAAAGAGAAGTGTTTTTATCAAGCCCGTATATGTAAGTTTCACTTTTCTTTTAAAAAAGCATGCCGTGGCAACACGGTGGGGTTTGGTGCTTCCCAGCCCCATGTTTGTGAAAAGTGGGGGGTTTAACTCATTTCCTGAGCCAGCCCAGCAGCTGCCTGTTGGGTTAAAGACCAGTTCTTTAACTTTTTTATTTCAACCTGGATTGCAAAAGGCTTTTTGTCTGCTCCGCCCCCCCTCCGGCCCCTTCCCAGCCCCCTCCCGGCCCACCGCCCCCCCCCTCGCCCCTCCCGCCCCCCCCCATTCTCAGAGGGACCGGCACCTCCAAGATGAGATCAGACACGTGGCCTGGAAATGAGGTGGCTATTCTAGTTTTTGACATTTTCAATGTTTTTAAGTTGCTTGAGACCCCCTATGTATATCTTGAGACTCCTTCTGGATTCAGAAGGAGGGGGGTGATGCAGGTCGGGAGAGGCAGAATGGAAGAAGGGGAGTGTGTTTATGCACCAACTCAGACCCCCCACTCTTTAGCCCAAGGCAGAAATCTTTGTGTTTCAGTGAATATGCTGCAAACAAAAAGCAAGTGAGGGATTTTGGCCTACAAAAGGGGAAAAAAACCCAAACCACCACTCACATCTTTTCTTTTTACCAGAATTTCTCTTTACCAGTGTATCCAAAGTTACAAGCCTGGGCAGTGAGCAGCTGAGTAGGCGGGGATTGAATAGACAGTCCATACTCTAACAGGCAAATTTTATTGAGTACATGCACAACTACGCAAAGCAAAGCGGTGATGTCCAGGCTCTGAAAATAATATCTCACCAATCCGTTGGCCAGACGGCCTGGGAGTCTCGAGAACCCGGAGATAGTTGCTGCAAAGTTCCACGTGGATTCAGCTCCTTTAAGTCCAAGGTGATTACGGGGTCTTTTGTTTTGCTCATCTTTTATCATCTTTCCAGGTCTTTGAGGCTGGTTACACCTCTGCCATCTTCAGTGGGTGCTTTTCCAGGCTCAGGCATTACAGTCCCTTTTCTTTCCTTCCAAAGATACTGTCCTTGGCTTTCCTTATCCCCTTCTCCCCTGCTTAAGGAGTCTTAAATCACACAAGAGCAGCTTCTGCTCATTAGCATTTGGGGATGGGAGGTTAAAAGGCAAGTTACTTATGCTAACTCTTGCTTTTTTACTGTGAGGGTGATCAAACACTGAAACAGGTTGCCCAGAGAGGTTGTGGAGTCTCCATCTGTGGAGATAGTCAAAACCCCTGGACACAGTTCTGGGCAATCTGCCCTAGGTGATTCTGCTTGAACAGGGCGGGGTTGGACTGGATCATCTCAAGAGGTCCTTTCCAACCTCAATCATTCTGTGATTCATGCCAACCGCAGGCTTCTTGGCCTGCCCTCCCCTCCTGGATGGCCCTCATAACAGAGGAGACCATCCCTCACATCAAGGTCTGGTATGGCGTGTGTCCCCACCGCTCAACGCCTACTGGGTTGCAGCCAACAGCGGAGCTAAAAGTTCTTCTTGGTGGCAAACACAGAGGCCAACCCAGTCTTGCCCTTGACTACGGTAGGAGGCTCTTGGCCAGCCCCAGTCCTTTCACCTGGTTGTCAATGCAGAGTTTCACCTGCCTTATCCTATAACAAGTTGCTACCATGGCAAAGCACAAGCAGATTTGCATTAGCAGTATAACTACAACAGGGTGCAGGAGCGCGTTGAAGATGCCGGTGGCAGTGGGGGACCAGCCGAAGAAAATTTCCCACCAGCGGTGTTCTCCCACCCTCTTAATTCGTTCCATTACTTGTTTTATAACATTGCCATCATGATGTACAGTTATTAGGATCTTTTTAGCTTCTGCCTTAGCATTTTCTAACAGCTGCTGTAAATTTGCATGCTCTAACATTTCTTTTACAAGTGACAAGTCCATACCGATGGGAGTCGGGGTTATACTACGATACAAGGTATAGTTTCTGATTAGCAACTGGCTAGTAAACACGGGCGGTTTATACACAAAATCACAGCCTCTAATAATAGCTACATTGCAAGCACACATATTCGAGTCATTAAACACGGTCTGATTATAAACGTCATTAATTTGCACGTATTCACACATCGTTCTAAAACACACGCACCCTTTCCCTACGTACACTAACACGGTTCTGTTACTGCTCAGGGGATTGATCTCAAAATGACACACCCCTTCTCTGGTGTCAAAGCAAACATCGCTCGCCTTAAGGGCATCATCTTCGCATATGAAGCCCAGCCCCCTTTCCAAAATACAGGCTTCCAAATCGACCGATTGCCATTTCCCATGAGACACCCTCGCCCACATGCGGTGGTCCAGGGGGTAGACCACGGACCCGTTTGTGTTAACCCCCAGGGCCACGATGGGGTAGACCTTTTCGATGCGGGCCTCTGCCACGGTCAGGACGTGGGCGATGACTGCATTGAGGACCTGGTCGTGGGTGAAGTTGACGAGCCTCCACCAGGCTTGGAGCTGCCGCTCCTTCTCTGTGGCCGCATCCCACACGATCTTTCGGATCTCAGTGGGGAGGACGCCATTGTCGCCGTCTCTCAGGATACCTGCAACAACACTTTGCACCCACATCTGGGCCTGGATGCAACTAAGAGCAAGGGAGACGTTATTTTGTTCAATACCCAGTGCTCGCAACAGCACCTGGTGGTCTTTCTCACTTATTTGTTCCCAGGTGGGTAACACCTCTGACACGAGCCACTGCCCCATCCCAAGGCTGGCTAGGGATGAATTCAGGGGGTTGAGGAGGCCCTGCATGCCTGAGGTGACAGCCTCCAACTTGTTGGCTAAGACCTCAACATTCATGCTGTTGAGGACTCCCAGCCCAGCACCTCCTCCTCCCAGTGCCGTGGCCAGCAGGTCTCTCCTGGCCCGGGTCTCCTGGATGGAGCGGCTGTGGAGCCATGCCAGCCAGCCAGTGTGGAGGGTGGACAGGAAGGGGGTACAGTGGGGTCTGACGGATGAAATATTAACAGTGGACAGGGACAACACCACCTTCTTCAGTGACCGGACAGGCCCAGTCAACAGCTCTTGGATATGATTTTTCTTGACTACATAAGGGCCTATTTTGGAAACAAAAGGGCGCAAGACAGCAATGATGGTAAACTCCTTTTTAAATCCTTCAGGGCCTCCTATCCACCACTTTCCTCCAAGCTCAGGGGACATTTCTACGCTCAGGTTTCCTCGACACCATACCTGGAGGTTTATGGCCGGGTGTGGGCAGCGTCCATAATCCTGATTATACCACGAAGCCTCCATGCCTAATTCAGATCTATTAAGTGTTTTGCTCTCGCGGAGGCAGTTTACTGGCACGACCCACTTGCCTTTAGGGGCAGCGATAGTCACAGTGGTGCCATCGATTTGCATTGGGTCAGTCACACTTTCTTGAGAGTATCTAATTTCCAATTTTACTTGGTTGCCAACTTCAGCGTATGGGGCTGCATGCCAGGCCAAAAAGTGGCACTTTGAGATCTTAACAGCAGCAAAGGAGTGCATCATGGGGCTAATCTTGAATTTAAAAGACAGCCCCACGCTGTTGTGGGCCCAGAGGCAGACCACAAAGACTGGCTGGACCAAAGTAAAATTGCACCAACAGTCCAATTTTTCCACAGCACAGTTTTTTTTAAGATTCTTCTTAGTTTTTACTTCAGTTACAGAGATTTGAGTTACCCGCTGGTGAGTGGATCCATTAATTACCCTGCACCCTACCTTTATTTCTTGCCCCACCTTCCCCAGCAGCTGTGGGAGTCTGTTTATGCTATCCCAGCTCCACTCGTTTTCCAAGTACACCTCCGTCCCGTGCATAACCACCGTTGACAAATTTAAGCCTTTGTTAGAATTTAAACCCATGCTTCCCGTGTATTTTATGTGAGCTTGAGACCAGGGCCAATCAGTCCCACTTCTTGTGTACCTCCTAACCCTGTGCTGGGCTGTGGCCCGTGTTTCAGGGTGCCTTTCTGAGCGGGAACGATTGACATTTTGTCTGAGATGCTGATGGCTTGGTTGGGCGTGTTGGGTGCTCAGCACTATGCACATACCAGAAAGCAAAGCAAATCCTGCAACCAGAGATCTGAAAGCATTTTCCCTGCAGCGCAAACAAGGCTGGTGATGCCGCGAAGTTTGCCCTTCCCGCTGGTCACAGTCGCCTTCCATTTTCCTTTATCTGCAAAACATAAGCAAGACGGGCTCTCCAGCCCCGTTAATTTCCCTTCCATGCTTTTAATTGTGAAGAATGGAGCCATTTTTCCTGCCTTTTTGCCCCTTTTCTGATTGCTACCTGGTACACGGAGGGGCTGGCCTTGTTCACAACTCTAACGGGCCCCATCCATTGGGATTCCAGCACCTGGTTCTTCTCTCTAACCCCCCGATACATTACCAGGTCCCCCGTGTTCCACTCCCCAGGGCGCAGCAGCATTCCCAGCTGCTTATCCATCTTGGAGATGTTGGTCCCCTGCACCGAGGCAAGCTGGTGGTATATAGCCAACACTGCCCTCAGCACATCCTGGACCCACCTGTCCATCAGGACACGGGGCTGCAGTCCATCTGGTGGCTCTCCTCTTTGCCACCAGGGTCCCAGCAGCTTCAGGTCTTTTCCAGGAGGCAGCTTTTTGGGAGAAGGCGCTTGAGATGCCATAGCCGCCCGTAACGCCAGCAGGACCAGTGGGAGCTTCTGATCCCAGTCTTTCTTTTGCTGTTTCATGAGCTTCCTCAGTGCCGCCTTCAGTGGTTCGCTGGGCCCCTCTGCTGAGCCGGGCTTCTGGAAATGCCCCGTGATGTGAAGCTTCTGCTTGATATCCAGGGCCTGACACACCCCTTTTGTGACTTCTCCAATGAAGCGTTGGCCGTGGGCCGAGTTGATCTCCTTTGGTACGCCCCACTGTGAGAAGACATACTCTACCAGAATCTTTGCGGTTGCGCTGGCCGTGTTGTTTCGAGCCGGAAATGCTTCCACCCACTTGGTGAAGTCATCGCTGATCACCAGGCAATACCTGTTCCCTTGGGCTGTTTGGGGCAAGGGGCCAATAAACTCCAAATGCAACTTGCTCCACGGCCCAGAAATCCTCTGGTGGCCCAGGAGGGCTTTGGCTGTTTTGACATCAGGATTGTTGGCCGCGCACGTCAGGCAGTTGCTGACATACCTCTCTACGTCCTCTCTCATTTCGGGCCACCACCCAGCACCCTGCAGCCTCACCATGGTCTTGTCTGCCCCCAAATGCCCTTGCTCATGAGCCAGGGCCACCAGCTCCATCCGGATGAGTTCAGGCACCACCCAGACAGGGAAGTCTGCCCCTTCCCTCCGCGCCAGGACCAGCCCCGAGACATCCTTCCACACCTTGCACCCTTTATACTCTCTGCCCTTCGCTAACTCCCAGATGCTGGGGTCTTGCGCCTGCAAGCCCAGCAGGTCCACGGTCTCAGAGCTTCTGGTGGGAGCCACCAGCACAGGGCCATTCTCTGAGGATTTGCTGGCCTTCCACATCAGCCCTTCCTTTGCACCTTGCTTGGCTTTGGTGTCTGCCTCCTTGTTCCACTTGGCCTCCTCTGTTCCCTTCTTGTGGGCCTTGACCTTAATGATCTGGGCCGGGTGCGCCCTCCGTTCCGCCAGCCTCACAAGGTACAGCAGCTTTTTGGCATAGGTGACGGGGTTGCCATCAGCAGACTGCATGTCCCTCTCCCTCCAGAGCGGCAGCCACTCCAGCACCACTCGCACCACCCAACCTGAGTCTGAAAATATGGCCACCGGCTGGTCTGCTGGCGTGTTTTCCAGGGCCACCATCACAGCCACCAGCTCAGCAGCCTGGATGGAGTGTGGCAGGCACTTCCCCTTCACCACCTCCCCGGTGCCCTGGTTGATGGCGGCATAGCCCGTGTAGGTCATTGTTTTCTCATGGTAGTTGGACCCGCCTACAAACCACACGACATAGCCGCTCTCCTTGGCCTCCGACAGGCTGAGGCCACTCTCAAACAGGGGCACCTGCTGCAGCTTGGGCTCAGCTGGGGGACTCCCCAGCTCCTCCCTGTCCCTCTCTCCGCTGATTACCACCTCATAAGCACAGGGGGAGGGCTCCCCCACCTCCCTGGGGACCTCCTTGTCGGTCAACGCCAACGCCCAGTTGGCCATCCTGGGGCAGCACAGGGGAACCTCCTCCCCCTT
The DNA here is from genome assembly GCF_964106895.1 of Numenius arquata. Lineage (NCBI taxonomy): Eukaryota > Metazoa > Chordata > Aves > Charadriiformes > Scolopacidae > Numenius > Numenius arquata. Next base: position 51,301,890 of record NC_133580.1, read on the forward strand.
CCCCGACAAGAGGTACCTCACTGGGGCACGGGAGGTCCTCAACAGCACCGGGGCCAACCCCACCAGGTACTCCCAGTGCTGCAGGGCCCAGGTCAAGGCTAAAACCTCCTTCTCATAGTCAGTGAACTGCTGCTCGGCTGGCGTCAGGAGGCGCGAGGCATGGGCAATGGGGAGGAGGTGGGCACCATGCTGCTGGCCCAGGGTGGCCCTCAGCCCCCTCCCCGTGCTGGCCAGTTGCAGGATGTAGGGTCTGTCCCCCCGGGGACGTGCCAGCACAGGGGCTTGTGCCACACTCTCCTTTAAGGTCTTCACTGCCTCATCCTGCTCCGGCCCCCATTCCCAGGCGGTGTCCTTCTTCAGGAGGTGGCAGAGGGGGGCAGCTTTCTCCGCATAGCCCTCAATGAACTCCCGGGAGAACCTCAGGAGAGCCAGGAAGGACCTCAGGGTAGTAGTATCAGCTGGCGCTGACACTTTCTGTATTAACTCAACCCTCTGCTTCTCCAGAGAGCACCCTTCCTCCCCCAGGGTCACCCCCATATAAGAGACCTCCTTCCAGCACAGCTGGGCCTTCGTGGGGCTGACCCTGAAGCCTGTCTTCTGGACAGCCTCCAACACCTCCGCCAGCACCACAAGGTTCTCCTCTTTTGTCCGGGTGTGGATGAGGACATCACCAGCACAGGACAGCACGCTCTCCCGGTGGCTGAGCTTCTCCCACATCCTCATCACATGCATGTGGCAGATAGCGGGGGCATTGTGGAAGCCTGGGGGGACTCTGGCGAAGGCAAATTGCCGTCCTCGAAGGGTGAAGGCAAACTTGTGCCAGGACTCAGGGTGCAAGGGGATGGCAAAGGACGGGCTGGTCAGGCTGAGCACCGAGAACCACTGGGATCCCCGGCAGATGGCCGCCATCATGTCTGGGTACTTGGCCACTGCAGAGGTCCGCAGCGGGATGACACGGTTCAAGGCGCCAAAGTCGACTGTCAGCCTCCACGTTTTCCCATCAGCTTTCCGCAGGGGCCACAGCGGTGCGTTGCTGGTGCTCTGCTGCTCCACCAGCACCCCCTGCTCCAGCAAGGTTTTGACAGTATCCCACAAGCCATCCTCAGCCTCAGCTGGGTATTGGGGCTGCGGCTGAGGAGGGGGATCTGGTCCTTTGACTGCCACGACAGCGTCAATCTGCCCACAGTCCAGCTTGGTCCTTGCCCAGACCTGGGGGAACTGCTCTGTGACCCGTTTCACTCGGGGCTCCCACTCAGGGTGGACCAGGAGCTCAGGAGCTTTCACTGACATCACCCTGTGACTTGCCGGGATGATAGGTGTGTCACTTTGGGGGCAATGTAGCAATGCTTGGTTTGCAAGGTCCACCACCACCCCCATCTTTTTCAGCGCAGAGATGGCTAAAGTTCCCGGCTTTCCCTTTATTTCCATTTTCCCAAATTTTTCAGACCCTTTGGCAGTCCCAATTTCAAAGGGTATGGGCCCTGTGAACGGCACTGAGGATTTTTGGCCGTTCAGCCCTGTCATTTCAATAATTTCACAGGTTTGGAAGACCCCAGCTTCGCCAGGGGCCATATTCAGAATTGAATAAGAGGCACCAGTATCAATTAACATCACTTGTCCAAGCACCCCTCCTCCAATAGTTATATCAACTATCAGGCGCCCCCACGAATCGGTCTTAATCGGTGCCACAAAAAGGGGCGATGCGGGTGCCTGGCAGCCCTATTGCTGAGCCTTAGACCCCGGGTCAATCGGGTTGGAGCTGCTGTGCTTTTTGGCCTCATGCAGGAGCAGTTTGTCTAAGAGTTCCCCATCTGGCAAGCTGTCAATGTCCTCCTGCTTCTCGTATTTTATCAAGCGCTTCCTCATCTCAGCTGGCCAAAAGTTGGACTTCTGAAATCTCATCCCTTGCTTGTTCTCCTTCCCTGAACCACCCTTGCCATCAGGATCTTTACGGTTGTCTCCTTGCATTTTTCGCACCCCTGTATTTTGAAAGGACATGGCCGAGGTTTTCCCTTTCTTCCCCCCAAGCATGTATCCTGGGAATGCCTGCTTTTGCAGCTCAAAATTCTGGGTCAGGATCTGTTCCAGCTCTGACAGTGGCTTTCTGGCCGCATCCCCACCAGCTATCACCCGCAATGGAGGGGTCAGCCCCACCACCAGTGGCTCCTTGAATTCGGGCCTGTCAAAATCGAGGGGAGAGTCCTTTGAGCCTGGCAGCCCAGTCATCTGGTAGAGCATCTTCTTACGGTTAACATAGGCATCTGGACGCTCCTCAGGGTTTTGCTTCTCCTGGTGGAAGAGCACTAAGGGGTTGACCTCTGGGAAGAACACCTTCAGCACAGCCGACTGGATGTCTCTGATGTCTTGGACGTTGCCCATCTGCACATCCCCCGGCAGTGCCGCAAAATCATCTGGTTTCATGCACTTTCTCACCACATCTATCAGGTCACTCACCAAGTTGCCGCTCTGGCACCTGGGCAGCCACTGGGCCCTGGACAGCCAGTTGACCGCTGTCTCCTTCGTCAATGGCCCCAGAGTCTTCCCCAATGTTTTGAGCTGCTCAGGGCTAAACCAGAGTACAGCCCTATTGGTGTCTATGGCCTGGAGTGGGCCGGGGCCAGCCGGCTCATCAGGGGGGCTCTTTTTAATTTTGGAAGACTCCACCTCCCCTCCTTGCAGCTGGCACATCTCCTCCCGCAGAGGAGCATAGGGGGATGGCCTGGTGGGGCCATTGGCACCCCACACATCATCCTCGTAGTCGTAGTGGGGTGGGTGCGGGTCCAGGGATTCCTCCCCTTCACCGTTCCCAAACCGGCTCCTCTTGCCTTGAATGGCAGCCACGATGCCCCTCGACACCCCCAGCTCTGCCTGCAGCTCCTGGATCTTGGCATGGCATACCTTGTGATCGGGGCCGGTGCTCCGGTCCCGCTGGACATCCTGCAGGACCGCCCGCACAGCGCTCTGAGCATCGTGGGTCTCCCCGATCAACTTGCCAACCTCCTTCTGCAGCTCCTCTGATTTCAGCTTCTCGTAGCCCAGCTTGTTCTCCAGCCGGGTGATCTCCACTGCGCTCCGCAGAGAGTCCCCGCACAAACCCTGCACCTCTGCCTGCAAGTTGTCCACCTGCATTTTTAGCTCGCCCTTGGCCTGCTCCAGCGTCTGCACACTCTCAAGAGCCTCCTTCAGCAATTTGGACAACTCCCTGCCCACCATCAACAAACCCTGCAAAGCCGCTCGCTTCTTGCACTTGTTTGTGGGTTTGGGCTTTTTGGTCTCCTCTGACCAACTCTCCCACTGCTGGCACAGCTGCTGGTACGCCTCGGGGCCCTGGAAGGCCCCTGGGGACCAAATTGGGGGGAGACACTTCTGGAGCACAAACTGCTCCAGCTTCCAGTTGCTAACGATGTCGGTCATCATGGTGAGGGGAACAAGATCTGAGATGGCTGTCTCAGGGCAAAGCTACCATAACACCAGCACCACCGACCCACCCGCAGAGGAAGGCTGCGACCCTGCGACCCGCCTCTCCGAAAAGCCCCCCCAGGGGGATGCCAAACCCAGTAGCCAGGGAAGGGGAAGGTGAGGACGGGTGGCTGTGGCCGAGCAGGCAGCTGCCGCTACCCGCCGGCTCCCGGGGAGGGGACGGGGAAGGGATGTGGGAATGGGCAAAGTGAAGCAGAGGCGCAGTAGGACCGCGATAATAAGATCTCACCAATCCTTGGCTGGATGTCCTGGCAGTCCCGGGGACCTGGAGATAGTCACTGCAGAGCTCCGGTGGATTCGTCACCTGTAAGGTCAAGCTGGTCGAAGGGTCTCACCCCGGTGGCTTTTTATAGCCATGGCAGGTCGTTGTTTGGGGTTGATAACACCCCTGTTTACTTCCTTGGTGTCTTTTCCTCCTGCAGGTGCGGCACCCCTCCCCCTGTCTTCCCAAGGACACTTTCCTTGTCTTTCCTTATCCTTTTTGGCACTGATTAGTGAAGCTGAAATCACACGGGAGCAGCTACTCTGCCCCTTATCTACTTTGGGGGGGCCAGGATTAGTCACCGCTCATGCTAACTTCTGCTTGCACCAAGTGTCCTGAAGAGGGAGAGCTGGAGCCTGTCCCCGCAGCATCCATCGTCACAAATTCCCTCAGTGGCCTCCTCGCTTGCTGCACACCGCGTTAGCACCTGGGTTTTGGGGGGAGATCGCAAATGGGGCTGTTACACACACGGCCTCCCCTCTGAGCACAGATCTGTTTGCTGGGGGGAGGTGAGATGGCAGGAAAATTCATACAATTAGTAGTTCAGATCCATTTTGGCTTCTGCACTTCAAAAGCAGCATTTTTTCCATGCTACAAACCAGCCTGCCACATGCTGGCATGTTCCTTGGGGGTACCCCATGACATGTCAGGAGCCTCAACCACAACATTGCATCAGTTGAAGTACCGCTGTGCATCTGCACCTGCAAAGGCGGACACACACACACCCCCCAACCTTGCCCTACAAACCACATTTTAGCTCAGAGCAGTTTAGAAAAGAAAATTTGACCCACTTGATTTTTTTTTTCTGCTATTACACTAAGAAAAGGATAGTACTCATCTTACTCAGTGAAAATGCTATTGTTTTCATTGCTGCTTTTTACCCCTAATTAAATACTCCAGAAGCTGCACCTTTCTCTGGAATTAAAAAAAAAAAAAAAAGAAATAAAAAAAGGCAAGAAAAGTTCACCCACAGCTGCTTGAGTTTCCGTCCAGCAGCCCCTTATTCCCAGCAGACCCTTATTTCCAGGTTTGGTGATACTGGCCCTGTTGGACCAGGCCTGAGGCCGAGCAGCCCTCCCTGATCCTAAAAGTCAGCCCTTGTATCCCAGAAAACACAGAGGAAATGGACTTTTCCTTATTTTCTTGGCAACTGTTTCTCCAGCCTGGCATTTACAGCCCAGCTGCAATTGCCTGCAATGTGGGAGTTTAGCACCGATGAAACCCCAGCCAGGTCCTGCTTCTCCTCTGCTTCTTTCTTCTACCCTGATGCTTTGCTCCAACCCCCCAAGAGCAAACATTTTGCTGCAACAAACCCATCATAGGGAGAAGGTTAAAAGTTGAAAATGTAACAAAGCTGTGAAAACGCAGGGAACTAGTGTTAGCGGGGAGAGGTACATGGGATGTGGGCTGAGAAAAAGAAAAGGGGATGTTTCCTTCTGGGATAGGCAAGAGGAGACCCACAGGGCAAGCACCCAGATGGGGCAGGGAGGTTGCTGGTCTGGGGATCGGAATGGTTGTCTTTCATTTCAGAACAAGAATAAATTTCCGCTTGGAAATTGTGCAGCCAAATAACACAAATACACCAAAATTCAATGTTCCCCCCATCTTGCCCCAGCCGTGAGCCAGACACTCGTGATGAGGAGCCGCTGTACCCCAGCAAAGTCACCAACAGCTCTTGTTTGTGTTAACAGATCAGTTCAACTCACACTCTTTTTTCCTCCCCGTTTTTCTTCCCAGGACAGCAGTCCCAAACAATGTGGGGATGGTATAAACAGCAGCTGCTCTCCTGCACGTTTCCACAGTGGTTTTATTTTGGTTGGAGATGGGCTGCCAGACAAAAGCATCCCACCTCCAAAATGTTTTCTTGTAGGAGCAACACCCAGTCCTGAGAACAGTTTGGCAGACAGTAAATAGATAAATTACATAAAAACAGCAGCTTCCAATAAAAGTAAAAATTAACCCCTGTTCCAGCACGCATACTATGCTTTCACATTGTAAATATTCCTTTTTCTTTCCATAGGAGACATCCTATAGGTAAAAGCACTGCAGGGGAGCATCTCTAAAGCTGCTATGATGGCCTGGGGAATCCTACCAAGCCGAAGTATCTCTTAGACAACCCAACATATCTGCTTAGACAACCCAGTGTCACCGGCCTTGCAGCAGCCCAGTGTAACATGCCCTATGTCTGAGGTTGTAATGGTGACAAAAGCCACATCTGGGAGCACTTTGGTCTTGGCCAGGAGGCAGAAGATGCTCCAGGTGACAGCAGCAGTGAGAAAAGGGGGATGCAGCCATTGCAGCAGCCAGGGACGTCGGGCTCAGCTCACCAGCTTCACCACAGGGATAAAGGGAAAAATGCACTTGCATTTCTCATATTAAGCCCACCCACTCCCCCCCAAAAAAGAGGTGCCTACACTCAGTTCTGGAGAGGTCCCAATTTGGGAGTGAGGGGAAAGGCAAGAAGGAGGCAAGGAGGGGAGAAGCAAGGGTTGCTGCACCCTGTGCTGGGAGCTCAGCTCCAAAAACAAGCCCTTAGAAGCGCTGAAATGCCTGTGAAAACACTGATATTACTTTCTCCTGACAGGAAGGAGTTAAGGAACGCTTCAGCCCACCCTACATTCTAGCAGCAGAGCCCTTGGTGGCACGGCTTTTGGTGGTTAGTAACCTGCTTTGAGCAGGAAATGATTTTAAACAGAAATGGTGAGGGGATGTGTTACAGCAGCATGGAAAAATCTGGTGCAAAGTGGACCAAAAAATTGCACTGCACGAGATGCAAAAGCGTTTTTCCTATTCGTCCGCCAACTCAAACCCAGGGGAAGGTTTCTCGGTGCCCCCACGTGAGACCCCCCCTCCAGGAAATCCCCCCTCACCAGAGAGCCAGTGAGGCTTTGTAAGGTTCATGTGTATCTGGACAAGTAGGGCATAAAAGAAAACCGAACCCCGCTTGGCAGCCAAGGGGGCAGTGAATAAATAAAATTAATAAATAATTTATGGGGATTTTTCCCAAATATGGAAATATTGAAGGCTGACACCGGTTCACCCCTGTAATTTCACATCACATATTTCGCTCTCCGAACCCTAAACCCCAAGTGCTTCAAATCTCTCCCTCCCAAAGACATTTCAAAGCCACACTGATATTTTATCTATCATTTAAATATTTCTGTGTATGAGCTGCGCAGTGTTGCAGCTGCCAAAGCAGCGAGGTGGGGAGCCCCAGCAGAATTTCCATATTTTTGTGGTTTTTCAGCCACTAAATTTGTTTGAGGTTTCTTGCTCTTGACTTCAAAGTTTTCTGTGATGCCTCTTGCCTCTGCTTTATGGCGATCTAGTTTGGTGTTCAGCATTTTCCAGGCCTGGTGAAAAACACCTCCTGATCAAGGTTCTACTGAAGAAAACAACTCTATGGCTCAAAATTGCATCTTCTCCTTATTTTGAATGAATTTTTATTTCGACAGAGGAGAAAACAGCCAAAATTCATCCCTTCCTGCTTTTATTTTTAATGCCAAGCTCCTACATTTGTCATTTTTTAATTGCCTGGACCTAGATTAAAAGAAGGAGGAAAAGCTAGGTGATGAAATATGAAGAAATCATAATTAAAAATCAATGAGTTTTCATTTTTTTTTCTTCCTAAAGGGGATTTCAGGGGATCCAGTGCGGTGCTGGAGAAGTGCGTGGGGCTGCCACGCACACCTGGTTTGGGGGCTAGGTGCAGAAGAAGCTGCCGGGCTGAGTCTCCAGGCGCTGCCACAGCAGATGCTCTTTGGCAGCCGTCGGCAAGACATCTGCGCCGAGACAGGGAAGAACCTCCTGGGGTGAAACCATCCCTACTACCAAGAGGTGACTGTGTGTGGAAAGGGGGAGCTGGCACAAAACCCCTCCATCGTTGACTCCACCACCATGGCCCGGCCGTGGCTCCATCTCTGCATCTGCCTCCAGATCCCAGGTAAGAGGCACATGTCTCTTAAGGGTTGAGGGCACCGAAAATCGTGCTGGAGCCTCTCCTCCACCCTGCTCCAGCACGTGGGATGCATTGTGCAGCATGTGGATGATGGAAGTTTAGATATATAGGCATAGTATAGATCTTACGGGATATTAGTACCTATCACCGTATAATTTTGGACAACGCCATTAATAACACGCTTTAGCTTTTGGTCAGCTTTGAATTGGTCAGGCAGTTGGACTAGATGATCATTGTAGATTCCTTCCAACTGAAATAGTCTAGTCTTCTATTCTATTCTATTCTATTCTATTCTATTCTATTCTATTCTATTCTATTCATAGTGCAATATATAATGGTATATACACCACAGAGTTTGTTTTTACTGCACTCTCTTAGTGCAGACAGACTGTGGGAAGCTGCTGGTGGAGAAGCTAAGGTAGCACCTATCTCCATTGCCTGTGTAACGCGAAGACGATAAATGTCCCATCAAATTTTCTTCTAAATCTGTCGCAGAACTGAATGTTTCCCAAGGGCCAGAGCTGGAATCGGTGTGTTATAAAATCGTGCTGCCTTCTGCTTATTGCCAACAGGTTGCAGGAGGTCCGGACCAAATATATACAGTCGATGTCAGAGCAAAGTGGTAGAATTATGCTTTACAGGACAAATTGTGCCATCAGTTCTTAGGTGCAAAGTATTGAGAGCTTGAAACACCCGTTAAATGTATATCTTAGGGTGGCAGCTCAAGTTGACCTCCCCGAGACATTGCCCAGCCCGGGTCCACAGCATCCTCACTAGAGGCTCTCAGGACTGCTGGGTGTTTTGTTCACATATTGTAATGGTCATCTGGCCGCAGGACAACACGGCCAATCTGGCAGCAAAATCAGCAAATAAAGTGGCTGAGACACTTTATCAATGCCTATATACAGGTAGTAATATCCTATAGATCTATACAGTGGGATCCCCACTGAGAAAATCCCAATAAATTAGAGCTGCAAAAGAAACAGGGACTGGTTTTGAGGTGCTGCAGGCTGGTCTGGCCAAGCACATGGAAACAAACCTGTCCCACCCTGATTCCCAGTGGTCCCCTGCAAGAATATACACCAGGAAAGGGAACAGGGTGGTTTGGGGGGATGAAGGTGCAGCAGAAGATGAGCTTTTCTGCTCTGGCTCCATAGTAGCTCACCCCACTGGAGCTTGACCTCTGGCTCAGAGCAGAGCTGAGCATTTTCCAGGATCCAATCTTATCTCTTCTGATTCATCTAATATCTCTCCAACAGCTCGAGCAAAAGGTTTTCATGAGGGGTTAAGTTTCCCATGCCCAGCAGAGCATGATCTCAGGGCAGCCAAGGGGACGCTGAAGCCCGCAGGTCCCTTGGCTGCACAGATTTCATTCCCTAAAGAAGCCACAGGAGTGTTTGCCAGAGCACAGTTTGGGAGGATTGCACTCCCGGAAAACCTGAAAATGATATGTTTTAGTAATAAGGAGACATTTATATTGTCGCAGCACCAGAGGATGCAGTGAAATGCTGCGGCTGCTGTGCAACGCCCGAATTTCGGCATTGCAATATTAGGGCTGAAGCGTGCTCGTCTCTGCAGCGTGCCAGCTGCGATGGGGTCATCGTGTCAGTCAGCAGAGCCCTCTCCTCTGCTTGTCCCCATCGGGGACACGGGGGACATTGGGATCATGGGCCACAGGGATGGCTTCAGGTGTTCTTGTGGTCATGCAAACCCATTCCCACACTGGTGGGTTTGCTGGGCTGCACGAGGATGTTCGCAACAACTACTGTAAGCAGCGCTGGGATTTTGAAGGAATAGGGACATTTTAAGGTAAAAAGGGCCAAAAAACATGTTTTGTTGAGCTTTTTGCACAGCTTTGAAATGTGCCTGGGAAACAGACTGGGGAAGCGAGACCATCCTTATCTTCGGAGGGCTGTTTTTCACTCGGTCTCGGAGTATCTGCAGCTTTGAAGGACTGTTTGCTGAACAGAAAGGATCACAAGTCACCGCTTATCCTTTTCACAAGGACGCATCCTCGCTCGCACACAGACACCGCTCCCATCTGCCCAGGCCAAACACGACTCAGATAATTTCCATAAAAGCTGCAAAGCCCAAACAGGGCAATGCGATGCCAAACCAAAGCTTTCAGCCCCACCATTACACCTCACTCCCTCTCCTTCCCCGAGACTCAAATTTCACACAAAAATAATTTTGTCTGAAAACTAATAGAAAGTTGGCTCATTTTGAGATGTTTTATGCCTTTTTGGTCTTTTTCCGCACCTGAGGTGAAGTTTATTGGTGTTGCGTCTGTTAGAACAAAAATCTGGCAAAGAAATTAAGAGGCTCAAAAAAAAAAACATCTGTTGAAAGGCGGGTGAAGCCTCTCCGAAAAATGAGAGAGAAAAGGAGGGCAGGAGAGGGGCATCCACATGAGCAGGTGGGGCTGCCCTTCCCTGCACATACAGCCCCAAGGACACCCTCAAAATCACCCCTCCATCCCTCTCCCTGCCACTGAGCCTCCTTCCTAGATGAGTGTTTACAGGCCAAACTCTACCTTTATAACTAGGCTTGACCAGAAAATAGCTGGGAAACCCAAAAAGGCCTCTGGGGCAATATGGGCTCAGATTCCTGATAAAGATTCTCCTGTTTCTCGCTCATGTGGTCCCCTGATATGTGACTACTTGATCTTATTAGGCCCACAAAGAAAATCTATACTTAGCATGGAAGAAAAATAATGAAAAGAAAATAACTGTGTATTCTTGTCTCTTTTTTCTTAGGTTTATGTACAAATCTACTTTTGTCCCAGACTCCAGAGCATATTTTAGCCCAAACTAACAATAAAACAGAAATCCTCTGTGAGCTGAAGAAGGAGCATGCTGGGGTGTACTGGTACCGCTGGAGCCAGGAGAGGCAAAATTTTGAGTTCTTGGTATTTTCCAACTCTTTGGGCAAAGCCACGTATGGCACAAACATCAGCAAGGACAAGTTTAGTGTCCATGGGGTGAGTTCCCGCACCTCCTACAGCCTGCACATCAGCCACCTCCACGTCTCGGACAATGGCACCTATTACTGCTCTGTCTCCCAGTCCTCCCAGCTCCTCCTGGGCAGCGGGACACGGCTCGGTGTGGGTAAGCATCACCCCTGGGACTCCAAAATGTGCCACTGGTAGGCTGTGATGAGGTCCCCTGGGTAAGGGGTTGGTAGACCCTTCCCAGATGCAAGGTCGGGGCTCTGGGGTTTTTCTGAAGAGACCTATGAGACCGGATAAGGCAGAAAATACAGAAAATAATAGCTAAATTTTAGGTCAGCTGTGTGTGATAGTCCTTTTGCCACAGCAGTTTCTCTGTTGTGGTCATGCCTTGAGCATTGCATCGGTCCTAGTGTGTTAGGATTTCCTTGGGAAGACCCTCAGCCCCTGTTATTGCCATGCCCTGTGCTTTTCTCCATCCCTGTGGTACTTCACAGGAGAGGCTGTATGTGTGCCCTGCTCCGCTTCTGGGTCCTTCCGCGTCCTGGTTCTTCCTTACCCTTCCTCCATCAAGGCCAGAGGACATCACTCCTCACATTTCTGGGGTGGGTCTGACGGCAGGTTTCAAGCCTGTCCTTTGCATAAAGGATCGAAATGGGATTTATTCCTCAAAGCCCACAACCCACTATCACTGGGGAGCTCCAACCAGAAATCAGCGGTGTCTGCAGGTGGCATTGGGGGAGTGATGCTTTACAGACCCTGGATCATACAGCAGCTCTTTTCAGCCCATTCTTCCCCTTGACCACAGAGCAGGAGGTGATGTAGAAAAACTTATGTGTCTGAAGTAGGATTCAGCCCTTTCTTTGCAGGCTTCTAGGGAGACAAATAATGTATTTAACCAAAATGCAGCTATGGCTGCTGGCTCTAAAGCAGTCCCCGTGTCCCAGCCTTTCTGGTTGTTTTTTTTTTTGCAAATACGCCCTGCACCTTGAGCTGGCTGAGAAATCCCTTTTGGATTCTTGCCGGCTCAATTAAAACCTGGTTTAAGATAAAGGAGAACTGGTTTTTATCAACTGGGCACATATCTGCGTGGAAAGCAAAGCATGAAAAACAGGGCTGAAATTCAACATGATCAAGGACACTCCAATTTAAAACAAAACACCAGCAGGTGCTCTGGGAGGAGTCAGGCTTTGCTGGATGTTTTCTTTTTTTCCTTTTAGTACTCATGATAGAACAAATTGTTTTTAAGTTCCTTTTCTTTAAATCTATCGTAATGTAAGGGAGCAGTTGTCCAGATAAATCCCAGGCACTTGATGTCTCACTTTTCATTGTGAAAGAATGGTGGTTTCTGTAGGAATTTCAATCCTGGATAGAAGCAGAAAAAAATAGTTTCGAATCACCCAAAATTTTGAGAAAGTGGAGTTTGAGCAGTCAGCTCTACAGTTATTTAATTACATTGCTGGGATATTTTCCTGAGCAACTTTACAGAGAGATGAATGTGGTCCATTATAATTCAGATACACTGTAAGAAATCCTGCCCTCGTTTTATCAGAAAAAAAAACAAAAACCAAAACCAAAATCCATTTTGGAGCAACCAGAATATGGAAAAGATCTGGGGGTCCCTTAAAATCTCCCAGGGCCACTGAAATCTACTGCTACCCATGATTTCTTGCAATGCTGATGAGATAGTGCCTGGCAGTAAATGTAGTTTAAGAGAGTTTCCCTTTTCCCTTCCATAACCTTCTGCCCTTGTTTGCCTGGTACATTGTTTTATTAGTGTTTTTACAAGCTCTTGGGAATTTCTGTGGCCACCAGGAGGCTCAGGTCAAGCTCCTGACCCCTCTAGATGACCCAGATGTGGGGGGTCCCCAGATGGGGCTAGTTTTAAAAGCCAAAATTTCCAGCCCTTCCTGCCTGCTGTTTGAGACCTTCGCTGCGCTCAGTGCCATATTGACCATTTCCTTCCCCTCCTCATTCACCAGTTGATGTTTTACCTCTGCCTCAGAAGACCACTCAGGCACCAGTCTCCAAAAAACCCACGCGGTGTGTAACCAAAAGAAATGCTGCCAGCAGGAAAGGTACAGACCAGGTTGGCTCAGACTACTTTGCAAAAGGGGTTTGCTGAGTTCCTGGGGGTCCCCAGGGTTCAGCTGGAGTTTGTCCTGGGGTGGGGGCAGCCACAACGTGACCCTGCAGGGATAGGCATCCAGATATACCTAGACCCCATTGCTCTGGATGGAGCTGACCTCCTACTTTAGGAGCAGTTTCCTGGAACATACAAGGGTTTAGGGCCAGGATGTACTTCCATTTAGCTCTGCCTAAACTCTGGTGTCCTTTGGGTGTGCAGCCCCTGTGGGTGCAGCATCAGTCCTGCAGGCGTGGTAAATTCCAGAGTCACAACCACGAAAAAGGACATTGTGGCCCATAGCTAAGGTCCTTGCAATGCCTTTGAATGTAGCACATCCCTCAGGGGACACCCCAGGGTGGCGGTCATGTCCTCCACCCCTCCTGAGGACCTGCCTCACTTTACTCCCTTCTCCACTCTCCTTTACTCCTTCTTCATCCTCCAAAGCTTCCAGGGCAGGATGATGCTGAGTGCTGAGCTGGGGATGAGCAGCTCCACACCATGTCCCTTTCTGCTCTCCAGGTGCCTGCAGCCCTCTGGTCTGGGTCCCACTGGCTGCCAGCATCCTGATCCTCCTGCTGAGCCTGGTCCCCACCGCCCACCGCCTCCACCGTAAGTATCCTGCCAGCCCTGGGGGATGATGAGGGGTATCAGGCCCTGGGACAACCCAGGAGTGGAATGGGGAGCTGGGAGGAGGTGCTGGGGCTGACAGACACCATCTCTCCCCAGGTCTGCGGCGGAGGCTGTGGCTTCGCATCCACAGGCAGTAAATCCCACCAGCTCCCCCCACCTCCAGCAGGCAGGGAGAAACTGCGGACCCTCCCCTGCACGGTGCTGAGTCCTGTCTGAATGTGACCCAGGAAGGATGTTACAGGGAGCAGACGTGGGCTTGCACTGCAAGACAGACATTTCTTTCCTGTGATGGACCATGACTTTAGTATTTTTTCTTGATGCAATGGCTGGCAAAAGGACGGGGCCACATCCTGCAGCGCGCTGAGCACCAGGGGCACCAGGGCTGGTGTACCAAACGGATTCAGATGGCCTGTAAAGATGCTCTGAGAGCTTCTTGTCTCTCCTCTCTGTTCGTCCATGGGACAGCACATGGCTGCTTTTGGTTTGCTCTTGCTGATGCTGGTTGATAAGGCTTTGGTAACGAACACTCTGCGAGCAACCAGCAGGGGCAGGTCACTGCAGCTTGTAAAGGCCCTGTAGAGGCATGTTTGTCAGAAATAGTGAATATATTGCTAAGCCATTTTGCTCTACAGGCTGGTGTCTTGTGGCTGCAGTCAGTGTGGGGCATGGCCGCATGGCGAGCGAGGACCCACGACCTCTGCCCAAGCAAGAGTTAAAACAGCAAAACAGCTCCAGGGTAAGCAGGTCTGGGAGGGCATCTCCTCCCACAGGAGACTGCAAACAGCCAAGAGTGGGAGAGGAAAGCCAGACAAAGCGATGTACCCAAGGCCAAATACCTGGCACAGCCTGAAGGCCAACATCACCTCTGATAGCAAACGGAGGCAGAGAAGGGCTGGCCTTGAGCCCAGCAGCACGGCACAGACAGTGAGAATCGCCCTGAGCGATGCCCGTATGTGCTGTGACCGGAGCAATACCAGAGTTTGCTGAGCCCCGAGAAACGTTGTGCGTGCTCAGCCCTAAGTGATGCCCATGGGTGCTGAGCCCTGAGTGACACCTGTGTGCGCTCAGGCCCAAGTGACGCCCATGGGTGCTGAGCCCCGAGTGATGCCATAGGCAGAGCAGGTCTCCCCAGGGATGTTAACACGGCTCAGCTGCTTGCCCAGAGCTGCAAGGCTGACTCGGGGCTAGAAATTCTGCGTCTTGCTGAGCACGGGCAGTGGGCAGCTTGCTCTTGGGTGCATCCCCAGCCTCCCATCTCTGCTGAAACATGGGCACCAGTGCAAGGCTGTATCACCCGTGGCGAGTGCAAGGGGAAGGTGGTCCAGACACCTCCTGTCCCCAGCATGGATGGGAAGGTGAGCAGCTGTTTTTACTGCTGGGGAAACAGCAGAGACCTCCTGTCCTGCACACTGCATGTGTTCTTACAGCTGCCCATAAGCCAAGGACTCACGTGGCTCCAGAGTCCACAGGGCCAGGGGAAACACAGGCATGGGAAGAGCTTCTGTGGGTGTAGAGCACCGCAGTCACACAGCAGCACCCCTCTAGCTTTACCCTCCCTCCCCTGCCAGATGCAGGGAGCTGCCGCTCTCCACTTCAATAAAAATTTTTCTGAAGGTCTTGGTCTCAAACCCGGCCATGGGTGCTCATTGAGATGGATGGTTCCCTGAAATGATGCAGTAATAAAGCCAGCAGTGGTACACGTTGAGCTGGCTTTCCTGGGCTGTGATACTCACCCAGGTGCTCAGGCAACCCCAGACCCCATCCCACCAGGGATGCTGTAGGGAGGGGTTCCCAAGCATCTCTGCCTCCCACATATCACACCAGCCTCTGTGAAAGCTCAAATGAGCTAAACCCACTCTTTTTCCACCCTGCAAGCACTCGGGGTGCAGATCTTTGCCCCAGCAGCAGATGATTTTTATGAGATGTATTTTTTACAGGAGAGCTGTAAGGAAACCCCTTTGAAACTTCCCGTGGGCAAAGGTTTATTATTTTAAAATTATTTAAAGAGGGGTTTTCCCACTCTGCAGCTGCTTTTGAAACGCCAGGTCCATTTCCTACGCTTCAGGCATCCTGACCTTAATGTCCATCCCTGCTTCACCTCTCGGCCAGCACAGGAGATGACCTCCCATGGCCAAGCAGATGGGGCTGGGCAGCAAAAGGCAGGCTCTGACCACCCAATACTCCTCTCCCATAGGAAATTGAGTGGCCTCAGAGTTAACCCTGCCCAGTCTGCTCCTCCTCCCTCCATCCCCATGCTCAGGCCACCCCCTCAGTGTCCGACCCTTGATGAAACCACGCAGGATGGCACCGTCTTGCCTTGATAGATGTCAGCCACCTGGTTACCCCAGCTCAAATAATACCCATTCAAAGGATGGCTTAACCCTTGGCTCTCTCCCCACCAGTGAATAACTGTAACAGCAAAGGATTTGCTCAACTCTGATTTCCTCAGTTTGGCTCTGTTGTTCCTTTGTAAACTGAAACACACACACCCCCATCCTCAATATCATCTGCGTGCAATGAAAACAGGAGAGTACAGCAACAGTGAAGGATGCCACGTGTCCTGTTGAAACAAAGGTTTGGGCAGTTTAGCAATGGAAACAGTGAAAAAATTGTAGCAATTCCTATAATCATCAATAGGGCATTTTAAGATTGTAAGCCTCGGAGAGATTTTAGCAGCAGGTTTCACAACTGCGAGAACTGGTAGGAAAAAAAAACCAACCACCTTCCATTTCATAGATGTTTTCCCTAGAGCATAGCTAAGAAAGAAATAGAAACACTAGCAAAAAGATACTTTCGTGTCTGAGGAAATTACCCTGGTCCCCTGATACCTGGAACTGCTTTGGTTTTCTTTCCCACCTTGTCACTGTGCTGAGATCACAATGACGGTACCAGCCAAGGGTCAGAGACGCTGCGCTGCGGCACGTGGGGGGAAAGGGAAATCATGAAAACTATCAGGAAAATATTTCTGTGCATCTCTGCTAATGGCCATGGAGGGAGAGATAGGGGTAAGGGCATCACCTGTCACAATGTCACCACTGCCACCACGTCCTGGCAAATGAGAGTCCCTAATTTATTCCTTGTTTCCTTCCAGGGATGGACCAGCCTTTTGCTCTCTCCCACTGCCACCCTCCTCCCCGCAGCAAGCAACATCCGTACCTAGAAGGGGAAATAATAGGTTTTTTAAATATAAACCCAAACCCTCATTTGAATGGTTAATAAATGGTGTCACCTTAAGTAATAAATGGAGACACCACAAAAAAATTGAAGACAGGCAAAAGGCCTTTAAATAGGACAAGGAGAGTTTTGCAGATCTATGGGTTTAAGTACAAAGCATTACCTTTCCTGTGCCCACTGCTGTGAATCATCAGGCAAGGAATTGTAAAAGAGGTCAAAAATTACGTTGCAATAATCCATTATCTTTTTTATTTTGTATTCTCTTATATTCTATATTTATATTTATATTCTATATCTATTCTATATATTTCATATAGATATAGAATATAGACTATATATTTTTTAAAAGGCTACAGTTATTCATTCAATAAACAGCGCATGCATATCTTGAAAGCATTAAAATATTTGAGGGACAGAGAGCAGAGCAGAAATACAGGTATTTCGGGCATTGTTGCAAATAGTCTTCATGTTTTTATAAAACTTCTGTAGATGAATTTAAAAAAAATTGCCAGTCTTTCCAGAACATCTCGGATGCTGATCTAATAACAGCAGTGCCCAATTTTTCTTTATTCTTTTAACATACCCAGCCATTTTTACGTGGAGGGCCTGTGACCTTATAATACAAACAAGGAATTATAAATCAGGTGCAGCCGAAAACATTCAATTGAAAACAAGCTAGTGACATGAGATTCTAAGTTATATCCGATTTTAAAGCTCCTAAATATATAAAAATTAATTTTACAGAGTCATAAACACAGCTGAGTTGGGCACGCTAATTGAGAAAGGATGAGTAAGATCTCTATTGAACCATTAAACTTGAAATCTGTGCAAAGGAAAGGAGATACGTTTATCCATGGGTGCTGTTTAAAATTCCTTCCGATTTATCTTTGGCCAGAGCATCTCTGTGCACGGTAACTGCTTATTAAATATCTCCTCCTGACGGGAAGAATGGATTCACAGCAGGACTTCTAGGCATCCAGACCAGACTTGTTAAGTGGTAATTTCTAAATGTCTTTTTCTGCCGCTGTGTAAAACCAGATACGTCCCAGAAGCTGCAAAAAAAAAGAAAGCAATCCCAACTTTTACTTGCTGTTCCTGAAATCCGTTAGTGCACAGATACAGCCCTACACACGCCTGAGCAGGGACACGGGCAATTCTCTTTCCCATCTTTCAGAAGCATCCAATGCACAGAAGCCCTCCTGCATCCATAGCCCACACCAGCTCACCTGGCTACTCTGCTATTTCATATGTCAAACAATTTACAGGAAACTAAAATATAGAAATATTGTATCATATATATTGACAGTTATTTATACGGACAATTTTATAACTATATATTATCATATATCGTTATAACATTCTATATGGTTATATATATTTAATTGCCATATTATAGACATTCTTTTTATATTATGTGTTATATACTATAAATAATATATACATATGTTATTTTATACATATATATTGACAGTTATATAGATTGACAGATACCTATAGAAAAAAAAAAAACTCTGGGGAACGAAAAACTACTTTCAGGCAGCATAAGTACTTCTTGCTTGTATTTCCCTGGACTTCATTGAATTTCATTCAATAAAGCAGAAATACCAATATATTAAATTTCTGGTTTATATAGACAAGCGATGGTTTCTTTAATATTACTGTAAATTTTATTTAATATTATTTCTGGTTATTAAATTTAATATTATTTGCTGAAATAACAAGTATTTATGTATATCAATATAACTACATTGCATGTACTCGGGGTGAGATCTGCACCTTCTGTGGAATTATATACAAATATTCGTTATTCCAGCATTCATTTAACTGGAACACGTACCAGACCAAGTTAATACATTTGTATAAGGTTCTCCACCACCTTGCTATGGGAAAATTACTTTGAGTTTATACACCAGTGGCTCTTTCACATGAAACAAAACTCTCCCTGTGCTTTAAACATTTGCAACAGGACAGGAGGTTTAATTTTCCTTCCCTAGACATTCGTTTTTTCTGCTAAAGTTTGACTTCTCATTTAGCCTTTAGGCATATGGAGGGGAAATGCATCACGCTTTTAAGCAAAGGAATATCATTATTACTATTTGCTCTTTCTGATCTAGTTAATAAATTAAAAACAGATGTGAAACACTCCAAAAAATCCCAATGATGGCATCAGCACAGATTTTTTTCTCTGCCAGGTACAGCGTATTTATGTGCTGTTGCATGAGGGATTTCACACAATCAACTTATTTCGTTCATTTAGCATGAAAACCCAAAAAACCCCAAGACGAGTCACTCATGGAAAGCAGATGGCAGTCAATATGAAAAGGAAACCTGCCCAAATGGCAAAGCCCTCGACATCCTCTCCGAAAAGCTCCCTGGAGGGGTCAGGAGCCCTCAGGCAGCAAGGCTGACACAGGCGCCCAACCTCCTTGGCTTTTTTGGGGGTTGGGCAACAAGTAAGGGCTAAATTTCATCTTGCCCAAAGTGGCCTGAGCTCTGCATCATACAGCAGAAAACCTGGTCCTGCAGAAATCACGGGGGTCTGCAGTTGAACTTCTGCAATGTTGAGTTTTGCAAGGGTTTGAGCTTTGCTGGGGAACACCAAAAAATGCCTGATTTCCCCTGCAGAGCATGAGGAGCGATGGATGCCTCCAAAACGAAGCAATGAGCTGGTGCCAACCACCAGTACCCTGCCTGCTATGGTCAGCCCTGGGTCCCACCCCACACCTTCCTCCACCCTGCATGATGGAGCAAGCCTTACCTTACCCAAGGTGCAAGCCATGTTGTTTTTTCTGCTCTTCTTCTCTGCTTGTGGTTAAAATGTCCAGCTGGGAGGCTGGGCACCAAAATATGGGGTGCAACCAACCTCCCTCCCTGCAAGGCTGGGGCAGGGAGGAGAGCTGTGGCTTAGGAGACATCTCTGTCCCCAGAGCTACATGTGTGATCTCGCCCACCACATTTCCTGTTGCTCCCTCCCAGTGTGGAGAGCTGGGGCTGCAGGCCATATAGGCGGTGTGAAACACAGCACAAAACCTGGGTGTTGGGCAGCTGCCTCTGGGGACAGGCAGGGCATCCTCAGAGGAGCTGAGTGCACGCTGCTCTTCCAGGTTGCAGCATTGCAGAAACCACAGTTGAGTCCCGCCATATCTGACATCTCTTCAGGTACCAGCATGGGAGGAGATGTTTGGCTACTGGGGGCCCTGCAGCCAGCTTGCAGGCAGGGTCACAGGCAGTTTGAGGCCGTTCCTCAGCAAAGCTGAAGGTGCAATCGTCATCTGGCGTAAGCATGAGGTGAACTTGCTGGTTGATGTCGCTGGAGAGGTGCTGTGCTACGCTGACACCCAGGTACAGGGCTTCTAAACTTTATGCCTTAACATCAGCACCCAATGCAAAATTCAAGTTGGGATATTTCCTATCAGCCTCTTCAAAGAAATTGAGACAAAATATTCCTGAGGGCTGCAATTGTGTATTCCTGCCCTGAGGAACAAGCTGCAAGTGACAGTGCTGTTATTAAAATATATGTCTCAAGTCATCTCGATGCAGGAGAAAATGAGTCAGAGCAGCAGCGGAACTGCCATTACTGAAATAAATGTCTTTCCTCAGGTCATTTCATTTTAAACCGACTCACCCATCGCTGCCGTAGCCAGGATAATTTTGATATAATTTAGAAACGTGGGTCACATCCCACTGCTCAGAGCCCAAGCTGCCATCCCCAAGGAGATGTTGGGGAAAGGCAGTTGCCACCATGCAAATTCCCCTGGTCCCCAAACCTGGGTCCCTCCTTGCCTCCCCAAAGCTGGGACATAAATTGAGATAGTTGGCCAGAGTCAAACATCTTTCCTGGCCATTATTCCTCTTCCAAGAGGCATCCAGGGTGCCCCAGACTGTAAAATAGGGAAAGGAAAAACCCAGCTACCTTCTCTGTCCTCTCTCAGCACCAAAAGTGTCTTGCTTGAGTCTCAGGTAACCACAGATTTGTTGCAATGCTCTGTGCTGGAGGGATGAAGGGGTGTGATGCACCGAAGGAGGCCATAGCATCCTCAGTGGTGTCATTTATGGGTGAGCATACCATGGAGGAGCTGGTGATCTAGCCCCTTCTCCCTTCCCTGTGCTGCTCACGGCTGCGAAGGGAGCAAGGGAGGGTCCCAAAGGGCTGTGGAAAGACTCCTGTCCTACCACGAGCAGACAGGGACGTGGGCACAGGCCCTGCAGGACTAGGTGCTGCTGCCATGAAGGGCTGGAGCCACAGGAAGCTCAGACCATCTCCAGGCCATCACCTTCCAGCTCACGTAACTGGAGACACAGGTTGGAAAGCCATAGGCTTGTGTACGTGTATGTCTCTCCTGTATCCTGAATCTATGCATAAACAGCCAGAAAAGTTTCTTTCTCTATGCAATGGTAACTACATGGAGGTGTTGGACCCTGCCCTTTTCTCTCACTATCTGTGGTGCAGAGGACAGAGATGTTGGGAGAGCTACGGAGAACCACAGGACCCGTTCTTGGGATAAATGTCCTTGTTCAGGGCCAACAGCTAAGGAAGATTTAAGTGTGCTGCATTAAAGAATGAGAAAATTGGAAAATTAATAGTGTTTCAGAGGAAATGGATATGGAGTTTTGTAGTAAATGGCTTCCTTAAAATGACACATTGTAATGAGATCTCATAGTTAAGAATATAAAAATGACTGGTTTGGTTCAGAGCAAAGGTCCATCCAGACAACTATTCTGTCTCCAACACTGGCTATGAGCTGATGGCTAAGGAATAATAAGGACAAGACAATCATGTGTGACACTTTCCCTTAATATTCAGACTATTTTTAACTAAAAAGATTTCCTGAGTCTGTTGCTATCTATCGAGTAACCCACAATAGACCTCTCTTCCGAGCATTGTCCAGGCTCTGCATCCCCAGTGTCCTTCGGCAGGGACACCCATGGGTGAAGGACGACTTAATTTGCTTTCAGCCTCACCAGCTTCATCTCCTGCCCCTTACTTTCTGTATTGGAAAAGGCATATTGTATTGGAATAATTAATCCCTCTCCACTCCCTCCCAGCCACTCACAATTCTGGACACCTTTAGTATATATCCACTTAAATCATGTTTTCAAGCTAAAGAGTCCCAGACTGCCTACACAAAACCCATCTCAGACCTCTGATCCTCCATTTTTCCCTTCTCTGAACCTTTTCTGTCTCTACTACTCCTTTTTTGAGTTTCCTCTTTGAGATGAGGGGGTGAGACCAACACACAGCATTCAAGGTTTTATACAATGCATTGGACAATGCATTGACCATGGATTGGTCCATTGGACCATAAAATGACATAGCTGTGTTCTATTTTATATCTCATTTCTTTCCTAACTGCTAATATCTGATTTGCTTTTCCTGCCGGGTGCTGAATTGGTGTTTCCGTGGTAGTACTAGTTTTAATCCAAATTTTCACCCCTGAATGGCAATATCTGGCTCCCTATTTTATAGCAAAGCCAGGACTGGTTTTCCTTGCATTGCACCACTTCACATTCACCTACTCCAAAGTTCACCTGTCCCTGTGTTGATCAGTCTCTGAAAGATCCTTCTGCAGTTCCATATTCACAATACGGAAATACAAGTAAATTAATGTACATAAAAATAAAGTTTGCAGGATATGTTTTAAACATGAATTGTTATATGGCTACGGAGTCCATCACTCAAACAGGGTGGGAGCGGTACCTCTAGGACAACAGGTGTGGAAAGAGCAATCACACACTTCTTTTATTGGTAATGGTGGGGATCAGGCTGTTAAAAGTGAAACTCTTAACAGTGAATTTAGTTTGCTTTGTTGATGACAGGAAAGCATTAAACCAGCTGCTGGTTTTTGATGCAGCCTTCTCTCCTCCCCTCTGCCACTCCTGAACAAGGTATCGTGGCTTAGGGTTGCATCTTACAGGTCTAATTCTACAGGGAGGGTTGGCTTTTTCTCAAGTAAATGCAAAATCAGGAAGAAATAACAAGTTGTACGAGCCAGCAAAAGCTATTAATAGGACCACAAAATGGATGAAGCAAGTAATCTCAAGCAGGCGTTTCTATACATCAGCACTGTCAGCAAGAGGGGAGGATAATCAGAATGGAAACACTTCCTGCATTCCAGTAGCTGTAACCAACGATGGAAATCACAGTTCCCTCTCAAAGATGTTAATAGTAAAGATGCACAGCAATACCCTGTGCTCTGGGAAAGACCTCCTGCGCCACACAGATGGGCCCAGAAACTCCTTGAGGTACCTCCAACAGGCTTTCCTGCCCAAGGTCTTCAGGGAAGAAGGTCACTGTGCAGCAAGGAAGGAGACCAGACATGACAAAAGTCTGGGTTGACAGAGACAGGAGAAGTCAGCTCTCAGGGCTGTGGGGATAACTCCAAAGCTATGAGACCCTGGAAGGGGGCTGAACTAGGAGGACAACTACCAAACAGTGCCTTAAAACCCAACAGAAATTTGATTGTGGGAATTGGAATTGATAAATGAGCCCAGTTCACCAATTAAAGGCTACTGGAACTGCTGTTCAGACAAAAAAAAAAAAATATTATGCACTCAAGCTATACAGATATTCTTCCTTTTCTTAAAGAAAGTCTATAATCAGCATTAGAAAAAATGAAGTCTTTCTGTAGTTTTGGACTGAATCTCTGTGGTATTTAGGAGATTGGAGCTGCAGAAAATCAACCTGTCCACTGCTAACTCCAGCTGTGGCACTGGCAGAGTAAATTGTCGCAAGTTCCCAGAAGATGCCATCATGGATTGCTGATTTGCCAAATCTCTGTACAAGTGAGCTCTGCAGCATCAACAGAGAAGGTGCGGAAAAACTTGTAACACATTCAGGTCTTCTTTTATCAAACTCTCAGCTGAAGTACCAACAGCCACGGAGATTATGGAGATTTTCAAGCCAGTGATCAGGTTAAAGGTCTACACCACGGGGAGATGAGAGCGCGGGAGTGTTTGTGGTTTGCATACTGTATTTTGAGGTATGTGATGTTTACACAGAGTACCCAGAAGAGAGGGCAGTGTTGGCCACTGAATTGGAAACAGGCAGCTACAGTGGAAAAATAGCATGTGAGTATCTGGTGAGTGACAGTTGCACTTGACATTCTACAAGCCCCTTTGCAAAGCAAACCCCAGCTTTGCAAAGAAAAGGGGGGGCAGCAAGTTGCTCATAAACCACAGCTCCATTTCACACCGGAAAAGTTGTACGCGATCGTCTCAACATTTGTTTTTCCTCTGTTTGAAACAAAAGTTTGTGATTTGTGACTAAAATTTGAAATCTTCATTAAAACTTTCCATTCCTCCTTAGGAAAGAGATCCTTCAGAGGTTAACAACAGGAAGAATCAGCAACAATGAAGCAGAAACAATGTGGTGTCACAGCCAGAGTTACCATCACTGATCATTTGCAGGGATCAAGCATCTCCTGCTCATCATCAGCAACGTTGCATCATTGCCTCTCAATGGGAAGTCCTTCTGAAGCACTATGAGGAGATACCATGGGCAACAGGAACATGGACCTGACAGAGCATGGTCATCTTGCTGCTCCTTTTGGTCTACCAACCATCACAGCATAACTCCCACGTCCCAAGATGTGCTCCTGCTGCCAGTCACGCAACACCGGGAGACACCCGTGAGATGTCTGATATTACTGAAGCTGAAGAGTTTCTTACCACCATGAAAGAGTCACTGAGATCCTTCCACACAATGACTAAGAAATCAGTCATATCCAAAACTCAGCAGCTCCTCCAGCTCTGATGCCCCAAGCTGCCTCTCATTTCCCATGTCTTCTTTGTTAGATGGATGTAAGCACAGACATAATTAATCCTAAACTCACCTCTTGCCAAGCCCCATTCAAAAAAGGCGGACCCTTGTCAGTCTGTCTCTTCCCTGTGTGATTTTGTCTCTTCTCTCCTTGCTCCTGTCTCCTTCTGTTCAATTGTTTGATATTAATTAATTAAATACAGACCTAGGCTGGCCTTAGCATGTAACAATAAACCTTAGTCACGAGCAGCTTAGGTTGGAGTTCACTAGAAATCAGAGCCCTGCAACCTTAACTATAAGCAAAACGAAACTTACTGGTAGGTTTGGGAGACAAAAGAAATTGCCTTCTACAGTCTAACCAATGTGTCTGGTCTCCTGACATCTCTTGTACGATGCTCCGCAGAAGTAAGTGGTTGTCTGAGTCCTTTCTTCTTCCTTAGTCATGTCATAACTGTAGCACTACAACAGAAATTGCTAATAAAACGTTATTAAATGCTAGTGTTTCACTGATTTGACTTAGGTCCTCAGTCTAATAACGACAACTCTATTGCAAAATATCATCTAGAGGACAAACTGCCAAACCAGAGCATGCTAAAGTCAAAGAAATTCCTTAATAAATGAGCTACTCCTCCTCGTTTTGGAGTAGGTCATCAATATAAAACTTACATATACTGATCCAAATTATTTATACAAGTATTGAATTTAAATTAGAGATTTTTCAGAAGCTCCTGCTTGGGCCTGGAGCTTTTTGTAATCAAACAATTGCCATTGCAGCTGTTTTAATTGTCTTATTTGTTACTATGGGAAACAGAAACAGCTTTGTGCTAAGTGATACCTAAATATCGAAGCCAGAAAAAAAATGATCCCTGTACCAGCTAACTTATTATTTAGGAGACATGAGATGGGGACACAGGAAAGGGGAGTTTTCATCTGATCACAGAGACGTCTCCATCAGAGCTACGCTTCCCTGAATCCAATCCCTCTATGGCCAACAAAGTGTGCCCATGCTGAAAAGAGATGTGTGACAGCCCACTTGCAGCTACAGCTCTCCACTGACAAAAAGCTTTTGTCTTGCCTTAGAAGAATATATTCATTAGCAGTTTATTGCAGTCGGCAGAATGGAATAGCTCCCCCTGAAGCCGTCTCCTGTGACTCCCCAACATCGCTCTTGCCCAGCACAATGGGCAAGAGTCAGAAGAGACAGGGGCTGGTGGTATCTTCCACAGTGGTGAGTCACAAAGCACTTCAGCAAATGAAAGTATGAAGAGAAAAAGGAGACCTCTGAATGGTGACGCAGGGTATGAACCCGACAAAGGAAACAGCAGGGAAACCAGCTCAATCTGTGAGCTACGAGGACCAAGATCAAGGACATCTCTACACCCAGAAGAGTAATCTCTGAGCTCCAGCTTGGTACCCCAGACTGATTCATAATAAAATTTACCATTAATTAGAGACAAGAGCGAAGTAAGATGTGCCTACTAAGAAAGGCAGTAGCCCTTCCTGGATGATCCTTTAATTGTATAGATTCTCCCAGCACATCCATCACCACGTCTCTGAGGACATGCACTACACGCCGTAGTTAAGCATCCACGCTCTACAGAGGAGTGAGAACCTAGTCCTGACAAACATTTGATCCATCGTCATTTTCCAGCATGTTCACTTCCATTTGAATTGTACTGAAAAACGGGAATCAGGAATTTTCCTACTTTGGTCTTGGGAGGGTTGTGCTTTTGAAAATGCTTTTGAAATTTCATTTTCTGTCACTGAGTTGTAATGGTGATGGAAGTGGGGGGGCACTCACACAACAATCCTGATAGATGGCAGGAACCAGCTCACTTCAGCATCTCAGAAAACATGAGACTCGACTGTAGTCATCTACAAGGCAGGTCCATAGTTTCAGTTCCTCATCTATGTTCCTCCATCAGCACATGAAGACAAGCACTTCCCAAGAGCAGCTTATCCCGTTGTAAAGGGAGGATGAATTCTACTTAGGATAAGGAGAATAAACTGCCCACTGAAACCAGAGGAAGCCTATGCAAGTAACATCACTTGATGTCTCATCTGGACACGGCTGGAGTGTTAAGAGGCGACATTTAGTTCAAGTCTGACATTCACATTTGTTTGACGGTATTTTGAGACCCAGATCCTTGTAATGTTATTTAACTGATGAAACCTAATTTCCCTTTATTTTGCTTATCTTTATCTGCTCTATTTCAGGTAGACATCACAAGTTTCACAGCCTCATGAAAGCATGGATTTCACACATCTCAGCAGGCCTAACAGCAGCTCTCCTCACTCACCAACACACTCTGATGCCCAATGAAATAAACCCAGTTCCTAAGCCATTTTCCATAACTCATCTCTAAGTAGCAGCCACAATAGCAGTGGCATCAAAGTCAGTAGCACCTGGTTTCTGACATGCCCAAGAAAAGGGGGCTTTCTTTGCAAAGGAGTAATAGAAAAACACCTCACACAGAAAAATAAACAGCAGAAAATCCAGGAAGTGACAAACGAAGAAATAAATAATACAGTAGCCCACTGCCTCACAGTTTGGTGAAACTGCCGCCGTTGTATGTGAAAAGCTCCAGGAAGCATCACCCATATCCGTGTGCAAGTGGTCACCTGGAGGCAGCAGCAAGGGCCCTCTCTGTTGAAGCATGCAAGGGTTTTTCTGGCAGGGCGGAAGCCCCTGTGGTTAGAGAAGAAAACCACGAGATGTTAAAAAGAAAGAATGAAGAAAAAAAAAAAAGGCATATCCCTGGGGCATGGTTTTTTCTTTTTTTCGGTGGGTTTCAGATCACAGACCACCTGCCTTGCACAAAGCAGCTTTTGCAAAGCAATTGCAAAGAAGAATTGCAAAGAGAACAATCGAACACCTGAAGCACTCAGCTGCGTGCCAGCAATGCATGTGCTCAGAGATAGAACATATGCATGGATTCATGCCATGAAACACCCGTCTTGCCTGCTGAGTAATAAAATACCATGTGCTCTGCCATCCGCACGAGACCCCTTGAGTGCGTGCAAGAGAAGGCAGCAGAATCTCTGCCAAGAAACACAAGCTGGGGCCTGCAGCCAAAGCATGGGGCTTGTCCATGACTTCTTCAGAGCTGGAGCTGCTGTGAACCCCCAAACGGCTGGGAGACAGCAGGCTGCGGCAGCTGATCTTACCTCAGGCATGAGCATCATCACTCTGAATCCCTACAGAAGTCAGAGGCAAAAATCTTTAGAGGCACCATTAAGAACCAATAACAATAAATGAACCCAAATTCTGGATTAGAACTGAATTTCTTCAGAAATCTTGGGTTTTTTCCCCTTCATATTGCCACCAATGCTGAACACCGTCTCTTTACTCAAGAGGGTCCTGATGACATCACATCCTCTCCAAAGAGCGACGCAGCCTCCCAAGTCAAGCGACAAAGACCATCTTGGCTCTGCCACACCGTCCCTGTGGACGGCCACCTCTAGGAGAAGATGGCCAGGTCTCCTGTGCTTCTCCTGCTCACTCTGGGATTCTGTGAGTATGGACAATGGGGTTGTGCATCACCTTCACAGGGAGCAGCACTGAATCCAAGAAACTGGACTAAATAGTTAAAGGGAAAACAAAAAGCAAGTCAAAAAGGCTGACTTTGAGGTTTGCTCAGTAATTGTGGAGTTAAAGGTGGTCTCTCCTCAGCCAGTGTAGGACAGCCGGAGGGGCGGCTGCACTGGGAAGGGAGCCCAGTCAGAGAAGTGGTTCTAGAGGGGAGGAGAAGGGGAAAAAAAAGGAGATTTAGTGTTCTTAGTGAATAACTTCAGATAATTTGGGAAGGGGTACCATCCCCGAGAAGGCAGCTGAAAGGCAGCACCTGTCTTTAAAGCCCAAGTGGCTGAGAGCTGAGCACCCTCCACACACAGTCCCAGCAAGGACTCCAGTAAAACCTTCAGGTCGTCCAGACAGTATGGTCATCCCTTTCCATTTGACTTTGCACCTGATGGGCAGGGAACAAGGTTTGCCCGGAGGAGATGTGGCTCTTCCTGAGTGTTTACCACACAGATTTCTCTCCCGCAGGCTGCTCTGGAGTCTGGGGCCAGAGGGACGGGATGACGGTCAGGTTTCGAGGGAGAAGCACCACACACCCCCAGGTGGGAAAGCGGCTGGAGCTGGAGTGTCTGACCCCTAAGGAGGACAGTGGTGCATTCTGGATCCGCCAGGACAAGGATGGGAGCCTTCACTTCATCGTCTTCATCTCTTCCCTGTCCCGGACCACCTTCAATGGAAATGAGAAGACATCCACACGCTTTGAGGCAAGCAAAGACGGCAAGTTTTATCGGTTGGTAGTGAAGTCTTTCATGCTGCAAGATGAGGGAAACTATTTCTGCCTCATGAACAGCAACCAAGTGCTGTACTTCAGCCCTGGCCAGCCTGCCTTCTTCCCAGGTCAGCAACACCTCCACCCAACCTTGCTTAGCTCTGCCAAAATGCCCAGCACCTCCTGTCCGTGCCTTTTTTAATCAATCGCCTCTCCCACAAACCCTGTTTTCCCTGCTTGCTTGCCCAAGGCATCTTGTGATCAACCTACTGGTCCTCCTGCCAGAGGCTCCCTGCTTACTGACTCTTCTCATGGTATTGCTCCTGCCGAAAGGCAAAAACGATGAGGCAGACCCAGCATCAACTCCCCATCCCCACTTTTCCATCCCATTTATGGCTCTGAAGGGATAAGACTAAAGCAAAGCCCACCACCACTCCCTCCTTCCTCAGCTTGCATAGGTCCCAAAAGTCCTACCAACTTCAGGGTACTCAGGCTTTCTGAGGGTGGTGGCGGAAAGCAATAACTAAGGAGCCTGCAGCTCCTTAATGGGTCTTGAGAGACCCTCCTTGGGGGAGTCACCATCCAAAATGGGCTCTACGAAGTCCCCCCCAGACTTGAGCCCTACGCTGGCCACAGGAGCAGCCATGCCCTGGCAGGGGTGGGAGAGCAGAAGGGCAGGAGAGAGCTATTCTATTGTATTTCCCTTTGTATTCACCCATTTTCACTTATAGTCACCACCACAGCGGCACCCACTACACCAGCACCTGCTACCCAGCGTGGCATCACCGAAAAGGACCCCTGCCCAAGGACCCCAGATACAGGTAGCCCAGCTGCAAGGAGGGAAGGAGGGAGGGAGGGAGGGAGGGAGGGAGAGATGGGCTCTGGTCCACTGATACCAAGAGGGATCCTGCAGGAATTTTGGGATGGGGGGAGAGGGAAAAATCCTTAGAGCTTTACCAGAGTTGAATAACTGGGTACATGAGCTGGGAGGGTTAAACCACAACATTTCATCCCATGTAGGAAAGACTAAGGATAACTTAAAAAGCACAAGGATGTCTTATGACTTAGTACGTTGGGAAGAGGTGGAAGGAGGGCAGAAACCCTGGGGGCTGGTGCTGGTTTTAGCCTTGGTAGGGGACACAAGAAAACTTCTGGCTATGTGTCCTCCCTCAAGTCTCCAAGAAAATGCTGAGAGCAGCAGCACTAATGAATGCTCACTGCTGAGGATGACACCCATGCTGGGCTTGTGGACACCCCCGGTACCCATCTCTGCCTTTGCAGGCCAGAGGGACCCCTCTGCTTCATCGCCAGCCTCACTGAAAACCAGGCAGGTCCCTTGGCTCTACCACAGCTAGCTTTACACCAGCCGTGAGCACCT
Organism: Numenius arquata; assembly: GCF_964106895.1. Classification (NCBI taxonomy): domain Eukaryota; kingdom Metazoa; phylum Chordata; class Aves; order Charadriiformes; family Scolopacidae; genus Numenius; species Numenius arquata. The sequence goes on from NC_133580.1 coordinate 51,331,895, forward strand.
GGTGGACCTTTCCTCTTCTCTATTCCTGCAGAGACCAGCAAAGAAAAAGAGACAAATTTCTTCTGTGACATCTTCATCTGGGTTCCCTTGTCAGGCGCCTGCCTCCTGCTCCTCCTCGCCCTGGCAGTCACCATCACCCTGTGTCAACGTAAGACTCACCCATAGCCCCCCCCCTCCCCCCCCCCCCAAATATTCCTCTAGCCTGAAACTGCAGCCCTGTCCTTCAGAGGAATGGATCTCCTAGCTATCCCCTTTATGTAGGCACCAGATAACCAGGACACGGTCAACACAAGAGAAGGACCACTGTTAAAAATCAATGTATGTATTTTCCTCATCAGTAGGCTTAGGCTGAGAAATAATTATCAACTTCTACACTACAAGGAAGAAAAATAAATTATAAATAGAGAAAGCATTATCAAACCGTATTGGCTCTCCAATCCTTAAATTGGTGTAGCAGACAGTAAAAGTACCAGAACCTGAAACACTGACCAAACAGGGTAAACATGCTCCAGCATGGGGCTTGCAAATTCAAATGCTGAGGCAGCTTGGGCTGTAACCAAACGAGCAACTTAATTACACAGGATCAGAGACTGCTACGGCTAACGCAGTAATGCAAAATCTCTGGGTAGGCAAAAGTCCTTTGGTGAAATTTCATGTTTGAGATGTCTTTAAATTACCCTGAGCAAGCAGCGAATGCAAATGTATTTAAATCAATTTAATGCTCACTGAAATCAGTGTAACTTTTCCGATACCCCCAGAAGTTACACCGATTTCATGAAACTGGCTCAGCTTGTTTGCCTGGAACACCAAAGTGTTTTGCTGCTGAATTAACCTAACCAGATCCTCACTGACCTCACAGCCTGGAGCCGATGTGAGATGAATTTACCAGCTGACACAGTTTTAAAAAAAGTACAATTTTTCAGCATCCTTCCACCTTGAAAATACTAATCAGCATAGTCTGCAGCAATAGGAAGGAATACATGAAAAAACACTGATGAGCCACAGGAAAAAAAAAAATCATTCTTCTTAAGGGAAGTAGCTGGCAATGCAGCAGAATACCCAGAGATGGTCTAAATTCCCTTTGAAGTCACCAGGAGCCTTCCATGTGCACCAGGATTCCCCAGCGACCCGCAACACCATTAACCTACAAACGCCACTCAATGATTTAGTTCTGCCTTTTAATGCTGATGTGAATTATCAGCAAAAAGCCATTAGCTGCAATTAATTTCTGCAGCAGGCAGCCCGAGATCTCAAGGACGGATTTTCACCTTGTGCAAAAACTAACGGCTGGACATTGTATTTTGCCAAATACATCCCAAAGTAACAACATAGATGCTAAAATGGGGAAGAGCATCGTTCAGCTTGGTTGCGTGCTGTGTGGCATCATTGCCACTCACCTGTTGCAGAAATCGATTGCTGCCAAGGGATTTTTAGCAACATGCCAAAGTCACCGGAGACAGCAAAAAAAAAAAAAAATTAAAAAAAAAATTCCCCATCAGCATTCCCAGGCTGACCCTGCTACTGTTACTCACATGAAAATTTAATTAATGAAAGAATCTAAGTGGACTGCCAGGGGAACGCCAGCTGCAGCACCGCTCACTTGCATGGATTTCTTCAAAAATAAGCTTGGTTTACCCGTTGTTAGCCTTACAGACAGCAAGCTGCTACCCAATGCCAGCCCTGCCTTAATGCAGTGTTTCTTTACGGAGCTGTGACTTGGCATCTTTGAACTGTTTTCTTTTTCTTTTTTTATTTTAGGAACCAGAAGACGAAGATGCAGGTGTAAAAGGTTAGTAAGTGGCAGGTGCTGACATTTTTCTCTTAAACTCAGCAGCATCTCACCCTCAAGTGATAAAGCAGGCAGGTGCCAAAAAGCCATCTAAAAATTCTTCATCCAATATACGATGGATGGGAGGGGACTGTGTAATGAATTAAGGGCAAAAAAGAGAGATAAGAGTCTCTTGTCCTGTGGGGTTGGGTTTTTTTTTTTAATATTAAGTAATTTAAATCACAGACCACTGACAGTGTAGCAGATACTAAACAGAAAGACAAGAGGTGTTTGTGGCAGCCTAAGAAATTTGTGCAGGGAAGTGCTGGGAAAAGCTGGGCTGCAAGAAAGTTTGGAACAGGATTGTTCCACTTCTGGAGCCTTATTCTTTGCAAATCAACCACCTTTTTAAATCAGATGAATTCGTGTTCCTTGTTATACATCCATGGGTCTCATAGTAAAAAAGTTAATAGTTTTTTAGTTGTCCAAATTAATATGATCACTCAGAAAGAACCTCCCTCCTCCTCCATTAACAGAAAATGGACACCTACAATTTAAGGTTTTTTTTCTAAAGGCAGAACACATCAGAAATCAGTGCCTGAAAAATAACGATGATTCAGGGAAGAAGCACTGAGTGGCAATGCCTTCTGCCCTTCGGGTGCAACGTTTCGCCGTGTATGTGGGAATACAGCCGCCCCTACAGACCTGCATTTTCTTTTGCCCATCTGAAAAAGGGAACGGCCTGTCAATTTTTACAACGGATTTTTATTATACCCAGCGCTCTCCTGATGCTCACCTGGCTTTCCAACGGCTAAATGATAACGAAGTGCTCTCGCAGCCTTGTTTAGGACCATGCTTGCATTCCTCACTTATCTCAGTCCCTGTTGCCAGCCCTGCGCAAAGATGTTCTGTCCCTAAGGAGAAAAACACGCTGCAGAGCTCTTCAGGTTTGCCCTGATGGAGCAGTTGGGTTACAAGCGCCTCAGGAAATCATCTCATCAAGGACAGCTCTCCTTCGGCAGCCTTCTGGTTTAAGCAATTGTAACGTATTTAAGCTTTTATTTAGAGAGGAAATTCCTGCTGCTCTGAGCAGTTCCCAGTTATTGAAATTAAGCTTTTTGGAAGTTAATAGCGTAATTCACCCAATTAAAGAGCGCCTCAGGATCTGGCCTGGGATTTTTGCTGGCAGCTGAAGGATTCATTTTCCACCACAAATTAATCTTCAGTGAAAAGGATGCCAAATCTCCAACTCATTAAATCAGCATAAAACTATCAGTTGCTGGATACCAGTAACTTCCATCATTTCTGGAACATGCTGGTAGTCTAGAAAGCCTCCTTTTAAACTTCTCTGCAGGAAACTGGTTTGCAACAAGAAAAAAGTCTTTATGAACTGGTAACAGCTTCCCGAACTCCAAAAAAACCCTGAGCTTTTCTTCCCATTTCAGCTCCCAGCATTCCTGAGTGTGGAGAAAGGCCTGATGAGGGCAGAAGCATGCAGAAGTCAGAGGCAAATTTAAAAAAACAAACAAACAACATTTTTTTTTTTTTAAAAATTAGTGTAACAATTGATTAGCGGTGTATCTTAAGAAAGGGGATTTAGGAACAGTTTGCAGCCTGCTCTTTGAGGTCCCTGGCTGCAGATCAAGGCTAAGCAAGCTGATCAGCAGCCATACATTAACTGCCTTCTTGTTCCTTTTACATTAAAGTAACTCAAAACCTTTCTCTCTCTCTAGACCTGCCAACGGGAAGCCCAATGCGAAAGCCAGCATGCCAAGCCGACACGTATAAGCATCTGCACCTTCTGGATCATCCTCTGGGAGCTGTCACTGCATAAGTCCATCACCTACGTTATCTATACTGCTACTAATTCTGATGCACTCTGCCTTGACACATTTGAAAAGAAAGATGGAGCCGACACATGGACAGCAAGCAGGCACTTTTTCTGTGAACTGCACGCTAAAGCACAACTCCTTCCAAAATCTCAGTTTTTGCAAATTAATTCCCCAGGCCAAATGCCACTTCTGTTTCCAATGACAGAGCTCTGTGGTTCAGGCAAAAGAAACAGGTCCATCTCGACGCTGACATGTACCAGCGATAAGCTGATGAGAAATAAGGATGTTAGCCAGATCTTTCCTCAGGAGTGTGTAATTCTTCCTAAAATGCAGCTAAATGTTCAATTTGCTACAAGATTACTCAGAAATAAAACCCCTCACCTAACAGACCCTCTTTTCTTGGTGCCTCGTATCTGCTAGGAGTTTTACTGGTTCATCTAATATAACACAAAGCTGCACGGAGAAGGTAAATACTGATTAAAGGGCCTTGCTTTTAAAGTTCTTACGGCCCGGGGGGCTAAGGTTTACTGTTTCCCTCTTGCTATCCTTGTTCTGCTGCTAGCCCCACTTCCACAGATTTCAGAGGTTTTGCCTGAGCAAGGAAGGTGGGATTTTCTTTCTTTCTGGAAGAAAGGGTTGAGTAGTGAAAAAAAAGTCTTTGTCACTTGCTTTGTTTAAGCAAGACTTTCAGCCTACCTTCCTGCGACATGTTCATTGACTACAATGAGTTCTGTTTTTTCTGCTCTGTATTTGATGTAAATATTTCCTTACTACACTTGCACATCATGACCTGAGAAAAAAAAAAATAAAACAATGGTTTTAGTTTGACTTACTAAGTTTTATTTCTTTATTCAGTTCCTAGACTCAAAAACACTAAAATCCTTCATGCAAATAATAAATGAGGGTCTAAGGAAGTCTTGGGTAAGGGAAAAGGCAGTGATTCACATACCAGCCTGAGCTTTAAGATGCCAAAGCTCAGCTTCCAGCTTACCACTGCCTAAAATGATCTAAAATTATTTTCCCAGGGACTTGCAAGATGGGCCCCATAACACTCCCCCGTCCTAAGGGGGTGAGAAGGTGGATGAGATAAAGACTCAGAAGGTATTCCAGTATTCTTGGCAAGGGGCTGATAAAAACCTGGGAAAAAAGGAATGAAAGAAACCCTTTGCTAGTCTCTTCCTCTGCAAACTGGGAAGGAGAGAAATTCAGAGAGAAACAAAGTTCTTCCAAACTTAGCTTTTTGTAATTCTTAAAAAAAAAAAAAGACTAGAGAAGTGTATCTAAACAACAGCAAGCAAATACTGAATGACAACTATATATATCTACACACACTATAAGGAAAAAAATTAACAAAAAAGCCTTAACATTGAAATGTCTGTGAATTCAGACTTTAAGACACATCCAATCTATTAAGGGTGGCCTCGTTCAACCGCCAGGTGCAAAGCTGGGGAGAAGCGAGGGTCTTGCCACACCTGCAGCGCCAGACTCTGCCCCATCACAGCCGTCACCAATGTGCAGCTGCATTTTCACAACATGAAGCAGATCTACTCACCAACCTGTTTTGAGGCACACTATGTCCAACCTTTAGCCCCATTTTAATGTGTTATGGTTACCTAAATCAGTTTGATCTCATCCTACAGTCACCTCTAACTCATACCTTTTCTCTCTCTTGTGAGAGCGTTAATTTTACCATTAGCTTGTCCCAGAGTCTCTTGTTGACTTAGTTTGAGCTAAAAGTTTTCACTAATAAAGCCTTAACTCAAAAGCATTTCTGCAAAACAGTTTACAAGAGGTAGGAACATCACTACCTCACTGGTAGGATTCTCTACAGCTCTTTCCTCACTGTTCTCAATCTGGTCTACATCATGCCACGTTCCTGTAACCCAGGCTGCCAGGCAATGCTCCTGCTGATCTGGTACTAACCCCCCCCCAAGCCTAAATCCTCTTCCAACAGATTGTCTCCACGCTTCCACAGTGACCTTACAGCTCTTTTGAATGGCTTTGTAGAAAGGTGGTGAAATGATCTGACTTCGTATGTCTATTGTTGTTTCCCCACAAAAGGCCACATATTATACACGAGAAGCATTTCCTTGAAAATGCATTTTCTCTAGCACAATAGTTGAACGTGGCATGTGACACACACCAAGATTAAACGCATAGTGTCAAACATTGAACAGAAAACCTAGCAGAAGTGTTTTTCTGTATTTTGCTCCCTGTAAGCTATGCTATTCTTTCAAATGAAATATTATTTCATGATCCGCAGGTTAAATATTTATTGCTAGTTCTACTGCTATGAGAGCCTACAGAGGTCAATCCTATAGTGTAAAACAGGATATGGGTATTTAAAAATCAAAAAGCATTTCAGTAAGATGAACACATGTACAACAATTTCCTCACCACAGAAACTGCATGGAATCCTAATGCAGGATAAACAGAGAAAAGTAATACCCTAAGCAATGTAAAATACATCTATTTGGGCATTAGTAGCTACTGGCGTTACTAATAGCGATGCTCCACTCCGCAGTGCTGCACTGAGAACCCCCATCCTGCAGCAAGATCGATGCAGCCAAAGCCCTCCTGACACCACAGATGAAGTTAGTGAAGAACTGGAAGCAGCGTATGTTCGGGTTTTGGTTTGTTTTGTTTTTTTTTCAGTAGTCTTCATTTGCACAGGAAATCAACATCTAGAAAAAAAAAATTACAGCACCGACAGTTGCAATTAACCTTCTGAATACAGCACAAAATCCACAGCACAGTGGAGGCTACAGACTTTTGACCTCTAGTTCAGAATCACTGAGCACCATCGATCTCTTTTAACCCCAACGCCAAACTGAGGAGGCACTGGGATGCCTCCCGTCTCCTTCTACACACTCTGCAGGCCACAGTTCACCTAGTGCCCTAGGCTACACCCTGCTCAGGACCCAGCATCCAGGTATCACAATCCCAGATAAACACTGACCATCACACAACTAGGCCTGTGGCAACTAGGGTCTACCGGTTCAAGCTCTGGTTCCACAGCCAGATGCCTTAAAACAAACCAAAGAGGAAACCTCATCCTTGAAGATAATCAGAGACTTCGTTCATAAATTCATGAACTTAGCAAGTTTCCAGCAGTTTCGACGCTCTGAAGAAAGGACTTTGATGTCAATATTGCTGTCTATATAGCACATTCCCTCTTTAGAGGGTACCTTTCACATAAAAGAAAGCCCAGTTAACAGATACATTACAAATCCTGCCTGTCAATTTCTGGGCAATGTCATCACAGCTGTAAGCTACGAGGGCAAGGCTTTTTACCGGGTATAATCAAGCTATTAAAAATACATGACTGCTCACTGAACTCTATTAGCAGCTTTCAGCTTCTTCCTTGTTATCAATCAGGCATCATCTTCAATTCTTTACTTCTGTTCATGTCCTTGCATCTCTTTAAAACACAGACCATACTGGTCTCATTTTGGTTCTTAGATCTGTAGGTGACCAGAGATGTACCCTCCAAACTGCATATTAAGCTTGGCTGTAAAATGCATATGAAGTATCAGTGGAAATATTATCCTTCTGTACCACTGTAACAGATATCTTGAGTTAACAAAAACCTATTAAGAAATTGATTTTAAAAGCATTTCCAACCCTCCACCTGTGGACTTTATGGAAGATACTACAAGTACATGTCCATGGACTGTTGTCCATCTCAGGATACCGAGGAGTAAAACTTGTTCATCTGCCTCTTTTTCCATGGGCTTTTCTATTTGTGAACCACTGCAATTTAAATATGTTTTCAAAATACATCAGATGCACTGGACAGAACTGCTGTGATTCAGCATTTGCTACACAACCAGCAAAATCACCTCTGCAGAAGGACAGACAGCTGAGGGAACAAGAGGAGGCAGCTTGGGGCACGTACCAGAGTAAGCGCTCACTCTTCTTTAGTCACTACCCCAAGTTTCATGTTGAATAACCCCAAAATGAGGAACACCTCACAGGCAGACATATCCACAAGAAGTCTGCTGCAGACCACCAGACTGACTTCACCAAGGAACCCTCCAGCAGAGGCGGTGATGCAGCACAGCTCTCCAAAGCAAGACTGAGCTTCCTCCCACACAGTCCCATGATTGATTCATCTTCTAGTTCAGGTCAGCTGTAGCCACCACTGCGTCTCAGATTCAAACCTGTAGCTCAAGAAAGCCTGCTAAGTTTTTTATTTACATGTACTGCTGAGGAACAATATTCTTTATAATCAGCTTAGTAAGACCTGAAATTTTCTTCACAAGACAAACGTGTACCTCTGCGTTCCTACTAATAAGCAACCAATAGAAGGTGACACCCAAACCACATCTCTTGCACCAAAACCTTAATAACCAGATGCAAATATCAGTGCAGCAGTGAGAAGGGAAGGAGCTGAGAGCAACCCCAGCCCTGCAGTAGAGGTGAATGACTGACACAACATGAAGGCATGTAGATGCCTCCAACAAATCAAGCAAGTTCAGAGCAAACTGGCTGAGTTTGTGGATGTAGAGCAGCAATGACTGGGCAAGAACCCTGGCCTGGTGCTTGCACCTATAAAAAGAGAAGGACCAGTTGAGCTGGAGTCTAGAGAAGCAGCTCAAGGGTGCTTGTTTCTCCACACAGGAAGCTGCTGCTGGCCAGGCTCTACAGACCTGACAGCTCTTTGCTAACAGGGTGTGGAGGAGGCTCTAGGTTACATGGTGAGGCGACTGCACTGGGTGCAGAGACAAAGCCTGGAAGCTGTTTTGGGTTAATACGAGGCAAACAAGAGTCTGACATAGAATGACTTTCAAAGAGAAGTGGAAGGAATAAATTTGTTCAGAGGTTGAGGGTTACCCAATTGTGGAATTGCTCAAAACTAATAGGGAAGTAGCTTAAAACTCTCAGTAGCTGACGGGCTAAAGGCAAACAACCTAGGAGTTAACACTTAATAGTGGAAAGAGTAAGAGCTGATTTACAATTTAAGCATAACCTCAACTAATAAAGAAAAAAGGGTAAAAGATGGTCAGCGAAAGCCCTGTGAAGCTGAGGGAGGCTTCAGATGCCCCCACATTTGTTGCCTTTGTTAGACACCTGCTTCTCCCCCATCCAGTGCTTCACTTATTCTGAAATATTTTCAGAGTGATAAAGGGTTTTGATGAGTTAAACAAGCCCCAGATAAATAATACAGCCAAGATGACCCTAGAAGGGCCAGTAACTGGACTGGTCAGTTAAAGTCACTTTTTGTGACTGTCACAAGTATTTGACAGACGACCTGTCACAGTGAAGGTAGACCTAAGCTCAACCCAGACTCCTCAGACTAAAGCTGTGGTGCATGTTGTGCAAGTGCTTGGAAGCCACCCCACAGAAACCATACCCTTACTGCTGTTTCTGCACCATTCAAGGCAGAAAAGCAGAATAAAGGTGAGGAAAGAGTTACAGAAATTTCTGGAAGAACAGTAAATAGTGAAACATGACCTTCTTGTAACTAGGTTTCTTCCTTCTGATTCATCTGAAATCAAATCTGTTTGATGTGCAGGGTCAGCATGACCTATCCATCACTGGATTCCCATCCTGAGCTGTGCTGAATAAACTGGTAAGTACCACTTTTGTCATGGGAGAACTATCACATCTGCTTGTGCTCCACATTCCTGGAAACCTCCTGCATAATTTAGAAACCTTGGAAAATACTGGAATTAACCATCAGTTCTGAAGGAAAAATTGTCAGTCAAAATAGCTGTGTTTGTGTATTTAGTTCCTCCCCCCACGTGCAAATGTCTCAAGGACGATGCTTAAGACTTGAACTGAGACACTATTTGCATCTTCCCCATCCCTTTGTTTCTTTAGCCAAAGTAAAGAAAAACCCACAGCGATACCTTGACACTTAGTAAGAAGGAAGAGACCAATAGCAGTGTCACTAAGTCTGAAAATAAACACAAGTTAGAGGAAACGCAGGAGAAAAGAGGATATCCATTTCAAAGGCTAAATTCAGGTGAGCTTTGCTCACTCCAGTCCAGGTCACAGAACCCACCAGCTTCAGCACTGAGTCTTTGTTCCAGTCTGCACTGGAACTGTGCTGTTCAGCTACATTTAAAACAACCCTCTAGAAAGTGTAAAAAACTCTTAGTTCTAAAGTGAAATAGGACCTGGGCAACGCTACCAGGGATTTTGTATTTGAATACACAGATACAGCTGACCTGTAAAAACCACTACAAGTCAGTGTGATCTGAAAACACCAGTTCCTGTATATAAACCCAGCAGGATTCAGTAAGAGCTTACAGTAGGCTCTAAACAACTCCAGTTTCCATATTTCCCTACAGGACTCCTCATTTAATGCAAACATGAAGTCATAAAGGAATATTAAGTCACACTTCTTTCACATATATACACTTTTGTAAACCACTTCCTTTATATATATATATATATATATGGGCTTGAATTAAATCAGCATAGTAATGTAACACTACATTACAGCTTTACTCACTACAGATCATTGCTTCCACTGATTTTTTTTTTCTTCTATTCTCAAAGCACTTTTCCCTACACTGCAGTTTCTTATTTACAAAAAGAAAAGTGCAAGAGTTGGGATGGATTAAAGAGCATGAATTTCCACCCCCTAGAGATAAATTAACCTCTGCAGTGACAAGCAGAGAAAGAAAAACAGTCTCTGGCAGCAGGCAAACAAACCTTGCAAGGAATATCAAACCCAAACTTACTATGTTAAGCTTGGCGAGTTGGCTCTCAGTAGTCATAACTAACTTCAGCCTTAAATTTTAGCAGCAGCCACCCTGTAAAATGTTAGGGAGAAAGTAACTGGTAACACATAGCTTTCACTGCAGCTTCTACACACATTAATTAAGCTGACTTACAGATAGAAGACTGAAATCAATACAGTATTTCAGTAGAGAAAAACTGATTTTTAATGGGGAAGATTTGTTTTTCAGCCATGTATACTATACTCACAATGTGTAGTCATCGCAGGAAGAGACTTTCCCCAATTCAAAAATACTTCACAAAGCAGCTGATCATCGAGAGTACTAACAGGAGGTGAGGACATGAGCTCTGTGTTAATGACAGTCATAGCACTACAAAAGTGATCACCACTTTTTGAGATCAAAAAGGCTGCGTACTATTTTCGTTTCCTACTATCTGTTTTTAAGGTTTGATTATGCTTTATACCACAAGTCAGACTTGAAACCCCACAAGAACATATCACAACAGACTTCCCATTAAAGACATTTACTAAAATTCAAACTCTATTATTATTTAGATAGAATTAAGGTAATATGTCTATTAATAGACATAGAAATAACACTACTAACAAGCCACTGCTATGGAAATTGTATTTATAACCATCCATTACTTTCGTGGCACCTATAAGCTAAACGTTTTATATGAGCACGGTCAAAAAAACTCTTGGCTTAGGCCCACCGACATTACTAGCTAGCGTGCTTGCTGCTGCAGAGCTGCTGCTCTGACACATTTTGCGAAGGGGGGTGGGGTGGGGGGGAAGCAGCAGTCGCAAGCCCAATGCAGCACCCAGGAGTGACACAGTGATCTCGATACAAATATAAATGTGCTGAGTCTCTTTACTTTCATTATGCAGCAATCTCATTAAAAGGCACTGGCTGCACAAAGGGACTAGTTAAAGGCTTCACAAGCTGGTCCGAAAATGTAACAGAGCCAGACCTCAGACAATGCTATAGCTTTAAAATCAAATACTTTTTTTTTTTTTTTTTACTATGGATATTCCCAAACCCTGTTAGAGAAAACGTATGCATAGCAGCTAACTGTATTTTAAATATGAAAACTCAGAGTATTATTCACTTTCACCCATGCAAGCGCTTTCTCTAGTTACGAGAAGTGTATCAGGCATTAGTAGAAGGTAACTTGCATCGCCTCAAAGGGCAAACTGGATAGCTTTAACAACCAAAACGCAGATATGTTTCACAAGCGCCCAGCACAATATCCCATTACTGTAAGCACATAAGCATTCTATTATAGAATGCTAGCATCATCTGTTGGTGGAGCTACAAAACTGCAAGCAATTATTTTTAAGTAAACATACAGAAAGCTAGGAAAAGAATTGCAATTATCTGGTGAAAACAGCTGTGGATCTATAATATGCACCATTTAAAAGGGAAAACAGGACCACTGTATTAAAAACATTCTAGTAGGTAAGTTGAATTGGTACTCTGCTGCCGTTTACTAACTGTGCCATTTTTGTACTCTAAGCAACTGTATCAGAGGCACTATAACACTAACCAGTGTTCATACCAATGCCAAAATACCAGCAGTGTAACAGCAAAGAGATGTAGCAATTACACCTCAGGGTGGTTTGGGGCTTTTTTTGTTATTATTGTTTTTAAATAGTCCATATGCCTTTTCATTTAAATCCAAAGTATTACGCAATTCCACTCAAAAGAAAATATTAAAAGCAATTTCAGTAAGACTAGGAAACCTACATGGAAAATAATATCCTCACCCGTTTATTGTTGATTTTACCACTTGGTAACGCGGTTGTTTTGAACTCAGTGTGAATACAAGTTTTGCAGAAAAATTACACACCTGCATTTTTCACATGTATCAAACACATTTAAAATTTAAAATTTGTGTGCCTTGACTTGCTCCTTTTAATGTCTCTTTAGGGATGTCCACTGTCACTGATCCGATAGAGTCCAACTCAGTCTCTCAAGTCAGGTGACATAGAAATTCAAAAGGTGTAGATTTCTCAAAGACGGTCTTCTCTGTAGTAGTGCATTGTGCTAGTGCATTCAACCAGTGTGTCAGTATTCAACCATATAAGCTTGGGCTGTTGGTTTTTTTTAAACTACACAATACAGAAATATAATTTTACATGTAGCTTTGCATGCCTTATGGCTGCTTGCCCTACTATAGGACAGTGCAATAAATACAAATATATGCACACTAGAAAAGATTTAACTGCCATGATCTACATCTCGTTTATGAGTACAAATTAACCTAGTCAACAATATGACAAATTTAGCAGAAAAAGTGGCAATGGCAGTAATAGTCTACTACAAAAAACAAGGCTAGAAGCAGTGTTCTCAAGCTACAGAAAATTTGCTACCTCCTAATATATGATGTAGGGCCCAGTTCCGCCAAGTGCAGAGTCGTGATCAGTAGGTTGCATCAGAACATGCTTTTCCCCATTTAACAATGAATACTTCTACAATTTATTTGGTTTTGATAACTGTTTATAAATAGCACACTATAATGACTATTAAACTATACAGCAACATGACATTTATAGCCTAATCCTGAATACAAAGTTCAAAGAACATGACTACAAAGGCCAGAGAGCAAATGTCATCGACTAAAAGCATTTCCACTTCAGAATTTATTGAATGTTCTCTTACACAGACACTTCTCGATCATGAAATCAAAGGAACAGGATTTCCTATTCCTTCTCTGCTCCAGTAGTAATTTAGCCACACATCACCCTTATAAATTAGTGGTGGATTTTAACAGGTAGCCCCTTGGGGCTATATATTTTATATACTTTATATATATGCACATTTACTTTGAATTCTATGTAAAAGTTGAAAAAATGTTTGAAAGAAAAACTCAGAATATATCACAGCTTTTTCAGCAAAAAAAATACAAATTAGTTTTGTAACCACTATTCAATTTATCAAACTTTTTTTTTTTCTGAAGTATTTACCTTTAATTATGTACACATTACAGGAAATAAAACTTTTTCCACAAACATTCTCTAAGGTGACAGTTATCAATAGAATGATAGAATAATAGCGGGAATAATATGAAACCAATGGGGGTGATAAATTTCTGCTTTTAAAAAGTAAAAAGTCACCGTATAATTAAGTACAAAAACCTGCATTGAATGACAACTGCTGGTGTAGTAACTTGATCAGGTATGGAGACCAAGAGTATAGTAAAGCCCTATGGTAATAATATTTCTGTAGCATTTCCACTTGGTATGTATATACTAAATGTTGGCAAAGTTTCTGTAGCATTAGCTTATACAAACATAGGAGTCCTCAGTCTGCTGCATAAAATGGAACAAGTGTGTTTTAATTCTCCTGAAATGCACCTGAAATCCAGAGTGTCACTTACAAACTGCATAATGAAACTTTTCTTCAGAAAAATATCTGTTTGGCATCTCCGGGGCTCTGTTCCATTGGACAATAGGGGCATTTTAATCTGAGGACAAAGACAAGGCATTAGAATCATGGCAATGTGCAACAACTGAGCATTACGCTTCTTCATCGGTTACAAAGGTATCAAGTTTGCAGTAATAATCCTTCCTCTTCCCCCCCCCCAGCATGAAACAAATGTACTTTTAAGGCATAACGCTTTACTTGGCTCCATTAAAAGTCACCTTTAGCTGAGAGAGACATTATCACGCTTTTTCTTCTAATTATATTCTCTCACCTTTCGCCCACACATTCCTGAATTATTAAATACCAAGAAATTACTCTTCATGATTAATCTATTATTTCTACTTCTGGATTAGGTTGTTGCATTTCAGTCATTTTAAATAGGCTGGTAGCTTTCACTTTGACTTCCTCACCATCCAGGGAGTTTTATTCTCTGGTTCCCAAAATGCTGTGGTTGTACAAGCCGCTTAGATCGGCTCCTGCAGGCTATGGCTAAAGAGGTCAGCCTGGCCTCCCCACTGAGGTCTGCACTGATCCAATTCCACCTCGTTAGCATTGATCCATTTTTCCCCATCTCTAAGTTGGGGCCTTTCAACCCCCACCCCTCAAGTTAATATTGTCAGAGCTCTGCTGTCGCTAAAGCTGATCAATGAAAGCATCAGGAATGAGTGACTGGGGACAGGAATAGTATAGCTGCAAGTTTGCTGGCTTAAAATGGCTAAAAGTCACCCACGAAGACATACCTTGGGGCTTTTCTAGCAGGGCAAAGAATGCAAACATCACTCAACATTTAGAGCATCACTTATTTTCACACCGGATTTTGCAAAACAACTTATGGCTCTAAATTAAGCTGACAGCCTCCATGGATGCTACATATATTCAATTCAAATTACTGCTGGTTCTTCTTCAAGAAAATCTGTATAGCTCACTCTCCCTCCTATTTCCTCCTTCCCAAAAGCCTGTAGGCACCCCGCTGATTTTGAATTAAGCCTCTTTGAATAGAGAAAGCCTCTATTTTGAATTATGACAACACAATGGTACTTACAACTTGGAAAATTACTCTGTTCATTGCATGCCTTCACGTAACCTCAGTTTTTACAAGATCAGAGGGTTTGTTATGCTTTTCTCCAGTGCACCAACCTGGCTTATCTGGTTTCTAAGTCATTCTCTAAGATTAACAAGCTCCCACCAATTATGTTTTCCCAAAACACACAATTCTATTCTTAAGATTTGTCTTTGTCTGTAAGTTGCTCGAAATAAAAAAATTGTACTTACTTGCTGCCATTAAACATTTTATTCAAAGCATCTCTTGATATAATATGACCACAAACTAACTTCATAGGTGGATTATTATCTGTTGTTTGCTGACGAAGAATAGGACAAGCAAATATTGAATGATACCAGCACTTTTTACCAAGGTCCACTTCAATCTGTGAAAGAAATTAATATAACAGTTTATCTTGGGAAACTACATTTCCAGCAACTACCCCTTTTAGGTCATGTCCCTTACTTAACGGATTTCACAATTCAGCTGTGAGGGAGCAAAAGCCATCGCGTGAACGCCTGACAATTTCCCAGCCAAAAATACTTAATTGTGATCTTAAAATGGTGATTTATGTTGCTTCTTCCCATCCCCAACAAAGCAGAGTATTCTGCCAAAGGAAAAGTGCATATTTTAGCATAGATTTATGCCCTGGCAAGAAAACTGAGCTGATGACCCAACAAGACTTTATTTCCTACCCAGTGATTTCCAAAATGGTTTAGATAATAGATCTCATTTGGGGGGGGGGGGGGGGGGGGGGGCAGGGAAGGAAAAAAAAAAAAGAAAAAAAAAAAGGAGAAAACCCCTTGGATTTGTTATATTAATGGTCTACAGCTTCTTGAAAGACTCTCCCTACAGCTACATGTCCTGTCAATAATGCAGTGTATCAGAATCATTTTTCACTACCAACACAGAAGACACTGGTACAGCACAACTCTTGCCATCAGGACCAAATGATTTCAGAAAGGAGTATCTCACAGAGAAGAATGAGTTTGTGACTTCAGGAACCAATTAAGAACTGCAAAAATCACAGCTTCTGTACCTGAAGCTCCTGGCTCTGATCAGTCCTCAGTTCTGACAGGTTTAACCTTCAGCAAAATCTGACAATATAACCTTGTCACAGTATTTGCACGATGAAAATAAGGCTTCCCATCCCCGTACTGCCTTAGCAATACATGCTAGAGACTCTTAGCATGTACTGAGACCTAAGAGACACTTAGGTTCAGAAAATGCAAGGAGGCATATATGTATTATTAAGTGATCTGCACCTGACAGCAATCTTTTCCCAAATGCTCCTTAGCTAATCATTCCAGTCTGGACGGCAGGGCATGAATCTGCCACACTCGGAGGTTACACGCTCAGTGTTACAGAAAACACAGCTGGGAGAAACTCACCACACATACTTACACTGTAAATTAATCTCTTCCAGCTACAATCAACGAGGCTAACTCAGTTCATGCCCAGTTTGCACTAAATGGGTTTTCTTTCCAAATCAGGAGCAGGCCACTAGAGAGCTGCACACACCCAGTAAGAGCTATAACAGGAAACTGGGGTTTCACAACAACTGAACTTCATTTCAACTGACACAAATGAGTTGTGCTGGAAGCATAACACACAGGATCCCAATTCCATTCCCATGTCCCCAGCTGTAGCACTAATTCTTTCACGTCCTATCTGCCTGATGAAGAGTCAGCGCAAAGCAACACGAGGACAGAGCTCAAGCCTAGCTAGAGGAAGTTAACGTTTTTAAGTTAACGTTTTAAACTGCATTTCCTTTCCAGTTACAGAGAAACATCTCATAGGTTCAGTGTAAGGATAAGTAGCAGGTGAGAGCACCTGTTTTGTTAAGGTAATTTGATCAAAGACCTTTTCAATTCAAAAAGAGGATAACAAATGAAGGAGGGAGCAACAAATAAAACAAAGAGGTACAAACCTGACAGACAAACATAATCGCGACAGTACTAAGAAACAACCTTGTCAGTCATGCTAATTGGTAGGTCATCAAGAAACTGCAACCAAACCTGGACTTTGCAACAGATGAAAATGCAAACCTGAGGGTCTCAGATGAGAAGCGGTCAGTAGAACTATACAAACTGCAGGAGGAACATGGAGGGGAAGGGGGAAGAATGGCCAGAAGGGGTATAAAAGGGGTCAGAAGGGCTATGCCAGTATTTGAGGGTCCATGAACATGCATTTAGCAGGACCTGTGGCAATGGGACAAGGGGCAATGGTTTTAAACTAAAAGAGGGTAGATTTAAACTAGATATAAGGAAGAAATGTTTTACAATGAGGGTGGTGAAACCCTGGAACATATTGCCTAGAGAGGTGGTAGATGCCGCATCCCTGGAAACATTCAAGGTCAGGTTGGGTGGGGCTCTGAGCAACCTGCTCTAGTTGAAGATGTCCTTGCTTATGGCAGGGGGGTGAGACTCGATGACTTTAAAGGTCCCTTCCAACCCAAACTATTCTATGATTCTAGCAATCCAGAGTGGTGCATGTGTGCTTTTGCCAGTGAATTTCCATCTTCACCAGACAAAGAGGAAGGGATCTTGACTGTCTCTACTTATGTTTTATGCAAGTCCTGTATGTGGGTGCTGTTGAAGGCAGCGCCTTGTCTGTGGCAGCCTGTGTAGCCGGTCGTATCAGTGTCCTTTGTGTGTGTGCATGGGTGGGTGTCTGTAATTCATGCTCAGCTTTGCTACTGGCTGAACCAACAACCGGGAAAGCAGCAGGTACCTCCACTAACCTGGGACGGAGAGCCCCAGGTCTCTGTACAATAGGAAGCCCCAAGCCCCAGACTGCTGGAGGTGGTAGCCATATATAACATCCATTAACGTTCAGCACAAAAAACCCCAAAACAGCAACCACCATTAGAAATCTGCCCTGAGATAGCTCAGCATCAACTCACCGGTAATTCATCCTTCTGGTTCCAAACACCTGTGCACTGCCTTTGTTCAATAACTGCCTTGATATTAATTAGAGCTGGTAATGCTACACAACCTGCTGAAAAACTGCAGAAAAAGTAAATGTTAACACAAGGTGCCTGTTAGAAAACCAGCATTTCTCATATTTTTACTTTAAAGGTTGCCTGGGACACAAGAGTGTTGTACTACTTCATTCAGTTCTTGTCTGTACGTCTAAGTTCCCTTCAGGTATAACAAGCAAGAGTTTTGGGGCAGGTGATCAGTTACCCTGCATCTTAGGCTAGGACCCTCACGGACTGTATTCTGGACTGAAAACAACAGTTAATCTTATAATTAATTGATTTTCTATACCGCCTACTTTGATTTTGAGCTGTAGAGGAGGAAGATGTAACGTTAGCATATATAGGTAGTTGCTCTCTTAACCATGGAAGAGCACACGCAGCCTAAGAGTTTCCACATAACCCACATGTACATACAACCCATAACCCTTTAATTACATGTAATTACCACATGAAGAAACACATCTTTCCATCTTCACCTTAAATCAAGAAAACAAATGTAGAAAAAAAAACACATAGGAAGGCAAGTGAAGGAAGGATATCACAACCTGTAACAAGAATGGCAGCACGCAACTGAACAAATTCAGTGTCCCAACAGTCCAGCCTGCTCTGAGAGCTACCCATTACCAGAACTTAACGTATTATTTTGAAATATTTCACTATGTTACAAAAGAAAGTGTGACACTGAGTTTCCACAAATTAACAGATGTTTTGATGGACTTAGGTCTAATGACAGTACCACAGGCCTGGAGATCAGCAGCAACAGAAACAGGACTTGACCTTGGTATCAGCCTGCTCTGCTTCTTTGGCTGATTATTTTTTTATTATTTGTGCAAGTTTTATTGTCACAGTCTTCCTTCTCCACTCTGCCCCTCCAGATACTTGTTTTTATGTTTCTGCAGCAATATTCTGGCTAGTTTATGTGGAAGGGATGTGCCTGAATTCTATGGATCTCTTGCCTAAGCTAAAAAACAAAACACCAAAAAAAAAAACCCACCCCAAACCAAACATACACCTCACCTCTGACCAGCCATTTTATTCCTTAACACTTTGCTTTTTGGTTATTTCATTACTGAACATTACTTGTGCTAACCTTGCAGAAAGTTTAGATAAATAGTATCTGTAGAAATAAAAGCATCACTGCTTTTTTAAGAGTATAACAACTCAAATAAATTAAAGTGGTGTCCTAGTCTTTCAAGACCCTGAATCACAGCCTCTTTTATAATGAGAGTTTTCCACTGATTCCACACAGTAACTCAGACCATGAGGTCTGTACAGGATTAGATAAACACTTGAGAAATCAGTCAGCCTTAAAAAAAAAAAAAAAGAAAAGAAGTGACTGCTACCCGTGTTCTAGAAAGCAATACATTTTATAGCAGGGATTTAACTTCAAGATAGTTTAATTTCTACAGGATTTGTAGTGCTCAAAGGTCACGTCAGTTTAGAACAGTCTTGTTTATAACAACAGTATTGATACCACCTATACAGTAAATACTTTTCAGTGCAATCAATCTCACACCAGGCACAAAGCAAGCGTCCAACCAATCCAAACATCAATAACAGGGATTTTCCACTTCACTCTTGGCCACTCACACTGAAAAACATATTATAGCATCAGAGCATGAGCAATTAAAATATAAAGGACTGCTGTTAACTTGACCGAAATAGGAAAAAGATGAAGAACCAAAAACCAGAGAAGTTTTAGATATCTATAAAACCCTTAAACTGAAACTCATAGTTAAATCGCAAAAGACAATTAATCTGAAAGTGCCTCCTTTGTTGCTTCTGTTGCATTTTGTGACAGAGGTGCAAAGAGAAGTAGGCAGCCTGACAATTTTAAGAGCTCTAAACTAAGCAGAGAAGTCTAATAACAGTAACATGCAAACATTAAAAAAAGCCAAAAAAAGAGGTAGTGAAGCTTCTGCTAAGTACCAAATCTAGCCCAGAAAGATACATATAATTTGGTTTCTATTTAATGTCTGAAATGAAAATGAGAACATCAGGCGAGTATATCAGGGAAATTGACATCCAAAGGCTAAATAGCAGCTAATCTGTTTTATCTTCAGAGAAACTAGAAGGAGATTAGATTGTATTTGCTTCACATTTCCAACAGCCTCCTACAGATTTGCATTTTGTCAGATTAGCTACTGAGCTTGAAATTGCCTCTTTCTTCTTTGCAAATGAGGTCCAGCAAACAATTTGGGAATTTTAGCAGCTGAAATCACAACATAACTCTTAAACTTTCTTCTAAGGAGAAGACAGGTAAAGTAACGTGTGGATTAAAAATCAAGATGATCAAATGCTGACAGAATGGCCACAGTTTGAGGGGTTTTTTTTTGTAGTTAAAACAGCAGTTTTAACAGTTTTCACACACTTGCTGTGCGAATAATTGGCTGATCTTCATCACTGATGTCTAAACTACAGACGCCAAACTCCACATCCATGCATGCTTCCTCTTGAGCTGCAAAGGTGCAGGGTAAAGCACAGCACAAAGCAACCCCTGATTTCTAATCTTTGCAAATCTTCTTAGATCTAATTGTAACCATACTCTTTATTTAATACAAGCTAAATGAGGCTACTTCTCAAAAGCCGTTTCTTTCATCCTTTACAAGAAAGAGAAACCAAAACATTATGTACCTGGTTAAAAGCAAGTGAAAATGAGCATACCTAACACTGAGAGGTGATTCAACTGAGAGACCCAGAAGGGCACAGGCGTC
Organism: Numenius arquata; assembly: GCF_964106895.1. NCBI lineage: Eukaryota > Metazoa > Chordata > Aves > Charadriiformes > Scolopacidae > Numenius > Numenius arquata. The sequence goes on from NC_133580.1 coordinate 51,352,358, forward strand.
TCTTGTAAAGATGTCACAGATGTCCGCCCACTGGTTGGCATCTAATAGATGAACGTACGGTGAGTTCTCTATACCTTGCCGCAGATACACCAGACTGCCCATCAAAACCTGAATATCTGTGAGGGAGCAGGAACAGTTAGTTATTTTATACTGCAAATAAAAGCTAGCGTCTACAGTTTTAACTTTTACGTGGAAAATAGGCTGACACACCAAATCAATATTACACATCCTCACCTACACAAAGTACAATTACAGCCATCACAGAACAGATGTCTACAGCTACGAGACCTCCAGTCCACTGCGGACAGACTGATCGTCTGCCCCTCTACAGGGACAGCATGCTGCCTATTCGTTTGCTTCAAACAGGTTTAGTTTTTTGTAAGCTGACACACAGAGTACACTACAAGTTAGGCTTTACTCAATTCAGTTTGATATAGTTCGCCTAACTCGCATATTGAGCGACTGACATCACCTACCTGGACTCCTGCAGATCATCTGACACTGTCCTGCATGACATCCTCGTCTCTAAATTTGAGAGACACGGATTTGACAGATGGACCACTTGGTGGATAAGGAATTGGCTAGATGGCTGCACTCAAAGAGTTGTGGTCAATGGCTCAATGTCCAAGGGGCAACCAGTGACAACTGGCGTTCCTCAGGGGTCAGTACTGGGACTGGTGTGGTTTAACATCTTTATCAGTGACACGGACAGTGGGATTGAGTGCACCCACAGCAAGTTTGCAGACGACACCAAGCTGTGTGGCGTGGTCAACACGCTGGAGGGAAGGGATGCCATCCAGAGGGACCTGTACAGGCTTGAGAGGTGAGCCCATGCAATCCTCATGAAGTCCAACAAGACCAAGTGCAAAGTCCTGCATGTGGGTCACAGCAATCCCAGGTACAAATACAGGTTGGGCAGTGAACAGATTGTGAGCAGCCCTGAGGAGAAGGACTTGGGGGCATTGGCTGATGGGAAGCTGAACATGAGTCAGCAATGCAAGCCCGCAATCCAGAAAGCCAACAGCATCCTGGGCTGCATCAAAAGAAGCAGGTCAAGGGTGATTTTGCCCCTCTAATCTGCTCTCATAGTACTCCACCTGGAGTACTATGTCCAGCTCTGGGGCCTCCAACATAAAAAGAACATGGGCATGTTGGAGTGAGTCCAGAGGAGGGCCACAAAGATGATCGGAGGGCTGGAGTACCTCTCCTATGAAGACAGGCTAAGAGACTTGAGGTTGTTCAGCCTGGAGAAGAGAAGGCTCCGGGAAGACCTTATAGCAGGCTTCCAGTACCTAAACGGGGCCTACAGGAGAGATGGGGAAAGACTGTTTATGAGGAAGTGTAGCGATAAGACAAGGGATAACAGTTTTAAACTGAAAGAGGGGAGATTTAAATTAGATATTAGGAAGAAATTCTTTACTGTGAGGGTGGTGAGACACTGGAACAGGTTGCCCAGAGAAGTTGTGGATGCCCCATCCCTGGAAATGTTCAAGACCAGGCTGGATGGGGCTTTGAGCAATCTGGTCCCAGGGCAGGGGGCCTGGAAGTAGATGATCTTTAAGGTCCCTTCCAACTCAAACCATTCTATGATTCCTCATTTTTCAAAAGTTTCGTTTCTCTTTGTATTACCCCACGCAGTAGAAAATAGCATATGACTATTCCAAGAATATTTCTGTGCATTTTTAACGCTTTATCCTGGCAGTAGGCCTACTGTAGATGTAATCTACACATTAAAGAGTCAAAAACCTCAAATTTAAGCAAATATGTAGGCGTATTAAAATATAATTTTGTACCCTCTAAAAAAAAGTTAATTCAAATTGTAAGGATTCAGGTTATACATGTTAAATACAAAAATAAGAAGCCTCTAACAAAATGAATATAATGGAGTAAAATACATTTGGAACATGATTTATATTTTACTATGAGGTGCCACATCCAAATGCTTTAAATCCCCTTAATGTCGCTTTAATCCCCTTAAAAAACTTACCTTTCTGATGATTTAGGGCAAATGGCTGGAAGTTTTTCGCATACTGAAGTGCTTCTCTTTGATTTGCCGTTCCACCCATCAATAAACTAATGAAATATAGTCTGTGTAGCTTAAATTCCAACGAACTATTCTGTGCCATAAGCATTTCTCTGTTGGATACCGCCCACCTAGAGAAACGAAGAGGTACAATGGGACACGACATGAGTAATTAAGCATCAGCCTACAGCATGTGAAATGATTACAATTAACCACCTATTTCAAGGAGAATATGACTGTTCCCTGAGCTTCTATGAGTCTATACGCAGCACAGAAAATGGCAAGACCCTTTACAAGTAATGGAGCTACACACAGCATACAACACGTGAATGATGGTACTCCTGGTGCTGCTGTACATGTTAACCTCTGCAAAATTCAACAGGCGCTGGCTGGAAGGTAAGACTGAATCAGGCACAATATAAGGTAGAAATAGCTAGAACCTATTGTATTTGGATTAATACCACTCTGAATCTTAACAGATAGTCTTCAGTGGCATTTTGAAGAAGTCTGACCAAGCCTTTCAAGAACATATTTTTCAACTTGCTCATTTGCCAAACATTTCCTCTAAGCCACTATGTTTATACGCATGTGTATGTTGCCCTGGAGAGAGGAAGTGCGTCTACTGGGGCCCTGAAGATAGACACTATCAAGACATTACAATGGGGGGGGGGGGTAAGGGAAATCAGTTTAAATATCATACTTTACCCTGCTTAAACTTTGCTTTCTGTGTTATTTTCAACTTGGGCAATAAAAATATTTCTCACTTTCTGGGTCTCATCACCATGACAACACTAATGTTTGGCTCCCAAATAGCATGGAATAATTCTTAAACACACACCAAGTAAAATGAACTGGAATTTTCAAAGCATTTCATAAAAAATTATTTTATTATTTAAATTTTATCCATCCTTTTCTTGGGTGGTTTTTTTTGTTGTTGTTTGTTTTGGTGGGGTTTTTTTGCCTTAATTCAATTAAGTCAGGCCTAAATCAATCCAATCTTTCTCTTAAGAACTTCAAGTTTCAATGTTCTTTAGTGCATCTGTTTCTCATTAGTGTTAATTAGTTATACTATTTTCACTGTGGGGGCCCCATTAAGCAAAGAGCTTTTCACTTTTCAGCAGTGAGGTAGTCTCTGTTCCTTAAAAAGAAAGGGTATGTGAGCCTTCTGTTCTTTTCAACCAACACTAAAATAAGAAAATTAAGCATTCTTACAGTACTTTTAAAGCTTTCAATGCAAGTTAGCCTTCTGCATTAAGACGTAGCGTTAATGAGCAAGTATCTACTTTCAATATGTTGTGACGAAAGTGTAAGGAGTCTGACTTTACTGGCAAGGCTTTGTAATGACAGCAGTAACCGTTCAGTGGGAAATGGTGAAAAATGTAGCTTTTCAGCTAAGAACAAGGCCCACTGTCCCTAATTTCAAGCAGTTTCAGATGAGCAGCCTCAGAAGACTGTCAAAACTAATCCCCATCAGGTGGGAAGGGCACACTAACCACAGGGTGTTTGTGGGGTCATTTGGTTGCTTTGGTCATTTTGTTGTAGTTTGGTGGGATTTTTTTTGGTGTGGTGTTTTGTTTTTTGTGGGTTTTTTTGTTTGTGGTTTTTTTTGGGGTTTTTTTTGGGTTTTTTTTTTGGTTTTTTTTTTTTTTTTTTATGACCAGTATCCACAGTTTGAACTGGGTACAACAGCAATAAAGGTCACTCCCAACTAAGAAAACATGAGCCTGAAGTTAACAGCTGTAAACCAATAAGCAGCTCAAAGACAAAAAACTATTATCAATAAACAATAAGACTAGTCCATGGTCCCATTAATGAGATATTAATTTGTATTTCATCAAAAGAGCCTCCATCCTCTCCCTGCCAATATTCACAACCATATGATACGGTACTTCATTTTGCTGTGATGGAGTCTATTTTTCCAGATTATCTTTTAGGCAGGCTTTCCATTTTTAGCTCTTTGAGTGGCAGCAGAGATTTGTATCAGAAGAAAGCAGCCACAGAAGCAAGGCCTGAGGTGTTTGGTCTGGGATGTGCTGTTCCTATTTCTAATGGAAAAACAAAAAAACCAACAAGTGAGGTTTAAAGCATTCAACCCGCATACTCTCTACCACCGTCCAAAATCATTAGTAATCACAATACCTGTCTTCCTGCCTCCTCTCAAAATGATACTTTCAGAGTGTTTTCACTTCCGAGACTCAAATCCATCTGAATTTTTTTAAAGTTTACAGTATACTATTCAAACCATAGGCACACAGAGCTCTGTTCTAGTTCCCACACGGGATTTAGTTAAAAAGAAGTTCACAAAGCCTAGCAAAGATTAAATTAAGTTTAAACCATACCCCAAAGGTCCCAGCAAATACCAGGACTTGTGCACCTTGCTGCTTTACAGACAGAAGAGAAGACAGTATCTCTTCCCCAGGAGATTACAGTCAAAAGCTTTGAATCTGCATCTCATTCCCCACCAGACTGCATGTCATTCCCCACCAGACCTTCCCATGGAGACCTGGCTCAGAAGGGCCAGAATCTGCCCAGATGGATTTCCCTCCCCCACCACCAAATTACAATGAAAAAAAGTCATTAATGGGATCCTGCAGAGGTATAGATATTACACAGCTTAGGATGCAGGGCCAGAGTGGGCAGCTACAAAGTGGCATATCCCACAAAAAAACAACCCAGAAATGTTATAGCCAGTCATACTAAATTTAATTCTGAAATGTAGTATTTTTAAGTGTTGAAATTTGTATTAGTAAGAAAATCTGAAAAAAAAATAATAAATAGAGTTTTGTGATGGTTTGTTGGGGTTTTTTTTGTTAATCAGATAGGAACACTAACTTTTCTCTATCACCACAGCAGGGCTTTGAATGTGTTTTCACAAAGTCATTAATCTGACAACTCCCTTTCCATAGCAGTGACCAGGAGACACCCATGTTTGCTTTGTTTCCAACACGGAGTTAAGCCAAGCACCAACTGCAGAGCACTGGCAGAGCCAGAGAGACTGGTTATTGTTTTCATCCCATCCTTCTGCAGTTTTGCATGGGTAAACCCTGCTATGCTCCCCTTCCTGGTTCACGATACTGTAATTCATTATCCTTGTGTAACACCTGCTTCTGCTTCAACACCACTGTCAGTAGCCTAATGCTAGAACGGGCCAGTTTGGGACTGGCTTTTGTGCACCCTGAAACTGTATTTACTGATGCCAATTTTAGCCATTTATTAGCATTTTGTCCAAAGAGCACAATTCCACCCCTCAAAGCTCCTCTCTCATAGAGGTTGTCCCTTCAGAAGCGGTTTCTATCCCTCCTCCTGAACACCCACAACTCCTGGGAAATAATATGGGAAATACATTCACTAGCACTAGCAGATCTACAGAATAACTGGGCATTTAAGACACCAGTTACCTCCTAAACTGTATAGTTCTGTCATGTTTTGATTGTCCTCATTAGCAACCATGGTTTTTAACTAAGCATCACTATAAACAAGGACCCTCTGTGCCCAGCAGCAGGAAAAGAGAAGCAGATAGCTTTTGCACTGAAGAGTTTAAACAGAACAAACATTATAAACAGAAATGAGACAGGGTGGGGGAGGGAGACCAGCATACAAACTGTGCTGACAATACACCCTATTCTCCATCCATTCAGCTGTCTTGGAAATAAGTGTTCCTTTCAAGAAGGACCACGCCTTCTCCTTTGTTTGAAAAACATTTAACACATTACAGGAACTACAAGATAGAACTAAGTATCAACGAGTAAGGCAGAAGGCTTAGCTAACTGGAGCTAAAATGAATTTAGTGACTTCCAATGGATGGATGTAACAGCACGTTATTGTTCCACAGAGAGCATCCTGCACAACAGCTATGTTATCATTTCTTGTAGTTCAAACAGCAGCACAGCTGACAGTAAATCCTGTTTCAGTTGTAACATAAGGCATTTCAGCGTTGCTTCCCCTCAACTGGCCGATTCAACAGCAATAAGCTACCTGAGCTTTCCACCTGTGTAACCAGATTCAAAGATCAACTATTTAGGTCAAACTTTGCATGACCCAGAGGCATAATCCAAGATTTAGTTTCTTAACACCACATTTGAAGAGCAGAGTATCCCTGCACTTAGTTTAGATGCCAATGACCTCTGAATTGACATACCCATGTTGGATCATGTTAAAGGGAAGAGAAAACATTCATTGATATGAAAATGTATTTAAGTGACTAATGCAAAAAAGGTATTTTGAATGCATGAATTGTGCTCTGGAATTAAACAGAAATTTTTAATTTGCTTTGTTTCATTGTTTCTACTTTTAAAGCTATTTTATTTTTTTTTACTTTTAAGACCAAACTAAGCTTACCGAAGCTCTTGCAATCTAAAAAAACGACAAAAAAAAACACCTAACCAAAAAAGCCCTAGAAACATAGGCCAAGGATTCGTCTGAGGTTTTCTTGTTTTCAAAATAAAAGCTGTTCTGAAATGGTACAGCACAGTCACATATCCACTACTGAAAATCAAAACAGCAGCCCAGGAGACATTTCATTAAATTTCCCTCTTCACTGTCACTTTTAGCATCAGCATACATATCTAATGGCTGCAAAGTCTTGACCTTAGTAGGTCAAGAAAATATCCTGGTCTAAGGCTGGTTGCTAGACCTCAGATATTCCGAGATTTGATCCTCCTCTGAGTGTTCAGCATTCTCAACTGGCTTCTGTGAAAAGAACCGTTTTGTTCAGAAGAAATCTCACTAACAGATCTCAGTCAGTCCAGGCTTGCAGCTCACTTACCGCAGAGGTGTTTCCTGCCAAGGAAAGGGACACACCTCTCACCCAGCATTATTAATAAGCACCTATCCAGCAGCAGCAGCCGCCTGCAAAGTACACACCTATCCCTTCACTTCCTCCTCCCACCCTGTGGTCCCTTATCTGGGAAGAGAAAGTGACTTGAAGAAAAGTGAGAACTTTGATTCCCAAGTCAAGTTCTGCTCATCCCAAAGGCTTAGTGAAGCCAAAAGATTTGGTGGTACCCAACACCTTTAATAAGTCCCAGTATTCTTCATAATTGGATCTTTTAAAATAAGGTTTGTTAATGATTCACTATAAGGCTAAGTACCATCATGGCAGACAACTGTTTCTCCAAGTAATGTTTCTTCCCCGAACCCTAAATCAGCATCACAAATGATTCAAATGAATCCTCAATCTAAGAAAGAGACCCTTAGGTAAGCACTGCCCAGGAGTAGGACACAGAGGGGACAAAAGGAGAGGGCAGGGATTCACTCAGTAACTAGACCTCTCAAAGGATAAATAGGGACACATCAAAATTTACTAAAAACAATATGTAAAGTGAAAAATTAAGGATTTGTTAAAAGCATTCAAAAAAAAAAAGGGGAGGAAAAAACCTGAGTAGACTTACTCTAATGCAGGTCTCAGAACTCTAACTTTTAATGCTTCCAATATTCGATTCAACTCCACAAACGGTTCTTTTTGACTTTGGTCTATTGATAGACCAGATTCCTGAAAAAACAAAGGTAGTTTTCAGTTGAATCATAAGAAAACATGGGATTAAACTGCTGTTTTTCTGGCAGTTTAAATATTCACCTGGAACATTAACATTCAAGTAAGGACACTAACACAAAGCATAATTTTCCATGGTTGATAACATTCAACATCCACTCTTATCGTTACCTGACAAAGTTCCTCAGCTACATCCAACATCCCCTGCCGGAAGAAGTGCTCCACCATCACCTCGTTGAGGATTCGCTGGCTGTCAGTCTGCCAGCACCCATCTATCCCCACGCTGCTGATGTCGGAGTCAAAATTCTGAAACGTACAAATTAACAGTTAATAGGATGGAACAAATTGCCATTTTTCTTTAATTATGCAGGGCATCTATGTCTCCACCCTGATGCTTTCTGCCTATTACTCAGTTGGCCCTCAATTATCTCCTGTTCAAAGTGAAGTATGTGTCAGCTGCTTCATTATCCCCTGTGTACAGAAGAAATCCTTTTGCTTGCTTGTTTCAAGTCTGAATGTTATCCACTATAAGGAATTACACAAACAAATTACAGGTCTAGCTAGCAAATTAGAAGTCTAGTTAACTAATAAAGGGGTTTCCAGATCATCATGCGTTTTTGAAGGAAGTATCTGCGGAATAGGCTTTTTCCATATGTGAAAACTGAATATGTTTAAGGAAGGGAAAACAAAATTGCCTACACAAAAATCACAATAGCGTTATCAATGCATCATTGTCACTATAACGCACCAAATTAGAAGTAAAAGCTTCAACTCATGATTTTTTTTTTTTTTTTTTACATAGCTGGAAGGGTAGACAACGCTGAAAAAAGAAAATGTCACTTCTTCCCACCCCCAAACGACAATGAAATTCAAATCTCTGAAGACCTTAAAATACCAGGCAACAGGATGAGCTTTGAAGATCTGAGAGATCTTTTACAGATCTAACCCCGATGATCCTACTGATGTGTATTTTTAGGCCAGTGGCCTACGGACATATTCCAAGAATAAGTAAAAATATTGTCACAGTGACTCTTTAGTAACACTTGGCACCGCGCCTCTTGGCAGCAGGAGAGCAACACTTATTCTAACCCAAGATACAAACCAGGATTTTAACTGCTAACATGTTTTACAGTCAGGGTATGCGGGTTTATTTGAATAAAAATCCTCGCCTAAAAGAAAACTCTTGCAAAAGAAACAGAGTCTAGAAGTCAGTGCATTGCTTGCTCCCCAACCTGATGGCCTAGTAACTACAGCTCTCTTCCAGGAAGGAACATTAGAAATCAGAAGTTTGGTGAAAATAGCAGTGCTTCAGCGGCAGCTCTGTGATGATCGACAGTCCCGCACAATATGGGAACACCTACCTAGCATAAGCTCACGCTTCTGTCAAAGCAGGCAGAGCAACCACCACAAAGTTGGTTCAAGCTATCTGCCAACCACATATTTTCAGTTCCCCATCAGCCAGCACAATGCTGGAGCGGCAGGTTAGCCGATACCCGACCTGCTGTAAGGTCTGCCAGGGCAAAGCTGGATAACCAACTTCAGAACAGATCCGAGTGAGAGAGATTGGTTTATGTTAGACTGGCACTTTGCATCCCAGGGACACGACATCGCTGACCTTCAGTAGGAGCCCAAAGAGTCATATGTTGTTTTGTCAAAACACATGCCAGGCAACAGACATTTGCAGAGCAACATTGCCAAAAGCATTTGGGAGCCTACTATTAACCTGTTGCAGAAGCTAAGTCGAGTTGGAAGGAGATTCTTAAATAAAAAATAATAATAAAAAAAAAAAGTAGAGAACATCATGGCAGCTTCAGTCTTTCAGACCAAGGGGTCACTTTTGCCTCGCACAAGTCTCCCATTCACAGTTATGCCTCTTTGCTTTTTCCTCAGGAGGTATCAAGTATCTAACCACAATTCAGATGTCAGCCTAAAAGACTGAAGCTATTGCCTTTATAGGCTGGCTAGAGAGGACCGGAGTAGCACACAGTGATTAGCTACAGTAAAGGCAGATGCATGTTGGCACCTCCCATAAAGAGAGGATCAGCCCTTCAGGGGCAGCCTTACCAACAGTTAACATGTCCACCTCTTAAATGGCAAGGGAGAAGTTAAAGGGGGCACAGTAACATAAATCTGTAAAGCTTCTCATTCTTCCTTCAAGCACTCTGCTCAGCTTTACAATCCACCTTCCCTTTATTTGCCACTTATTAGTTCCTTCATCAGCCACCTCCACATCTCCTCTGATGCTGCCCTGTGTCATTGTGAAAAAGGGGCATCCATCTCAATCCCACCATGCATGGCTTCAAAACCACCACTCCCTTCAGATCCCTTAGCAGACTTTCAGGAAAACATTAACCTTAGGCTAGCAAATTGTCTCTTCATCTTTCAGAGACAGTGGAGCAAGATGAGCATCTAAATTATTACCATTGATTAAGTCTCACATTTAACAACATTTTCACTTAACCTGCAAGCTCCTTGTCACACTGCTCGTCTTTAAGCTGCATCTTGAAAAAACTTAAGCATCTCGAAGACTAAATAATACTGTTCTTATGTGTGCCAATCCTTCGAAGCCTTTAAGGTGCACCACCACTGCTGATTCTGGTACCACTGTCCAAGCACCACTAGCAGGTAACATAAATCCATCAACAATAATGCATTAGAGAAATAGAAGAGACAACAGCAAGAACACACAAGCCTGCTTTTGTTACTTAGGTTTGGGGGAAGACAGGGAGGAATCATCAGTGATCTGAAAATAGTCGACTAAATTACTTTTCACGCAATTTCAAGTCCAAATGAATGTATAACCCCATAATAAGAAACTGTATTCTTCTGGGCAGTTACCAACCATTAGAGCTGAACCTTTGCCTTAAACATCATCACATCCTTCTCATTGCTTGGGGGCAGAGGTGGTAGAGCCACTTACCCCAGTTCCTTCACAAAATCCAGTTTGTTCTGAAACAACAAACTTATGAGCCTTGAGAACCTTTTCAAAACCCCAACATAAATTAAATTTTTTTTAAACCCATAAAAGATGGTAACAATGAGTCATATTAACCTAGATATGCTGTAGATTCAAGTCACATCATAAAACCCAAGTACCTCAATTTTTTTTCTCCCACTCATCCATTCCCCAATCAACCCAGTCTTGAACAGGTTCTTATTTCAGTAAGTACCTTTTCTTCTAAACAATTTCTGAGGTCTTTATTATAGGAATATAGGATGTAGGGTTCTACAGCTCTGCCTCCACTGGGTCCTGCGGAGCTTCAAGAACTGACTGCACGTATTACAGTGAGTGACTGTCACATGTCAGAACAAATTACTGCTTGCCTTTGGCTTACACATTTCATAACTGTCACACACGCATGATATGCTGGTGACTACACTGCTCTCAGTTTTGTTTTCTAAATGCTAACAGTATGCTAACTGATAGCATGTGGGCTTTAACAAGATGTCAAAAGTTGAAAGAAATTCCTTAAGTTACAAACTCCAGAAAGGTTATTTTGTGCTTTTCAGGCTTTAAGCTTAGAAGAGTGTCGGTTAATATTCCTGAGAAACAAGCCTTTTTTTAAGAGCCTAACTAGTAAGCCTAAGACTAAAATGTAGAATATTATGTGTTAAATATACAAATGATACAATGTAAAGTACATTACTGATAATTGTTGAAATGTGAGAAGGATTTCAAGATGCACACACATAAAATATTGACTTTTTAACCTTCCATGTTATTAGTAATAACATGATATAAAGAAGGATGATGATTAAGGACAGTCTTATTCCTTAGTTTCGAAGTTGAGATTACTTTGTGCATTCCTTCCTTCTTCTAAATTCTGACCCAAATTACAAATAAAATACATTTGTTTACCTTGTCTGTTCAGTTTGTTGGTTCATAAGATACAGCTCAACTTGCAAAAACCCTGTATTTATCTAGCCATATTCTTCACAGCAACATAATTAAATCTTGCTCAGTAAAGTTTTTTAGTTTGTTTGTATATAAGTTTTCACATGCAACAAACACTAACTTTGGTAAAAGCTTGCTTTTCCAAAACAAAGATTGGATTTAAATGTTTGCCATTTAAAAACAGGCTTTAAGTTCAGGGAAAAAATGCAAGGAGCTACTATTTACTCCACTTGCTTTCCTGAAGGCATTTAACGACTACTCAGACAGATCGCTGCCAGAGGGAAAACATATACTAGCCCCACCAAACATGCTTTGAGATGAATTCAAATCATTCCAGAAGAGCGACTGATTTACAGGGAGACTGATGAGTGAGATACCTGATAACAACTTGCTAAACAACAGTGACATGATTTAGTTCTGGAAGCAGAGCAAATGCTAGTACAATAAAGAAAAAACTGGATGCAAACATTTGCTTTCAAAGGAGAAAATGCTCTGGAAGAAATGGTAACCCTTCATGGATCAGAAGCATGCAATCCATGGAAAACTACAACGCAAAAAAGGTCTAGCTTATTACATAAACTTTCCACACAAAGTTTTGGCATTTTGTACTTCAGCACATGGTTCATATTTGATGCCAAATTTACATTTCATTTGTCAAATGCTTAGGAGCTTTTGTTCTCAGAGTGAACTCTGCAGGTAGACAAATCAGATCCCATCCAAGTTAATAAGCAATGACTACACTAACTTAAAGTTTAGTTTAGTCGGTTTTTTATGTGTTGGTATAAGCCTGCCTCAACATCGGAAGAAAGAAATTTAACCTGAGATTTGCCACAAGCAGATAATAGAGCAGGTTCTTTCAAAATCCAAGCTTGTTAAGTAGGAAGTTTGGTGATTCTACACGTAACAACAGTTGTCATTCGGATGCGTCACGTAAAATTGGTACCAGTATTAGCATGTTTCCCAATCTCAAATCAGGCAATAAAATAATGAGTTACATCTATCTGTGCCTGAACATATACCGCTAGAAAGACCATAAGCAGTGTTCTAGGGGTGTCAATCTGTCTATAAAATAAACCAGGAAAAATGCTGGAATGAGGCTTTACATGTGACAGAAACAAAACTCAGATCTCATGAATCAAGGCAAGGGCTGCGCTTCTTTAAATTCTAACAAGCATTTTATGTAGGAAGCAGTAGTATTTTGCCCAGAATGTGCTAAGAATCAATTCACTACATCAATTACACTTAATTACTTCTATCGGTTTAAGCTTAAGTATATTATGGGGAAGGAATGGGGGAAGGGCAGTTTCAATACGCTATGGGACTCCGTTGCCAAAATAGACTTTGCTGGTAGGTTTCAAGCGTATTTTCCAGCAGGACAGGGAAACCACATAAAATACATACGGAAGATTTCCTTCAAATGGCACTGTCCAGGGAATCATTAAATTCTACCTGGATTTAAACATTACACATATTCATCTGACAAACAGGCAAAGGCTTCAGGGTACATTTTAAAGTAGTTCCCTTAAGATATTACAATCAGGGAAAACTAATAAAATCCAGACTACTCGCATTAAAAAAAGTTAAAGTTCATACTTAAGGAGACAATCCTAACTGATACGGAACTTCATAAAAACACATCCTTTATTACTAGCAGAACTGGGGGCTCATGCAGTTCCCCGTGTTTTGATGTAAACACCACAGAGACTAAGCAAGATTGAAAAGCCAGAGGAAGAAGCACACTGAATACAACAAGTTGAGCTCATTTTTGAGCACCTCACTGAAACAGCCCTTCGGACACTCAGCCGATTATTGGTATCCTTTCTACTATTTTGCAAAAACACACACTTGACACTTGAAAAGAGTTTTTATTTACAGCTATCCTTTTTCAAATAAAAATAGTAGTAAACTTAAAACAGCACTGGAAAAACTATGCACAGGACAATTGAAACAGCTATTCGGAGATTGGACTCAATTCTAAACTTTGTTAAGCTTGCAAGTGTTGTTTTCTTGGCTTCTAAGAAATATTATCACCGATTTCCATTCTATATTCATACCCTCTATATATGACCCAGGGTTGTTCTACCTCAGAGTATTTAAATTAAAAGGGCATAGACAAACCTGAAAGCTTATTTGTACAAAGTCCACTTGCTAAAGCAGAATAGGAAAGTTTCAAACTTAGGAAAAGATTACAGAGATTTATTTCAAGGCTTCAAGCCAGTAATAAGGATAGAATTTTACTCTAGTTAATTGGTTTAGATACTGCAGCAAGGATTAGAGACAGATGCATCCTTAAGCTTTTGATAACAGTGACGCTTGGATTAAAGCTATTAGTACCAAGTTTGAGCTCTCCATAATTGTCAATCAGATATAAACAAAAAGATAATAGTTGCACAGACATTCTGCCCGATAAGGCAGCATTATGCACTTTGTCTCTTCATCACAGTACTGTTATATGATTTAACAGTTCATTGCTACTAACAAAAGTTCAAATGAGCTTCCCGAAGGATGAATGAGTATTCTGTAATGCTGCTAATGTCTTTGTCCAGATGAAGACTCATTTACTAGCATGTTCCTTAGTAAGATTATAAGGTGCACCCCACACCAAATGTTCAGGCCGTATCAACATAACTGTGCTGTGAAACTATCACATAAGAACATCCAAAAAAGCAAGTAAAAGATTCCTTCTATACAGAACTACTTTATACAAAACACACGCATATGAAGAAAAGCACCACCTGAAAGTATACATATAGCACCAGTTATACTAAAACTCTGGGTTTTGCAGTAACTTAAAAGAATTGTTAAATCTACCTACAAAAATATATTCAGATCCCAGTTATTCTTGAACTTAGAATTCATATAAGAAAACCCCATATGCAAAGCTTCAAAGATAAGCTGCCCTACCTTATTATTAATGGCACAGACACAGATACTACAAGAAGTCGAATCTACTCTACTCATATTAAGAACACTGTGTTACAAAATTAAGCCCTAAGAACCGACAACACACCTGAAACATGTACAAGATGTCTCTTAAAAATTTCTCTCAGTTTTTAAGCTGCCTTCTAGAACAGAATGCCACTTTTGAGTTATTTGCTACTGACAATTAAATAGAAATGCAATATATATTAAAAAAAAGTATTTCTTATTGAGACTGATGCTGAAGCAAACATTTTGCTAAACTCATATAACACACACTAATACTACGTCTAGTAATATTTACAGGGCATGTTCTCTTGGAAATTAAGAGATTTGAGCTGCCCCAGGAGGACTACTCTGTATACAGCAAGTTCTGAAAGCAAGTACTGTACACCCCACTGTCTTGCCTCTGCTTCTGTAGTTGACAGGAAGATTTATTTAAGATTAATTGTAGTATAAATCCAAATTCTGTAAAGCGGGATACGCATCACAGAATATATGCGACACCACAGTCAAACCACAATATAAATACCTTATCAATGGCTTTTCCAACTCGGGATACGCTGCTGTGAATGTCTTTATGATCGGAGGCCAGTTTTTGAACTGTGTCTTTTATTCTTTTACAACACTGTGTCATAACAAGCGAAATTGTCCCCGACAAATCTCCATCTTGATCTAGACGAAAGAGAGGAAAATTACTAACTTTGTTCCAAACAAATGATAACGTTAAATCTCTTAATATGCAGTAACACATAATGACAAGAAACGGTATTAAAAGAAAGAAATGCAATTAGAGAGTATTTGCAAAGCAATAACAGTTTAAATGAAGGAAGATGTGCAGGACACAGCTGACGCATGGAATTAGGAATCCAGTCGGGTACACAGTAACATCGAACAAGTGCAACAGTTTAAAAAATTAATGTAAAGTTCTCATGTGTCTAAGCCACAGTAGATTAATAAACACATCTCAAAGAAACACACCAACCCACCGATCTCATAGGAAGCTACTGAACCTACTACAGGATCAGTTTTCTTTTAGACAGTTTCCTGAAGATACATCAGTACGTCATGTTTCACTTCAACAAGGTATAAGCAAAATTTGGATTAACTGGGCCCAATTCACTCTTGCCCTGCAAGCTAGCCAGCTATATCAGAATCTGTTTGCATTTGAGCTGTATGAAACTTGTGCTTCCTGCCTTGCAGAAATAGCTCCTAATAGTACAGCCAACCAGTCTCCAATTCTGCTCAATGGATGAGAAACAGCCCATAAAGGACCTGACTGTGAACACCAGATCCACTCTTCCTTGTTATAAGATTTATTCTCTAGAAACTGTGACATTTTTAAACTGATGTTCAATCAACAGGTGCAATGCTATATGACCCACTCTGTGGGCAAAATAATAAATATGAAAGGTTTACAAGCCCCTGACAACATCATCACACCTAACAGTTTACACTTTCAAAATACAAAGAGAATCTCTTTTCCAGTCTTACCACAGGTCTCTCTCCTTCCTCAAAGTTCATTCTACATGAAGAATTTTTTCTTTAGGCACACAGACTTAGCAGCCTTCAACTGCATGGGAAGGCTAATTTAAGCAGGAGAGCAGCCCAGAAACGCTTCCCTAACACTCCGTATCCAAACCCTTCATATGAAAAAATAAAATCCCCAAAAATATCTCTTCAGAAGCAGGATTTAAAAAGGAACCATGTTTTCCATAAAGTTTATTCCTTTCTCATTTCGTATTTTAACACGCCTTTGGTTTCAGCAGCACATTAGAGTCCAGTTTCTGGTACTTCATGGAGAGCAAAACGCAGGCGCATCGAACTGTTGCTGCAGGACGGGCAACATGAGAACAACAGAAACGAACTTTAACTCTTACAACGTACCGTTAGTAATGTCTCAGAGAGAGCAAAGGAAATCCAGAAAAAAGTCTGTAATCATAGGGGGTATGTAATAATTTACCAGCCACTTATTCTAAAGACCTTCTTTTATGCATCCTAACTCTCCACCCTGCTGCTGATGTCAACAGCAAAAACAACCTTCTGGTGCTACACCCTAAAACTAGCTCATTTCTAGAGAAGTAAATAGCTTCTGTTCAGTCCCACAAGCCCCAGCTAAGGAAGTTTTAACAGCATTTTTGCAACAGCTATAGCTTTTAAGAAAATAAAAAAAAGCTTTAACTTTTGCCCTCCCTCCAGTCCCATGAAATTAACAATCACCTCATGGGCAAACAGCTAATAGGGCTCTATGCTCTTTTCTAGTGAATGAGCGGGGAGTAATAGGATTGAAACAGGCTCTTCAGTGTGTGTTCACTAACTTAACTCTATGCATCCTGAATTAAAAACAAAAATTTCACTCAACTATTACATAAAATTTGCCCCCTAAAATTATTTCAGGAATAATTATTATTTCTCAGTTACTACTTAATTTTTATGATATACATTTAAAATCACGTGAAGGTTCTTAATTAACTCATGACTTTTGCCAAGACAAAACAATCAGTCAGAGATTATGCAACAAGCAAGATGGAAATATTAATTGCCCAATAAACAGAAGGGTTAAAATACACTCTAATAGCCATTTTTTGCAAGAAAAGCCATTAAGCTAAAACCCAAACAACTTACATGTGTAACTGTTTTTACCCCAAGCAAATAAGTGAATTACTGGCCCCTAACGCTCACTGTAGCAGAAACCAGCTACAGTAAAGCAATGAAAGCATCTACGCAGGAAAAGCCATCAGAGCCATAAGAGAAAAGACTTCCCCTCTGTACCCATCTCTTTTAGCTTTAATTAAACTATGAGCTACTTCTAATAAATCAGGAGAAGAAAGCCTGCACACAGTCCTCCCAGTAATTCAGTGTTCACAGAACACTACAGACTGACAGCTTCTCTCTGTATTCTGTACTATGTCACAACTTAAAAAACAAAAAACAAAAAAACCCCAAACATTAGCAAGCAGACACTAGGCACAGAGTAGAGTCCAAAGCCAAGTTTACTCAGCCAGACACATTTATACCATCCAAGAATATGCAATATCCTGTCTTGGCTACTCTAGGAGGTGAGATGTATTAGGGGAAGAGAAGAACAACAAACTTTGTCTTCCTATTCACAGGCCGTATCATAGGGCTGTTGTGTACTTAGGCTTTAATATGAAGACAGCTCAAGCAATTTTAAAAGACTGTATGAATAGGGAAAAAGAAAACCAGTTTAGAGGCTGAAGCAGTTTTTAATGGTTTCTTTTTCTCCACCCACTTCCTTTTTATATCCACTGCCTATTTAAGGTCTTTTCATGTATCTTTGCTCTACAATGTTGTCCTACAGCATTAATTTCTTCTTCTGCCACGAGGGTTTTCTTCTCTGCATGTTTTATTTCTGCAGTTCCTACCCCTGAACTGCAGAGCTTCACATTAAGATGTCTGGCTACTTCCATCAATTTTCAAAAATATTCAGGATACACTATGTAAAAGCTGCAAATACCTGTTCTTATTAGAAAGTTCTAAATAACATGTTAAAGAAAAAAAAATATTTTTTGCCACCTATGAAGACAGGTTACATTCAGATGCCAAAACTGAACAGAGTCCCCAGACATTTCAGGGTACACTAGTAACACACCGGCTTTATTCTACAGTACTTACTAAAGGAAAGCTTTATTTGGGATGCACTCTGCTGGGACGGCATCACAACTTATTTCTTAAGTGCTTAAAACATGTCTAGGGGCCTTCACAGAACAGTCCCAAAACTCTTAATCCAAGTCTGGATGGAAAACCCAATGAGGATCCTGAAGGAACTTCACACTGGAACCTTTTAATTTTATTACGAGGAGAGTAAAAGCTCTGGACCTGCAACAAGATTCTCACTGACAAATCTTTACAGCCCCACAGAGTCCTACAAAAATCAATACAAGCGTAAGGGTTATGCCACACAGCTTTCCAGGCTAGGTCACCATCTCAGTTTGTGAAGACAGGCATTTTATCACCTGTCCTTAATGCGCGAGCCCAAGCTGTTTCGAACAGCGCAAAATACATCTATTGAAACATAGCTCAAAACAATGCCAAAAAGACCAAACGTTACTTCACCAGAAATAAGTGCCTCAGAACCGGAGTTTCATGTTTGCTCTCTGTGGAAATTGCTGTGTACACACAGCAGCTCTAATACACTTGTGTTTATGTTCCTGGAATTATACGCACTTGTAAGCGAGCTTTGCACCTGTATTTGTACAACACTGCAGCAAACACATTTTTCTCTGAACCAAACAAAAGCAGATTCTGCAACACAGTGAAACAGCACAGTTTGTTTTCAAGTTTGGGTTCAGGAGCCTGCAAGTTCCCATTTTTAATCCCCGAGCCATCACTCGCTTCCTGCATGGCCTTGGGTAAATCACTTCAGCTGTCTCACCATCCCCTCCCACTCCATCAATAAACACTGCATTACCTCCATCTCAGGGATTTCGCAAGGTTTAAATGTCTCGTGTTTATAGCGCGCTTTGGCCATCTAACCCGCCTGCGCAAGGGCTCAACATCAGCTGTAAAACACAAACAAGACTTAGAAGGCCATGTTTACTTCCTGCTTAAGAGTGGCTTTACCCTAAACACTTCCAAACCTAGCCACATCAAAAGAAAACAACTTAGTGACTTAGGAGCGGGGGGGGAAAGGAAAAGAAATAAGAGGGGGAGAAAAGTAAACAGGGCAGCCCTGCTGTTTATTTCCCCTGGGGGGACTAACCCCATTGTAACTCCACATAAAGGCGCAGAAGGTATGGACAAGCTGACCAGGGTCAGGCCGTACCTGCTGATCAGGAACAAACACTCCTCTTCAGCAGCTCACCCAAGGCAGGCAAGGCCCGGGAGGGCCGATACCTGGTTCCTACCTTTAACTTCTCCCTGACAGAAACGCACAAAAAGCTCCGATTCTAAGGCATAAGTCAGGGTAGACCTCCAGCTCAGCAACCCCCTAGCAGAGACCTTCCTCGGGGCCGGCCGTAAGCGGGGATGGAACCCACTGGGAGCGGGGAACGTTGCTCAGCCCCGAGGCTGAGGAGGGGGGTTCTCCCTGTCGGAGTCCCGCAGCCCACGAAGGCACGAAGTTTTGGGCCTTTTAACCCCGGAGAAAGGAGCCTGACCCCCGCCTTCCCGGGGACGGGGTAGGGGGAACCGGGAGGAGGGGGGGGGGGGAGGGTGGGGAGTGTCTCCACGTACTCTCGGTCTGGAGGATCTCCCGGCGCAGTCCGCCCGCGTACTGGATGAGCTCTTCCAGGCTGCGCTCGCAGAGCTGCCCGTAGCCCGAGAACTTCTGCAGCACCTTCTCCAGCTCCCGTTCCACCGTCACGCACTGGTCCATAGCGGCCGGCACCGGGCCGCGCTCCTCCTCCGTCGCCGCCACTGGGCCCCCCTCTCCGCCCGGGCCCCCCTCTCCGCCCGCCCCACCCTCGCTACCCTCCGCCAGCACCGTCCCGCCGGCGCGGCCCAGCCCGGCCCGGTCCGGCCCGGAGCGCCGCTCGGTCCCAACTTCCCCGTCTCCTCAGGCTGCCGCACTTGTGCGCAGGCAGCGCGGCGGACAGGCGGGGACCTCAACCGCGGTCGACACAGGCAGCGCGGCGGACACCTTGGCCGGGGACCTCCTAGCAGCCCTCGAGGGGAGGAGCAGCGATTATTGCGCAGGCAGCGCGGTGGACAGCCCTCTCCTGCCGGCGGGACGGGGCTGGGGGCGGAGGTGGGGGTTACTTCCACCGGTGCCCCGCTCTCCGGGGCGGCCTCGGAGGTCCGGGGCGGCGCTGGGCTTTAGGTTTTTCGGTTAGGTGGCCCGTGGGGCAGGCGATGAGGAGATCAGCCTGGGGAGAGGGGATCCTTGAGGTGTTGGAGCTCAGGCAGGAAGGTAGGCAGCTAAAGGGGGGGGCCTGGGTGGCGCTGTAGCCATGGCGACGCGGAGGCCGGTGGGGGCCGCGGGGGAGGCGGCGGGCCCAGCCCGGCTCGGCTCGGGCCTGCCCGGGCCTGCCGGTTCCCCCGGCCGCTCTAGCCCCGCAGGAGGCCTCAGAGGGCCGGGACGGTTCCTCTCGCTCTCAGGGCCGGGCTGCGGGACCCCTTGGTTCGGCAGCTGTGAGGCGTCAGGCCGAAGCCTGCGCTAGGGCCGATGTGGGTGGGTGTAGTGTCAGCGCTGAGGTAACCCCGGGCGGCGGGAAAGCGCGGCGGCGGGGCTTAGGGCAGTAGTGTGGCACCAGGGCCAGAAGGGGGTTTTCCAGTTGGGCTGTGGGGAACGCATCTCGCATCCGCCCCAAACATTTTACAAGTACAAACTGAAGAGCAGCTTTAAACAGTCAGAGCTGCATTAAGAAGCCTGGCGTGCCGGAAACAGAACATTTAGTCTGTCATTAAGTTGTTACCATGGTCAGTAAACTTCCTCTTGAGTTTTATGTTGACTTACAGACTGAAGTCCTGCATCTCGCTGGCAAGCATCTTGTAAAAGTGGGCTTGAAATAAATGCCTCAGCTTGAATAACACTTGTGTACCATACTCATTCCAACTTCAGTATTTGGAAGCACCAGCACAAGCCAGATACAACTCTGTTTTCTGGAGCACAGCACCATTGAAGTGTCTAAGAAACTTGGACAAAGTTGACTGCAAAAACAGCATTTTGTCTGAGTCTGGGACAATGTTGCTTCATCTGCATCCATACTGCTGGAACAGGACAAGAAAATAACAAAATCTGTATTCTCAGAGGAATATGTGACTTGTGTAGATGATTACAAGTGACCCTTGTTCTGTCAGATTTAAGCCCAAACTGCTGCTTTTGTTTGTATTCTTTCTCTTTAGATAATCATAAATGATGTTTAAAGGCACTCAAATATCTTCTGATTTCTTATGTCATTAGCACACTGGTTTAATTTGTTATTTACCACTGTGGTCTCCTTTATCATCTCTTAGCACATTCAAAAAAGGTCTCCTGATTGTTTTATTAATATTTTTTTTGTCATTAAATAGAGTCTGTCTTCTCCAAGGGGCAACAAATAGTTTTTCACTGTTACAAAAAAAAAAAAACCAACCAAAAAACCCCCACCAAACCAACTGCATAGGAAAAAAGTGACTTACATTTCAAGCTTTAATTAATGTATTTGGTTCCTGTAAGTTGGTTTGGCCTTGATTGATGTACATTTCTGGGCTGTTAAGCACTGCATGTTCGTAGGCAAGGAAAATTGCCACAGGAGAGGAAGGGATGACTATTAGATAGAACTAGTAAAACTCTAGACTGTATAAAGTCCTGAGCAACCTGCTCTGGCATCGCAGCTGCCCCTGTGCTGAGCAGGAGATTGGACTTCATAACCTCCTGAGCTCCTGTCCAACCTGAATTACTGTCTGAATCACTACCGGATCACGTCGGGATTGCCTCACCCCAAAAGCTGGTGCTTTAGCTGAGGTGTCAAGTACTGGCCATTGTAGTGCAAAAATAACATCTACATATTAAATCTACTGCTGTGTGACTGTTTGTAGATTGTAGGAAACACCTGATTTAAAATTCCTCTATATACAACAAAATAATGTCTGGGCTGCTGTCATCTTGCTTTGAGACTCTCGTACAGGCTTGATGGTTTACTTAATAAAGATCAGATAATTACAAGTAGTCACAGTTTCATACCACACATAAAAATGTGTTGAGATGCACCTATATTGCTTTAAAAGTACATCAAAGGACTCTTGTTAGTGAACTCCTAACAACTGTATTTACAGAGTTGGCTGACTCTTCAGAAAGCTAAGTTTCAGGTTGTTTAAGTAGTAGTTTGCTGAAATTTATCTTGACATATGGCAATATTAAAACTGTCCATAAGTATGATAATATGGGATTGAATTAAGATTTTCAGTCCTCATTTTTAGTGCCTTCAAAATGACAATACTTTTCTTGATGTTCCCTGTAGGAGTCTGCAAAGTGGATTATTGTCTGTGTTCCCAGGCTGTGCAGTCAGCAACTGCTCCTAGGAGAGGATGAGGGAGGAGAGGGAATCCTTGCCATTTATCAGCGGCAGCAGAGGCTGCAGGTTTGGCTCTCTGACAGGAAAAGGTGGCTATCCCAATTCTCAAGATTTGGTCTCATTCTCTCGTAAATCATAGTGAAATATTTTTGCTGCCCAAATGGTTTAAAAGCAGATCCCTGCTTCGGGTTTTTGTTTAAAGGTGGAATTTCTGATCTTCATTCTCTTCACGTTTGTAATATTTGCTCTATGAGCACAGAACTGACTGTCTGATGACTGTTTAATGTTGTTAATTAGGTAGAGGTCTTTAAAAGTGTCAATGTGTGTTGTCTTTGTCTTCAGTCCAAATACATTTTAATTGACTGTTAAGATAGTTACATTTTCCAGATAATTAAAACTCCCTGAAAAATTCTTTGCAGGTGACACATAAAAAATGTTCTGAGATGCAATTGGAAACCAACAAATGACGACTGTATCTAAAAAGTATAACGTTTCCTGGTAGGGGCAGCTCAGTAAGTCCGTGGTGTAAAGGTAAGGGGGAAAGACGGGACCAGAGAGCCCCGGAGAGGAACTGAATCGGTTTAGGTTTTTTCCGCAAGGCCTTTGGTCAGCTCATCACCTGCAGTTCTTGGTTGTACCTGTCCCTGGTCTTCACGTGCAGCTCTGCCCCTGCCCCGTCTCCTTGTCTGGGTGCTTCTGTCTTGGAAGCTGCTTTGCTTTCGGTTGTTGTGGGGGTTTCCGAGTGGTGGTTGAAACATGGTTTTTACTTTCTTGAAACAACTCCAGGGTTTTGAGTTTTGGCAGATGATTAGCTCTGTCTCTGCGGGGAACTCGTCATCAGTTACCACTGGGGAATGCTAAGAATTGATTTAACTCAGCCCATGAGCATTAGGAAATGACATACTGGTGACAGCCTCCCCAGCAGTTGGTGTTGCAAATAGTTTGGCTGTGAGCGTAGCAGTGTAATTGCTGCTAAGGTGCTTTCTTGCCGCAGGAAGCCAGGGCATCCCTGGATGAGTTACAGGGGAGAAACACAGGGATCGGGTGGAGTGGGGTCTGTGGCGCTCATTAAAAACAAACAAAACAACAACAAAACTCCCCAAGGATATGTTTTCTAACTAAAGGTAAATATATGAGGTTCCTCTTCAAACACCTGACTCCCGTCTCTTCCTCCCACCCATCACTTCACATATGCTCGAGCTGCTCATTTGAAATAAAAGGTAGAGAAATCAGGCAACTTCTTGTACATGTGACAAAAGAAATGGGCCTTCAGCAAGCTTTTGAAAAAAGGAACTGTGTTCCTGGGGTGTGTTTTCTGGGCTTGGGGGTGATGTTAAGTGTGTGTTCTCTTGAGAGGAAGGCCCTTGGCTCTGCCAGCTGCGATAACAGCTCTCTCCTTTTTTGCCAAGGGGAAAGGATTCGTCTTATTGATGCTTTACCACTTTCTCTTTAGGGAGGTGGGCCCTGGCTCTGTTGAAGGGGGATTTTCCTGACGTGCAGTGGCAGCGAAGGAGCGAGCAGCACCTCAGCCCGGCCTCCCGTGAGCCCCTTCGCTGGACTGTGCCCCCGGTACGTTCTGTCCCAGCTGGGCCTCCCACCCCAGGCTCGCTGCAAACCCAACCGAGCTGCTGGAATCCCTTTGTGTTTAATCCAGCAGCATCAGCACAGCTGGGGTTTGCAGTCCACCTCTAATCTTTACCACACAAAAATTCTGAAGAATAAAGGTTTATACGACTCCCAGTGTGAGGCACAACGTTTACCAGCCCATAAGGGCCTCGTTTGTGAGCAGCTCCTTCTGTAACCCCTCTGCTCGTCCCTTTTCAAGACACTAAACGAACCCATTGCTGAAGAAAACAGTGATTTTTCCTCTCTAAGGGGCTGTGGTGGCTGCGTGACAAAATGGGCTGAACCTGGGGTTTGTGTTTTTTTTCCTTTCTAAATCCTATCAGCGCATCGAGAACCCCCTAAATGTGTTTTAAGGGCTCTGAGGAGTACGGCCGTTTAAATGCTTTCTACAGGTCAATCTTAATGTGTCTTCTTGAAATTCGATAGTACAGAGTTCCTTCAGCGTGTACACTCCGGGGGATTGTCAGTGTTTTTAAAATTAAGCTGTGCTATTTTTGCGCACATCTGTATGAGTTGGCAATTTTCATGCAAATTACGGATTCTTAAAATAACTAAACATACAAAAAAAAAAAAGTTGAGTTTCCTTCAGAGAAGAAGGAAAGCCGTCGTCTCAAAGACGAAGCCTGGGTTTCGTATGGTTTTTCGTAGCAAATTACATCCTGTCTTTGCAGCCTGACACTTCTTGTACGGTCTGGGATGATTAGTTGTGGATCCACTGAAACGAGGATCCCCGCTGCGCTCCAAATGCTTCCCATGGGAAGAACAGCCCCAATTCCAACCTTTTGTCAGAAGTTGTGGTGCCTCTGGCCAGCTGGTTGCCTTTTACCGTCGGTTTAGCACGACAAGCTCCAGGTGCTCAGGTGCCAAGGCGGAACTGCAGAATCCCAGGGATTTCACTTTATTATTGGCTTCAGTGGGAGGGAATGGGAGCGGAGGGATCATCCCTACACCCAACCGCTGGCCCCAAACGCCAGCCTTTGTCCATTAAACCCTCTTAGCGCTGCCCAAACACAGTGACTCCATTCCTGCTGGATAAATATTTTTCTTCTTCTCAGGAAAAACGTCGATTGGGGTTTTGGCTCGTCCCAGAAACTGATATCCGAGGTATTTTATTCTTTTATATATATATATGTATAGTGGTTTTTTTTTATTTCAGCAAGCGCTGGGTCCAAAGTTGACACCGGGGGCAGGGACACCCCAGCCCGGTGATGCGGGCTCGGGCCGCGGTGCTGAATCACCGCCGGGGGTGGTGGTGGAGGGGGGAGTGGAGGCGGTGCCGGTCGGCGGGGCACCACCGGGGCCCCCCCCCTCCGTTCGTTCCATCCGTCCTTCCCCCCGCCCCCGTCCCCGCCTGCCCACGTCACTTGTTATGTCTCCGCCGGCGGCCGCGGCTCCGCCGGGGCGGGGACAGCGGCGGGAGGGAGGCGGGGGGGCCGCGGCCCCGCGTCGCTGACAGCCCCCCCCTCTCTCCTCTTCCCTTCCCTCTGCCCGCCCCGCCCCGCGGCAGCCCGGCCTCCGGCGCGGCTCTCCCCGGCCCCTCGGCGGGCAGCCCCCGGCGGGAAGATGTGGGTGAAGCTGTGCTGTTTGCTGCTCTACTTCCTGGCGCTCTTCGTCCTGGCCAGGGTGTTCGAGGCCGTGGCGTGGTACGAGAGCGGCTTCCTCGCCACGCAGCTGGTGGACCCGGTGGCCCTGAGCTTCAGGAAGCTGCGGACCATTCTGGAGTGCCGGGGGCTGGGATACTCGGGGCTGCCCGAGAAGAAGGATGTGCGGGAGCTGGTGGAGAAGTCAGGTACGCGGAGCATCCCCGGCGACCCACGCGCGGGGAGGGAGGGCGATCCCTTGCCACCCCCGCGTGGGGAGGTGGCTCCCCCGGTGACCCCTGCATGGGCTCCCGCCGCCCTTGGGATGGAGATTGGGGCGCCGCTTCCCACGCTCGCCTTCGCGGGGTGAATGTGGGGAGCGAGCTGGTTTCCCCCACTAGGGACGGAGACGCCGGAGCGGTTAAATGGAGGAAGGCAGGGGGAAGCTCGGGGATGGTGACGTGAAAAACCTCCGCGGCGTTTTAAGCCCGAACAGGCTGGGCGGAGGGAAAGGCCTCGGTGAGACGGGTCACCGAGAAATGGCTCTGCCCCGTGAGTTCCGCCGGGCCGCTGCGGGCGGCCGGGGTCAGGGTGGCGAGGTGGCGGTTGCACAGACGAGAGCGAACGTCGTCGGCCGTGAAAAACGAGAAGGAAGAAATCCAAATACATGCAGTGAGTTAATATTTACAGCTGGGGCCAGCTTTTCCTGTGTATTCCTCTCCCTACCCGGTGGCTGATTTTATCGCAGTTACTGCTACCTGGAGAGGTTCTGAGGGAAGTAGTGGTTTTTATAGCCGAGGAGCAGAGGGGATGGGCACGGAGGGGAGCAGTGGTTTTTATAGCCGAGGAGCAGAGGGGATGGGCACGGAGGGGAGCAGTGGTTTTTATAGCCGAGGAGCAGAGGGGATGGGTACCGAGGGGAGCAGTGGTTTTATACAAGAGGAGCAGAAGTAGATCCTACATGCCAAAAACAGCTTGGAAAAAGGCAGGGTGGCGCTTCAGAAGTAGGGAAGACCAGGTGAAAGAGTTGGAATTTTGGGGGGCGATGAAGAGTGAAGAGCAATGGAGGTGTAAGGAATGGTGGAAGTGTCTTGGCAGTAAGGATGCTGGCCTGGAGCAGTCGGAGGGAGCTGGCCCCAAGGACTGGGAGATGGGGCTGATGTAATAGCTGTGGTGCCCGCCAAGCAGGAAAATGTGAGTGGCTGCTTTTATATTGATGATCAAAGGGCGTCTGATACAGGAGAGAGAGAGAAATCCCAGTGACCGGGATAGGCTGTGAGGGGTTTAAATGTCTGAACAGAAAAAGAGAAGGATTTGGATGAATACAGTGAGTGCAATAATCTTAAAAATGCTAACTTGTTTAAATAATTGATATTAATGCTGGGCATTTAAATCTAATTTACTTTTATTGTTCATTGTTTATTTATGTTGTTTATTTGCTGTGCTGCTCCAACAGTAAAAAGCATTAGGCGATTTCACTTTTGTTTCCAATCACTTTCACTCCTTGGCTGTTAGGTACTTCCATGATGTCATGATGTTTGGGTTGCAAATGCTGCAGGGAAGTGTTTAACTCCAAACAAACTGTATTAACCAACTTCTTCAAATGTCATGGAAACACTTCTCATAGCAGCAGGCTCTGCAGCATTTTTCCATATTTTCTAAATTCTATGAATACTTTCGGAAAAGGTTTCAGCTGTAACACTTTTTTAAATTATTATTTTATATTTTGAAGGAAACAGCCTTTTTGGACAAGACTTAATTTCTTCAAGCTTAATAGATTAGTTACTAGAATGCTAGTTGTCATTAACTGCGTTTGTAATGATTGTGAAACAAAACCTGAGAAGGAAATGAGATTACAAAGGAAACATTATCAGATGATTCTACTGTGAGCTCCTTACGTCACCAGGATTGGAGTTCATGGGAACTTTTTCCAACTTTGCAAACAGAAGCCAGCAGCTAAATTATTCTGCCTGGGATTTTTACTTGCAGTGGGACAGTCAACATGTTTTTTTGGTACAAAATTATTGATGGAAATTCTGGAAGTCTGTTTGAATTATCAGTGTTAAGAAGTTAGTTGCTGTAAAATTACTATCCTGCGAAATGAAAGCAAAGATACGGGAATTAAAATTGCTCTCAGCCACAGAATATTGTTATTTTCAGAGAGTGAGGCTTAGGAGAAGTTCATTTATTCTTTTGTGTGCTCGGTTGTATGCGTGGTACATCTGTGTAATCAGAAGCATAACGTTCATCTCTTCTGTGGCCTGACAGCTGACGTCAAATTGTTCATAGTCGTGTCACTATAGATAGAATTATAATAACTCTTTAGATTAGCTACCTTCATACTGAAAAGGTTCTCTGAGCAACCATGTAAAATATAGTTAGTGAAACTGTTACTAGAATTTATGAAGCAATTTTTCTGAACTGCCATTGTAATTGAATTTCTCCATTTGTCTCTTTTTCAGGAGACCTCATGGAAGGAGAGCTTTATTCTGCTCTCAAGGAGGAAGAGGCTTCCGAATCGGTTTCCAGTACAAACTTTAGTGGTGAAATGCACTTCTATGAGCTTGTAGAAGACACAAAAGATGGGATCTGGCTGGTACAGGTATAGAAATTTGATTATATATTTTTATATATTATCACATCCAAAATGTGTTTCAAAGGAGGAGTTTATGAGGGTAGTTAACTAGTAGTAAAAGTGTGTAACAGAGATAGTGACAAAGATAAACTACATCAGGGAGATCATAAAGAATAAATCTGTTAAAAAAAAAAAAAAAAAAAAAAAGATGAAAGGCTGGAAGTGAGAGTTCCTATACAGAAAAGAAGGAAAAAAACCTACCCTGTTATTCTGTGGATTGCTTTTTCAAAACTAGGTACTTTAGAACCAGAAAACAAGCTAAGTAGCACACACTTAAGTACACAGACTGTACAAGTACTTGGCCCTGGTATTGTAAGAGTTTGTGTAATGTGTGAAGTAGGTGCCTTAAGCGTAGATGCTCCCAGCTGGCACAGGAGAGGTGGCTCTGGTGTTGCTCTTCCTTTTGGTTGCATTACATGCTCAGACCCAACCAGTTTTAAGTTTTTGTTTATCTAAGAGGCTTAGATCATTTTTTAAAGCTCTGTTGCCTCTTCACAAAGGCAAGATCTCAGTGTGCTACTTCCCAGGCTAGCAGGCTGCTTCTACAACATATTCTGGTAGCTTAAAGTTAACTTTCCTCTAAAACTTGTGGGCCCACCGATTTTAGAGCCTGCTTCCCCAGGGCTGCATGAGAATAAGAGAACGTTTAGGAAAAGAAAGACTTGTGCAAATAGGATTCTGAAACAATTTATCATCACTCTTGAGAATGTTAAGTAATCTAGACTAAAAATGCCCTTCTGCATCAACATCTCTATTGAGAAGAGAGATTTTTTAAATTTTTTTTTTAGGCTTATGTTCTCTGCTAACAGCCGCATCGGGCAATCAAAATTTTCCACCAGACAATTAATTGTTCAGTTGACAGCTCTCCTCCCTGGTTTGTCTGGTCTCCTCACTTCATGTTTTCTAGTTAAATAGCTTATCGAGATCTAATGATTTCTTGTTATTAGACCTGAACTGTCACCACATCAGATCTCACCCTAAAATAGACAATGAGAGGACAGATTACCTTCACCATCGAAATGGCATTTGTGTTTTGGGAAAGATGTATTTGGAGTTTGTTGAATGTAAGTTTCAGGTTTAAATCACACAGAAAGCGATTCTTTAAGCAGAGAGCAAGCGTTGAAAGGAAGTTTACACGTTTCCAAGCTAGTTGACAAATACAAGCATGAAAATGCTATGAAAAACCTTCCCTCCTCCCCATGCAGCTCAAGAGCGTAAAATATGGTAGTTCTTTGTTGTCTATTGCTTGCAGAATTTTAACTGTAATATATTTTCAGCTAG
The DNA here is from genome assembly GCF_964106895.1 of Numenius arquata. NCBI lineage: Eukaryota > Metazoa > Chordata > Aves > Charadriiformes > Scolopacidae > Numenius > Numenius arquata. Next base: position 51,381,766 of record NC_133580.1, read on the forward strand.
CTTCATAATAGCAGATCAGATGGGCTGTGTTTTGGTATCTCTAGTGTGATGAATGTTGTCATCGTTCTGGGAATATTTGCACAGCTATTCAATTGGTCACAATAGCTGTGGAAAAAAAAAATTAGTGGAATTTACTGAATAATTTACTTGCTGAATGCTATTTGTCTGTTTCTCTATAATAAAAACCACTAGACAAGTCAAATTTCTTTTTTTCACTCTTGCCTTTTGAGTTTTCATCACTTTGAGTTTTGATTCGCTCCCTTCCTCACCATAATTCCTGCCTGGATAAGTCCTGTGCTGGATTCTTCATATCCTTTCTCAGGTTTTTCCTGTGTTCTTTTCTTAGACCTCATCCCTCCAAAGGTGCTTTTTATCATTGCTTCCCCGTTCTAATTCTTTGTTACTCTCCCTTGTACATTCTTCTCCACCGTTAGGCATCCTGTGGAAACTTTACAGCTAATTAATCAGCTTGATGCTTAGGGGACAGGAGGAGACTGAGGACGCCTCATGGGTGGGTTTGGTGACCACAGACAAGGTCAGAGGATTTCCCTGCTCTGTTATGGCTACTGGCTGTGAAGCAGAAGGCATCTCCAGATCCTTGTCAGGATCCTGACCATGAAGCTCTGTTCCACAGTGGCTGCTGGAAAACAGTAGAGGGAAAGGAACAGTTCTGGCTCAGCTAGCACAGTGGCTGCTGGTTGAGTTGGTTTTGAAGACTTTATGATGATGTATGGCAGGATGGGGACTCTGAAAATGATTTTTATTTTCCAGTGCATGTAAATGAAATTTCTGGGGTGGCACAGACTGGTAATGTGATAACCATCACTGTATGCAGAGAAATTGAAGGAAAAAGAGGAAACAATTATTATTTCTTGATATGTTTGACACAAATTCAGATGTGAATTTATCACATGGAGCCAGCAAGATGAGTTCCTTGAAGAAAAGCCAAAGTCCACACACAAGGAAACAGTGTTTTGTGGCTTTGTTTCTTTATTTTCTGGAAATCCACATGCAAAGCATCCAGGTTCAGAGTTAAATTGTTTACCAGTGTAGCTGTTCACAGGTGCCCTCTGCTCCTACATGGAGCTTCCGTAAAGCCACAGATGGCAGCATGTTCTCTCTCCTATTAGCTCATGATCTCATCACCTTTCCTTTTATGACTTTCTTCTTGCTTGCCAGTTGCTGTCATGCACTTCTTTGGCTGGCAAGGAGGATGTGTGGCAGTTTCTAGAGCTGCTTCTCTTGTTGGTAGGGGAGTAACACGTAATGTTCTTGCTTTTCCAAACTCTGCTATTGCTCATGCTCTCTGGTTAGTCTCTAGAAGCCTGTCATATCCAACAATATTGTAGTCATTATGACTTTTTAAAAGCATACAGTAAATGGTCTACAGATAAAAATCCTCTTTGAATGAAGTAAAAGTCTACATTAATGTATATTTTTATTTTAAAAGTCCCTACAGTAACATAGCAGTAGAGAGAAGTAAAGGGAACTTTCTTCCTAGCATTGAAGCAGGAGAGCAAACACTTTGATCGTGTGTGGTAGAGGTGCAAAGGGCATTTTTATGGATATGAAATGTTACAGTCTATTCTATATCAGCTTCTTGTTCAGGTGGTGTAGTCACAGAGCAAGGGATGTGCCTACAGGATTTTGGTGGTGGTTCTTTCCTTCTCTCTTTTTCTTTCTCTTTCTTGCTTTCTCTTGCATACAGGATGAGTAATTTTCACATTTGCATTTTTAATTTTGCCAGGTGATCAGTTGTTGTCGCTACAAGGAAATTAAGTAAGAACATAAAATTCTTTTAAAATACGTTTTTCAGTATATTTGTCTTTTCCAGTAGCCCTTCAGGATCATTTACCATAGGATACCTGATTTTAACTTTTAGTATCCTTCTTGAGAGTCTTCATATCCAGTCAAGGGTGCAGAATACCATCAACTAGAATGTAATAGTTCTCATATTGCCTGCAAATCTGTATTAATTCATTACTGAAGCTTGTTTATTCTCAGCCTCTAACTTAACTGGCAGCTTAACCGAGCTGTTCAGATTGGTGCGTAGATCACCTCACCTCCCTTGAGAAACTACATGTAAAGTTTGAAGTGGTTAATTTTTGCATGCTATGTTAGATGTAGTCTTCTGTCTTTGCCTATTTTGATCTAATTTCTCACAGTCTCTTTCTTGGAAAAGAAAAGCACAAAAAAAAAATCTCCAGACATCTTTAATCCATGTGGATGGATTCTGCACCAGTTGTGAGTTCTTAGGAAGGAGCCACTATGCGGAAATTCAGTTTCATCAGCACAATGCCGAATAATAAACAGAGTAAGATGTCTCAGAATTAATAAAAGTACAGATAGTCATGTAGAAACTTATTGACGTTAACTGGAATAAGTGAGCTTTTTTCCATGCTTCTAATAAATAACTCACCAGTCCATTTATAATTAATTGTATTTCTACAATTGAGAATTGTCCAAATATTTTTACTTCTGTGGGAGGATAGTTTGCAACATAGCTGTTGATTATAGAGTTCTATAAAAGCACATGAGAAGCTTAATTAACAGACCAGGGTTTTTGAACCTTTGCATCTTTGTGGATTCTTGAAAATCTTCCAGCGAGTGCATGGACCCTTTACACTAGTATGAGGCTTCCTTTGCGGGCACTGTGGGGTCTGGATATCTCAAACTGGAAACTGCCAAACCAGACTTAGAATTCTCACATAGATACTACCTTACCAGTTCATTAAATAAGTTAGAAATCCATTTTGCCTTTGGTAAAATCACACATTTTTTTCCGATTCAAATGTCAGTACTTCTTGGTGCGGAGACTGATTTGCTGAGGCTGGGCGAGGATTGACTGTGTCCCGAGAGAACCACCTGTACGTGTGTGTGTGTGCAGCACAACATGGTGTCTCTTATTTAATAGATCTTGTTCTTCCTGATGGTTTAAAGCCTGTCACAGTGCCCTAGTGCCCAGAGCTGATGAGCACTTGGTGGTGGTGTCTTTGTGGCTAATCTGTAAACCGAGTTTTGACTATTTGTGCATATTCCAAACTGTGTGTTCTTGGTATGAGCAGGTGTGCCTGACACCTGGTGTTCTGGCTGAATTCCAGCTTAGATAATGCCTGAGCTTCCCTTGGCGCTTTCATTTGGATACTGTTTTCTCTTCCTTTCATGGTACATACTCCTAACTCATGAAGGCTGAGAGATGCTGCCAATGTGAATATTTTTCCATCACAAAAAAATATATATATATAAAAAACACGTGCATCACTTAGCTTGGAGCTTCTGCTGTATTGTGATGATCTCACAATTTTGCCTTTCTGCTTTGCTTTCTTTTTTTAGTGTTGTTCCCATCTCTGGCGCGATGTATCAAACACAAATGGAATGACTCTTAATCAAAGTAGCAAGGCACAAGGGCTGTCGAGCGTGCAAAGTAGATGATTCATCAGGGTGTTTTTCCCTTTAGTGTTACTGAGGTTGCTCCAGGTTCCTGAGGCCGTTAGAGGCGGTAATAACTAGTTAAAAGGGCCAATTTCTAAAATGTCCTCTTTAAAAAAGCTGTCAAGGGTGTTCAGGTTCTGTGGGAAGTTATCCTTGTGTATACTGTGGCCCGCGAAGTCCTCGGGTTGCTGCGAGTTGTTGGAGTGGAGGCAACTTGTGAAGAGTGTCGTTTCCATTCCAGTCGGTCTACCTGGTCTTGGGCACGGTACACTCTAGAGATTATTCACCATTAAAAAAATACTGGTTAATCTTATTGTAGTACCTTTGCTGTCAGGATATGTGTAAGATCTTTCCTCCATCATGCTGTATTTCTTCTTATGCATCAAATGGTTAATGTTTCTTTCCTGTGTATGCCTTAACTAAAGGAGAAAGCAGAGAAAATAACTGAAGCAGCTAGAATTGGTTAAAATACTGAGAGTTGAAATACCATGAAGTGTTGTTTGTTCTGCATTTGTCAATCTCTGACTCGTTCTCATGCCTTGTGATATTTGAACATTTTTAGTTGTGAGTTTAAAAACTGAGACTAAATCTTGTTAGTGACCTGTTTCGAAATCTCTGCATAGCAATCTAAAAGGGATGGAACAACACCTGGTTTAAATGAACAGAAAATAGGAGAATGCTCAAATAAGGCTACCATCATGTTGTGCTCAAGTACTGCTGAGTACCAGAGCAGGAATCTCTCTTTGCATATCACATTGCTACAGCAAACTCTTTAACAGCAGTGGTGTTTCCTTAAGCCACTTCAATTTTTGTTCCATCTTTTCTGGTATTTTAAGTATGTATGTTTAATAAAATAATTTTTAAAAATCCTTAATAGTAACTGGGAAATTAAGAAGGAACTGCATCAGTGACAGTTATGAAGTAGGTATTGCAGTATCTAGGCATCTACCTGAGACACTTTTGGTTTGGATTAAGCAAGAGAGGCAAAGTGTCTTGCTGACATTGTCCTATTTTTCCAAGTGTTTATATCTTTCTGTCTAAGCTATCTATGCAAATGCCTGTTGAAATCACCAGGATTTTGATTATATCAGTATTATATGTCCCTAGATGAATTCTGTTTTAACTTTGTTTTCTCTGGAAGCTGCCTTTTTAGGTGTTTATGGAAACTAAACAAGAAAACTCAATCAGAAATGTAGAAATAAAGGAGATTTCCAAACCCCCGTCTTTCCATTTTTTTCTTTGCACATCTTAGTGCCATGACTTACCTGCAGTATTTCACAGTCGTTGGCTGAGAATTTCCTGACCTTTTGGGATATGGTGTGGTCCTCCCAAATTCACAGATGGAGTAGGAAAAAAATAGTGTCTGAGACTTCAGAGGAAGTTTGTGGATGGATGCTCAGTGAGGGCCTGGCCTTCTCTCTAGCATCTTCTTCTGCTGAAGCAGCTGGTAATTCATAGATAGAGATGGTAATTCAGACCCTGCAGTCGGAGCCAGTCCTCTGGCCTGGGTTAGGTGTAGATCAGGGAGCAGATCTATTCCGTGATGTGGGATTGTTAAATGGCAGGGTTATTTTGATCCTATTGGATTCTCTCAGCCCATTAAGATGATTAATGGATTAATAGGGTTATCTTCATTGTCTTATTGTCACTCTGACATATGATATGATGTGATGCAGACTGTGAACATAGCTAATAAAAAGAAGAGCTAAGGGTTTGTGTTCCTCTAAATGTGGTGTTTGTTTCCCAGCTGTTCTAGCTGATCTCGTAAAAGAACCTGCTTCGATGAGCTTTGTCTTTATTTCTTTAAAATAAGATAGAGCATATGACTGGAAGGGACCTTCTTGATGAGCGAGTTCAGCGCTCTGCTAGACTGTGGAGTATGCTTTTATGAAATATCTTGCTGTCTCTCTTAAATCATAAGTTGTCTGATTGTAATACTTTTATTGACTGTTCTTTTCTTGGAAACATGTGTCTGACTTCTGCCCTAAGTGTATTCATGGCTAATTTGTTCCTATTGCGCTTAAATTGACATCGCCCTTTAGTTTCCTGGACTCCTGATGTCTACCCCACTACTCCCAGTACATGAGATCAATCAACCAGTTTGTTTTGTCAGGCGTAATATATCCTGGGCTTTGCTTATTTCACAACCAGTTAATATTGATGGCTCATAGTTTCTTTTGGATCAACTAATAGACCCAAGCTTTTCCTCTCATTGCTGTTTCTAACTGAGATGAACTCCCCGAGCATCCAGTTCATTACTGAATTCAATTTCATTTCTGACACTCTGCATTACAAGATTTGTGCAGCTCTTCCTGTACAGTGTTATAATCCTCTTTTGTACATAGATGTGCTTCCCAATTTTATGTCATCTGCAAATGGCTTTGGGAGAATTCAGGTTTTTTCAGGAAGGGCATTAATAGGAATACATGCTGAACTGAGCTCTAAGGTAAATCTATTATCTGTTAGCACTTTTCTGGCATTTGGATGTTTTTTTGCCTTAGCCAATTTCTTAGTCACTTTAAATTTTTTTTTTATTAACTCACTATAGAAACTTATCTCCAGTTCTCCTGAAAATTTTCCCTGTGGCACAGTACTAGATACCCTACCAAAGTACAGAATGGGTAATACATTCCCTTTTCTTGAAACTCGGTTCTTTTCCTCCAGGAAAAGATGGACTTTTAGCTCTCAACATAATCAGGTTTTAAACATCTTTAGTAATTCCGTGCTGGAAAGGGGTGGAAAATTCAGCCATCTCTGCACCTTGAAAATTTGTTCTACAGTTTTGCATACTGTTGAGATCAAACTGGTGGGACTTTATTTCATTTGCTCTTAAATATAGTTCTTAGCTTGTTATTCTCCTGCCAAAATGTAAATTACTCTGAAAGGATCTTTATTATGAAATCTTTGCAGGTTTATGTGTAATTTTGTGTGCTTGTTGTATTATAGTGCTGGGGTGGAGATTACTCTGGTTTAAGCGCATGAAATTATTTGAGTTTTGTTTCCATCTTTAGGTGATACAGTCTTTTCCCAGAAACTCGATAACCTCTCTGTGGCCAGCTCCTCTTCATTGAAAACTGAGTCAGAGCACTCATTTCATTTTAAAAAGAAAATTATCTTACATTTCTATCCTCTCTTCATTGTGTGGTGATCCTGCGCCTTTTCACCCTGTTCTATTCTTATTTGTATGACTGAAAAACCTTTTGGGGCAGCTTGCAGTACTCTTTGAATGGTCTAACTTGAATTGCTCGTTTTTCCTTATGTTTTTTTGATTTTCCACTTATCTTTCTTTGCTAGCTCTTTGTTTTGACCTTTTTTCATTCCTTGTAGATTCTAAAGCTATTTCTAACATCATCTTGGAAGCGCTTGCTAGGAAGAAGAGCAGGACTTGACAACTTTTTTTCCCCCCTTGCTTGAAATAGAAAATCCTGATAGCTTTAACACCTTGGACTTGAAGAATTTCAGGCCTCTTCCACATTGATATTCCTGGTCTCCTCAGTCACAGGTTTTTAAACTAGATTTCTTAGCTTATCAAAATTCACAGTTCTTAAATAAAATCTGTTGCAAGTGTTTGCAAGTTATCTTTAATTTATACTGAATTACAGGGTGATTGCTTAACCTGCGGTATTTTCTCAGGCTCCCTCATCCCCGGAGATGATGACTACTTTCCAAAATACAAACCCTTGCCTCTATGTGGTAAATTCCCAATGTCGTAAGTGGGTGTTGTCTGCAAGGAGCAGCTGCAGTGGGCATGTTTATTTGGGTTTTTTTTTTGCCATAATGACATAAAAAAGTATGAGCCCAAGAAATTTTACAAAGCTTCAGTGTGCAAACCATAGTAGGGTTCTCTAGAACTGCAAGTTCTGTTGTTGTCCCACAGCATAAATAACTTTCTCCAAGTGGAAAGACTTTTTCATAGGAAGGGAATTAAACTGATATTAAAAGATGTGCCAGTACAAACAGTCAGATGACAGTAAGACATAGTGGTGACTGTGTTTGCGACAACTCTCCTTCTCTTGACACTTAAAGTGAATATTTCAATATCAGACATTAGCATATTCTCAACAACTGTACTAGGCTTTTTCAGAACAGGCACGTAGAATTTTGGAAGCAACCGATCTCCGAGTAGTTGTACCAAAGACTAATCCAGTTACCAACGTTTTGGTTTTATACTTGCTAATAAAACATGGTGATTCTTTACTATGTTGGATGTGTTTATCATACCACAGTAGGTCTGAGGATATATGGGCGTTAAGGTGTCTTTAGGAATGTGGTCTCTCTTAGTTGAAGTGAATGAAAGGAAGTTTAAAATATTCAAAGTAATTGCTTCAGTTACATTGGGTGATGTAAAGAAGCCTCAATAATATGACAGATTTCCCCAGGTGGTTGTCTCGGTGCTTGAAGGTTACGTTTAGCTAATCAAAAAGGCTTTTCTCTGTGATTGTGTGTGTTTTGAGAATAACTTGAGGGATTCTTACCTAGATGTTCACCTCTGCTTTTATTTAAACATGTTGGCCTCAGTGGGATGGGATTATAATCTATAACTTCACTTTAAATTTGTTTCCCTATATGGAATGTCTGCTTAGTGAATTCTCTTACTTTAAGTTTCTGAGAGGATGCTACTTAACTACAAAGCCGATAATATTTTTGAGTCTCAAAGGCCAGACATGCTTTCCAGCTCTGCGTCTCAGCCTGTACGTGGAGAACTGTTAATCATGGTGACAACCTAACTTCCAGAGGAAAGCTGACATTTCAGGTTATTAAGTCAGAAAATGATTGGGAGAAGTTTAATGGTGGGTAAACAAATACCTAACAAATGGAAGTTTCAAAACTTAATTTAAAAATGTATTTTAAGTGGTTGCCAGTCAGCCTGCAGAAGCATGTGAGGCATTTCTAAAATAGAAACTGCGACAGCTCACGGAACAACGCATGATCAGTCATGTCATTCAAAATTACCTGTCAACTGCAGGCAGGCAGGTTTCCCTTTTTTTTTTTTTTCCTTTTTTTTCCCCCCTTTTTCTTTCCTGTACAATTACTAGTCAGAGGATGAGCGCTTATTCTTTGCCATTCGTTCTGCAGAAGCTTACGTCTCAGTAACCTGAAGTACTACTTTAATATACTAGGTTAGAACAAATTAGACCTTGGGATATATCACAGTGAATTATCATCCTGAAATGGCAGATGGGACATTGGAGTTGGTGGAACAGTCACGTAAAGTTACAGAGTGAGTCACTGGCAGAGCTTGAAGGAGTCAAGATTTTTAGGCATTATCCGGGAGTTTAATCACTGGTTTCCACCGCTTAGAAATGGTTGTTGACAGTCTAATCTGGTACCAGGTACATGCATTCCAACTCATTGTACTTCCTCTGAGACCTTTTTTTGGTGTGATGTAACTTTTCATGGAGCATTGTAATAAAATAATGGTCTTTTTTACTACAAAGAAGAGGAACCCGCGGTACCCTCTTCCTTTCTCCCTTACTATGAACTGGTTAATGATAGTTTTGTTATTTGCCCCAAGTTTTTGTTAACTACCAGTGATTTTAGTATCTTAACAGGTACTTAAAATGATGATACACTTTTGTCTTTCTGCAGAAACTGTATTTCTGTTTTAGAGCTTCACTCTCCAAAGACATATAGTGTGATTGCCAGTTGTATATACCTACTCTGTGTTCTAAGAGAAAGGGAAACCAGTGTCAAGGGTGACTAGATCTCTGTTTTTCATGAAACTTGCTCTATTTCAGGAAGCAAACTTACTGAATTATTATTTCCTTTTGGCAATAGGTCATAGCAAACGACAGAAGCCCACTGGTGGGTAAAGTCCACTGGGAGAAAATGGTGAAGAAAGTTTCAAGATTCGGCATACGTACTGGCACTTTTAACTGTTCCAGTGACCCCAGGTATATTCTTAAAGGATTATCTAAATCCCAAGAATATCTTAAGGCTCAGCTGTGTTCTGGCAGCAGGGCTTGCTGTGTTGTAAAAGTAGCTGTGACAGAAGGTGGCTTTATTAATGTTTTTATTTCTACTGAAGGCTGTTCAGAATTCTTCATTACACTATTTATCCGCACCATAACCACAGATCTGCAGCTTCCTAAAGCATCATGTGCGAAATACATGATTAGACTACGTGGAGCATAATACGGCAACGGAAGGGAATGAATAGAAGAGTCCAGGCATTTGGGGACAAGAACTGTGCTTGCTTAGTACAAAGCTGAATATATATAGCCCATGTAAGAGAAGTATATCAGTTGTAGAGTTGTTTTATTGCCATCTGGAAAGGAGAAACGCAGGTTAGCGTGAACCTTGCAAACAGTGCCAGCTTCTCAGGGTTACTGACAAATCCTGTTCCCTGGCAAATGTCTGTATGTTTATACATAAACTTGCACACACCCTTTGACAACATACAGTGTGCTGTGCAACATTCACTGTTGTTTGCATATAATTTCGAACAAGGAAGAAGAGCGGAGCCAAAGAAGCTATTAATAATTCAGTGCTGCTGTAAAAATAATTCTTTTGTAACATTTTGTTGGAAGCATTTGCTTCACATGACAGGAAACTTTGTCTAGAATTCCAGTGGCTTGTATGGATATGCACGTGTCTTACACAGCTTAAGTCCTAAATGTTTACAGAAATCTCAAAGTTAATCATAAGAGAAAATTCTTAGACTTTGCAGTGCTTATGCAAAATAATCTTGTGTAATCAAAACACTGGTATTTGAACATCTTAAAAACGTGGCAGTGTTTCTCTTTGCATAGTTCCTGACTAGTCATAATGTTGTGATCAAACACTATGTTTTAGATTCATTAATTTTTACCTAATACAAGAAGTGTTTTGTTGAGTAAACCCTTGTGAATAGTTTTCATCAGGTTGCAGCTGAAATTCAGAAGAACACTGCATGCTACAGTAGTCAGGATACCTTTATTAGTAGGGTAATATCTTACGGCTCCTTCTAAAAATGTTACATTCAGATTCCTGAGACGGTGAGTTGTAATTGTCTAAATGTATGTTGATAGACCAAAACCAGGGAGGACATAGGTCAGATGGCTAGTGAATGACGCTAGTGGCCTCTATTTCGTGTGCAGGGTTCTCAGAGACAGTTTGCATGCCTGTTGGCTCTGTAATGTTTTGATGGTTGAAACTTGCCAGACATTTGCTAAAAGGAGGACTAGATAAACTGGGTGGCATAGTGATGCTGATACAAAAGATGCCCAAGAGAAGAGTCACCACGCTCTCATCTCATAGTTACTGGGGTCTGGACCATAACTCAGGGTTCAGCCTTGAAGAGCCTCTTCTTATAGATACGGATTTGGAGTTCATCCCATCTCAGGCAGTGGGGTATTCTATTAGCCCAGATCCTCCAGCAGCATGTTTCTGCTTCCTCCTCCACCAGATTTGTGGCGAGCTCTCTCACCACACCTCTTAGCCTGTCTGCATCCTTCCAAAATGGCCCCAGAAGGAAGTGGACGCTTGTCAGCTGCATTAAAGCAACGGCAAACAGACTAATGTCTTGTTGACTTCACCTCACTGCTGCTTGGCAAAACTAGGATGAAAGGAACCACGGGGAAATTTACCTGCAGGCTCGGGAAAGCTGTGGCACATTGAATTACGTTGTACTGGTTTTCTTCTTGGCTGGAAGGCCGTGGAAAAATAGCTTCAATTACAAACGCTTTATACTGAAGAGTCAGCTTGCGTATTTTAAAAATCCAGTTATAAAGCATGAGGGACTCTAGTGTATGGCCTTGTTTACTATAACAACCCATGAAAATTAACACTGTTCCTCTTTCTGTCTTATGAATACATCTCTCTATGTGTCTGTAAGATAGATAACAGATATATTGTAAGAATAAATCCACTTCGCCAGAGAATATTGGGTGCCCATATTTCCTACTATTATATGTAGAGATTCCCAGGTGCTCAGCGTGTCTGATTTTCAGGCTCGGAACAGAAATTTAAGGACTGCAGCTCCAGTGGTATGAAACTCTGTAATCTAACTTGCCATTTTCTTTGTAGGTACTGCAGGAGGAGGGGCTGGCTGAAATCCACCCTCATTATGTCCGTTCCGCAGACCAGTACCTCCAAGGGAAAAGTAATGCTTAAGGAATACAGCGGGCGCAAAATCGAAGTGGAGCACATTTTCAAATGGATCACAGCCCATGCTGCTTCTCGGATCAAAACCATCTACAACTCTGAACATTTAAAAGACGAATGGAACAAAAGTGACCAGTACCGTGTGAAAATATACCTGTTTGCCAACCTTGACCAGCCTCCGGCGTTCTTCTCTGCACTGAGTGTAAAGTTTACTGGAAGAGTAGAGTTTATTTTTGTGAACGTGGAAAACTGGGACAATAAAAGTTACATGGCAGAAATTGGTGTCTACAAGACACCCTCGTACATACTTAGGACTCCCGAGGGGATTTACAGGTATGGGAATAACACTGGTGAATTTATATCACTACGTGCCATGGATTCATTTTTGCGTTCGTTACAACCAGAAGTTAACGATTTATTTGTTTTAAGCTTAGTTTTGGTTAATCTGATGGCTTGGATGGACCTGTTTATTACACAAGGCGCTACTATAAAGCGTTTTGTCGTTCTCATAAGCACTTTAGGGACGTATAATTCACTATTAATTATTTCTTGGCTACCTGTGTTAGGTTTTTTGCAACTACCTTACTTAGACAGCTTTTATGAATACAGTTTAAAACTCTTCAGGTACTCTAACACAACTACTTTGGCTTCTTGGGTAAGAGCCGATTGGATGTTCTACTCTTCGCATCCAGCCCTCTTCCTCAGCACGTACCTTGGTCATGGCTTACTAATTGATTACTTTGAGAAGAAAAGAAGACGCAATAACAACACCGATGAAGTAAACGCTAATAACCTGGAGTGGCTGTCAAGCCTGTGGGACTGGTACACCAGCTACTTGTTTCATCCTATTGCTTCTTTTCAACACTTTCCTTTTGACTCGGATTGGGATGAAGACCCGGATTTGTTCTTAGAGCGGTTGGCCTTCCCCGACCTCTGGCTTCACCCTCTGATACCAACTGATTACATCAAAAACTTACCGATGTGGAGGTTTAAATGTGTTGGTGTCCATTCTGATGAGGAAATGCTGGAAACCTTTCAAGACAGCGAAAGTGACTCTGACAGTGAAAACAAAGAGGTCATCAGCAATGAAAAAGAAGTCTCGGAGGACGATGACCTAAACACATTTCATAGGCGCAGTGCCGGAGAGCCTCGGTGCGGTGCTGAGACCTGTTCGTGTGCCAATAAATATTGTCATCACGAGCCATATGAACGGAAGGCGAGATCCTACGGCTCCTACAGCACCGCAGGTGACATGGAGCCGGATTGGTCAGCCTGGCCCTCCGAGATGTTGCACTGTACAGAATGTGTGGTGTGTCTAGAAAATTTTGCAAACGGTTGCCTGCTCATGGGCTTGCCCTGCGGCCATGTGTTCCACCAGAATTGCATCGTGATGTGGCTGGCCGGCGGGCGACACTGCTGCCCTGTCTGCAGGTGGGCTTCGTACAAAAAAAAGCAGCCATATACACATCCGCAGCCTTTGTCGAGTGATACCCCATCTTAGCTGTGTGCTGACGTCCTTTGTAAGCTTTCAGGATATTACTGCTTGCCTTTTAAATGTTAGTCACTTAAAAGATTATGTGGTTTGAAGTTTTAGTTTAAATGTTAGTGCAGTGAACTAAAATATACATGATGCTAACGTTAACGACAGAATCATTTGGTTGCCTTGTATGTTGAACTGAACGCATACTTATCGTACAATAACTTCTTCTTTTCAACATCTGGAAACTTGATGCTGTTTTTGTAAGCACAAAAATCAAGCCTACAACAGAAGCGTATTCCAGCAAACGTTTACAAGTTAGGATATGGGTGAAATTGAAATTCTAATCGGAGACAATTGCTTAATTTAAGTGTTTCTTATTTTAGAGTCTGTTCAGCACATCTTTGTTGAATAATGTATGTTGTAAGACAGTACCATTTAAAAAGAAATCAGTGAAATAAATTATTTTAAAAAGAGATTTGTAATGTTAATTGTTTTGATAAATATTTTGTGTGTATGGTTACGGATGTCTTGCTGGTCTGATTTATCTGTGAAGACAATAAAAATATAACACAACTTTTGTGACTAATAAATCATCTCCTAGTGATGCAGGAATTCACTGCTCCAGTGTAAACCCATGTGGAAGGTGATGGTGTTTCACTGGGAACTTCCTGCTTCTTAAGTCCTCTGCCTTGAGGCGCGTCTTTGCTTGACCACTGGTTTTCCATTGATTACAAACTGCTTTATCAGACCAGCCGTCTCTCCAGCACCCTCATCTGCAGACATCTAGGAAGACTTTTGGGTAGCCTCCCTACAGCCTCAACATAACCCATCGTGAAGTAGCAGAATATTGTCATGCAGTGACAAAAGTGGCTTGTAAAGGTAAAAATTGCCAGACTCCAACTGCTGGTATTTTGAAGTGGTTTCTGATTTCTTGGAAAAAAGTGATAGTTGTTCAATGCCATAAAAAAAAAAAGTTTATTGTTTTCTTTATATTTCAATATGAAACTGTTGTTTTGGTTGTGCCTTTCAGAAATTATCTGGCTGAAAATCCAGAGAGCAAATGTTGGTTGGGAAGGAAAAAAAAAAAGGCAAAAGAAAAAAAAAGCACGTGACGTGTAAGTAGAAGAAAAGGCTAAACTAGAAAGGTGTTTTCAGTTGCTTTATGTGTCACAGTAGAAGCAACAGTCTCATTCATTGTTTTATTTCTCTCCTCGTTCTTGCCCGTGTGGTATAAAAGGAGGATAATTAAATGAAGATGATAATAGAAAATGTAAACACGGGTCCCTCTTGCAGTTACGATCCATCTCTCTGTGTCTTCACAGAGAGCTGGGAGGCTGGTGCTCACAAAGCAAAGCTGTTCTGGCACTGGTTTATCTGTCCAGGGTACCTGGGCACTATCTTTTTTTAATAACAAATGTTTCATGCCTCCAGTCACCAGGCATCCTCCTGAGAGGATATTCTCCTAATTATCAGAAGAGCTGTTTTTAATTGTGAGTACTTTTTCCTCTCGTTTCCTTTTTCCTATTGCAGTACTGAAGCAGGGAGGTAGAAGGGGCATAATATCACCAACTCTCCTGTGGTCTGGAAAGTAATTTTTATTCCAGTTGAGGCCTGTCAGTACATGCCCTTTTTCTGTCATTACAGCCGTGGCAGAGCAGTGGAGAGGCATAATGAGGGCAAAGAGCATTTCTGCTTCCAGTTTGTGCCGCAGTGTGACATTTAGCCTATGTGCTTAGCATAAGCAGCTGGGGCTGAAATCCACATTGTTCCAGGACTGTCTTGAAACCCACACTGAACTGAGGCCTTGCCATCTCAAAAGGAGAAACGGAGAACTGTTCGTAAATAAGTACCCTTGAATGTAAATAAGTAATTGATGCACTGAAGTACACAAATGAACTGCTGTATCAGAGTCCAGCGTAGCCTTTTGCTGGGACCTCGGCATTTTGCCAGACACTGCAAGCAGTAATTTCAAGCAGCACCATGTCCTCAGGGCACTGTGTGCTCCTGGAGCACAGCTCTGCTCCTGAAGGCTGACCTCCTCATACAAAGCCTGGGCCCCAGCAGCTCCTGGGCACGTGAGCTGCCTTATTTGCAAACCATTGCACACACCTGTTTTCAGCTGAAGACTTGTGTTAATGACCTCAGTTGCTTTACTAGTCCAATTCTTTTGATGAATGACACAAACTGCTGTTTAATTAGCAGGAGAGCCACAGAGGGCACATCCATATGAGCAGGTAATTATGACCAGTAGATAGCTGTGAGTTGAAGGTTCAGTCCCCTTGTGTCTGTTAGCCTGGGTTATATAAATTGTTGTGATCCAGTTCCTGGCGATGCATCTGTTTCAAAATCTACAGCAGCTGGTGTAGTGTATGGCTAGTCCCAGCAGGAAAGGAAAAGCAGTTGGATGTATTTATTTTATGAAATGGTCGTGTCAGTAGACGCAGAAGCATCCAAGTAGGATTGTTTTCTACGGAACGCAGATTCTCAGACAGCCCTTACCCAACGCGTTGACAGTTTAAAATCCGGAAAACAGAGCAAAGACCGTGCCTGTAACGAGGTCAGCAGTTTTGCTGCTCGTTTTGCCTCGCTGGGCTGGGTTGTGCGAGCACTTGTAAAGTGTCTTGAGTTAGTGGAGATGCTGAACATTCTTGAAGCACAGTGTTTTATTCTCTGTGTGCCTGAACGCTGGCGGCCAACTGTAAATAGAAAATATCAGATGATTGATCTGAGGTTACTTATGTCAGTAGGTTTAATTAAGGCAATTGGTCTTTTGTTCTGCTAGTAAGAGAGGGTGGATTTAGATCATCTCGGAAGGTCTTTGCCAGTCTGAACAATTACTGTTTTGTTATGCTGACTCTCCCACTGCTGGTACCCAGTCCAAAATGAGAGTGTATTTAGACCTGTTTTTATTCTGCACTAGCTCTTGGAAGGAAAAAAAGACAAAGGTGAACTGTACATTTTTGTAACTGTTATTAAAATGTCTTTCTCTGGGAATTAAATAATGAGGCTAAGTATAATTGTAAGGTATTAGAGTTAGATTAAGCTAGTAGCACCTTTTTTCTTCCTAAGCTTTTGCACTCTTTCTGTGCATTGGTGATTATTTCCAGTCCTCTGCATCTCGGTTTGTGCATCGGGGCACAAGGAGATGGAGGGACTTGCTGGAGCTCACCCCACAGCACCCAGCAGGGTGGCTCCAAGCTGTCCCTTAATTTTGGCCAGCTTACGTGCCCTTGGCTGCAGAGAGGGACGGTGGAGGATGGAGATGATCTAGGCCTTGCCGGTGGGGCACTTCCAAAAGAGCCCTGGCAGCTGAAGATGAGGCAGGCCCTGTCATCATCAGTGCTGGCAGCTGCTGCTTCTCTTTCTCTTTGAGTCTCCTGCGGGTCTTCCCTGGGCTGCAAGGGAAAGATAATTTAGCATAGTTAGAGTCACACCTTGCATGACTAGATTTGATAAATACTCTTCACTGTGCTTTCCTGCAACCTGTGTGACAGAGTGAAGGCAGGTACTGACGTAACCTGCTCCGGCATCTGCTTTTATTGCTCTTAACTGCTGCCGGAGGAGGTGCCCGGCCGGTATCGGCACCAGGGCCAAATCCTGTTAACTCCTCCGCGCCCCCATTCTGCTGCCTGCCCGTCCCACGCGCAATGGTGAGGGGCCGCATGAGGTGGCGTGGGGCCACCAAAGTGGTGTGGGGCTGTGTGAGGTGGGGTGGGACCATGTGAGGGGCTGTGAACAGTGTGGCGAGAGGACTGGGGAGGTGATCGTCCCCCTGTACTGGGCACTGATGAGGCCCCACCTCAAGTACTGTGTCCCGTTTTGGGCCCATTACCACAAAAAAGGCATTGAGGTGCTGGAGCGGGTCCAGAGAAGGGCAACGAAGCTGGTGAGGGGTCTGGAGAACAAGCCTTATGAGGAGAGGCTGAGGGAGCTAGAGTTGTTCAGCCTGAAGAAAAGAAAGCTGAAGGGAGAGCTTATCGCTCTCTACAACTACCTGAAAGGAGGGTGTAGAGAGGCGGGGGTCAGTTTCTTCTCCCAAGTCACAGGTGATAGGACAAGAGGAAATGGCCTCAAGTTATACCAGGGGAGGTTCAGATTGGATATTAGGAGAAATTTTTACACTGAAAGGGTTATTAAGCATTGAAGTGGGCTGCTCAGGGATGTGGTTGAGGCACCATCCCTGGAGGTATTTAAAAGACGGGTTGACATCGTGCTTAGTGACATGGTTTAGTGATGTTTTTTTTATCAGAGTTAGGTTGATGGTTGGAATGATCTTAAAGGTCCCTTCCAACCTAGACGATTCTGTGACTCTATGTGAAGCACTCCGGGGCCATGCGGGCGGCTGGATGGGACCAGGGCTATGCGGGGGGCTGTATGGAACCGTGTGCAGCACTGCGGGGCCGCGTGAGAGGCTGCATGGCACCAGGGCTATCCGAGGGTCTCTACGGAACCGTGTGCAACACTGCGGGGCCCTGTGAGGGGCTGCGGCTGCGCCCGGGCCTGGATGACCGTTGCCGCCCCCGGGGCGTGGCCGTTCAGGCATCACCCGCCCCTCCCGCCCCTCCGGCGCATGGGCAGTGCCGCTGGGGAGGGAGGGGAGGGACCGTGCGCATGCGTGGAGGTGAGAGGGTGGGAGGGGAGGAGGCGCATGCGCAGTGGGGACCGTCCGCCCCTGGCAACGGGCGGGGACGGGAACCCGGAAGGGCCGGGCGGCTCGAGGCGGCCGCCGCCATGGGCCTCTTCGGGAAGACCCCCGAGAAGCCGCCCAAGGAGCTGGTGAGGCCCCGGTGGCGTTGTCGCTTCAAGTGGGGGCCGGGAGGCGGCGGGGGCGTGTGGTTCGGGGGCGGCGGCCTGGGTGCACGGCGTTGCCATGGCGCGGGGAAGGGGCTGCGGAGGGCCCAGGCCCGGCCTGGGCGAGGCACCGTGGCGCCGGGGGCCTCGCCTGACAGCACCGGGCCCGGGTCTCAGGTGGGGCGGCGAGCCCGCAGCCCCGCGGCCGGGGGAAGGAGGGTTTGGAGCGGCCGGGATGCCCCGGTGAGTTCTGTCCCCGGGTTGGCTGCGGCGGCCGGGCATCATCAGCAGGTGAGGAGCACTGGTAGTCTGTCCCCAAAGGGTCTGGGGGCACCTGCGCTCGGTTACCTCGCATCTTCTAAAATACAGCAGCTTCATGAGGTGCTCGGTCTGCTGTCAGAGCACTCCCACGCCTTGGGAGTGTGCAGGGATTTGGGGGTGCTTCTTAGCGCCGCAGAAGTAGTAGCCAAAGGAGTGATGCATCCTGGGTGGTGTGGTTTGGGGAGGCTTAGTCAGCGGCTCCTGGATTTTTAGCTTGCTATTAGCTGTCTTCCATGGTTTCTAGCTCTCTGGCTTCGCTGGGAGCTTCTAGGTCCTGTTGCAGACAGTCTTAAAAATATCAGTAGCTGGAATATTGGGACTCGGTGGTTTTTTTGAGGCTGCAGGCAAGCTATGTAAGCCTTGTTTATACCCACAGATTTCTAATGTCACTGTGAAATGAAATAAGATACTGATTTCACTGTGGCCTTCCATAAATCACTATTAACTTGTTAATAAAAAAACCTGCTGTTTGATGGGAGGAAAGATCAAATATGTCAGAGGTACTAAAAAAGCAACAGGGAGAAGGTGACAGATGCTGAAGATGAAGGCTTAGAAGATCTGCAGTGCTACAGATATTCCCACCTGCTTTGTAGCAGCTGAGACCCAGGGGAGTCAGTTATAGTGATTACTTGTTGGGTGACAGCATACTCTCCCTTCCTCCTCTACCTGTGTCAGAGCACTGTGCAGGCTGGTTATAGTTCCCTGCGTTCATGAGCAGTGTTGGAAGATACCACAGAAAGAAATGGGGTTTGGAGACTGCTGCTCTCAGTTGTGGGATAAAGCATCAGACAACCGTTTAACCCACATGATGTGGTTATGCTGCACTGATAAGTTCTTGTTGTTTCGTGTCCAGTGATCGCTCTTTCCCCTTTCATAACTAACAAGCTTGTTGTGTTTTCCAGTAACACAGCGTGTCTGTGGGTCATATTCGAGCTGTTTTGTAGAAAAGCCTGCAAAGGTGCTAGAAAACAGGCGTGTCTGACCATAAGGAGAAGTGACTTGGGTCATCTTGCTGTCATGAGCATGCTCTTGGGTTGTAGGCTGGCATGATGACTTCACAGGTCATTAAAGAAATATTGAGAAACACATAAATAGTAAGAAACTTCTTTCCTCCTGTGTCTAATTGCACAGCTTTAGAAGGAAGAAGAAGTTATTTCTGCTTCCTAGATCATGGGGGGAAAAAGCACCGAGCACCACGGGAGGTGGCTGACGATGGGAAGAAGTTGAGATTTTTGTGATGGCAGTGAGTCACCCTGGGTTTGTTCGTATGCTCGCAGTTGATGGGAAAGAACTTATTGACTGAATGATACAAGACAAAGATCTTCAGTCCTTGTGAGGAGCCAGTTATGCATTTCAGCTTGTCTAAAGCTGGGGGTCTACTGTATGTTTAATACCACATCTGGATTGCTTGAGCTAAAAAGGTAGTTTTCTTCCAGTGTAGTCTGAATGGTTTATTTCAGCTTAGTGTTTTGCTGGTCCATCTCCAGTGTGATGCAGTGCTGTGAGAACCGTGTTTTTGTTCATGTCAGAGCTGGAAGCAGAATAGCTTCATCAGAATGAAGTTGTGCTTGGGGTAATTAGCCTTGCTTAGTTGGCCAAAGTGCTTCAATTCCCAGCATTGCTACCTCTGTGCTGCGTTGTGCGGTGGTTCGTAGCTGTATCCCTGCTGTCCTGTGTCAGATCGGCCATACAGCTTCTCTACTGCTCAACAAATCAACGTGTCTGACGTAACTGGAAGCATGCGGTAATTGGTGGTATCTCTGCAATGTTTGGGGTTTTTTTTCATTCAAATAATGAAATATTTAAACATCACTCATAACTTAAAGCCTGTGCGTTTTGAAGTGCTGCTTTAGATATTGAATGGTTAAGTTACAGGAAAGTATAAAAGCATAGTTTTAAAGTTGGAATTTCAAGTAACTCTTACTTTCTCTTTTTAAGGTCAATGAATGGTCCTTGAAGATAAGGAAAGAAATGAGAGTGATTGATAGACAGATTAGAGGTTTGTACTTATGTCTCATTTTTTATTTTTCCGTTCCCTGTCTGCTTTCAGCGTGGTTTTTTTTGCTTTAATTGTGGGAGGCTGTGAAATCTAATAACCTGGGGTACTCTATAACATCTGGAATAAAGGAAGACGAATATGATCCTGGGACCAGACTTAGTCTGTGTAATAAAATGACATCACTGTAAAGTTCTCTAAGTAAACCTAAATATTGTATGCTTCCAGTACGACGTAATGCTCTTAAATCCCATTTGATGAGTTGAAGTAGACTTATTACGCAGAACTTCACCCACATTTTTTTAATGAATAGAGTGTCGGTGTGGTGTGTAATTCCTCATGTAGAAAGTTCTGCAGGTATGTACTGGCATGAAGTGCACATGCTAAACAAAAGTAGCTTGCTGTCAGCTTGGGAAAATTTCTAACAGCAGAGAGAAAAAAAGTCTTTTCTCAGTAGGAGTTTTGCTATTAAATTATGGGCATTACACTTGTGAAGAAGTCTTGAAAAGCAGAGGAGTTGCTTGTTATTACACTTGTGAAGAAGTCTTGAAAAGCAGAGGAGTTGCTTGTTATTACACTGCTGCTAGCTTAGTTTCTTGCTCTCTTCTACCCGCCTTCCTAGAATCTGAAAATAGATTTGGGGCTAGATTCTATTTTCCCCTTACCTTGCCCTCAGGATTGGTCTGTGGGATGTGCTGGTATTTTGTGTCAGCATCTGGTTATTAAGCCCATGTCTGTTTTGAGTGACTCCTTGAGGAGTACATTCTCCCTTTCCCCTTTCCTCCCCAGCCCCATGCCTCTGGAGCGAGCCGGTGGGATTCATATATTCTCCCACTTGTAGATTTGTATGAGTTGGTTGGAGGGAGATGCTCATGCAGTACAAAGTCTGTCTTTGTCCTCATCTGTGAAATGAGGACAGGGTTTATGGCTCTTCCAGGAAAACCGTTGTACAGTGGCGTTCATTATGTTTGTGAATTGATTTGCATTCTCCAAGGCACATTGTGTGGCTGTATCAGGCACCGAGCAACTGAAATGTGGCTGATATTAGTAGCAAAGTATGTTTTAGCAGCCGCATCTTCCATGGGAGCAAGCTACCCACGTGTTCACTATTGCTGGTTTCTTGAAATTTTATTTTTCTCTCAACTTGTATGCATACCGTAATACTTCTAATGGCCTATATAGATATTGGGTTATGTGGTAGTCTGATATTTTGATGTGGATGTAAATCTAATTATTGTAGCAGTTCTAAACACCTCTGTGTGTGTATTTCGGAGTGTTGCATTCAAAGAAATACAGTTCAGCTTGTCAGAGCTTAGACTAACCACCAACCATTTGCTAGTCTGATAATTCTGATAAAGTACAGAATATCTTTTTAATGCCTGCACT
Source organism: Numenius arquata (assembly GCF_964106895.1). NCBI lineage: Eukaryota > Metazoa > Chordata > Aves > Charadriiformes > Scolopacidae > Numenius > Numenius arquata. The sequence continues at coordinate 51,403,257 of NC_133580.1, forward strand.
GTGCTAGGGTTTCACACCTTACCGAGTGTCAGCTGTGGAAGTACACAGCTCTGCTGGGCACTTACCAGGCTAGCAGGCTGCTGCTGAAAGATGACAGCCACATGCCACTAGAGTGGTTGGTTAGTTGTTTTTGTGTTTTTTCAAAAATTGCCCACTGTGGTTGGATTCCGTCATGTTTTATCATTTCAGTTGAGACATACACAGAAAATCGCTGTGATCTTTGAGTAAGGATGCTGAGCTGGGAGCTGTCTTAGTTTCCCTGAGGAAACTGTGCTGGATGTGTTTTGATAGGGCGACACTCGGATCCACCTGGGACTGACTGAGTGGGCTTGGATCACTCAAACACCTGGCTTGCCCAGTCAGTGCAGTTACTAATATAGCAACACGCTGTTTCAAACCATCTGTTGTTGTTGGAGTCTTGCTGCTTTAGTGATTTCTATTTGGTGTAGGTTGCTTTTGAGGGCTTGGAAGGGTGAAAGAAATGAAAGATTTCCTTGTGACTTCAGAATTGAATTTTTCAAGTTAATGTAGTTGGAGTAATACAGTAACTTTGTGTTTTACTGAGCTTGTGAGTCCCTCTGGCAGGTGTTTTGGGCTGCTTTATGCCTCTGTTGTGCTTGGTAATGCTGCAGAGGGACCACTGTAGTGACTTGGCTCACTAGACGTGCATAGCTGGCGTTGACCTTAACAGGTGGAGTTGACTGTTCTTGCGTATTTGTGCCACTGATCTTGTGTTCAGCAGCTCATCACGCAAGTGAAAGCATTCACTTGAGTACAAGGCCACCCTACGCTAGTTTGGATGTAGTAACGCAGTACTTGTGGGTGTATTCAAAGTGAATGTCATAATTCCTCAGTACTGCTGGAGCACTCCTGGTGCTTTGTTTTCTGCTGTACCATTTCACCTCTTTCTTACCTCTTCACATACACTGGGACTTGGCTCATTCCTGTGTCTGACACACAAATGTTTTCAAGCTTGTGACATTTCTGCAGATAATAGTGGGGAAGAAGCAAAGAGTGTTTTTCTGATTACGATTCACAGATTCCTGACAGTCCTCTAGGATAAAGAGGCCATTGAATGATATTGAGAGAATGACTCATCTTGAGTACAGAGTTTGTTAACTCCCACGTGAGAAGCTGCGTCGAAGTCTCCTGATCGGCCTGTGCCAAAAAGTGTGCATTGATACCTTCGTTTTTATAAAAGGGCAACTTTTGATTCTTGCCTGTGTGTAACTTCTGTCTGCTATAAGCCAAGGCTCAAAAACCAAATTTGAACAAAGCCATTGCTAGAAATACTTGTTCTTGTGGTTCAACTCTTTGCAGAAAAGTGTGCCTAACCCTTACTATCTGAATTCTTTACTTACTTTTGGATAGTTTTTTTTTTTTACAGGCTAACTTAGAGCCACATTTCATCAGTGGCTTATTTATTGCTGAATCTAGAAAAGGAAGGGGGTTGCTACAGCCCCTGCTTGCTCCTGCGTTTCTTACTCTGAGCTTTATGGGGTACCTGGTTCTGCTGTACACAGCCAGCGTTATCTGATGAGGCAGATGTGTGAACAGTCACATCAGATCTGCTAGAGAAACCCATGTTACTTAAGGAAGCCCGTCTAGTGTATAATATTTCAAATCCAACTATTCGGTGCTCATTTTGTACAGGCTTAGTTCAGTACTGCTCCAGCATGCTTTTATAAAAAGCTGTTGAATGAGGCTGGATATCAGGAGAGTTTGAACAGGCTGTTTTAAGTTGCATCTAATGATTTACCAGCATACTAGTTTTACTGATAAATTATCCATAACTTTGGCACCAGCCAGACAGCTTGTAATTTGAATGTGCCAGTTTATATGAACACCTAATGCACGTGTCTTAAAGTATGAGGAATATAAACTCAAAAGCTTAAGTATGAGTATAGATTTGGCTAGGTATCCAGTTGAGGCTTAATGAGTTGTGCCTGATGGAGGGAATTACTAAGTCTATCCGCAAGGATGAAGGCTTTTTTTTACAGTAAATATGTAGTTCTACGTAACTCTTAAAATTGTGGACACACCCTTACAAATTCACTATTAAAAAAAAAAACAAACATAACCATTTCTAAAGGCAGTGTATATCTAACACTTTCCAGCCTCAGTGAGATCAGAGAGCCTTCTACAATCTTTCTGAATGTATCTTTTTTCAGAAAAGCACATTTCAGGGATTTAGAAGCAGTGAGGACAATTTTGCCTACAACAGCCCTCAAATTCACTTGAAGGTGGGCATATGGGTTAAGCTTTGAATGTAGTCTGACAGGTAAGTATTTTTTTTGCTAGTAAAATGCCTGTCTTCTGAGACTGCTAGTTTTCACCTTCCTGGTGAAGTGGGGCTGTCTGGTGATTAACACAGAAGAGGTAATCTTATAAGCAGCAAATCAATACATTAGTCTTAACCTGTGTGTGTATAATATATGTGTATATGAAGTTTTAAGTCAAGTAGTCATCTCAGAGTGCTTTGTTCTTGCTGGACCTTTTCCACTTCTTAAGAATTCATCTTAGTTCAGCCTCATGCAGTGATATTGCTGGACAGTCCTTTACAGTACTCTTAACTGCAAAGAAAATTACAGAGCTGGGTGTTTACTACTGAGAATTAATCAGCTAATATGTAAATCAGCCTAGAACAAGGTCTTTGAATAACAGAGGGGATCTGAAATCAAGCAGAAACGATTCTTTGCATTGAAAATACACCCCAACAAATGTCTGGTTTCTCTTCCAAATCCTTAGCAGTTTGTTGTTGTTTGCTGTGTTTTTCTGTACTCCAGATATCCAGAGAGAAGAGGAGAAGGTGAAGCGGTCAATAAAGGATGCTGCCAAAAAGGGTCAGAAAGATGTGTGTGTGATCTTGGCGAAGGAACTGATCCGCTCTCGAAAGGCCGTAAGCAAACTCTATGCATCCAAAGCTCACATGAACTCTGTTCTCATGGGGATGAAGAACCAGCTTGGTAAGAACTTCTTCTGAGCCCAAGTACCTCTAGCTTTAGAGGTGAGGTCTGAGTTTCTATTTTCAAAACCAAGGTCAAATGCAGGAATAGCTTGAATTTGAAAACAGGCTTCCAGTTGTGAAAGGCAGCTGATCCCAGAGGCCTTCAGGACCCTGGGAAATTCTTCCTGTAGCAGGCCTGGAGGTGTGAGGTCCTTACATCCAGCCAGGCTGAGCACCTGCTCCCAGTAGACACACGCAGCCACAGCAGTGCCTTCACCAGCACCCATGTAAACACACACAGCTTTCACACAAACGTGAACAGCACTGACAGCTCAGTCCTGGTCTTCCTCTTCAGCTGATTAGGACTGAGGTCCGCTAGTAGAATACATACATATATATACGCACACACATATACACACACATGACCAATCTATAATTTGTTCCAGCACCTGCTCTCAAACAGCGTAAACTAGCCAGCTCTCCGGCAACTGGCCTCAGATCTCTTCCTCTGCCTGAGGTGCTGGTACTTGGACCTGTAGGCCCTGAAGTTTGTGTGTTCCCTGTTCCACCTTGATCCCTGCCTTTCTCCACCTTCAGTCCTTCCCCTAAACATCCCATAAAAACTTTCTCATGTTCAATCACATTCCTGAAACCCCCTTAAAAGATTCCATAATAAGTTTTTCTTGGTTTAAAAAATGCTCTTCTCCCCCACGTCCCATGCTGAGCCCTATATCCCTGTAGACATTAACCCTTCTCAGTCTGCAGGATGTTCTGGAGATGGTTTCCCCACTGCCCTGCCTGAATGGGCTTCCCCCCTGGGCTCTGGAGTAGCCAGGGAGCTCGCAGTTAGCTTCCTGGGGTTCCTACCCCTCGTTGTTCCCTAGATCCTCACTGGCTCTCTGTGTTTCCTCTGATTAGCTGCTCAGCAGATATTCTGACACCTCTCCTTGGAGCCGAGGGTTGCAGTGATATGAGAATCGTGTGCTCTGAAATAGAACTCTGCCAGTAATTGGGGGCACGTTTTTACTGTGCGTTCCTAAACAGTTTGAGTATGTGTCTAATATCCCTGTATCCTTACGGAGCCTGTTGTTTTGACAGGATCAGTAACGTGAGGTTTATTTTCTTCAGTAGAATTCCCTTCATCTTGTAAGTGATTGTTTCTCTAGCAAGAGTCTTGGGACACTTACTAAGCCCTAAATGGAGATCGGGGGCGAGAGGGCGGTGTTTGATTTCCTTGATTTGGAGGAATGGATTTGCCCTGGTGGTTTAGCACCTAGCGCTCTGTAAACCCTGCTTGGTCCTTTGTGCTCCTCCAATACCAGCGTATTTCCCTCATTCCTTATCCACACCAGAAATCTGTTGCAATAGACTTCCTGCAGTATTTCCCACACCTTAGAGTATTCAGCCTTGTAACAAGAGCAGAGCCGAGAGCGTTAAAGACAGGGAAAGACTTGGGGGAGGTTAACATGCTACTGAAATATCCCAGCATTGCCCCTCACCCCAGCATTATCCAGCCTGGTTGCTAGTAGGTTTTAACACTAGATGAGTGATAAACCGGGAGTCGCAATGTGAACCTTAAGTGTAATCTTACGATAGGTCAAATGTGGCCCCCCACATACCTCATTCAGGAAAGGGAAGCAGGGGCTGTCCTTGCAGCTTGATGTGTCCCTTAAAAGGAAAAACTCCTTACTACCGCTACCAGCATCTTCATCTTGCTGGGAATGTTCTGACACGCTTACCCAAGCGATAGGAAAGAATCTAGAATTCAGTCTGGGGCTTGTATTAACTTGCTTCATCTTGGGGAAATGACCGCTAAAGGCAAGATTTCCGTTAGTTTGTTAACATTACAAGTGTAATGTTCTTAAAGAAATCAAGTATTTAAAATGAAAAGTAATACATGCTGTACCTTCATTTTGCTTCATTAAGGAGTGATCATTTTATATGCAAACAGGTAAGTTCTCCATGGCTAGGAAGCTGCGAAGTTAGAAGGCACAATTAAAGAACCTCAAAGTACCCTTAATTATTGCATTTTGTTCTTGGTATGTGAAGATATATGAGAAGAGCTTTTAAGCTATATTATGGGAATAGCCTCTGGAATCAGTATTGTTAAATTCAGCTTAAACTACGCTTATTTCCAGCTTATCTGCTTCAGTATTAATTTTCTAGCATACTGTTTGCTGTGAAACTATTGCACTAGAACTTTGGCCAGAGTTACTTTCCACTACCCAGCGTCGGGCAGGAGGTCACTGGTTTGGTCAGCACTCAGGCGTGGAGCTGGACTGTAGCTCCCCTGGTGAAACCTTCAGTGGGACCTCTGGCTGCTGAGGAGGGGCACAGGCAGGAGCTCCTCAGGGATCCCTTGTTATGAACTGGACCGCAAGGGGGTTGAAATCTCTCTGCAGGCAACCTGGATTGCTCCAGGTAATCATGCAGGACCAGGATCTCCTAGAAACTTATTTTTTCCGACGTGGGTAGGAGTTGAGCTTTTCCAAGAAGGTAGACAAGAATGAAGAAGCGGGATGTCCATTTCTTTTTTTAATTAAATTGCCTAAATGTCAACCAATTTCTATCCGTGTAGGGAGGATATAATTTCTCTGCTTTCGGTGGTGCACGAATCATTCAAGCTTTTCTATTTCTCTCCTTCACACAGCTGTCCTGAGAGTAGCAGGTTCATTGCAGAAGAGCACAGAAGTCATGAAAGCTATGCAAAATCTAGTAAAAATCCCTGAAATCCAAGCAACGATGAGGGAGTTGTCCAAAGAGATGATGAAGGTAAGTAAGTTCTATAGCACAAATAGACTTACGTGAGGTCATTCAGCATGCTGGAGTGCCGTGCGACTGCTTAGGGTGTCCCCTCTGTCAGAGGGCTTGTGTGAGCTCTGACAAACAGAAATTGTAATAGCCCATTAATAGCTGAGGACTTTCTAGCAGGTTACTGTATGTGGGGAAAACCCTGACTGGGCGATACCCGCAGCACATTTGGTGCAAAGCTTGATTGAAGCTGAAAAAAGCTGCTCGGGTTGAGGATGGAAGGAGGAAGATCGGTCCCTGTACAGAGCGGTTGTGGCTCGGTCATCCTGGTCCCCAGGGTGGGGGGAGATGGAGGCTCGAATCAGGGTTCACACCTGCACCCAGTGACTGCTCCTGTCCCCAGGCTCCTGTCTGCCCTGGGGGAGACTCAATGTCCTGCTCCCAGGGGTGAAAATGTTCATTAAGAAAGTCCCACCACAGCCTGCTGCGGAGTGGGAAGCTGAAAGTCCCATCTTAGGCAAGGTGGCTATTCTGATAGTGGGTTAAAAACTTCCAGCGTCGTGTCTCCATCTGATTAAAGTGCTCTGATTTTTAAAGTATACTACTTCTCTAGAGTGGTTTATTTTCTTTTCAACTACCAAAGTTATTTTGCTCCCCCCGCCCCTTACCACTCTAGACTGTTTAGGTCAAATCAGCTTATTTCTTAATAATTTTACCATTGTGCAGCAGAACAATTTAGCCGTACCTAGACTAGAAGCTCTGTCAAACTGATTTTACAGCATGTTACACAACTCATGCTTCATGAGTGAAGCGTGTGCAGTACAGCTGCAAACTGTCAATGTTTAGATATGGAGCAACAAGGAAATACAGCTTGAGGCTCTCAAAGTGAGAACATGTATATTGAATCCTTAATTTTCTTACTACTTTTCCTGTGCAGCAGTTGTACAGGCAAGTGCTGAAACGGGAGGCAGGTGTGTTGGCCAACCCTCACGCCACAGGGAAGCTGTGGTCTGGAAAGCGCAGTCATTCAAATGCCTGACCTTGAAAGCAGGAAGCGTGTCCTCTTGCTCTGCCCTTTCCAAAGGCATCACGCGCTGCCTTGTTTTGTTTTCCGCCAGGCTGGTATTATAGAGGAAATGCTGGAGGACACCTTCGAAAGCCTGGAGGATCAGGAGGAAATGGAAGAGGAAGCGGAGATGGAAATTGACAAAATCCTGTTTGAAATCACAGCTGGTGAGTGTGTGTGTGTGTGTGTGTGTGTGTTTGCTGAGAGCAGAGCCCTGCCCCACCCGCTCTGTTCAATTTGAATTTTCATCTGTTCTGACTTCACTGCGCTCTCCCAGTGGTGGGTTTGGCTTTGCTAACAGGCAGAGTGCTCTCACAAACTGGTTTCTCAGGGAACACTGGCTGAGAAGGCTGCTGTGGTTTGGTAAAGCATAAGTAATAATTCATCAGCTGACATCTGTGCAGTGCTCTAATTGAGGCTTTAGCAGATCAGTGCTTGTCTGTGCGATGGATCCTCAGCAAGGTGAAATCTGTATGACTGACCAGATACACCATTATTAATGAACCCAGGAAGTAAATTCAGCTGCGTGGCCTTGAGTCATAGGGTGTGCTGTAATTCCTGGCTGTAAAATCTTGTAGTGTATTGGGGTGTGTGTGTGTGGAAAAACCCCACAAAACAAACACACACCCCCCTAAACCCAACCCAAACCCCCCAATTTCTGCCTTACAGCTCATGAATAATGATCTACTGTTTCAGTTACTTGACTTAGCTAAAGCTTGGAATGCTCCTCACCTGAATTTCTTGTAAGTGGTGTGACAAACCTAATTATGGAAGCTGTGTCCAGCTGAAAGCACAGTTCCCCAGCTCCTGCCCTGCTGTTACCTTGTCCCCAGCCGCTGGCTTGTTGCCCTCTCGTTTCTGGCATCTTCCTTTGCTTTTTTCCATCCCGTTTCCTGGCTGGAAGCAGCTCCCTTCCTGCCGGGTGGGCTGTGGGGAGCTGACGGGTCAGTACTGCTGCATCAGCCAACAGCCCGGGGCTGAGTGAGTCCACCAGGTCTTGTGCTTGTTCTCTACCAGAACTGACAGGTTGAATTATTTTAGATGTACATGAAAGCTGCTGATTACTAAATGAAGACCTAATGCACACTAACGAGCCTCTTCTGTTGTTTGCAGGGGCCTTGGGTAAAGCACCTAGTAAAGTCACAGATGCTCTTCCAGAGCCTGAACCCATGGGAGCGGCGGCTGCTGTTGACGAGGAGGAAGATATCGAAGCGATGCAGTCGCGATTGGCTACGCTCCGTAGCTGAAACCAATGTGTACAGTTTGCCTTTTTTGTTTTGTTTTGTTTTTGCAATGGGATATTCTGTCCTACCTTCAAAATGCAAAACTTAATACGTGAGAATATTTTATGTAATATATATATTGTTTTCTTCCTGGGGAGTGTATTCTCCAAGAAACTACTGTAATATACTTCTTCCTGGGGAGTGCAGTCTGTAGAGATTCTCTCACCCTTTTTCTGTTGGGCCTGTCTGCCCCGCGGGAGGCTGTGGCGAAACGGCGGTGGTGGTGGAATGTTACGTATTTGCAGATGTAAAGTCTTGAAACACATTTTGAGCTTCAAGTACCACTGTTCCCCAAAAGGCACTTTCGCTTAATCTGCTACCAAAAACCTTCAGTGGTGTAAGATCTCTTCTTTTTCTGAATCACTACAGATTTTATTAAAGCTGCTTTTAACAGTTGTTCCTGTCATCACTTCAAACTCTTTTCACAAACAAGACCTACTTGTAACAGCTCCCTCCTAGTTTTATAACACCTTTTTTTTTGTTTCCTTATCTTTAGCACGTTTTATAACACCTTTACGGCAGAGTCAAAGAAGAGCTTTCCCTCAGAGCAGCTTTTAAATAGCTTCTTTCTTCCAGCTCTGTCCAGGCAGAGCCTTGCTTAGCAAAGGCAGGCTCCTGCTGCCCCTCCCTCTGCGGGGCCTTCCTTCAGGGCCAGTTCTGCCACAGGCAGGTGCAGTAAGGCAGCAGCAGCTCTGCCCTGTGCTGCCTGGAGAGAACGCTGCCTCCTCTGCTCTGGGATGGGTGGGTTTTACAGGTCCTTTTACAGGCAAAGAGGTGCCAGACAGTATTTCATTAGTCATTTGCTGAATCATTCCAGGTACTATCACTTAAAGAGTAATGAAAAGGCATCTGTCCGCTGCTTAAAGGGCATGTTTTTACGGTCAAGGGAATCCAAAACACAAGGAGAGGCATTTCTCCTCTCAAGGAAAAATTTCAAGCAAAACAAATGCGGCGTCTTGGAAAGCAAGTGTCTTCTGTGTCTGTCACCTGCATGTGTCAGTGCCACCGGAGCCTCACAGGCAAAGGAAAGCGCTTCTAATTTTAAAAGGAAGACTTGCCAAAAGAAAACTAAGTCTATAAATAATTGTATTCCAACAGCAAGGGTGGAAGAACAGATAATGCACCCGGGCACCTGGATGTTGTCCAACAGCTTCCAGGTTCAGCCCCAAGAAGGGGCCAAGCACCGTTCACCTTCATGCCACTGGGTGGCAAGTACAGGCCTGTCTCACAGCAAAGCGAGCCTAACGCTTCAGGGCTGCGTACCCAGCAGAGAGCTGGAGTTCAAGTGGTCCCTCCCCACCTCAAACACCACCCAAGGACAAATGTGTCCGTTTCTCATGATCTTAAAAATGCAGAGAGGGCAGACTAGAAAGAAAAAAAAAAAAAAGCAGTTGAAGAGTCAGTAAGATGGGGTGGATGACAGCTGCAATAAAACCAGGTTGAACAACAGCAGATTGGTAAGAAAATTAAAAACCCAACTCCAACAATGGGTCTTTTCATACATACGCGTGTATGTGTGATCAGCGTGATGCGTTTCACCGGCTGGAGGTGATGCGCAGGCACGCCAGCTCCCCGCAGCTACTCCAGCCGTTGAATTGCTTTGTTTCATTTACCTCAAATTTGATAGCACAAGAAAACATTCAGCGGAAGCGTTGCTTTTAAGGGTAGGTCACTAGTTCAAGCACAGAACCCCGAATGAAGGGTTTATTGCTCTTCCTTAGGGAGGGCAGCTGAAGCGACTATAAAGCAGGCCCATCTTTGCTGTCAGCTGGAGGGCTCAGCAGGCAGAGGTGGAGGGAAGTTCTCACTGAACACAGTGAAGATGGGCAGTTCAGCGTAAACCAAGTGAACCAGAACATTTCCCCACAGAAGGAGAACACCACAGCGCTTGCACAGCCTCACAACTGCCTCGGTTCCTCACCCAGCAGTATGGGCCACAGCACAGGCAAAGCGAGCTGGAAACGGTCACCTAAAGATCTGCAGGCCTGCCACACAGAGGGACCACCCCTGCGGCAAGCCACCACTGACAGCCTTCAGCAAGGCACAGATGGACTGGGCACATCAACTTACTGATGGTTTTGTTTTGCCACTGTAGTTGTTCCGGGCACCTTCTTTAGTCCCAATTTTGAGAGGAAGGAAGCAGAGGAACCTATTCACAGTAGACAAACCTTTTATGAGCCCACTTTAACTATATCTAAAGGATTAAGAGACTCCTACTCCCTTGTGAGACACCGCAGTCTCGGATCCACTCTGGCTACTGAGGGATGAATAAAAGGAAGTTTCTCTGAAAAAATGCTGTCACCTGAGAGACTCGGAACAGTTAACGCCGATCATTAGTAACAAGTGAAGTACTGTGGGGAGGGGAATTAGCACAGAGCTTGTCAACATGTTACATAAAGTTCAGAAAAGTGACTTTTGGTGAAGTAGGAGGTTCCTCCCCACACCTTCCTCTTCCCACCAGCTCTCCCGCACATTTCAGCGCTAGAAAGGACACTGACGGACAGAACAGTTCGTATTGTCTCAGCTTATCTTGTTAGATGAGAGATGACCCCTCTCGACCCCTCTGCCTAAGTTTTATGATGTTTTCAGTCTCTCATTTTGGAGCAACATGTGCACCGTTGAAGACTGAAGCTGCAGAACTCATGTGACACAGACCACAGCAGGGGCAGTGGCTGAGAAGCAGGGGTCAGGCCAAGTCATGCTTTGGTTAACCAAAAAAAAAAAAAAAAGCTATAAACAGATCTGTTGTTAAATTCAATACCCTAAAAGCCTTCAGATACTTTAAAACCCAGTATGAACGGTACACAATACACAACTTGCTTTTGCATTTCAAAGCGTTGCATCAAATTAATTACATTTTAAAGAGTCAATTGAAGAAGCCAGGCAAGGAACAGTATCTGAAATAGAAGAATTTTATGTAGACCATTCAGTGTTAAAAACCAGAGAAACATCGGTTCAAATTAAAGAGCAGTTTCAAACAGAAGACATTTGATTAAAAGTTTCTTTTAACATTTAGAAATTTAAATACATTTACCTAAAGATGGTTAACCCCCATCTCTATGTTACTATACAATAGCTTAAAGCTACTTTTAAATGCTAGTTCTATGTTAATGTGAAATTCCAGAACCGCATTATTTTTATGTAAATTGGTTATTAAAGTGGGTGACTCCGTACTTCCTCCCACCCCAAAATAAATTGTAAAAATTGGAGCTTTACAATGTCTTGAATAATATTTTTCAAATGAGTAATTTGGAATAGTTTCCGACAGTTCTATAGGAGGTATTTTGTACAGTTTGGAGAGCAACTCCATATAAAGTTCTATTGCAACTGAGCATTCACAGTATGCCACAGTCCATACATATTACTACATATACATATCAGGTTTGTAAACATTGGAAGAATACACAGAACATAGTACCACGATCCTCTGGTACTGCTGAAAGGAAGATGAGGTAACATTCATATAATCTCAAAGTCCACAGAGGTCCTGACTGAGTAGTTAAAACAGCTGCCAACGCTTCTGTTTCATAGTGTGTGGTTAAGGCTTTCTACTTTACGGTCTGCTAAGGCTGGATTCGTTCGCTCTCAGTATCCCAACTGCATCTTTAACAGCGTGGTATATGACATTCTTCACCTAGGGGGAAAGAAGCAGCGTTTAGTTTTACAAGCAAACAGGCTGGTTGGGGTCAGGTTGGAAGGCTCAGACATATAGAACACACCCGCACAACTTTCCCGCTTCCCCACGACCCTTGTGGCTCTCCTTAGAGTTGAAACAGCACAAGCTTCACTTACATCACTAACTTGTGTCAGTAGGGTTCAAATTCTAACGGGATAAAAACCGAAACCCTGTAGCTTGAGGGGAGTATTACAAGCTCAGCTAGAGGGAAAACAAAAGAAATGCAAGAAAAACATTTCAAAAGAATCTCAGGAGACGCCCCAAAAGGCTTCCTCAAAACTACTAAGAAGTGTAACAACTCGAAAACCTATGGAAATTCCTCTTCCAGATCTAATGGATTAAAGCTGATCTGAACACGAATGCAGGTTTTGGTGGGTTTTTGTGGTGGTGTTCTTTTTTTTAAAGGGTTAGGAGGGGCAGGGTTCATTTTGAGCACTGGTAAGTTACCTGCAATTTATCTTCATGGTTCGTATGCGTATGCGACAGATACCTAAATTCCTGAGTGAGCCAGAAGCAGTGTTTGACGTGCTCTGGGGATACAAAGTCTTCCGCAACTTTAATACAACTGTACAAATTATGAACCTAGAAAGAACAAACAAGCATTAGCCACGTGCTTAAACGTCTGCCCAAGTGGTCAGGCTGTAACAGCGTCCCCAGTCCTTGCCTGGTGTGGAGCTCCTGCTGGGATGAAAACTACATCTCCTAGAAACTGTACAATAGCCCAGCCTTGAACTCCATACTCTTGATGAAGGCGTTTTCTTAGCGATCGGTCCAAGTACCAACTCTGATCATGAATGGGATCGTGATCTACAGGGTTTTCTTGACCTTGTTCTTCCGCCACCTGCAAAGTCACAAAACAACAGGTATTACAATATACAAGTCTTCCTGGACAATCAAGATATGTGTGGTATTCCATGTGCACACATGCCAGACAGACTTGCACCGTGCGCTCAGGTACAAGAGTTGCACAATGAAAAGTTTGGATTCTTATTCAGTCCTTGGTTTGCTTGTCAAGGCTTCATTTCTCGGTCCCTCTTGCTTCACAGGCATTGCAAAGGTAGATATAGGAAAGGCAAGTAAACCAAATTTACAGAATCACAGAATCGTCATGGTTGGAAGGGACCTCTGAGATCACCGAGTCCAACCATAAACACACAAAAAAACCCCTACAATCTTGGCCACTAGAGCATGCCCTGAAGTGCACATCTACATGTTTCTTAAATACCTCCAGGGATGGTGACTCCACCACCTCCCCGGGCAGGCTGTTCCAGTGCCTGACCACTCTCTCAGTAATTCTTCCTAATATCTAATCTAAACCTCCCCTGCAGCAACTTCAGACCATTTCCTCTGGTCCTGTCATTATTCACTTGGGAGAAGAGGCCAACACCCACCTCTCTACAACCTCCTTTCAGGTAGTTGAAGTAAATTGAAGTTACTTCAGTTGAAGTAATTTACAGTAAGAAGAAAGAGAAGCGTTAAGTGACTCACAGTGGGAACCACTGTCATATGGGATCAATGCTCTTACGCTACCATAGCCTGTAACTGGAAGAAACTACTGAGTGTGGAATTCAGCAAGTGGCTGCCCTGAGGCCTGCACTAGTCAGTGTGCTCACTGACCAAAACAGAGGATGCTAACTAGTTTTCAGGAGATATGAGGCTGGGAGGCACAAGCAGCACTTTAGAAATGAGGGGCATGGGGAGAGAATTTATAAAAATAGTTCCAGTATAAATCCAATTTGTTGTGGCAGTCATTTACAGCTGGGACTGTAGCCCAAAAACTCCTTTGGGAGGAGATGTAGAGCCGGGTTCTACTCCAGGACAAGCTGCTGAAAGCCTCACCACTGCAGGCGAGTAGGCTACGAGAGACCAAGAAGAGGCGAGACACAGATGTCAAAACTCAAAACACCAACGCTTATTGAAGTCCGTATCGTGTTTTATCATGTTTAAGTTTTGTTCTTTGTTAAGACTAACTAAATCTGCTGTAGCATCTCTAAGCTTCTGCCCAAGACAGTAGTCAGGCTGGTAAGGCCAACAGTCATTCAGATCATCCCATTTATCCTTTGTAACATCAGCATATTTGCCCTTTCCACTTTCAGAGCACCAAAGAAGTTCTAGAACTAAGACCACGGGGAACTCTGGTCTCAGGGAAGTGGTTGAGTCACCATCTCCGGCAGCATTTAAAAGATGGGTAGGCGTAGTGCTTAGAGATACAGTTTAGTGATGGTTGTGTCAGTGTTAGGTTGACAGTTGGACTAGATGATCTGAAAGGTCCCTTCCAACCTAGACAATTCTATGATTTGTGGTGAATTTAAATACTGAAACAAGCCCTTTTGGATGTAGCACCACATCTCTACTAAACGTTTAACTCCCATGAAAACAGCACCCAAAACATCTTATGCTTTTCCCTTAATCCAAGCCTCATAAAGGTATGGGGGGAAAAATGGTAGGAAAAGGGAGAGAACAAGGAAGAACTTTATGCACCACATATTGCTCTGACATTTCCCAAGAACGTCTCACACGCATGCCTTTAAGGAAGATCTAATTTAAAATGAAACCGTGTTTTTGCTTAAATCTAAACCAGCCTTTTTTGTTCATTACATAACATCAGTCCTTGTGCTGTAGGAAGCGTAGGCAAGAGCAGTGTATCTAAATCCAGCACAACTTCAAGCTTCAACTCGCTGCCTGCCTCAGATCCTACAAGATGCCCGTCACCCAAGAATTTTTGTCTTGGACACAACTCCAATATGTTTGTTTCCAGAACAACTGGGATAGAAAGGAGGAGAAAAATCCAGGGATACATCTTTGCAAACCTATACAGACAGAAGGTGAGTATTTAACAGCTTACCTTTTTAAGGAATTCCCGGATCTTCTCTGTATCTTTAGCAGCATAGATGTGCCACAGAGCTCCAGGTTTTTCTCGACTTTCAGTAAAACGCTTAATTGTCAATTCATCAGAATCACCATCTTGTATGGTTTTAAGCACTTCTGTCGAGAGCAAACATGAGCAGTTACACTGAAGGACCTTCCCTCCAACTACAGAAATAACCCCCCAGGACTCAAGAAACACTTTACCTTCTTCTTGATTGGCCTGGCCTTTGGGGATACCCACATAAACCATAACATTAGCTGCATCAGACACATCTAAATGGAGGTTTGTTGTGCCATATTTTCTATCTTCTGGCGTTATTAAGCCTGGAAAAAAAAAATAGCAGGTACATTAGTAAGACAAAAAGAAACCTTACGTCACTCTTGGCAGCACTATCTGCAAAAAGAATAGAGAACTTTTACTACTATCAGCAAATTCTTGCAGTACAGCAATATATTTTATATCCAGGACTTTGCCCCCATCTTGTTTGTGTCTTCCCAAGTGATTAGTTACAGGCTGACACATTGATCTGTATCTATACCCAGCCTGCATGATATATAAAAATCCTGTTTAAGTCCTGCTAAAAGGGGGTTTCTATAGCAGTTTAGAATAAAGTTCTCAGATTATCAGGGAGTGGAGCAATAGGGTGATGGGTAATGGTCTTAAACTGAAAGAGGGGAGATTTAAATTAGATGTCAGGAAGAAGTTCTTTCCTGTAAGGGTGGTGAGACACTGGAACAGGTTGCCAACAGAAGGCCCCATCCCTGGAAGTGTTCAAGACCAGGCTGGATGGGGCTTTGAGCAACCTGGTCCCAGGGCAGGGGGCCTGGAACTAGATGATCTTTAAGGTCCCTTCCAACTCAAACCATTTTATGATTCCAAGTTAAGTTTTCAGGTCAACAGGATTAATTGAGTTGTCTACAGCAGCAAGCTTTCATTTAATTTACAGTAATTTTTAATTTGAATGTGTGGACACTGTGACCTTTAGAGTGAAAAATCCCTTACCATACGCATTGTACATCTTAGGGCCCAAATCTGGTCGTACAAAATAGTTGGGAAGTCGAGAGGCAAGGTTGAGCTTGCCGCCTCTCCTAGTGTATTCAGGCAATGGAATATTTTTCATCAAATCATCAAACCTGAAGTAATAGAGCACAATTTCATGTTAGGAACTGATTAAAAAAGCACACTAAAATAGACTGCAACAAAAGATTCCTCCTCCAGTCAAGAAACTGTACTCCTGCCCCCAGGGAGTTTCCTGGACACCACGAAAAGGAACAAAACAAGACATAGGAATATAGCAGATAAAAATTTATCTGCTCTGGAGCCATGCTATTGCCTTGCGTAATCATCTGAACTAGTATCAAACAGAGTAAGTCAGAATACTTAAATAGGTTTGACAAAAAAAATAGGCTTCAACTGAGCTTTTCAAAATGACTCAGGCTTTTAGGAAGCTTCCGAAGTTTAATCAATTGTTAGTAGTTTTAGGTACTCGCTTCACTTGGCAATAAATACAATGAACTACATAAACTTTTATCATAAAACTTGTTTAGCATTTCCAGCTATGTCAGGCATTTCTGGGAAACAAAATGGTTCACATGTGACCAACTGCTTCTCAAAGCTGAAGCAGGTGTCAAAATGTAACTGCATTTCTACATTCCATTATTTTGGGGTGTACCACACAAATGAACAGTTTCTTTGTAACTTCATACCGAGAAGGCATCATATCTCTGAAGTCTTCTCCTGGAGGCCAGTCTTTAAGCTTCAACACCATTGGCTCCCCTTCTTCTGTTCTCAGGCGACCTATTGTCAAATATCAACAACTCTTAGTTTTCAATAGTTGTACAACTCAAAACCCAAAGAATCAAGACAAAAGAAATCCTTATCTTAGTTTAAAATCATGTTTGTTTCACAACTATTCATGTAGAATCAGAGACATGCAGTTTACCTGACACCACAGTCTGGTACTACTGCTGTGGCAAACTTGTTATGACAGCAGGGAGTTTTCAGACTCAACAAGTAGCCTTTACCTGCTCCCCTCCCCAAGCTCTTCCTACAGTTTAGCTCAGGCATCTGTTTTGCAACTGAGACAGAGTAGCTTATGATAAAGCCAAACTTTTCAAAGATCAAGTAACAGAGGAGAAAGGTGTGAGCGAGCCTTCCAGCTCCCACTCTTCTTGCCCCAAGTACCAAATTCCACAAGTTTACATCACACAAACAGATTAAGTAGAACCCCATATGCCACAGCAATTATTAATTCTTCTGGAAAAAGTTTGTACCTATAAGTGAAAACGATGACAAACCTCATGCTTGCCTCCCCTAAACCCATTTTTATACAGAATAACTTTGGTTCTTTAGGAGCAAAAGGCACCTGGCAAGTTAAAACAGCAAAATCCAATTACCTTGTGAGCACCAGCCCTACACATGCCCTTTTATGTTTCACTCCACTGGGCAAAAAAAACCTGTCAGGTGAACCTATTTGCTAGGAAGATCCCCAACTTTCAGAATACTTCCCCAAAGGACTAAAAGGCAGCCAAACATATTCCTGAAGAGACACTGTCCAGGATGAAGAGAAAGCCTGGAACATCTTCTACACCGTTTGAGGCTGCTTAAGGATGACAAATCTGTGGTAGGGCAAGATTATTACTGGTGAATATTTTACCTATTGCAACAAAAAAATCACACTACTTACTGGAAATATCTTCAAATCCATCCCAGAAGTCCCCTACAGTAGCTCCAGTGATGATTTCATTGGTCCTGCAGTTAACCAGATCTACTTCCTGTTGGCCAAATTCCTTCCTGAAAGACTCCGGTCTCCAGAGGTCTGCATTTAATTTGTGATGCACTCCTGACACCATTACAGGCTATGAAGAAGAACATATTCTGAAGAATTATTGAACACCAAAAATTCTTAATTCCATCCAAAATATGGTAATGTATAAAATGTACTGTCTTTTTGAACACAAACACTTTACAAACATTGGATTTTCCAGAAGAAATGCTCAGCCTGCCTCACCAAAATTATGCTCTGCATTTGATCATTCTTTATTTCAAGCTACGAGGTGGCGCTCAGTACATTTTATGAAGGTTTAGTGTTGTTTGTCATTGCAGTAGGTTTGTACCTGTACTTCAAGTAAAGGGCAAAGCACATGAAGTGAAAATGGAAAAAGCAAAAACCAAATACCTGCCCCTGCTTCCAGCACTCCCTGAAGACATTCCAGTTACTTTCATTGTTGGGATCTTGAAGACATAGCAAGCGGTTATCACATAACCAGTAGTGAGGCGTATCAAAGCCCATTATTGTAGGCTTTATAGTCAGTCCTTGAGGTTTCTTAGGTAAGTCTGTAATGGTTCTGTTTTGCACCAGGGAAGCAAAAATGTCATCAAGGATTTTGGGTGTACTCTTGAGTCCGTTGTCTGTCTGATTTAAAAAAAAAAAAAAAAAAGGAAGAACAAAACCAAAAGTTGGTGCACTTTTCTGTTGCCTTGTCCCACAGACTCTACAGATATTTGCCACTTTCAAAATTTTTCCCTTGAGCTCACAATTACACAGACAAAAATCTGCAGAACTTTGCTGTCTGGAAACTCACCCTCATTAAGTGCCAATGCCATTTCTGACACTGTCTACAGCATTCTAGCATAAGAAGTTCTGTTCCCATTTACCTTTCAGCAATGCTGCAGAAAATCATGAATTACAGCACAGAACAGAACTTTCTTTATACCAAGGAACAAATGCAATTTCATCAAGGAACTCTCAAGGTCAATATTTTACTCCATCATTTTAAAGCCTTATCTGTAGAAGCAAATAAAGCTTGGGAACATCTGAAGTGAACCAGTTTGCAAATGAGCTATGAGAAAGATGCTCACCCACCACAGAATGTTTTCCCTTCCACCTGTAAGTTCATTGATGCTTCTTTTCCGAGTCTAATGGACATGCCAATCCATGCAACTGCCAGACCTCACCTAAGTAAATTCATCTGCTCTATCACTTGGTTCCCAATCCCTCACCAAGCAAGACTTGCTGACAGTACCACTAAGCTGCTACTCTAGAAAGCATTAACACAGACACTGAATTAATTCCTTTTTCCCAAATGAAGACAGAATTTTACCTACTGTGACAAATATCTCTAGTACTTGTTCACAGGTTTAGAACAGTAATCTAAGCCTGGTATCAACTCAAACCCGTAAAATAAAATTTTTTATATACCTTTCCTCCAGAAGAGTTCAACAGATTCCGCAAGAAACCTGTGTTGTTGTTGCTCACAGGCGTTAGTATTGCACTGTTGAACGTCTGCAGGGCCGCAGCAGGCTTAGCCAGGCTAGGGAGTGTCTGAAGAGGTTTACTTTCATTCTTTGAAGTAGGTACGACAAGTTTCTCTGAAAAGAAGAAAAGAACACACCTGAGAATGAAGTGAGGATTAATTCTCTGAACTGTGAGAAGTATATGCTTTGGATTTGTTTTTAAGATAACAAGATACTCCTATATGCATACACATATGTACATATATAAAAAAATTTCCTCTTAATACATGCAGATGAAATACTCCTTTCACTTAATTTTCTTCAGTAGTCCAAAGCTTTTAGAAACACACATTCTAAAATAAATAGATTCTCAAATTGAATTTTCAAGAATACTTGTATCAACAGGTTATTAGTCCAGTTTTAAAAAAAGAATACGCTAACCCTGCCAGATTTTACTCCAAGCAATTGCCAGGAATCAGTTTTGCAGTATAGGCACTGAACACCCATCCCAGCAAGCAGGTTATATCATTCCAAACACAAGATATTGCTGGGTTCGATCTGTATTTTTCTGACAAACAGCCACAAAGGGTTTACTCTTCACTGGTTTTGCCCATACCTTTGTTTTCTTTATTCACATTTCCACTTGTTAAATTTGATAACCAACTTAATGAAGGAGAAGTATTTACTGAAGCAGTTTGTTTACTTCCAATTGCTGACTTCAGAGGAGGATCGTGTGTAGTGACTTGGGGGCTCAGGACAAAACTGTTATGTTGAAGGCTGGTCCTCTCTCCAGGTACAAAATTCTGAAAAAAAACAAAGTGAGAACTTGGTTAAACACAAACACACTGTACTGAGAAAGGGGAAGCAAGCAATAGCATGTCCAAATTAGTTCTTTTACCAAAAAAATGGTGTGGGCTTTCAAAAAATATCTGATCTCCACAAGAGGTCAGCATTGCATCTCAATATCAGCCAGAGACAAAGATCCAGCAGGGTTGGGGTTCTCCTGACTTTAAGAGCAGGCAGAGTCCATCACCCCTCAAGACAAGCACAGAAAAACAGAGTTTCACAGCTGCATTTTTGGGACTGCTTTGGGAGCAAAATGCAGTTTTACCAGCAGCGCTCTCACAATTCTAGTGATAGCTGATGTGCAGGCCAAGGCTAAATTGGAGGCCTGGTTCAGTAGATTAAAACACATACATGGTGCTCCTAAATTTTTATCTTAAGAAGGTGGCAAAAGCCCACTCACCTGCCAGGTCTAAATCCACCTGCACATGAGTGCAGCACCAGCCTGGCCAGCAAAATCCAAGCACAGGACCCACTGTACATCTCCTGTGCAGTTAATTTATCCACTCATGTGGAGAATCTAGGTAACAGACTAACCAGAACTACTGCTTTGGTCTGGGATTCCTGCATGACTGGCTAAATTTCTTCTCTCTGCTCAAATATTTTCCAGTCAATAAATTATTCTGTGCCTGTGTCTGCCTACGGCTACATTCCTTATTTCATCTCTTAATGACTGCTGATGCTTGGTAAGGTTTCCAAACATGACATAATATAAAATGGTTCAAACTTTAATAAGCTTATCCTCACACAAACAGTGCAGTACCTGATTTTATAGAAAGAAAGGCATAGATAAATTTCAATGCAGTTGTTTGTCCAGAGTCACCGAGGACATCCCAAGAAACAGAAGACTGAAGCTAGGTCAGTCGTAGGCTGACTTCTGAATCACATAACCATCTTCCTCTCTTTCAACACTTAATATTTTTTTGTCTCTCTTACTGATTACCAACACCAAAATCAAGTTCAGCCTGCTTCTTACACTTAAGATAATACATTCTCAAGATAAGTTTACAAATAAGCATTCAAGAAATTTAAATTACTTAACGCAGCTGTTTTCTTGCAAAATGCTGCAAAACCAAGCCATTAACTTGTGTTCCATTTTCAAAAGCAAAAAAACTACTACATCCATTTGCAAAAAAAAATATGGTGGGGTTTTGTTTGTTGGTTTGTCATTTGTTTGGTTTGGTTTTTTTTTTAATATAATAAGCAGCAAGCTTTCTACCAGGATTCTCAGAGAAATCAGTGCTTCTCCATATTGCTCCAACCCTCACAATTTTATTCATGTTTAGTTTTTTTTTTTATGAATTCTAGCGCTCTTCCACCCTAATTATTGTTTTAGATGCTGCATGTATTACACCTCCAAGACCCAAGGGACAGCCTACATTCCACAACCGTTCCCACTAGTCTGTTCTTAAGACTCTTCTCTTAAGGGTTGTCTCAATCTAATCCTATTTTTGCTTTAAAAAATCCTCACTGAGCATTTCTGAAGGATAGGTCATTTACTGAGGCACTAGCATGTGAAAGGGACACAGTGATATTTTCACCAAAACGTAAAGAAGAACTGAACTAGGAAGATGAATACTGAATACAAGTTTTGAACAAAAACCTACAGGGTTATCAGTAGTGGTCAAGATTAGCAGACCTACAAAGTCAATTAACATTGGCTTCAAATAGGAGTAGTATACTGGAGCAAATCTATACTACACAAACATAGCATAGACAGTAGCAATACCTGTTTTGAATCTTCCTTTAGAGTTGGCTTTGACAGTGCCTTGAACTGCTTATTTGCACAAGGACAATTTGCCTTTATTCCCCATTTTGTTCTTACGGAGTGAACAATATCACCAACATCATAGAGAGCTGAAGGAAAGAGTAAGGTCACATGTAATTAGAACAACCAGCATTCAATAAGACTTTTTAAAGAAATTATGTATGCCATGCAGGTAAACAATAGTACACAAACAGAGTTCATCATTTACAAAGAAGGAGCAAAACTTCTTGTTTAAAGTCAAAGATAATAAAATAGTACTAAATACACAAATCTGTTCTAGTCTTTGGACAATTAATACTAAGCTTTTAATAACTTTATTACTAAAACAAAACCAACCCTCACTCAGTACAATATCAACAGCATACAAAAGACAGCAAAAGCCTACAGCACTTTTTTTATCCCAATCAAATATTTAAAATACCTTTTCCAGGAATTATTTGTGTAGGCATTAGATTCTCCGGCTCATGTACCTGCCCCTTCACACATTTAAACCAGGAGAAAGTATCCGAATCATCATCTGTAAACAAAAACATGAAATTGTTTTATTAGTGCATCTTTCATCCTCCTGTGGAAAGCTCCATATTTTACTATTATTGATATACCAAAACACAGGTCTACAACATGTTCTTTTTGTTGGGAAGGCTTATTGTCTTGTTGTTTAAGGTTGTTATTGACTTCCAGCTTTAAAATACAGGTTTTCTTGCCCCTCTCCCAGCTTTGTTTCAAGTCGAAATATGGATTCTCACCTTCATGGAAGCTTTTTTTCTTCATTCTGTAACAATCCACACACACACCGAAGCCACACTTAGAGCAGACCCAATGAAGGTTGAAGATTGTGGTGTCACAGACATCACACATTTCTCGAACTCCACGAACTGCACGCTTCCAGGCTACCTGTCCTGGGGTAATTGACAAATTACTCAGTTTAAACAAAGCAAGATACTTGCATATTAAACATAGCTACATTAAAACACTTTAGTGATATAATACTCAGACTTGTTTTTGTATTGGAACTCCAAAACAAAGTCTTTGCTGTTACAAATTCTGAAAAGTAGGTCCAGAACAGCATCTAAGCAATCAAGATGATTTTGCTTGCTCCTGTGCAGCACCGGCTACATCTCTCACTCCTGACAGGTATTTGCCCAAGTTAAAGAATGTCAGCTGTGTACATATTAAGTGGAAATTCCACAGCTACCATAGAAAAAAAACCAAAGTTATTACCAGCAAGCTAAGCTTAATGTCTAGCTTGCCCCAGCCAGCTTGTCCTTGTTCTCTAGTCAGTAGTAGTTCTCTTCCTTTCAGTAGGTTTTTTGTATGTTGACAGGTGTGTGTCAGACCATCTCAGAGCGGTGAGTTGCTCTTCCCTAAAGAGCTGACCACTGCTGTCCATGTTTCTTATGTACCCATTATATTCCACCTTTTCTCACACTAAGCCACTTTAGTTCATCCAAAACATCCTGAACATTGACAGTGTCTTCCAAAAAGTTACAAGCCTTTCCAGGGCTGCGTTAGATACAGGTTGTTTCAGACTGATCTTCATTTCATTATGTCACCACCCAGAAAACTAGACTAGACAAAAAGCACAGATCTGCCTCCTCCTACCTCCTTCCACACTTGTAACTTCTCTGAAACTTTTCTGCCCACAACGTTTCTTAATTTTAAAAGTAATGAGAGACCATGTCCTAATGTATGCTAAAAAAACCCACACCAGGATCCAACCATCTGTTGCTTTTCTTCTGCATAATGCCCATTAACTATGTATGGAACAAAACTAGAATAGCTTGGCACAATTTGTTCTTAAGTAGGAGGTAAAAATTGTTTGACTACTTGCTTCAAAATTCTTCCAGGAGACAGAGGTCTAAATGTCACCAGTTCCATTCTTCTCTACCATTTTCTAGGCCAATCCTCCAATTCCCCCAAAACAGAATGAGGGGTTTTGTTCTTGTTTTTTTTTTTAAATCTGTTGCATGTCATTTCATATTTCAGTTTTCTGATTTTGTACTTTTCTACTCCTCCTATTCTTTTCCTTCCTCTCCATAGTCTGACCCTGTCTCCTCTTTCTGTAGGTCTCCTTTTGGCACTTCATGCCCAAGGTGCAATGTGACCTAGAAACCTGTTCTTTCTACACTAGTCAATCTTTTACTACACAGATTATTTCACTTGTGCTTTTGTACTTATTATTTAAGGAAATCTCTTTAAGGAAGCTCTCCCTAATAATTTTCTCCCTCACACTTGTTTGTCTTGTGGCTCTACCTATCAGAGTCTGGTAATACACTGGTAAGAGAGAAGGGCTGACCCTGAGACATACTGTGGAGTCCAAATATATTCAAACAGAAATGAACCCCTAAAAAGTAGTAATTGAGCAAAGTATTGTGACATTTTAGAAGAGGTCAGCTTGACAGAACCAGAATTTTTATGAAAAGGGACCGTTTCAACTAACTCTGTCAAGAGAAGTTTACCATAACTTTCAATAGGAGTGGCAGGAAAACCTATGTTTTTCCTGTGCCAACTGAGTGCTCACTCTTTCACTGAACTGTTCAAAGAATTAACATCTAGACTGTAAATTACTTCTTTCCTACCCAGGGCATTAAAAAAAATCTCCACTATTTTAATGAAATTGAGTTCTTTTACTCTCACCAGTCAGGGCACTAAGCAATTCACAACATTTTGCTCCTTTCAAACCAACTCCACAACTTGCATGTATCTTTTCCTCTGCTACTAAGAAACACTACACCTAACCTTTGTTGCATTAATTCCACCCCAAATTTCATCCTTCTGAAAGTGTTTCAATATTCCAGTCTGCACCTCTCACTCTGGTTATTGGTACTTCAGCTCCACAGCCCTGAATAGGTTCCAGGTTAAGCGAACAGCAGAGCTTGCAGATCCCAAGTAGTACAGGGTGAGACCCCACAGCAAACATTTCTGAATATCTCAAGGATTCCCTCCCCTTCTGAAAGGCATTCAAGCCTGCTCAGTTTTTTTCTTTTTTCTTCTATTCAAAACCTTGGAGTGACTGGTAAACTGATATAACCTTTATATAGTGTCAATACTACCCAAATGCAGAAGACATTGGGTACAGCTTTCTAAAAAACTGTACTGCATCTCAGTTGTAGATATAATCCAAAAAGCAAAGAGTTTTAAGAACCATTCTACTGTCAGAACTGATTATGCAAGATCATAACTTTCCCCATCTGTCTGCTCGTGTTTGCTACAGAAAGGTTCTGATGTGGCCAAAATGCTGTGTTCAAGGATGCAAAGCTTGTCCTGCATGCACAGTCAGTTACCCCCTCCATAGCACCTCTCTGGTCTATTCCCCAGTAGGGCTGTACATACAATCACTTGAAACAGTCCTACTGGAAAATTTCAGGTGGAAGAAAAACGAGGTTTCTTTACTGACTTGACAGACAGCATTAGGTCCATTATGCAAGAACAACAAAATAGGACCAAAGCAATCTACCAGAATCTGTGCAGTCAAAATGAAAGCTGCGTTTCATTTACACACTAAGAATAGATTGTAAGCTGCCTGCTGGTTGGTTTATTTAATTCTTTTTTTTTTTTACATTTCGTTTCATAACACAATTATACTCTCTGCAACAGGAAAAGTAATTTAATAAATTGAGAAAAGTCTTTGACACAAGGAAGTGTAGAATTACTTTTTCCTTTCCCCCTGCCAGTGAGCAGAGCTGTTGACACTAGTTCACACTCGATCTTAACCATTACCTCTCTCGGGGAAGAGGGAAACACTGAAGTCTTACATGACATTTCCAAATGCATGCAATATATTTGCATACAGGTCAGAAGCTTGAAGTTTCACATAAAGCTATTAAAATACAGATTATTTTAATATAAATTGATCTTACTGTGTGGTTCAATCGTAGACATAACTTCCTTTTCAGATATCACTAGCTGACAAAAGTGATCTCCAATGTTGGCTAGAATATACTTCGCTGTGTCGAGATCTAGACCCACAACATTTTTTGATAAAGGTAGCCATAAGCTAATAGCCTCAGGGTCATATTTATTTGGAGTTAAGAAGCCTTCCTCGCGCAGTATTCCATGCTTATTAAACTGCAACCTGTGGAAAGAGGTGGGGGAAGGAGAAAAACCCATCATCTCAAATGTTTTATTAGATTTACATTCATTCCAGTGAGCCAATACGTGGATACTGTATGTCAATGAGTTGAACCCTTAATGTTTGCAACAGATCTAGGTAAACATACTTGTCATTAGCACTAAGCATGCTTAATGTACTGCTCGTTTAGAAAGACTCAAAACATCAGGTTTTTTGTGGTAAGGTAGATTTCCTAACTCAAGGTTTTATTCACACAAAACCAAATACAGTTAACAATTTTTTAAATGCATTGGCATTAAGGATCACATCTAGAGGAGGTAACAGTAAGAATTTAATCTAGAACCATGTACAACTCACAAGAGACATCAGAACACCTTAAAAATATATTGTATTCAGTAAATTTATTTGGAAGTAGCTGTCAAAAAAAAAAAGTCCAGCAATGTTTGAGTAAGATATTCTTGAGCGATTCTGAGTAGGTGGAAAGGATGAGATCTGTAGTAGTTTATTAAATAAAAAACATCATGAGTTCTGCTCATGTTTTCGGGAACTTTTTTACTGAATGTTGTAGAGGGAAGTTGACTTCTGATGACAACATGTGCTCACTAGAGCATTAAGTGTGGCAAGAAAACACATGCTGGCAATTGATATCATCAGACAAATGCCATCTTCAGACTTTGCAGATTTCACATTCAATAAAAAGAGACAGTTCCATCAACTTCAAGTTCTAAACTGAAGGATTCAACTGCTTTGAACTGCACTGCAAGTCTGGATTTTTACCCTGAGAAGATGAATTAGCAGAGTCTATTACTCTGATGTCATGTTTTTGAACATTTCAATTAACATCAGATGATCCCAAAAATTACTAAAGTAAAAATCTCTAATCTGAGATTAAATAACAGATAGTAATATATCTCCATTTTTTCTTCAAACCTTTATCTACAAAACGTTCAAGGGGCATGGTATTGCAGTGGAAGAATAAACCTCAAGAAATAAACAAGAGTGGAAAAGTATTTTTCTCCATGATCTTTGTAACCTTTCTGCTTTCCATTGGCTCTCTTCGGAAGGGCTTCACACTTTTTATTTTACCTAGAGACTCAAAAGAACATAATTCCTCTGAAAATCAAAAGAAAAACTGAGAATAAGCAAGCTTCCCATCTCCCTCATATTTTTGCTTTTCCTCTCTAGTATCTCGAGTGTTACCTTCTTCTCATAAAACATAGTCCATGCTGCAAAGCTTAAATAGATGGGGGGGGGGGAAGAAAAAAGAAGCATGCAACAACATCTGGACATGAGATCAAGTAGTTAATGGAAAAATGTACAGAACTTGAAAACAAAGGAAAGGACGTTAAAAAACAGCCATACACTGCAGTTTGACAACATCCACCCTGGGCTTATAGACAGGCTTTAAGTGACAGTTTAACACCCTTCTTGAAAGGGTTCCTCATGGTGTCTTAAGAGCTGAAGAGACAAAACATCAAAAGACCTCGACTGTCCAACTCAAGAATCAGGCTCTGGGGGCTGTGAGTGGGGTATAAAGGATCTGAAGCTGTAGATCAGGTTTGGAAAAGCAACCACCACTCAGTCACCAGATTTTCCTTAAGAATGCCTTGCTGACCCTCCCCATCTGCTCCCCTGAAGCACAGTGAGCGTACTGAGTAAATATTTCTATGGCAAGCTTAAAGAACTGTCAAAAAACTCTTAAGTGTAAAGTGAAACAAAATGTAAATAATTATTGTACCCATCACTATTCCAGCTGAAAGCCCCATGCCACTTACTGCAACTTTTCCACAGCTATGGATGCATATATAACATTTCATGTGTCCAACCACTAAACTTTAGAAGACACGCACAGAATCTACCCTCTCACTACTATCTCCAGTACTACTGAGCTGTAGCACTCAAACTAAACTCACATTATCCCATTGGCACTCAGCCCAGAATAGCAAAATAAAGATCATAAAGTCCTGCCAAAATATTTTCTACTCAAATGAAGCAGTTATAAAATTTCCAAGGGCTAAAAAACCACAGGCAACCTCTCATTAGTTTGGTATATTAGCCTTATAGCTTAACAGCTATACACTGATATCCAGCAGTTTTGAATCAGAGACCTCAATGAGACCTCTTTGACCAAAAAAACTTTTTAAAAATCTGTCCTGGAAGATGAAAATCCATATTATAGCTAAGAGTGAGCATTCAACAGGCCCCCTGTCAGAAAAGGAAAAAAGGTCTGATGTTGAACTCAGATGTGTGGGGCACACTATTCACATTTAAAGAATATCAAGGCGTAAATAGTCAAAATTCTTCTTACCTTCTGAAGTGAAAGAATCGACAAAAGACAGTGGAGTCTTTTTGCTCTTTGTTCTTCCGGTAACTGTCCAAACGGCACTCCCTGCATTTATGCAAGTGAGGTGCAATATTATTGCAGGAACCATCCTGTACAAATGCTTCTCCGCTTTGCTGCAGCTTCTTCACTTTAGAAGCATCTGCTAAAATTGACTTGCGAACAATTACTGCAGGGAATAGTGTAGATTAGACAAGTTTCAGTTTCTCATATAAAGGTGCAAGCAAATGTATTTTAGTGAAAGATCCATGTCAAATTTTCCTGTAAGTTTCACATTACATTGAAACAAAGTTATGCTAAAATATTTACAGCTGGCAGAAACTTCTTCTCAGGTCACAAGAAACTTTCTCAAGCTATAGTTCCACCACAGTTATAGTCTGTGGACTCAAGTTTAACATTTCCTTTTGCTCCTCCACAAAGGAGCATTTTGGAATAGTGTCTGCTTTGAATGAAAGTTCTTCAGCCATCAGGGCTGAAGTACCGGAGCACCATGTAGACCAGAGCATGAAGTGACCACATTTCACAAGTAACGAAGATGGAAGTAAAACCTGGCCATTTCACAGTCCTGTTTTCCCCCTTCACAACACAACAATAGCTTTCAGCATCTTTATAACAGATGCCAAACATCTCTCTCCCTCCCACATTGTGGGCGAGGCCCACCAGGGCACAACAGTGACTGCTTGGCTGGCTGTGTTCCCAGGTTAATTATGGAACAGCGTATGGTAATCCCAGACCAAGCAACATGAGACTGGAAAGAAAGAGGTGGGTGTGTAGGGAGATTCCCAGAACCCAGGATGATCAGCTATACCACCTGATGCACAGCACAATACATAACATCAGGAGTCCAGCTCCTTAAAACAACTACAGCCTTTCCCATTCTTCCATGTGGAAAACTTCTAAGAGCTCACCAAGGGCAACTGGGCCACAGAAAACTTAGAAACAAGGTCAGTTGTTCTGGGGTTGAGTGGTTCTTGGTATTTTTTTTGTTTTCAGAACAGTTATTAAATTCAATTCCCCTCTTGAACAAAGGATTGTTGAGAATAACTTCCATCTCTCACCATACTTACTTAGAGCCACTGCTAAAAAAAGAGCATTCTCATTACACCATCAGCATTTGCATTCCAGACAGAACCTCATTTTTATAATCCGTTTTGCCATTATGCTCTGGCATACATTTTGTAACAATTTATTTCTAGAAATTAATGATTAGTCCTTTTCCTTTATCATGAAAGGACTTTATCAAGTTCATTGAATTCCCCTTGTAAAGGAACCCACATATGACTCAAATTCCAAATCACACACAATTTAAATTAGTGTGTTACAAAGGACCTACTTACATGTAGTTACACAGAAAATACAAAGACTTCCAAATAACAGGAAGTTTTAAAAATACTTACTATTATCCTGGACCTTGGCACTTGCAGTCCAAAAGCTTTCATTTTCATTTCTGTCATAAAGACCCTCATTTGAATTTCTTCTTATAAAAAATTCCACATCCATAAGTTCATCAATCTTGTTTCCTTTGTGGCTGTTCTGGCTGTTGCAATTGCTTTGTGATTTAACTCCAGACTCAGTAAAAGAGAGAAGATGAGCATCTGAGGTTGAGGGTCTACAATCTAAAGTCCGCTGCAGTTCAAGAGTACTACTGACTCTGGGTATTGCTATGGAAGAGTTAAGGTGTTGACACTGTTTTACAGAAACACACTCTTTTGGAAAGTTGGTTGTGGGCTTCATAAGAGGTTCATTTATATTTTTCAGGTTGGTTCCTTTTTCATTAGCTGAATCAGTTGAAGATGAAGATCTTGAGGTTGTCAGAGAGTTATATTTACCATTTTGATCATTAGGATTTTGCATTTGTTCTTTAGATATAAACCTCACTTTAGGAAAGGCCATCAGATCTTCCTTCAATGGTTTAATTCCAGTATTAAGACAAGAAGGATGAGTTTCTGGTAAGCTTCGTCTACATGTGCTGAAACACACGACACACAACAATTAGATGAAGAAAAATGTGTCAAACAAGTTGGGGCATCAGCTCCTCTATCTGGTCACATTTAAAGCTTGAAAGATGAAATTTAATCATGTACTTTGAATCCTGATGTTCCAAGATTTTAAATTTTTTGTGAGGTTAAATAGGTTTGTGGGTTTAAGGGTTTTCTTTTCATTTAGGGTTGGTTTTGATTTTTTTAAGAGTTGGACAGAATGGTAAATCTGTACGCACGTGTAGGCACACACAAATTTAGGTACTGCAGCTACTCCACTACCCTCTCTTACAATTAAACAGTTACTTTCTCATTTTCTTCATGCAACAATTGTATAACCAAACGCATTTCACTTGCATGTCTGTGTGAGAAGATTCTAATACTCAAGGAACTTCTGGCTGGCACTGCAAGTCTATATTGGAGACAGTAAAACTGCTCCCTCACAAAAAGCTCAAAGAAAAAAATATCATATTTTCCGCATTTATCTTGTGAGATATATACACAAAACTAAGTGGGGGAAAAAAACTATACCACTTCCTTTAAAGCTAATACACAAAATTTGAGTTTTCCTGTCACACTATTTCTACCATATACTTTCATTTTTGTGACAGAATTGGGAGCAGAAGTGCAACATACTAACCTTCAAATTATGCAAGCTAGGAAGAAGCTGCAATTTATACTCAGGAAAAGAGTTACATGGTACAATACAGTTCCCATACTTGCTACGGTCGATAATTGCATAAAATATACCCTTTATTTCAGGCCCCCGATTGCCTTTCCTCCTGTCACAGCTGATGTAGAAGTTTGTATTTTGGAGATATTTATCTGATTGAAAAATGCCTTCACACAGTAGTGTTTCACAACACCACTTCTAGAGCAAGTTGTATAATGAAAATGCAGTATCAGCTCAGATTTGTTCAAGGAAAGTTTGCAGTGGGAAACAGTACTAGAAGGTTTCAGACACATTTTCTAGCCTCCTACAGGTAACAAAGAAGTTTTACGCCACACTAGTGTTCAACAGAAATATAATTGCGGACCTATACTTGGTCTGCAAGAAGCTAGTATACAGGACACCTGCCTGAACATGTTTATTTTTCTAGGGGACAGGGGTGAAATGCATGACAAAAAGTAGGCACCACACCTATGTATAACCAATCAGTTTACAGGTGGGTACAATGAAGCAGTAGCATTGGCTCATGATATTGTCAAGCAACTACCTCAAAGATAAAAGAGAAAAATATAGTATAATCAGGCAAATTATGTATCCAGGACAACACTTTTCTATGCCAATATTACAGAAGACTAGTTGCTACAGTTTCTTAAAATGACCTCTGAGTTTGTTTTGCTACGAACTGGAGTTATTTTTGGAGGAAAAAAGTTTGCATAAGCATAAACTGATTCCTTACCCCTGAGGAGTTTCTGCACCAAGATTGGGTGGTGAGTTTGCTGGCAGAGGCAGGCCTTGGTGCCTTTGGTCTTTATTAGCAGGAGTACAACCTAGCAATGCTTCACCCAACACTGTTGGTACTGACTGCACATGTCCCTGACTGGGAGAAACCTGTAAGGGAGATTTTAATAGTTAGGAAAATTCAGGATAACAGAAATAATGCTTTGCAAGGTTCAGCTTAAAAAGAAAAGTACATTAATGCCCTTCCCACTGTGTTTAATAAATCTCATTGAAGACCATTACTCACTCAGTCCGTAAGATGGAAAGACCTTACAGTGTCCTTTTAAACCTTATAGGTTCCATGAAACACTGCTCATTTTAATTCATTTTCCCCTAATTAACAAAAAACTGTGTTTTTTGGGAAGGAAGGTATATTAAGAAGGTGGAAAGGAGGATAGAAAGCTCTGCTCTTCATAACTGCCAGTGTAATGATGTTTCTAAAATAATTGCAGTAATCAGAATTCACAAATAGCTTTCAGACCTTATCTGAAAAATCCCAGAGAAAATTAAAACTGTGTAGTCTGAGAACACTGCCAAAAATCTAGATGTGAATCTCCTTGTACTGAGAAAATGTTTGTACTGGGATTCTAGAAAGAGCTAAGTAAAGAAATCCTGTGCTGATTGAACTACCAGCCTCATAAATCCACAATTCTTTTAGCAATATAACAGACCTACTA
Source organism: Numenius arquata (assembly GCF_964106895.1). NCBI lineage: Eukaryota > Metazoa > Chordata > Aves > Charadriiformes > Scolopacidae > Numenius > Numenius arquata. The sequence goes on from NC_133580.1 coordinate 51,435,212, forward strand.
AATTAGCAAATGTCTTTAAAAAAAACGTAGTTTTCCATGGAGCTCCTTCCTCAGCTCTATCATTCATATTCCACTCCCACATGCTCAACGTACTGCTGGAAGTTATACTACAGACTTGTTACCATCAACTCAAAAATATTTTCTTTCTGCTTTGGTGTAACACAGCTGTCAGGCATCAAGACAAGCTCTCAAAAAACTACTGGAATTAATTAACTCCATATTAGAAATCAGAGTACTATCCCATACTAAATAAAACAAAAAAAATGGCTTCAACTTATTACCCCCATATACTCATATCCACCAAAATCAGAGAAACAGAGCTTCTGTTTTTCTTATTAGAAAGTACACTCACTTGTAACCATTTTGAGAAAGTAGTTGCACGACATTTCCCAAAGAGTACAAAGTAAAAGATCCAGTCCTTCACAGGAAGGCAGACTAGAAAATTAGAAGTCAATAACTTCACTACTTTAAGGAAAAACAAGCTATGAATTCAGATCATGATAACTCTTCTGCAAGACACTTGGAATATGATATAAAGACAGCTTTGTGTGTCTCAAGCAGGCTGCTCAATGGCTGAATATGCAGAAAGCTAGACTGGCAATTTGAGCACCTGAAAGATGCTAAAGGCACTCTGCTAAAGGTACTCAAGCACAAGCTATAGAAACAACATGAGCAGAGCATGACTGCAATGTACACGTTATTTCATGCTGACTTGCTGCACACTCTTAAATACAAGATAAGGTTCCTCAATGGAAAGTGATCTATCCAATACTTGCTACTTCATGCTGTATCTTTGTGAAGCCATTAAAGATTTCTAATAGTCATTAGACTATTAGCCAGACCTATATAATTGACTCAGCAGAGGACTGACTACAGAGAAGCCAAAAAAATGAAACAAAACCCCCACCCGTCCAACCCACCACCACTCTAGAGCTTCCAGATGGCCGCTCCTGCCTAAAATGCAAATTTTGGTCTGAAACACTGGGGCAAAATTATAGGGTAAGTATTGTTCTTTAGCCAAGCCATTATTTTTCATTTGCATTTCTATACTTAAGTTACCCAGATTGGTTTTTGACAACAGTTTGAGAGAGTTTTCTTAAATCTCAGTGATACTTGGCAGGTCACTCACAAAAGAAATAAAAATATACATGGAAGTACTAGAAAAGTAGTCATATTCCCTTTTTGTGCTGAAACAACATTCTTCCAGACCGCCGCTTGCATAGTTTAAACCCTCAAAGCATACAAGCATAGCTGAAGGTATCGCATTCAAGTACCAAACAGTTAAAAAAAGAACAGGTAAAGCAAAGGTTATAAACTTCGGAACTGCTTGTGTTTTCACCCATCACAGAATACATGACCAGGCAAGCTAACTCCTAAGCAGGAAGGGGCAAAAAGCACAGCTAAAAAAAAAAAAGCAGCCTTCAAGGCTCAGTAACTTCTCCAATTATCATAAGACAAGATGGCTTACCCATGCCTAGACAAGTTTCAAAGAACTCAACACACCCTCCTAAGGATTATATTTATTATTCCACTTTTCTATCTAATCCTTATTCAAGACTGTTCTGAGAATTGACATAACCATTATATAACAGTCATATATAACACAGTAAGACATTACCTCAGGAGAAGATTTTATGTGTTTAACATCAACACCTCCACTATTCTCAGATGACTTCCTTTTCGTGCCCCCAATTCTTTTGGATTTATCTGGAAAAGAAGGTGATCAAAATCAGTAGAATTATCACAAATATGCTACTTAGCATTCAAAGAACGAACAAGAATAGCTCTTACCACATTTTCCATTGTTGTCGTATATGATTTCAACGTGAATTAACTCTGGATCAAGAGTTTTTAAAGCTGGGATCTTGGAAAGGAACAAAACCACAGAAGTGGCCATTTAGAGAGCTGAAAGTTACTATTTGAGTAATACATTTATCTTAGATGTTGCAGTATAGACTAAGCTTAGACATTGAACTTCTAGGTTCTTTGAATACCAAGCTGAATTTAACAATATATTGTTATGACAAGAGTCTCTGCATGAAAACACTCATACAAACTGGTGTTTCAGAGCAGTGTCTACACAGCATAGAAAGCAAAGAAACCACGATCTGGAATTTTTATTTGAATAGTGAGGAAAATGTACGGTCTCCCTCATTTTGCATAGAAGGCCGTTTCTTATTTGATAATTCTACCAGCATCATACAGAAACACTTTGGAGGAATATATTATTCTGCCCGACACTGATCCCCATATTTTTAAGCTTATTGCAGCAAGGCCAGAATTAAAAATGGTACTGGTGGGGATATAAATATAAGTTCTCACCCATTCCCCATCTCTGGTTGTAAACCGCAGCGACTGGTTCTTACCTCCTGACAGTTGACCTCTAGAGTTCTTGTAGCTGGATTACCATTGACAACAACTGCTGTGAACCACTGAGTAGATGGATCCAGGCTATAAATTCTGATTTTTGAACCAATGATATTTTTTCCACCTTATAAATTGGAAAAAAAAAAATACAAGAAAAGAGAGCATGAAGATCATCACAGTTACCAACTTCAACATAGCTGAGGAGGGGAAAAAAACACCCCAAGATAAAACTATGTTCCAGCTGCTTCCTTCCTGGATAAGTTCAATTAAGTTTTTTGGAGGTTCATACATGTAGCAGAGTCCAGACTGACCTCCAGATTTCAGACAGTAAGGCAGATCGGTAGACATGGAAATGAAGATTCAATGATTAGATGTGAAGTTTTCCTCTTCACAGTACTGGAAGTGACAACTCTTAAGTTACAGTATTTACCTTTCCATTAAAGTTAGGCATTTCTTGCATATGCAAGCATATGCCTACAGATATGCTTGTATGAACCCAGTAATGAGGAAGCTGAAGCTAGTAAATCTAAAAATAACAATTTTAACTTGACTAAAAAAGTAGTCTCTATATAAAACTTTGGAAATTTTTATAAACAAGCAGCACACTGGAAAAAAAAAATCAAGCTACCTGAAACAATAAACAGCTTCAAATAATTTCAATAATAATTGCTACAGATTTGATATTCTTTCACAAGTGCCAGGCCTGATGTACCTAAATTATGTACTCAAGTCTTACAAAGGAAATATCTGAAACTTAAATCTCTATAATCCTTCACATTTTGCATTCATTGCTGTGAAAGTAAGTGGAATCAGTATTTTAAAAAAAATTTATATCCCTGAAACAGATTACTCTAATTTACACCACCACTGCTAAGATTTCTCTTTTAACTTGAGTATTTATTGCCAGAGTTTTCCACTACAGAGTAGGCTTATACCTTGTACCAAGCGTGTTTCATCTAGGTGTTTCTTTACCAAAGCCTGAATTTCTTCATTAACATTTTGATCATCCTTAAGAGAAAGCTTAGAACTGTCCATATCCTATTTAGGGAAAAAAAAAAGTTGATATGAAGAATAATGTTTTTGATTAACAAAATCCCATAATATTTAGAAACAAGATAGCAGAAATTCATACGAGTCCAACAAGTTTCTCATTATTCTGTTCTTTCAGCTCTGAGGATATTGTATTTATTGAGGCAGACATCATTTCCTTACTACTAATCTGGATCAATTATCTGCAAGCCAGACTAAAGTGAGCTCTCCAGGTCCACTTTAATACTGTTCTGAAAACAATCTGGCTTTGTTTCATTACATCGCTAATGAGCGCTAAGTTTAATTGAACCACCCATTTTTTAATTTAGGATTTTAAGTTCTCAGAAGCAGCAACATATAAATAGTCCCGAGAAGATGTAAATGCAAACATTTTTAAGTTCTGTTTCTATTTATGATAATACCAGGATCCAGTCCATCTCAAGGCACCATTATAAAATGTTCATATGAATGAAAACAGTCACCTACTTCTAAATAATTCATAGTTATTCAGCATCACATATTTATATTTTGGGGGTGGGGTGGGTGTCCTCTAATTGTTATCTAAAACAAGCTGCTTGACAACATTTAGAATTGATTCTGAAATGGAAAGTTAAGAGCAAGTTTTTACCAATGGCTTGGAGCGCTAATAACAAAAGCGGGTTTGGGGGCGGTATTTTTGGTTGTTTTTTTAGGTTGGATTTTTTTTTGGCACTGCTCTGGTATTTGTAAGCAGCAGAAGGCTGAAGAGCTAGTAGACAAGAAACAATTATTCAGGAAGTTAGAAAAGTAATCTTCTCCATTACAGTATCAGGATAAGGCTTCTACTTAAAGAAATCTTTACTCCGTTGTTGAGACAGTGCAGGCAAGACAGCAATCCACAACTCAAATTTAGCTTTAAGTGATTCTTTTGTTAGTTTCTCAAGAAGAGTTGTCTATTTGCTGATTGTTAACAAGTCAAAATAGAACACTAACGATGGCACTACTAGCAGTCTCAACATAGCAACATGAGACATCTATCACTAATTTTATTCAAACCATTTAAAGGTCTTGAGAGTAGTTTCCTGAAAAGGTTAAATCCTTTTTCACTATTCTTCAAAATGCCTGACCAGTCAGTCACATGGGACAATCTTTTCAATCCATCTCTACCTAATTTTCACTAACAAACTTTACTCTTGGTGCTCAATAAAGGGCCTACAATTCAACCATCTCATTTATATCCTGCCCAGTTCCTCGTTTGTTTAGGATTAGAAGTGATGCATTTATATTAACTAGCAAGATTTATTCCACACAACCCTGCAACTCCTTTCATAGTAATGACGGTCCTGTTCACAAGAACAAAGGGAAACTATTTCAGATTATCCCCACAATCAACATGACGCAACCGCTGTCACCTGAGCTGAATAACTGTCCTAGCACACTCCTTCATCCAGTTCTCTTAAGTGACCATGTCCTGGATTAGCTTCAGGAGGTTTTTAATCAACACACACACTACATTCAGAACTGGTATTTATGAGTTATGACAATACATACCCACTCTAAGTTTCTCCCATTTTAAGTTCTCATTTAGAATATATTAGCTTGACATATCTTAAATACCAAGACAAAAGATTTCTCTTCCATCTTTATAATGCCATACAAAGTTACCTGAATGGGTGTCAAAAGGTCTTTAGAAAGAAAAACACATCTCTCTTCACCGAGATAGCGTACTGAAACCATTGATCCCAAACCAGCTTTGTCCACTAATGATTTGTAAGTCTAGAAAAGTGATAAACATTTTCTTAGAAACAGGGTAAGATCTCATCAGTCCTCTTTTGAATTTAAAAAAATATTCTAGTTTTGCCTCTATTTCTCTGTTAAGATACCACATCTACATGCACCTCTTGAAACAAAGCAAGTTTCTAGTAAAACTTCTAATACATGCCTGATCGAGGAGTTACCGGACTATACTTGAAATTAATTTCATTTATTAGAACCAGTCAGGAATTCCATTCAGGTGGCTGTCATTAACAATCATTCATCTCAACATGAAGAATTTACTAATATTAGAAGTTCTAATTATGGATATGTTAATGAAAAACTTTCCTTCTGGTAGTCTAGGGGAATAACGAGCAAATCATAGAATTGTTTTGGTTGGACAAGATCTTTAAGATCATCAAGTTCAACCGTTAACCTAGCACTGTCAAGTCACCACTAAACCATGTCCCTCAGCACTATGTCTACACATCTTAAATCTCCAGAGATGGCAACTCAACCACTTCCCTGGGCAGCCTGTTCCAATGTTTGATAACCCTTTCAGTGAAGAAATTTCTCCTAATATTCCTCCTAAACTCCCCTGGTGCAACTTGAGGCTATTTCCTCTTGTCCTACTGTCTGTTACTTGGGAAAAGAGACTGACCTCCACCTTGCTACAACCTCATTTCAGGTAGTTGTAGAGAACCGTAAGATCTCCCGCTCAGCCTCCTTTTCTCCAGGCTAAACAACCCCAGTTCCTTCAGCTGCCCCTCATATGACTCGTTCTCTAGACCCCTCAATGAAGGTCTGCTGCATGGCTTACATTGAAGTTCTCAAAGCTCATGCAACACTGACAGTACACCGAAGCCTTAGTTTATGTGTGTATGATGACTTGGATAGCCTCATAGTTGTTACACCACTGCAGTAGAATGATGAAGTTGTGTTCAGGTCTACCAAAGACTTTAAGAACAGACAAGAAACAAAAATTTCCTTTAAAAGCTTCTGAACTCTTCCTAATATGTTCAAAGCTAAATTTTGTCTAGTCCTGCAGTAACAGCTCTGAGTGAGTAAACACGAGGATCCTGGAACAACAGGAGTGGCAAGAATAACTCCTCCTCATGTGAAAGGCACATTTGTGCCCTGTTTAAAAGAAAAAATTGAAAACCATTCTCATAGAGTATGCATTTGGGTTTCTGTTAAGACTGATAAAGCAAACAAAGTCTTTCTTCCCCTTTGTTGTTTTCACTCAGTTTGGACAGCATTGGCAAAGGGGCAGTATCACAAGAGAAACAGGAGTGACAGGGCATTACAAGAGTTCTGCAAAGCTATTCCATTTGTCAGAAACACACTCTCCCATATACTTGAATCAGTAAGTTGCAATCAAGATTTAAATAAATTAATCCACACATCCCTTTTTTGATCCCTTCTTTCCAGCCTTGAGCAGTGGGAAGGCGAGGAAAAAGTCTTCTTGGTCAAAGTTCCATGAACTAACAGTTCAAACATATCATGAAGAAAGCTTTACATGCAAAACAAGCATCCAGTAAGAACTGTTCAAATACTTAAAAAGGGACAACAGTTAAGTTTCAATAAGCAGGTTTTCAGAACATTGTATCAGCAAAATCTCCCAGTAGAAATGCTGATATTAATGCACAGGTCAGGAAATAAAATTAAGGATTCATCTTTCCACTTCCTCTCCTGTCCTATTTGCCCCAACTTCCAATAAATATCTGCTTAGGTTAGCTTTGCTTAAGAAAAACCTCAGCTAAAATGCAGCAATATTAATTACACCATATATTTTATACCTAGAGAAGTTAAAGGGTATTAAATATGGACTACAACTTCAGCATAATTAATGTTCAGCAAGTTACATCTTCATTTATTTCACAGCTATTTTTGAGTAGCAACATCCAAAGTAGTCTAGTAAAACTATACAGGCTGAATGCATTAACAAGTGCTCCCTGTTCACATCTACTGGCTAATTTGCCTAGCCAGCCATGCGTGGCAGTTATAGAAAGCTTGGTTCTTTGGTTTGCACAGCATAGCTCAGGTTTTTATATGAACTAAATCCACATATCACAAGTTATCTGTGCCAAGCTGCCATCACATAGGAGCCATACAAATTATTTTTGTCTCAGATCAAGAATCACTGAAGAATTACTTTACTCTGCCTCAAGTACTGTTAAGATAAAAATACAGGCTATCCTTAGAAACCTGCTATTTACCCTTTTTCTATATATTCTTAGCTGCAATTTCATGAAAGGAAGAAACATGAGACTTAAGGGAGAGGGAATTAACATTGTACGGAACAGTGGTTTGAGAGGAAAGCAAAGTCATAAAAATACATTCCTGTATCTCCAGGCACAATATACCAACTTCAAATGCTTACAAGCTCTGCCTAGCTCTAGCTGTACAAAGAGATTTAGTTTCCCTTCAGATCACATATAAGAGTACCTGAGTGAAGCTGTACTTGCAAAATTGACACTTGTAACAACACCATTCTTAGAACATGGAACTGCAAAAACAACGTGATTTAGGCCAAGTATATACTTACCATTGCAGGCCATTGGACAGGAGGCATAGAACCACATTGATACTTTCTTTCAGCCAGTACTAGCTTTTGCTCCACCAGGAATGCTTTGATTTTATGGCTGTAGACTTCCATCCATCTTCTCTTTTCCCATGATTCATCATCAAATTCTACACAAATCTACAAAAAGGAAACAAAGTGAAGGAGTGACTAATCATAAAATTCAGACACATACAACATGAAAAAGAATAAACAAACATCAATTTCCCCAAATGCAAACATGGTTACTGCCTGTCACACAATCAATCACTAAATCATCCCAACCCGACCTAGTATTTTATAAGTGATAGTCAATGTTAACTGGTTTGTCATCATTACTGTCACATAAAACATTAATATTCCTACCACCTTTCCATCTCAAGAAAATCTTCCGCTGCTCAAGGAAAGTTAAATGTGTTAAATCTGCCACTAGTGTTTACAATCAAGGAAACATACACATGAAAAGCCCCCTAAAACTCTAAAGGACTGTATACAGTAGTGGCATATGGATTTTCCACAAACTCTAAACTAGAGTACTTGAAAAAGCAAGCTGTTTTTCCAGAAATATTTTAAGAGTCCCAAAGAATAACTTTAGTTCATTTACTGAATTCACAAACGACAGTAAGCCAGTAAAGGTGATCAAATTATATAATGGGAAGAAGGTCATTTGCTGCCTGCTTTTATCCGGTATCTATCATTACAAATCTCTGAAGCATCTATACAAACTTTGAGAGGAA